>NC_053037.3:388611792-389266792 GCF_002575655.3 Aegilops tauschii subsp. strangulata
GGTCTCCAACGTATCTATAATTTTTTATTGTTCCATGCTATTATATTGTCCATCTTGGAAGTTTTATATGCATTAATATGTTATTTTATATTGTCCAGGGCTTGTCGGCCCCCTGGAGCACCTCCAACCCTAATCTCAGCTCTATAAATTCCCAAATATTCCCCATATACCAGAGGGCGCACCAAAAATACTTTTCCGCCGCCGCAAGTTTCTGTCCTCGTGAGATCTCACCCGGAGACCTATTGCGGTACTCTGCCGGAGGGGGATTCGATCACCGAGGGCCTCTACATCAACCTTGCTACCCTACGAATGATGTGTGAGTAGTTTACCGTAGACCTACGGGTCCATAGCTAGTAGCTAGATGCACTACAAAAAAATACACTTCCGTGATGATACGTGTTTGTCACAGTAGGTCACGTTTTCTGTCATGCATGTACATCCATGACAAATTTATGACAGAATCAAGATAGTCATACCTGTGTTGTCGTAGAAGTGTTCCATGACATTACCAAAATTGTCATCATGGAAGTGTCCACTTCCATGACGATAAATCGCACGTCATAGAAGTGCTTTCGTCAAGGGTGACCGACACGTGGCATCCACCGTAACGGAACGTTGTTAAGCTATCGGGTCCGGTTTTGGATTCGATAACCCGTTAACAGCCCCGACCAATGGGGATTTTCCACGTGTAAAATCATCATTGGCTGGAGGAAACACGTGTCAACTCACCGTTGGGACAGACGTCATCCACTCATTGGACCCAAAGCGCCTATGATACGTCGACACATGGCACGGCCCAACAGAGGCCCATTCCTGTGAAAAGGCCGACCCATTTGACTTGGTCAAAAGGTGGCGGGCCGGCCCATGGCAAGCCTGTTAACGGCCTCTTCGCATATAGCCCATTTACAGCCCGCTAACCCAGGGCCCGTTTACGGCCTATCCGAATTAAGCCTAGTAGCGTCATCTAGGCCGTCCAATATAATTCCAGCCCGTTTTAACTTCCGGCCCATGTATGGCCCATGACTTCTTTTGGCCCGTATGAGGCCCTTAGTAACCCTCGGCCCATTAACGGCCCGTGGTAAAACTGGCCCGTAATGAACAGTGTATCACTTTATACCCATTAACGGCCCATTATTCCGTTGGGCCGTTTCCAACCCATGTTATCTTTCGGCCTTCTTAGGGCCCATTTATTCTTGGGCTCATTTCCAGCATTCGTTTACTTTCGGCCCGTTACTGTCATTTTCTACTTGTGGGCCAAATACAGCCCGTGGTTACAGTCGGCCCGTTTGTGGCCCGTTAATACGTTGGGCCGTTTTCATAGCGTCATCAAATACGGCCTATTAACGACGACTCGTTATGGTCGGCCCATGAACGGACGATTTCAACTCTAGCCCATTTAAGGCCATAATGTGGTCTGTTATTGGCCCATGTTTGGCCAACCGATCATACGGCCCGTAGAAGGCCCATTGATGATACGGCCCGTAGAAGGCCCATTGTGTCTACGCCCCGTAGAAGGCCCATTGTGTCTACGCCCCGTAGAAGGCCCATTGTTTCTACGGCCCTTAGAAGGCCCATTGTTTCTACGGCCCGTAGGAGGCCCATGTTAACTACAGTAAATATGTAGCCCATTGTTAATGTGGCCTAGTTTTAAAAAATAGGTTATTCCAGCCACTAGCAAACCGCGGAAAAAGAACTGCACTGACTACAAGAAAACAAATAAACAAGACAATGAAAATAAATAAGCAAGCAACTTACGCTAGGCTATCACGGCTATTACACATATTACATCCACTGGGCATCAAAGTTCGCCACAAGTGCAAATAAAGGGAACAAAGCAGCATATAAACGCCAAGCAAAAACAAGTCCAGAACTGAAACCACTTCAGAAGAGCTTAAGAAACAATATCCTGGGTACCCATAATGCTGGCAAGATGCTTAGCAAGCTTATAAACTTTATCTTGTTTGGCGCTTAAATCCTCCGGCACTTGCTGTTGCACCAGAAAGTATGCATCTGAATTCTGCAGGGACTTCCTCAGTCCTTTGGCTTCCTGTCGCATAACATCTGATCGATGTCTTTCAACTTGAAGTTGAGACTCAAGAAGCCGAACTGATTCAGGCAGCGAGTACGAAGAGCTGGTGCCAGCAGTAGTAGCCAGTAACTCGAACACTACATCAAGACAGGACTTTGGGGTTGTCTCAGTGTCTTTAATATAGTTTTTATCAGCTTTCTTGGAGACCAACAGGGATGTCTCACTATCTTGAATCTTATCTGCATTACTTCCTTTACCATTGCATAACGGGGTACTCTTCTCCAATATTTTATCCGCATCCTAAAGGAGAAACAAACAAACACATCACAGGTTTACAATGTAGTATATGAAACTCATTTTGGTAAACCGGTTCAGTGGTAAGGTGGACAGGATAACAGCATGAAACAAACATATATCTATGTAGTATGGTCACTGTATGGTCTATATCATTCTAGTTTATGTTGCCAAATCAAGATAGATTCAGTTCGAATCATATCTATTTAAGACAAAGCAGCATAGACAGAATATAAGTGTGGGAAACGACACAGCAATAACAACACTTGTAATGTGCATGGCATGAGAACCTAACTGTTTATTCAATTGAAACTGAAATCAACATAAAGCAAGTTACAACAGCAAACACGTTAAAGAAACAGGTTTAAAACATACCTGTTGCGCCATTGGAGTTTCAATTGCATCCTTCAAATTTCAAATTAGTTGGTATGAGTAAATAAAGTGATGCAAGAGCAAAGTAGTATGAACCATAGCTACGGAACCTGACCTGAGAACAATTCTTCTTCTGCTTTCAGCGTTGACTTGGGGTTCGGAGTGGTGGTCCTCGTGCTTTGGGCACTGCAGTTGCCTTACTAATTGCTCGTGTTTGGGTGCTCTGTGGTGGAGATGGTGCTGTGTCAACGGGAACTGGGTTACTATCTGCTGGGGTTGGGGTTAGAAGGGGTGTAGCTGGTTCTCTGTCCAACTTGGTAGGGTTACAATCTGCGTGAGTCTGGGTTATGTGTGGTGGGGCTGATTCTTGGGCAAGTACAACCGTGGTTCTATCTCCATCGACAGGTAGCACGATCTTTTCTGAAGACCGTGTTTTTACTCCCACAGATACTGCCATCACCCCCTCCAATTGAAATGGCTGATAAACAAGAAAAGTAATTGAATGTACAGACATTGTAAGATAGACATGTGCAATGGATAGTAGGGAAGAAAACAGGGCATGAAATAATTCACATTTATGTTGTCTAACCAAACAAAATAGCAGGACATAATTTCAAATATATGATGGCTAATTAAACAGGATAGCATGACACAATTTCACATGTATGATGGCTAACTAAACATGATAGAATGACATTCTTCGAAATATGATGACTATGTAAACATGATGACATGGTATAACTATACGATGTGTCTATTAAAGTGGTTGGCATGCCATAAATCACAAACATGCCGTCGATGGAAACATGATGGCATGATATAATTCACGGATAGAATGACATAATTCAAAATATGATGACTATGTGAACATGATGAGATGATATAACTATATTATGTCTTCAGAAAATGGGTTGGCATGCCATAATTCAGATACATGCTGTCTATCTAAACATCATGGCATGATATAATTCAAATATATGATTTATATACTAAGCAAGTGAGCAGAGGGCAATCGCATATATGATGTGTCAACTAAGGAGATGGCATTCAATATCGTGTATATGATGTGAAAACTAAGCATTGCAATACAACATATGCATTATATGAGTAATATAACCCTGCCAAGTTTGAGCATACACCTCAGGGGGATAATAGGACTGGTCATCTGCCTCTGAATCCTCCTCTGAAGAGCTATCTGTAACCAGCAACATATCTGCTTCACCAGGTAGCATTGTCTGCTCTGAAGACCTTGTTTTCACTCCAGATTTCTCCATCACCAATTCAAATGGCTGATGCACAGGAAGAGCAGTTGAATATACAAACATTGTCGACAAAAGCAATGAGAAATACAAAAAAAAGGATGGCATGATATAATTCACATATATGATGCTTGGCTAAACAGCATGGCATTTCATAATTCACATATATAATGCCTTGCAATAAGATAGCATTGCATAATTCACATATATAATGTCTTGCAAAAAGATGGCATTGCATAATTCACATATATGGTAATTAGACACTAAACAGGTGGCATTCACACAAATCAAGTCTAAACTAAGCAAATGACATAGCAATGCAAGATACCATCCGCACGATATGAGCAACATAACCCTGCCAAGTTAGAGCATGCACCTCGGGGGGGGGGGGGAATAGGACTGGTCATCTGTCTCTGAATCCTTCTCTAAGGAGCTATCCGTGACCAGCGAGATATGCGCTTCGTCAGATAGCATAGTCTGCTCTGAAGACCTTGTTTTCACTCCTGAATTTTCCATCACCGTGTCAAATGACTGATGCACACGAAGAGTAGTTGAATGTACTAACATTGTTGACAAGTGTAATACGTAACGAATAAAAGGATGGCCTGATATAATTCACATATAAGATGACTGGCTAGGCAGGATGGCATTACAAAATTCACATATATGATGCCTGGCTAAACAAGATGGCATTGCATAATTCACATAAACGATGAATAAACTAAACAGATGGCATTCACACAAAGCATGTCTAAACTAAGCAGTTGACATATTTGATGTATAAAGTAAGCAATGCAAGGCACCATATGCATGATATAACCAACATCAGCATGCCAAGTTAGAGCGAAGACCTCATGGGGTAAATAGGAGTGGTCTTCTGCTTCTGAATCCCCCTCAGAACAGTTATCTTCCTCTTGATTACGATCCGAAATGGGTGGAGGGGGAGCTGGCTTTGCGCCCACCATGGAGCGACGTCTGCATGAAATTTCATTGCCACACAAGGCTCGTCTCTTTTGCTCTACATGTTCAGTTCCATTGTGTACAATAACTGACATGCATAGGAATAAAACATAGTGAGATTATGTAAGGAGTGCATGCACAAATCCAGAGTGATGGTAGCAACCTGTGGATAGACCCAAAACTAATGATAGCAGGCAGATAATAGCTTTAGTTAAAAATACATATAATGGCTCCTTTAATGTTTGTTTGCACCCAACATGAAACTCATAGTAGACACCCAAGATTAACCAGATAGTAGACAGATAGTATTGGTTGCTGCCCCAATATGTACCCCACAACCATTTAAAAACACAAGTTTCAGCATAAGTTTGGACCTGAGTCAGAGTCTAATAGGTGAACACGATGATAAAGTAGCATGTCATCATATTAAGCGATGCATAACGTAAGCAGACACGGAAGAGTGCGACCTCTCTTGCGGACCCGTGTAGTCCTCAAGGTCATCTGCTCAGTTGATGATGGTAATGCAGTTGTCGTGGCTGCCGGCGGCGGGGAAGAAGATCTGAGGCGGCGAAAGACAGTCTCGAGAGCGGATCCCTGCTGTGGTGAACCCTTCCGTCATTGGAGCAGCTGAGCTGGGGTGGAACACAGCACCGCAGGAGCAGGACAAACCACACAAGGTTTTCTTTGACACATATCTGTAATAGAAGTAATTGTGTAAGGGCTTGTTTGAATTTGAGGATTCTAACAATGCAGGGATAGGAAATAGACAGGAATAGGATAGGAATGCATGTGCAAAACAGAGAATTTAAAAACACAGGATTTCTGCCAATCAGGGTGTTTGGTTCACAAGAATTGGAAGATCACAGGATGCAAAGAAGCATGGTGAGATTAAGTCAAACCACAAGAATTGTACAACCTCTTTGGCGAAGCCATGTCGATCTCAGTGTGATTGGGTTGGCCGGTGAGGATGCTCCGGTTGACTTGGCTGTCAGAGGAGGGGAAGAAGATCTTAGGCCTCTGGAGATGGAGCCCGAGGTACTGCTCCGCTGTGATGGAGGGTTTCGTCGTTGCAGCAGCTCCGGTGAGTTGTACGACGCCGAGGCTGAAGCAGGACAAGAGAGACAATGTTAACCTGAGTGGAATTCTAATAGCATCTCCAATAGATGACGTAAAATACATAAGCACAAAGTGTTAGATATATACATCAGCCGCTCATCTATGAACTTAATGGTAGAAACTGAATTTAACTGTCGAAACTGAACTTAACTGTCAAAACTGAATTTTGCTGTCGAAACTGAATTTTACTGTCGAAACTGAACGCACTAGAGGTGAGGCTACATGTCACTCGACTGACTTTTTCATCTCTGGTAAGTCAATTTTGCAGCCATTGGATACGAAATCAAGGGCCTGCGGTTCATCTTCAACCTCCACCCCCCTGAGTCGCCAGCCACCACCGGCCAAACAGCCGCCCCCTGCCGCCCGCGGCTGGCAGTGCGCCGCCCCGCCCGCCCCGAAAACACTCCCCACCGCCGGTCCGCCGCCGCCCCGGCCATCCCTCTAGGCCCCCCGTGCCGAGCTTTTTCTCCGGCGATCCCCGCGCCACCGCCCCACCACCGCCGACAACCAATGCCCCCATCCTGAACCCTAAGATAGATAGTGGGGTATTTCTCCGGCGAGCCCCCCTATCGGCTGCGGCTGGTTCTTCCTTAACTCCGGCGAGCCCCCCCCCCACCCCCTGAAAATCGATTGACCCAAAATTCGATTCAGTCGACTGAAGTGTAGCTAAATCGGAGCAGCATTGCAAGCAAGAGCAAGAGCGAGAGCAGCAGCGCGAGCAAGAGCAAGAGCAAGAGCAGACCAGGCAGCGGACCGAGAGCAAGAGTAGAGCAGCAGCGCGAGCGAGAGCTAAAGCAGCAGCAGCTCCTACTGATGTGGACGTCGCCGCCGAGGGAGCGACGTCCTGGAGGAAGTGGCCGGCGACGCCGCGGTGGATGGAGTCGCGCCGTGTCGGCTTGGGACCGAGCGCCGGCAGCACTCGACTGAAGTGTAGATAAATCGGAGCAGCATCGCAAGCAAGAGCAAGAGTGAGAGCAGCAGCGCGAGCAAGAGCAAGAGCAAGAGCAGACCAGGCAGCGGACCGAGAGCAAGAGCAGAGTAGCAGCGCGAGCGAGAGCTAAAGCAGCAGGAGCTCCTACTGATGTGGACGTCGTCGCCGAGGGAGCGACGTCGTGGAGGAAGTGGCCGGCGACGCCGCGGTGGATGGAGTCGCGCCGTGTCGCCTCGGGACCGAGAGCCGGCAGCACCGTGAGATCGAATCAAGAAGAAAATGCGACAATTAGTGTACAACCTCTTTGGTGGTGCCGATTAGGCCGCAGCTTCATCCGAGGAAATGGTGATGCTGATGCTCTTCCGATGGTGCAGGTGAAGACGGCGGTGTGGGAATGGAGGTGGCGCGAAAGACGAGGGGAACGTCGGGGCAGCTCCTTGGAGGTGGAGGACGGGGTGGCTGAACCGGCGGGACGACCAGATCGACGACGGATCCTCATACGGTACGGTGGATGAGGGACATCGAGGTGTTGCTGTGGACGACGTCGTCGGGGAAGAGGCTCCGGCTGGGTGGCGGACGGAGGAGGGTGTGGGGCTTCGCGGGTTTTCCCGGCCTCGGTGTACGAATGGGTGGGCATATGGGATGGGAGTGGGGAACCATGGCTTAGGGATGCGCTTGTCCGAAATGTGGGGTAAGTTACGAAAGTACCCCCACCGATTTGAGGCAGTTCTTTCGGTTCAGGGGTATCACAGGCATTTCGCGTGTCGGGATTTCACAGGAGGTGGCAGTTTTCGCGCGCATTGTCATTTTGGAATAGCAAGGCGCGGGTTGAGATGGAGGGAGTTGTCGGAGCAAAACGAGGCAAAGATATATCTTAAATATTTTGGGCTAACAAGGCGCGGGTTGAAATTTCCGGACAAGCCTAATGTGTACTGTACCAAATCAATTCGCACTACAAATGTCATTCAAAACTTTGAATTCATGTTATGTTCAGTTAAAATATTTCGCTACGTGTATAATGCATGCAACCTAGTACTCAAATGAACGTTTTAGTGCATTCCAAACGTATATACTACCGCTTCAATATGAACTAAATTTGAATTCGTTTCTCTATTTGAATAAGATCTACAATAATGATTGTTGTGAAGTCAAAGCGTTTGAATTCATTTCCCTGTTTTAATAAGATCTACAATCGTCATTATTCTCAAGTTAAACCATCGTTTGTGTATTATCTTCACAGCACACCACATGATTAGTCTCGAGTTACATATGAACTATGTGTACTATATGAACTCGAACTCGATTTTTTGAATCCACTTTATGTTGATTTCAAATCATAGTACATTTCAAGCTCTAGCTAGATCTTCACAAACTAAACCATGTCTCATATGTATAATGTGTTTATCACATTATGTATGGTGCCCCGCCCCCTACGCCTACAAGTATTTAGATGTGAGTTGCAAACACCACACATTACCACAAATTCAAATAAAATGTGATAATGTTTGATATATAGTATTGTTTAGATTGTTCGATATTTAGTTGTAAGCTGCAAACGCCACACATTATCACAAATTCAAATAAAATGTGAGATTGTACGATGTATAGTATGGTTTAGATTGTTCGACATTTAGCTGTGAGTTGCAAACGCCATGCATTATCACATTATGGTATAACATGTGCAAAACCACAACACGCGTATCACCGCTATATTCATGCATGCATATGTTTAAAACACTATGATCTCCTATTCAAATATATGAATCCACTTTCATATCAAATTATGATCTTTGTTAGTCTCTTACACCCACACAATCCTCTAACCTTTGTAGCTACCACTAACTTTATCTCGTGCATGCACACGCCCTCCTCGCCCTCCCCCTCCCTCAGCATTCTATCCATCGCGCACATTCATTTTTTTTTTCGTCGTTCTCCCACAGTCTCCACAACTCCTTTCCGACACACACCGATCGATAAACCTCTCCAGCGATGTCTACCTACAACATACACACGCACCTTCAATCTCCTCCTTTATGTGTCCTTGCCTCGTGTCTCTCATACGGTCCCACACACATGTAAACTCTCGCCCCTCTTTTCATCGATCTCACAACCGCACACTCCTCCCCCTATCTAGCTAGTAGCTGGGCCTCTCGCACCACCTCCTAGCTCCATTCTCTCTGTCTATCCATCTCGCCGGGCCTTATTTGCCTCTAACAAATGGACGTACACCGACCGATCTCCCGCTATACATATAGCTAGCTAGGTCCTTATAACTCGTTTTTCCCCACACGTCGATCGATCTACCTCATTAGTTATGTCTCTCCCTTCCTCCGACAAACAACAATTGATCTATCGATCTAGTTAGGTTTTGCTTACCAAACACATGGTTCCCCTTCATCATCCATGGATGTGTCCCGACAGATCTATCACGCACAGGCACACACAGAAACACATCCCCACTCTTATTGATAATATTGCAGTTCCACCATCAGTTTGTCTAGTAGGCCTCTCCCACCATCTTCGAGAAGCAACACCATCACCCATCCAGCACTCTACCCCTCTCCCTCCCTCTCTCTCCTCTCTCTTTCTCTCTATCCCATCCTATTTCCCGTCCTTCAGTTATGTATGGATGTCTACCGATCTCCCTCAAGACATAGCTGGGTCTCTCCTTCTCAACACATATACGAGTCATTCTACCTCTATAGTTAGGCCTCTGCCTACCCCTCCCCCACCCCCTCGCACACACGCACACACCAATACATCGAGCGCTCTAGTCATGTCTCCCTGCCACGCACAAACTTGACCTGTGCCCTCTGACGTTCCGGTAGCTAGGTCAGTCGCCCTATATCTTTGACTTGCACACACACAATTTCGATGGCTCTCTTCATCGATCTCGCACCCACCCACTTGATCCTCTCTTCGACTCTATCGATATCTCTGCCCCTCCCTCTCTTCTTGTGGATCGCCTGACCCTCTATATATGATATGGATAGGCCTCCATTTCAGACACATTGCATGCAAAATTTTGTTTGAGATGTCATCGACACATATTCCCACAAATACATTCACGAAATCACCTCCCCCCAAACAAAAAATACTCACGAACGCACAAGCCATTTTTCTAGATTTGTATCTCTCACACACACCCACGTAGGTGGGGGACGTGCACGAAGAGAAGAGGTGCACGCACGGCGCACGTACTCCCGTCTCTTTCCCAACCACACCCGCGCGGGTACACGGTGGAGCTCATTTCTATACGAAAAGGCAGCCCACGTGGTAACTTGACACGTGTACTGGTTGTCCACTAGATGGAGGGAAGATCGTCTACCACGGGTGAACAAACAAATTGCGACTTGACGCGTTATGTTAAAAAAGAGGCAAACCATGTGGGGCCTATCTTAGAGGCAAGGCTCTATACACTGGAGTACTTTTGATGTGTCCCGTCAACTCGCGGAACGAGGAGAAGCTTGCTTAGTACACCGTCTCCCCCGCCCACGGGCGCGGTGGCTCGCAGGATGAGGTGAAGCTTGCTTACTACGCCTTACGCCCGCTCCCTCTCCCACACGCGCGGTGGCTCATAGGACGAGGAGAAAATTTTAATAGTACTCCCTCCATTTACTCCTCGTCCCTACCTTGGTTAGAGAGATTATCATATTGTTTGGAACATATGTCCTTTAGTAGATTTCAATATGAACTACTAGTACATACTCCAAACACCGATGTATATAGACGTATTTTAGAGTGCAGATTCACTCATTTTGCTCCGTATGTAGTCCATATTGAAACGGACGTAATAGTACACACTCTCCCTCGCCCCTCGACCCTCGCCACGTGGTGGACGTGCAGCAATTCATTCGGTCTCATATAGCCAGAACGATATATACTGCAGTACCATTATTGCTCGACTTCCCGAAGAGGCGAAGAGCCAATCGCAAGGTTAATAGTTTGGAGATTGCAAGCGCAAGGTTTATAGGAGAACGAGCAGTAGGTGCCGCGTCATTTATAAATAAGGTTTTTCTTCTTCAGTGGCACGTACGCAATATAAATAGGTTCATATGGAGAGAAAAGGAAACCGCTCCACTATATACATAGGCAGGACGAGCCTACACGGTTGCTTGCTGGGGTTGCTCTTTTCAGTTTTCACAATCTCTCGCACAAAACCACTGTGGACACATCTCTAACATCCCGGCAGATCACGTCCGCCGGGGGAAGGGGTGGATGCTTAGTGCAGATGCGGTCACCGTCGCCAACGGCGAAAACCCACTGTCGGCACGTCCCGATCAGGGGTCCCCTCCATTCTCTCTCACAAAGCCGGTGAGGTTGCCTTCATCCATTGCTCACTGCCGCGACGTGGGTAGTTGCCTCCTCCCGCCGCCCTCCTCTAGGTTGAGCTACGTCCCGACACCCCTCAGGTACAACTCCCTTTACGGCTAGCTTGCACCACTGCTCCAGCTGCCCACATCACTCCATGTGGATATTTCTCTACTTCTTTGCCCCGCACATACCTCTACTGGCTTCTACGTACTGTATTTGTGATGAGTTTATGTCTCATCAACTAGTCCCAGTAATCTTATTCTAATCACGCTTCTTCAATTTCTTTGCCACAGGGATGCTCATCTCGATTTTGGTGAAACTGCACAAAATGATCCGATGGTCGAAGGGTTGCAAACTTCATTTCTTAGGAAGTGCCGACGTTGCCAGCAAATTAAAGCCTGGTTAGGGTTTACGGTTCAAGGGCTAGGGACTGCATGGATCTTTTTTTATTTAGTTGTCTCTGTTTCAATGGCTAGGGACTGCATGAGTAGTAGTAGTATTGTACGCCCGCTCCCTTGCCCACGCGCGCGGTGGCTCACAGGACGAGGAGAAAATTTTACTACTCCCTCCGTTTACTCCTCGTCCCTACCACCTTGGTTACAGAGATTATCATATTGTTTGGAATATATATGTCCTTTAGTAGATTTCAATATGAACTACTAGTACATACTCCAAACACTGATGTATATAGACGAATTTTAGAGTGTAGATTCACTCATTTTGCTCCGTATGTAGCATAAAGTTGAGACACTTATTTTGGAACGGAGGGAGTACATATTTGCTATGATCTGTCAATCATTGAGATGCAATAGCATGCATGTTAGTCTCCTTTGTATTTGATGAAATGTTGCAACGGGCAACCTTGGACGCAAGATACATGTAACAGAAGCTGGAAGCTTCATAGCATTGTACTATCTTGCTGATAAATTACAGTACGTACTATACAGGTAGTACTATGTAAAGAGTTAGGTGTCGCACGGTGTCCAGAAAATAAGGTGATAGTGTGAGGTGGGCCATGTAATCACTGAGCCTGCGTGTATTCACTGCTCTTGCACTCCTCCGCCGTAAGAATGGAGAAAATTGTAATCTAGTAGTACCTCCTTTCGCCGAAAGCGTGGGACATCCAGCAGTCCTACCACCTCAGTAATAATGACCAATGAGCCGTCAAATCACATAGACCCAGCAGTAAGTTGGACGGACGAAGCAACCATCACTCTTGAATCCGCTTCTCCCTTCAACGCAGGCGCCAGTGAGAGGTCGGGTCTGCTCTGCCCGGGCATGAACGCGGCACCGATTCTTTGGAGCGGCGCTGACCGTTTCGGGCGGGAAGCGCGCACGGGCGATGGAGGGGCTTTGGGTGGGCCAGGCTGGTCAGGAGCGGGCGTGGCAGCTGTCCGCCTGTCCCTACCGTACGCCCGGAAACGAGAGGATGCACCGACTCTCGCGGCTAAAATCGTACACTACACACCATCTCTCTGTAGGAGTAGGTCGATCTGTCGCTCTCTCTAACACACGCATGCTGTTAAACACACACACACACACATGCACACGCACACGCACACACAGGTTCATAGAATAGGAAAATCATGCGAGTGTGAAGCCACAGGAAGTGAGATACAAATGGAGTACGTACAAGAAGAGAAGAGGTGACGAATATTCCATCAAACCTGGACGGAGGAGTAGTACTCCCTCCGTCTAGGTGTTAAGTCATCCTACGGAAATCAGATATTCCCAAAATGTTTAGGCGTCGTCCATTAACTTCGCATCTCAATCCCCTCCTGGTCTCGTTGCTAGCGAGCGTTTGGATCCTTAGCAAGAACAACTTATAGCATAGCTGGGCAAGGTTAGGCATTTGGAACTGTTAAAATATGTTAGCTTTTGTGTGCCAGCTAGCTTGGGTGGGCTAGAAAAACCTTGCTAGCTCAGGAGAGCCAGATCGGCTCGCTTCCGACGGCAAACTTCGCGTAGTAGTAACATAGACTAGTAACATATGCATGTTGTACTAGTCCAAGTTACTCACCACTATGACCAGCCTAAGCAATGTAACCAAATGCTCCTTAATTACTCTGCCTTGTTATCTCCCCCGAAAACCCAATGCATGGAGCGCAACTACGCGTTGATCAGTCAAGAAATCAAAGTCCGCTTGCATGCGAGTTAATACGTGGCCCTGCATGGTAGCTAAAACGGCATCTCTTAGTTGTCTGGATTAATTGTTGCGTTTAGAGACAGAAATCAGGGCTTTGATTGGAGGAATGACCGTTCAAGTTTCTCCTTCTCCTCCAATCTGCTTGCACCTTGGTCCCGCTGCACCTTCTAACGTGACTTATTACACCTAGACAGAGGGAGTCGTACGAGATACGGTGGCACACTGACTTAGGTCGAATACAAGTGCCCAAATTTGTGTGCATGTTATAATAAGGATTCACTTAAAATAGTACGTGAGCGAACAGAGGGATCAATTGGACAGTGTTCCCGAGCAGTAGCGAGATGTGTGAGGTAAGATACACCGCTGGCGCTTTTAATTTTTTTAATTAATTTGTTTGTTTCACCCTCTGACTGGTGGGACCCAACGTACTACGTGGAGAGAGGTAAGGTGACTAAGGCTGCATTATTTCTGCACCACTGTGACCACCAAAGCCACATGACACGATTATGATTTAAATCCCAATGACTCCCACACACAAAAAAACACGGCATGCTTGTCACACGAATGCAGGAATGTATAAAAGGTTATTTTTCTCTCGTTGAACATAACGGGAGGGTTGTGTAGCTGGTTAGCCTGTTCGCTCATCAAACTTGAGGTCTCGGGTTCGATAACTACACTTGAGCATAATTCGTGCCAGGAGGATTCTTTGACTGGTCAAAATGGATGGATACGGAGCTATACGATCTCGTAGTGACCGTATAATCACCTCATCACGTATAAGCTGCAACCTCGGCGCTTGTTTTCTAGGGTTTGCACTCTTCACGCTCTCTCCAGTATATATATACACGTTGGAGCCTCGGCGCTTGTAGTTGCTATCTTCACACTCTCTCACCCTCTCCAGATCTAAACAAGACTTCGTTGGCCTCTCTCTCCCCCCTCACTGCTGGTCTGCTTGTAGTTGCTCTCTTCACACACTCTCACCCTCTCTAGATCTAAACAAGACTTCGCTGGCCTCTCTCTCTCCCCTCACTGCTGGTCAAAGAGCCGGCAGGATCCGTCCGCCGGGAAGGGAAGGAGGCTTAACGCTGTTGCTGTCGGCGAGGGAGGGAATCCACTACCGGCGCAACTGTTCACTTTCACCCAGCGGCGGC
Source organism: Aegilops tauschii subsp. strangulata (assembly GCF_002575655.3). Classification (NCBI taxonomy): domain Eukaryota; kingdom Viridiplantae; phylum Streptophyta; class Magnoliopsida; order Poales; family Poaceae; genus Aegilops; species Aegilops tauschii. Next base: position 388,626,365 of record NC_053037.3, read on the forward strand.
GCGGGAGGGCCTCCGACCCCTTCTTCTTCGCCGCCGTACATAGTGTGGGTCGAACAGCCTCCGGTCGCCCACCAAACCACACCCCAAGAACCTAAAGGTATAATTTACTTATTCCACATGCATAGCTCTAGCTGCATGTGGGCTTTTTCCGCTTTTGCACTCGAATTTAGGTGTTGGATCAAACAGGAAAGTAGTGGGGAAAGTTGTATACCATGAATCTAGGACGTGGTTCAAAGAGGAAAGGAATGGGGGAAAGTAGTGGGAAAAGTTGTATAGCATGAATCTAGGACGTGGTTCAAAAAGGAAAGGAAGGGGGAAAGTTGTATCGCACGAATCTAAGACGTGGTTCAAAGAGGACAGGAATGGGGGAAAGTAGTGGGGAAAGTTGTATAGCATAAATCTAGGACATGGTTCACAGAGGAAAGGAAGTGGGGAAAGTACTAGTACAGACTGGCTATCCAGCACCTACGTTGGTCGAAAAGGGAAAACAATGATCTTTTGTTTTGGGGGACAAGACTGTAGAGTTTGAGCAGGACTAGATTTACCGCGCTCACATAGGGAAAGGTGTCTAAAGATAACAAAACTGGGACCAACACAAATATGGTCCTTGGTTGTTTGTTCTTTGTTGCAACAGATTGTGCATCACCCCAGTACATCGGTAGATGCACATGGTGCTGGTGCGTCCACTGTCTCGTGCAACTCTTTAGCTGTTGTTAATCTAAGGCCCTGTTTGGTTAAAAACTCCCTAGTCCCTACTTTCTTGTTTCCAGGGACTAAACATGGACTAGAGGTTATTAAATGACATGCTAAAAGACCATGTTACCCCTAGTAGTGAACTAATAGAGACAAGGTGCGATGCATGGCAGGGGCAATTGTTGGAAAAAGTCCCAAAAAGACTCTCCCTTGGGGTCTTCTTTCTTTAGTCCCAAATGCCCACTTTTAGTCCCTAAAAGTCCCTCCTGTTTGGTTTAGATGGGAATGACACAGAGTTTTCTTAGTCCCTCCACCTAAATGTCCCTGTAAACAAACACCCTCTAATAATGCCGCTGGAAAATTGATGCACTGCCACAGTTAAAAGCAAATTACATGTTTAACAAATTTTATTGTTAACATAATCTCTCTGTTAATATAAATCAATGCCACCGTTTGAGAAATGTTGCTATCTTGCTTTCTTTCCCATTTAGATAAGGTAGATGCTTCTTTTTGTTGGCTTCTGTGTCATCCATCGTTCTTGACCACTAGTTGTTTCCTTTGCACCTCTGTGTAAACAGGGTTATCTACTTCACCTCGTTGCCATTGTGACCTTTTGTTGCACTGCTCAAAATACTTCTATTTTAAGAGTGTTTTGTGCAGTTCAACTAAAATGTCACACCGACAACGTTGCTTGATAGCTTGATCTTAGTGGAACTGCACAAGAGGAGATCTTACTTCCTATCCGTGTTGGCAAATTTGGTTCAGATCTTCTTATTGTGAGTTGTTTTAATTCCGCGTCATGAGAGGTCAGTACTAGCCTTCTTTCACATGACTCTGCAGTGTGCTTTCATATGTTGTGCTACTTGTACGGTAATGTTGCTTGATTTTAGTGAACTACACAAATGCATACAAGACTTCCAATCTGTATGTGCACCATAATATCCCATTGAGGTAAGGTAAGGGTATTTCACAACTGTTGGCCTGTATTTTGCCACTTTCATAAGAAAATTAATGTCATTGTTTAGTGCTATACTTGTGCAACCTAATTGACTTGCCAAATCTTACATTGAAGGCGAAGCTTGTCTGTTATTGAACCAAGTGATGAAGGGGAAGAACAAGCGGAAGAAAAACAAAAATCAACTCCTGGTGCTGTAATGAAGCACTGGAACTGTGATGACACAAGTCATGATATTGTTTTGCATCTTAATTTATTGCTATGGCTATAGCGAGCAATTGTTTTGCCACTGATTTGATGCCACTCTTAATGTAATACGTAATTATCTCTACTTGTGCAAACAGGGATCTTCTTTGAAGATACCATATATTTTAGTGGAACTGCACAAGAAGATGTTGGAAACATTAATCTAATCGAGTAGTATATAGTAAGCATGGCCACCACAGTAGATAGCAACAGATGGTTCCGGAGAAGTGCTTCATCTGTATGCTCTACACAATAAGCCTCCTGACAAAGGTTGGTACTCGCCCACTGATTTCATCCATATGATTGATCTTTGTCATCTCTCTTGGTGTTGTGCTACTGTTTAGATACTGTCATCAAAAAGTGGTATTGTCCTTGACAAGTGCTTCATCTGTGCTGTTTTAAATATTTCCTTTCCTTTTTTTTCGAGCAAACAGGGATGCTAGCATTTAGTTATCCTCTTGTCTTTGCACAATAGGATCATCCTCCTCTGAAGAAGAATATGGAGTACGTGAAGTGACTAGTTCCGATTATGCCAGGATGAAGAAGCCATGTCTATCTTCTCATCAGAAGGAGCAGTTGAAGGATGGTTACATTACCCCCCACAAGACCAAACTAACTTCAGCTCAGAAGGACTGACAAATCTCCATTTTCTTGCTGTGATGCGCGAGTACAATGTTGTTCTAGGATTCTTTCCGGTGAGTTCCATTTTTGTAAAAGTGTGCTCTACATGGACCATGTAGGTGCCTGTTTAAACCGTCAATTCATAGTACAGTTTGCTTTATACTAATCACTTTTTTGTATTTGTGCAAACAGGGGTGCTCAGCTTGATTTCAATGGGAACTGCACAAAATGTTCATGAATACATCGAATCATTCATTTCCACCACAAGAAAGGAGGTGCCGATAAGTTCAAGGCGTTGCAACATATAACGGCGAAATCATACAAGCTACGCGCGAATTTGGTTGATTTTGGTGGAACTGCACAAAAAGAACAGCTGGTTTATTTAGCACGAGGTGCCATGTCAATGTCTGAACTGATGGCAAACCCTGCCAATTCCACAATCGTAGCCATTTGATATTTTGGAATGGGAAAACCTTGTCAAATTTTGCTCATTGATTTTAGCAAGAAGACATGCGTTTGATATTTTCGAATGGGACGCCCTTTGTTGTCAGCAGCGTCGATCCATTTTTTCTTTATTCTTTAGTTGTGAAGTAAATATTGGCTCTGTCATGTGAATCGCTGAGATGCATAATCATTGATTGTTTTGAATGTTCTCTATGACATGTGAATCGCTGTGATTGCAATGTACAGGAACGCTAAAAAGCTGCTCAAACTCTTTGTACTCCTTCTGTTCCTTTTTACTTTGCACATTGTGAAAGTGCATACTTTTTTCTATAAGATTGGTCAAAGTAGAGATACTTTGACTGCAGACAAAACTTGTATGCAGACTAGAAAGGACTGGAGGGAGTACATGTTTAACTGCTGCAAACGAGGTGATCACCCTGGGAATAATGCTAGTACGTATTGTTTTGCATGTTCATCCAATGCCAGTGATACAAGAATTTGAACTAATCGAAATAAATTCATTCATACACGGTTGGATTTCATATAAACATGCCGGATTTCATTACATTTCATACATTCTTCAACTAAAAAGGGGTGCGTTGGAGGTATAATTAATTAACCGAAGCTACCCACCTGTGTCCGGCTGAGCCGAACAGAATCTTCAGTGACTTAACTGCAGGTGCAGTTGCGTAACTGACATGTGGCCCAGATGCCTGTTGGGCCCGCGTGTCAATCAGCCAACTGCACCAGCAGTTAAGTAGAAATAGCGTCCTTCTCCAACATAGCTCTCCGACTCCACGTCGCCGCCAAGAAGCTAACCGGCCGTCAGTGGTCAACCCGCCTAGCTTGTCATAGCGATTAGGGTAACTAGGAGCCCAATGATTAGGATCCCCACATGACAAACACCTTGCTTCTTGTCATTCTTCTTCTTGAAGTTCCTGTGTTGCACAGCCTTGTTCTTCCCATCAAACTTTGCTTTACCATCAAACTTGCCCTTGTTCTTGAACTTGTGGGACTAGAAGTTCTTCTTCTGTACCATATTGGCACTAGATCCTCCCTCAATTCCTCGAGCACGTGTGTCCTTTGCTCTCGCCTTTTCTTCCACATCAAGAGTGCCAATGAGATCCACGAAGGAGGAAGCTTAGTGATGATACCTCCGGCAACAAACTTGTCCGGTAGCATACAACTGAAGTGCTCAAGTTCTCTAGCAAATGACTGTATCTCATGAGCTTGCTCAACCAAGGAGCACTCTTCAATCATCCTGTAATCATAGAATTGCTCCATGATTTACAGCTCAGTGCCAGCAACCAGAGGGTAGCAGCGGTGGCCTTACTTGGACCCGAGCGGCGGCGACCTACCGTGTTCTACTCTTCCTCATTTTCTGTGTGGCGCGGCCTCGTTGGCAGCGGGGCGGGGCCTCGGCGGAGCCGGCTATGTCCCCTGTCTCGTTGCCGGCGGGCGGTGCCTCGGCGGAGCGAGGGGAAATCCTCCCCCTCGTTGCCGGCAGGTTGGGGCCTCGGCGGAGCCGGCGGTGTCCTCTGCCTCGTTGTTGGCGCCGCGGGGCCTCGGTGGAGTAGGGCCTTGTCGACGCCAGTGGAGCGGGGACTCGTCGGAGCCTGCATTGTCCTCTGCCTCGTCCTCGGTCTCGCCAAACAGCGCCTCGGCCGCTTCATCGCCCTCTTTGTAGGCGGCCGCAGCCTCCGCCACCCGCATGCGGTACTGCCAGCGCTCGAGGCGGCCCTCGCGGGCGGAGGGGTACGAGTCGAGCAACGCCTCCTGCTCCGCCCGCTCCGCGGTGATCTGCTCCTCCGCCTGCAAGTGCTCTTGGAGGAGATGGTGGTTGTAGGCGGCATCGGCCTGCGCCTCCCGGAACTGCTCCTCACGCTTCTGCCTCACTGTGTCCATATATTGGGCACGGGCCTCGCCGATGGTCATGGTGCAATGCACCGGCGAGGATGGCGCGGAGGAGGGGGTTGGCGCCGGATCGTCGACTACCATGTTCTCCATTGGGACGTCGTCGTCCTCCGGCTGCCTGCCGGCCAGCCAGTCAGTAGCAATGGTTGCCATCTCCTTGTGGTCCGTCGTCCGCCCGTCCCGAAGAGCGCTGGAGCGCGAGGAAGCCATGGTGGGCAGTAGTGGTGTGGACAGGAGAATAGGAACGGATGCGGATGACTGTGGGTATGGCCGGCACAGCAGTTTATATAGAAATGGTGGGCGGCGGTGGGACGGACGTGTGGCGCTGGAGTAGCCGCCTCGACAACCGCGTATCATTAATGTGGGTGGCAGAAGGACGGACAGACGGCACTTGTGTCATTTGAAGGCGGAGCAATCGCATGCACCAGGAAGCGGGGCGGGCGGCGCTGGCCGTTTCGGGCGAAAAGCACGTGCGGGCGAGGGAGGCGGTCTGGGTGGGCCAGGGCAGTCAGACTCGTGCTTGGTAGCGGGTCGGTCCAGCAGCCGGACATGCTGGCTCGCCAGCTACCTCGCCGAGCTGAGCGATGACAATCAGACGATGGACGTAGCTTCCGACCGGGAGCCGGCGCCACTGTCCAAGCCAGTTCATGCTGTGTTCACCATAAAGCCGGTGCGGCCGCACTTCGACACCCTAATGGCGAAAGAGCTACCAGCGCAGGAGGACCTGTGATGCAACCTCCGTCTCCTCAACGAGCACCGGTGAACAAGCGAACGACAATGCCGTCGCGGACATGTGGCCCTATGATCTTGGCTTCCCAAATGAGCAGCGGGCGTTGTATCAGACCATCCGTAGGGCCCGCGAGGCCCTCTCCGTCGTCCTTCGAGTTGTTGCGCTCGCCATGGCGCCACCGTCTCGCGTTGTCAACATGGTCAACGGACATGAGGATGAGGAGATGATTTACTTGGAGAGGATGACAGCAAGTGCCTCCTTATTAGTATATAAAACTATAATTTTGTTTGCTTCCTCCTGGTTTCCTGACATCGCGGTCCCACACCATTGTCAACCTATGTAGTCAATAAATGAGAGAATTGCATAAGAAGCGGCCGACAGCTGGGACCAAGCAGCTCGAGCAGTATTTGTGTTTTTGAGGTGTGAGCACTGCAGAGTTTTTCTTGGGCGATGTTTAGCCCAGATATTAATTTTTCTCCTCTGAACAACAACGAAAACATCGCTGCAGCTATTAACTGGGCGGGCTGTGGCCCGTCTAGCCCAGGCCAGATATCCAGCCCAGATATTAATTTTTTTTCAAGCTGAAAATGGCTAGCCCAGCTATACTTTTTTTAGGAATACCCAGGCAAGGTCAAGTTATTATTCTCTGCCCCGCTGGGCTGCAAATCTTTCCTAGGAGGGATGCATTAGGCTTAACAAGAAAATGGGCTTTAAGAAATAATAAATGGGATGTAATTATAAAAACTGGGCAGTAACTATAAAAAATGCACCAAACACGTAATTACTTTATAAAATATGATTTTTGGATATTGAAAATTTTAATTTCATTAATTGTTGCGAGCGCAATGTTTCGTTGGATTTTTATGTAATATAAATTTATATTGAAATTGTAATTAATCTGACTAGAAATTTCGGGATAAAAATATTTCGGATCCCATCAAAATATGGGAAATTTTATTGAATTCTGTTTTGAACGGTTGGTTGAAATGGGCTGTACTTTTAACAAATTGTAAATGGGCTGTAGTAAATTCCATTAGAATTCAAAAATTTGCTGCACATTCTTACAAATCACAACTGGGCTATAAGTTCTCTGCCACACACTTGTGGCCTTACTAAGTTGACGCGTCCCCTAGAAAAAAAAAGAGTTGACGCGTATGCAAGGCTTTGTCAACTTATAGTCAACACACGGTTCTAGCAGCAGTGGCCGTTGGATGTCCATCCAACGGATGCCGTGCTTCTTCTTCAATCTCGGATATTCTAGCTTCACCCGCCCAAAAAATGATTCCTCCCCCTGACATCTGGGGCGCACCGTTTCAGAAGCTGGCCTGTGGGCCTACTAAGTTGACACGTACCAAGTGCTTTGTCAACTTAGTCAATATAAACGATTCTAGCTGCAGTGACCGTACGATGTCCATCCAACGGCCGTAGTGCTTCTTCAACCTCTGGTCTTCTTGCTCCAGCTGCCCAAAGCAGCGCCGGTCGTGCCGCATGCTCCTGCCTCCCGTGGCCGGCTGTGCTGCCGCAGAGGCCTCACCGCCCCCTACTATTCCCACCGCTGGCCAGGCCCTGCAGCGGCGGCAGCCTCACAGCGCAGCCGAACCAGTGAACCCTCGTACTCCTCTCCGCGCGGGCTTCCACTGCCGCGTCTTCCCCGGCTCTGCGTCGTCCCCTTCCTAGGCCTCCCAGTCGTCCACCGCCCTGGTGCTCTCAGCGCGGCATGGTCAACGTGGTCAAGGAACGGCTTCCATCGGACGTGGACTGTACGTGGAGAGGCTGACAGCTGGGTCCACGACGGCAGCAAGGAAGTGCCTCCTTATTACGCGGAAATAATGATTCCTCCACCTGACAGCAGGGACCCACCGGACGGGCCACCGTATTTCGTAAAAAAAACGTTTCCCCCTGACTGCTGGGATCCACCGGACGGGCCACCCTATTGCGCGAAAAAAATGTTCCCCCCGCTGTCAGCTCGGACCCACCGGAAGTGCCTCCTTATTACGCACAAACAAATGAATACTCCCCCTGCTAGTTGGGACCCACCTTCGTGTGAGGCTGACTTGTGGGCCTACTAAGTTGACGGGGACGGAGTGCTTTGTCAACTTAGTCAATATGAACGATTCTAGATCCAGTGACCGTACGATGTCCATCCAACGGCCGTAGTGCTTCTTCAACCTCTGATCTTGTTGCTCCAGCCGCCCAAAGCAGCGCCGGTCGTGTCGCATGTTCCTGCCTCCCGTGGCCGGCTGTGCTGCCGCGGAGGCCTCACCGCCGCCTACTATTCCCACCGCTGGCCAGGCCCTGCGGCGACGGCAGCCTCACACCGTAGCCGAACCAGTGAACCCTCGTACTCCTCTCCGCGCGGGCTTCCACTGCCGCGTCTTCCCCGGCTCTGCGTCGTCCCCTTCCTAGGCCTCGCCGTCGTCCACCGCCCTGGTGCTCTCGGCGCGGCGTGGTCAACGTGGTCAAGGAATGGCTTTCATCGAACGTGGATTGTACGTGAAAAGGCTGACAGCTGGGTCCACGGCCGCAGCAAGGAAGTGCCTCCTTATTACGCGCAAAATAATTATTCCTCCACCTGACAGCGGGGACCCACCGGACGGGCCATCGTATTTCGCGAAAAAACGTTTCCCCCTGACTGCTGGGACCCACCAGCTACATCTTCGCACGCAAGGAAGTGCGTCCGAAAAAAACGATTCGCCCCCCTGACTGTTGGGACCCACCAGCTACATCTTCGCACGCAAGGAAGTGCCTGACAGTCGGGACCCACCTGGTCGAAGCGTACGTAGCATTGTCATTCTGGTCGCGAACGTGTACATACATACTGGTCGATGTAGAGGCGCGCACGTGTCGTAGTAGAGGCGCGCACGTAGCATGTACACGTACGTATAGCGGCCAGTGTGCAAGAAAGAAAATACGGCCACGTACGTACATACGGGCAGGGTCTCGAACGCCTACTCGCGCATACGTACGGCTAGGGCTCGTGTACATGGTTGGGTCGGAACGGAGAAACAGCGTCGTCGTCGTGTTCATGGGGAGCCAACCGGCTGGGTCGGAACAGAATGCGTCGTCGTGTTCATCGGGAGGGCTTGGACGGAACAGCCGACGGAAACGAGGCCTGGCGTACCGCAGAAAGGAGGAAACGGCCTTGTGTTCGACCGGCCATGTTCGAAACGGGATCCTGTTCATCGGGAGGGGCCTGGCGTACTGCAAAACGGAGGAAACGGACCTCCTACGGTCGAAACGGGGGTCCTGTTGATCTGGAGGGGTGTGGCGTACCGCAAAACAGAGGAAACGGACTTGTGTTGGAGCGCTACGGTCGAAACGGGGGTCCTGTTCATCGGGAGGGGTGTGGCGTACCGCAAAACGGGACTCCACGGGATACTGTTCATCTCCACCGTTGACCCCCTCCAGCCTCGACGGGCTACTATTCATCCACCGTCGACCTCCTCCAGCCTCCACCTGCGACTGTTCATCCACGGGCTCCTATTCATGCAGCCTCCACCGCGCGCTACTCCACCGGCTACTGTTCAACCACCCCTCTCCACGGGCTCCTGTTCAACCACCCCTCCACGGGCTACTGTTCATCCAGCCCTCCACCGTCTACTATTCATCCTGCCCTCCACGGGGTCGTCCTGTTCATCCTGCCCTCCACGGGGTCTTCATCCAGCCCCAACCGGCTCGATCGATCGGGGTCCTGTTCATCCAGAGGCAACACCACGGGGTCCTGTTCATCCACCCCCACCGGGAACTGTTCATCCAAACCCCCCCCCCCCAACATGCTCACTGTTCATCCAGAGGCAGCATCTATCGGCTTCAGTTAGCAGCAGTAGCGAAGGAATCGCTCGATCGGGTTCAGTTAACAGCCATCGATCGATCGCTCGGGTTCAGTAATGCGTAGCCTGCAGTGCAAACGCTCAGGTTCACTTAGAGCCCAACACCTCGCACCCACGCGCGTGTGTGTACGAGAGAAACGCGCATCGCTCGGCCCAGACCACCCACTGTAACCGGGAACACCCCGATATTTTCCTCGCCCTCGCTTCTACCACGGTTTTTTCCGTCATGGACGGCCCAAAGAATGTCATGCAGCTGCGTCTCCGGCCCGCCCAGGACGAAAAGCCCATTTTCTGTCATGATTTTTTGTCATAGAAGTAGGACCCCACCACATCTATGATGATACAGGGTTTTGTCACAATTATCGTCATAGAAGTGTCATAAGTATGACATAAAAGATTTTCGTTCGGCCCAAAATGTCACGGATGTGTCTTTTTTTGTAGTCATGGCTTCTTCTCTCTCTTTGACCTTCAATACAATGATCTCCTCGATGTTCTTGGGGATCTATTTGATGTACTCTTCTTTTGCGATGCGTTTGTTGAGATCCGATGAATTGTGGATTTATGATCAGATTATCTATGAATATTATTTGAGTCTTCTCTGAACTCTTTTATGCATGATTAATATAGATTTGTATTTCTCTCTGATCTATTGTTTTGGTTTGGCCAACTAGATTGATTTTTCTTGCAATGGAAGAGGAACTTTGTGATGGGTTCTATCTTGCGGTGTCCTCACCCAGTGACAGAAGGGGTAGCGAGGCACGTATTTGTATTGGTTCCATTAAGGATTAAAAGATGGGTTTTTATTTCATATTGATTGGATCTATTCCTGTACATCATGTCATCTTGCTTAAGGTGTTACTCCATTCTTGTTAACTTAATACACTAGATGCATGCTGGATAGCGGTCGATGTGTGGAGTAATAGTAGTAGATGCAGGCAGGAGTCCGTCTACTTGTCACGGACGTGATGCCTATATTCATGATCATTGCCTTAGATATCGTCATAATTTTGCGCCTTTCTATCAATTGCTCAACAATAATTATTTACCCACCGTATGCGTTGTTTCAAGAGAGAAGCCTCTGGTGAAAACTATGGCCCCCGGGTCTATTTTTATCATATTATTTTCAGATCTATAAAACGAAAAACACAAAAATACCTTGCTGCAATTTATTTACCTTTACTTTATTTTGCACTTTTATTTATCTTTTATACCTATCTCTATCAGATCTCATCCTTGCAAGTAACCATGAAGGGATTGACAACCCCTTTATCGCATTGGGAGCAAGTATTTGTTTGTTTGTGCATGTGCTATAATTGGAGACTTGTGTGTTCCTCCTACTGGATTGATACCTTGGTTCTTAACTAAGGGAAATACTTATCTCTACTTTGCTGCATCACCATTTCCTCTTCAAGGAAAAAACCAACGCAAGCTCATGAAGTAGCAGTAGGACATATTCCCACCTTAGACCATCACCATGGCCATCAGGAGGCCAACCATGTTGCTACGCGAATCTGGCCGCCGCCACGCCATGGCACCAGGAACCAACTTGCAACATCCACATGCCTTTGAGGTCATTGCCCCAACGTTCACCGCGTGAAATAATTTTGAAGCCTTTGTTCTGTTTAGTTTAGACAACTAAGGCTTGTCGTGGGACTGTTTTTGAAGGAAGTTGTATTAACTAAGGATAAATATGCACAAGAGAATGTCTTTCAAGACTTGGGAGTTGAGAAAATTGTAGTAGAAGTGATGATTGAATTTGTCAACCCCATGTTGTTAATTTGAATAGACTTGATAGCACTTGTGGATTAAATTGTCTAGAGGAACTTAGTTGAAGGGTGAATGACATTATGTCAAAAATCTGTGTTGTATCGCTTAGATGGTGCTTCAGCTCCTTGATTGTGCCATGGCCCTGCTGTAGAAATATGCCCTAGAGGCAATAATAAATTGGTTATTATTATATTTCCTTGTTCATGATAATCGTTTATTATCCATGCTAAAATTGTATTGATAGGACACTCAGATACATGTGTGGATACATAGACAACACCATGTCCCTAGTAAGCCTCTAGTTGACTAGCTCGTTGATCAATAGATGGTTACGGTTTCCTGGCCATGGACATTGGATGTCGTTGATAACGGGATCACATCATTAGGAGAATGATGTGATGGACAAGACCCAATCCTAAGCCTAGCACAAGATCGTGTAGTTCGTCTGCTAAAGCTTTTCTAATGTCAAGTATCATTTCCTTAGACCATTAGATTGTGCAACTCCCGGATACCGTAGGAATGCTTTGGGTGTACCAAACGTCACAACGTAACTGGGTGGCTATAAAGGTGCACTACATGTATCTCCGAAAGTGTCTGTTGGGTTCGCACGAATCGAGACTGGGATTTGTCACTCCGTGTAAACGGAGAGGTATCTCTGGCCCCACTCGGTAGGACATCGTCATAATGTGCACAATGTGACCAAGGAGTTGATCACGGGATGATGTGTAACGGAACGAGTAAAGAGACTTGCCAGTAGAGATTGAACAAGGTATCGGGATACCGACGATCGAAACTCGGGCAAGTAACATACCGATTGACAAAGGGAATTGTATACGGGATTGATTGAATCCCCGACATCGTGGTTCATCCGATGAGATCATCGTGGAACATGTGGGAGCCAACATGGGTATCCGGATCCCGCTGTTGGTTATTGGCCGGAGAACGTCTCGGTCATGTCTGCATGGTTCCCGAACCCGTAGGGTCTACACACTTAAGGTTCGATGACGCTAGGGTTATAGAGAATAGATATACGTGGTTACCGAATGTTGTTCGGAGTCCCGGATGAGATCCCGGACGTCACGAGGAGTTCCGGAATGGTCCGGAGGTAAAGATTTATATATGGGAAGTCCTGTTGTGGTCACCGGAAAAGTTTCGGGTGCTATCGGTAACGTACCGGGACCATCGGGAGGGTCCCGGGGGTCCACCAGGTGGGGCCACCGGCCCCAGAGGGCTGCGTGGGCCAAGTGTGGGAAGGGACCAGCCCCTAGGTGGGCTGGTGCACCTCCCACAAGGGGCCCAAGGCGCAGGGAAGGGGGGAAGGGGGAAACCCTAGGCTCAGATGGGCCTAAGGCCCACCTAGTGGTGCGCCCCCCTCTCTCCCCCTTGGCCGCCCCTCCAAGTCCCATCTAGGGCTGGCCGCACCCCTTGGGGGGGAACCCTAGATGGGGGCGCAGCCCCTCCCCCTCCCCTATATATAGTGGGGGTTTTGGGGCTGCCATAGACATGAGTCTTCCTCTCTCTTTGGCGCAGCCCTACCCCTCTCCCTCCTCGTCTCTCGCAGTGCTTGGCGAAGCCCTACTGGAGTGCCACGCTCCTCCATCACCACCATGTGGTTGTGCTGCTGCTGCACGGAGTCTTCCCCAACCTCTCCCTCTCTCCTTGCTGGATCAAGGCGTGGGAGACGTCACCGGGCTGCACGTGTGTTGAACGCGGAGGCGCCGTGGTTCGGCGCTTAGATCGGAATCAACCGCAATCTGAATCGCTACGAGTACGACTCCTTCATCCGCGTTCTTGCAACGCTTCCGCATCGCGATCTACAATGGTATGTAGATGCACTCCCCTTCCCCTCGGTGCTAGATTACTCCATAGATTGATCTTGGTGATGCGTAGAAAATTTTGAATTTCTGCTACGTTCCCCAACAGTGGCATCATGAGCTAGGTCTATGCGTAGTTTCTATGCACGAGTAGAACACAAAGTAGTTGTGGGCGTCGATTTTGTCAATTTACTTGCCGTTACTAGTCTTATCTTTATTCGGCGGCATCGTGGGATGAAGCGGCCCGGACCGACCTTACACGTACACTTACGTGAGACAGGTTCCACCGACTGACATGCACTAGTTGCATAAGGTGGCTAGCGGGTGTCTGTCTCTCCCACTTTAGTCGGGTCGGATTCGATGAAAAGGGTCCTTATGAAGGGTAAATAGAAATTGGCTTATCACGTTTTGGCTTTTGCGTAGGTAAGAAACGTTCTTGCTAGAATCCCATAGCAGCCACGTAAAACATGCAACAACAATTAGAGGACGTCTAACTTGTTTTTGCAGGGTATGCTATGTGATGTGATATGGCCAAAAGGATGTGATGAATGATATATGTGATGTATGAGATTGATCATGTTCTTGTAATAGGAATCACGACTTGCATGTCGATGAGTATGACAACCGGCAGGAGCCATAGGAGTTGTCTTAATTTATTGTATGACCTGCGTGTCAATGAAAACGCCATGTAATTACTTTACTCTATTGCTAACCGTTAGCCATAGTAGTAGAAGTAATAGTTGGCGAGACAACTTCATGAAGACACGATGATGGAGATCATGATGATGGAGATCATGGTGTCATGCCGGCGACGAAGGTGATCATGCCGCGCCTCGAAGATGGAGATCAAAGGCGCAAGATGATATTGGCCATATCACGTCACTTTATGATTTGCATGTGATGTTTGTCATGTTTACATCTTATTTGCTTAGAACGACGGTAGCATAAATAAGATGACCCCTCACTAAAATTTCAAGAGACGTGTTCCCCCTAACTGTGCACCGCTGCGAAGGTTCGTTGTTTCGAAGCACCACGTGATGATCGGGTGTGATAGATTCTAACGTTCGAATACAACGAGTGTTGACGAGCCTAGCATGTACAGACATGGCCTTGGAACACATGCGAAACACTTAGGTTGACTTGACGAGCCTAGCATGTACAGACATGGCCTCGGAACACAAGAGATCGAAAGGTCGAACATGAGTCGTATAGTAGATGCGATCAACATGGAGATGTTCACCGATGATGACTAGTCCGTCTCACGTGATGATCGGACATGGCCTAGTTTGACTCGGATCATGTATCACTTAGATGACTAGAGGGATGTCTATCTGAGTGGGAGTTCATTAAATAATCAGATGAACTTAATTATCATGAACATAGTCAAAAGGTCTTTGCAAATTATGTCATAGCTTACGCTTAAGTTCTATTGTTTAAGATATGTTCCTAGAGAAAATTTAGTTGAAAGTTGATAGTAGCAATTATGCGGACTGGGTCCATAAACTGAGGATTGTCCTCATTGCTGCACAGAAGGCTTATGTCCTTAATGCACCGCTCGGTGTGCTGAACCTCAGCGTCGTCTATAGATGTTGCGAAACATCTGGCATACACGTTTTGATGACTACGTGATAGTTCAGTGCGTAATGCTAACGGTTTAAAATTGTGGCGACAAGACGGTTTTGAAACGTCGCAGAACATATGAGATGTTCCAAAGACTGAAATTGGGATTTCAGACTAATGCCCACGTCAAGAGGTATGAGACCTCTGACAAGTTTCTTAAGCCTGTAAACTAAGGGAGAAAAGCTCAATCGTTGAGCATGTGCTCAGATTGTCTGAGTACTACAATCACTTGAATCGAGTGGGAGTTAATCTTCCAGATGAGATAGTGATGGTTCTCCATAGTCACTGCCACCAAGCTATTAGAGCTTCGTGATGAACTATAACATATCAGGGATAGACATGATGATCCTTGAGCAACTCGCGATGTTTGACACCGCGAAAGTAGAAATCAAGAAGGAGCATCAATTGTTGATGGTTAGTAAAACCACTAGTTTCTAGAAGGGCAAGGGCAAAAGGGATAGTTCATGAAACAACAAATCATTTGCTGCTCTAGTGAAGAATCCCAAGGTTGAACCCAAACCCGAGACTAAGTGCTTCTGTAATGAGGGGAACGGTCACTGAAGCAGAACTACCCTAGATACTTGGTAGATGAGAAGGCAGGCAAGGTCGACAGAAGTATATTGGATATACATTATATGAATGTGTACTTTACTAGTACTCCTAGCAGCACCAGGGTATTAGATACCGGTTCGGTTGCTAAGTGTTAGTAACTCGAAATAAAAGCTGCGGAATAAACGGAGACTAGCTAAAGGTGAGATGACGATATGTGTTGGAAGTGTTTCCAAGGTTGATGTGATCAAGCATCGCATGCTCCCTCTACCATCGAGATTGGTGTTAAACCTAAATAATTTTTATTTGGTGTTTGCGTTGAGCATAAACATGATTGGATTATGTTTATCGCAATACGGTTATTCATTTAAGGAGAATAATGGTTACTCTGTTTATTTGAATAATACCTTCAATGGTCTTGTACCTAAAATGAATCTCGATCGCAGTGATACACATGTTCGTGCCAAAAGATATAAAATAGTAATGATAGTACCACATACTTGTGGCACTGCCATTTGAGTCATATTGGTATAGAACGCATGAAGAAGCTCCATGTAGATGGATCTTTGGACTCACTCGTTTTGAAAAGATTGAGACATGCGAACCATGTCTATTGGTATATATGCATGAAGAAACTCCATGCAGATGGATCGTTTGGACTCACTTGATTTTGAATCACTTGAGACATGCAAATCATACCACATGGGCAAGATGACTGAAAGGCCTCGTTTTCAGTAAGATGGAACAAGAGAGCAACTTGTTGGAAGTAATACATTTGATGTGTGCAGTCCAATGAGTGCTGAGGCACGCAGTGGATATCGATATGTTCTTAATTCACAGATGATTTGAGTAGATGTTGAGAATATTTACTTGATGAAACACAAGTCTGAATTATTAAAAGGTTCAAGTAATTTCAGAGTGAAGTTGAAGATCGTCGTGACAAGAGGATAAAATGTCTATGATATGATCATAGAGATATCTGAGTTACGAGTTTGGCACACAATTAAGACATTGTGGAAAGTTTTTCACAATTAATACCGCCTGGAACACCACAGTGTGATGGTGTGTCCGAACATCATAACTGCACCCTATTGGATATGGTGCATACCATGATGTCTCTTATCGAATTACCACTATCGTTTATGGGTTAGGCATTAGAGACAACCGCATTCACTTTAAAAAGGGCACCACGCAATTCCGTTGAGACGACACCGTTTAGAGAAACCTAAGTTTTCGTTTCTTAAAAGTTTGGGGCTGCGATGCTTATGTGAAAAAGTTTCAGGCTGATAAGCTCGAACCCAAAGTGGATAAATGCATCTTCATAGAATACCCAAAACAGTTGGGTATACCTCCTATTTCAGATCTGGAAGCAAAAGTAATTGCTTCTAGAAACGGGTCCTTTCTCGAGGAAAAGTTTCTCTCGAAAGAATTGAATGGGAGGATGGTAGAGACTTGATGAGGTTATTGAACCGTCACTTCAACTAGTGTGTAGCAAGGCACAAGAAGTTGTTCCTGTGGCACCTACACCAATTGAAGTGGAAGCTTATGATAGTGATCATGAAACTTCGGATCAAGTCACTACCAAACCTCGTAGGACGATGAGGATGCATACTACTTCAGAGTAGTACGTGATCCTGTCTTGGAAGTCATGTTGCTAGACAACAATGAACCTACAAGCTATGGAGAAGCGACGGTGGGCCCGGATTCCGACGAATGGCTCGAGGCCATGAAATCCGAGAGAGGATCCATGTATAAAAGCAAAGTATAGACTTTGGAAGAAATACTTGATGGTCGTAAGGCTGTTGGGTGCAGATGGATTTTAAAAGGAAGACAGACAATGATGGTAAGTGTCACCATTAAGAAAGCTCGGCTTGTCGTTAAGATGTTTTCCGACAAGTTCAAGGAGTTGACTACGATGAGACTTTCTCACTCGTAGCGATGCTAAGAGTCTGTTGGAATTGTATTAGCAGTTACTGCATTATTTATGAAATCTTGTAGATAGGATATCAAAACATTGTTTCCTCGACGATTTTCTTGAGGAAAGGTTGTATGTGATACAACCAGAAGGTTTTTGTCAATCCTGAAAGATGCTAACAAGTATGCAAAGCTCCAGCAATCCTTCTAAGGACTGGAGTAAGCATCTCGGAGTTGGAATGTACGCTTTGATGAGATGATCAAAGATTTTGGGTTTATACAAAGTTTATGAGAAACTTGTATTTCCAAAGAAGTGAGTGGGAGCACTATAGAATTTCTGATGAGTATATGTTGTTGACATATTGTTGATCAGAGATGATGTAGAATTTCTGGAAAGCATACAGGGTTATTTGAAAAGTGTTTTTTTAATGGAAAACCTGGATTAAGCTACTTGAACATTGAGCATCAAGATCTATAAGGATAGATCAACACCGCTTAATAGTACTTTCAAATGAATACATACCGTGACAAGATTTTGAAGGAGTTCAAAATAGACCAGCAAAGAAGGAGTTCTTGGCTGTGTTACGAGGTGTGAGTATTGAGTAAGACTCAAGACCTGACCACAGCAGAAGAGAGAGAAAGGACGAAGGTCTTCCCCTATGCTTTAGACGTAGGCTCTACAGTATGCTATGCTGTGTACCGCACATGAAGTGTGCCTTGCCATGAGTTAGTCAAGGGGTACAATAGTGATCCGGGAATGGATCACATGACAGCGGTCGAACTTATCCTTAGTATCTAGTGGACTAAGGAAATTTTATCGATTATGGAGGTGGAAAAGGAGTTCGTCGTAAAGGGTTACGTCGATGCAAACTTTGACACTAATCCGGATGACTCTGAGTAGTAAAACGGATTCGTATAGTAGAGCAGTTATTTGGAATAGCTCCAAGTAGCGCGTGGTAGCTGCATCTACAAGATGACATAGATATTCGTAAAGCACACACGGGTCTGAAAGGTTCAGACCCGTTGACTAATAACCTCTCTCACAAGCGAGATATGAACAAACCCCATGGGTGTTGGATTCATTATAATCACATGGCGATGTGAACTAGATTATTGACTCTAGTGCAAGTGGGAGACTGTTAGAAATATGCCCTAGAGGCAATAATAAATTGGCTATTATTATATTTCCTTGTTCATGATAACCGTTTATTATCCATGCTAAAATTGTATTGATAGGAAACTCAGATACATGTGTGGATACATAGACAACACCATGTCCCTAGTAAGCCTCTAGTTGACTAGCTCGTTGATCAATAAATGGTTATGGTTTCCTGGCCATGGACATTGGATGTCGTTGATAACGGGATCACATCATTAGGAGAATGATGTGATGGACAAGACCCAATCCTAAGCCTAGCACAAGATCGTGTAGTTCGTCTGCTAAAGCTTTTCTAATGTCAAGTATCATTTCCTTAGACCATGAGATTGTGCAACTCCCGGATACCGTAGGAATGCTTTGGGTGTACCAAACGTCACAACGTAACTGGGTGGCTATAAAGGTGCACTACATGTATCTCCGAAAGTGTCTGTTGGGTTGGCACGAATCGAGACTGGGATTTGTCACTCCGTGTAAACGGAGAGGTATCTCTGGGCCCACTCGGTAGGACATCGTCATAATGTGCACAATGTGACCAAGGAGTTGATCACGGGATGATGTGTTACGGAACGAGTAAAGAGACTTGCCGGTAACGAGATTGAACAAGGTATCGGGATACCGATGATCGAATCTCGGGCAAGTAACATACCAATTGACAAAGGGAATTGTATACGGGATTGATTGAATCCCCGACATCGTGGTTCATCCGATGAGATCATCGTGGAACATGTGGGAGCCAACATGGGTATCCAGATCCCGCTGTTGGTTATTGGCCGGAGAACGTCTCGGTCATGTCTGCATGGTTCCCGAACCCGTAGGGTCCACACACTTAAGGTTCGATGACGCTAGGGTTATAGGGAATAGATATAAGTGGTTACCGAATGTTGTTCGGAGTCCCGGATGAGATCCCGGACGTCATGAGGAGTTCCGGAATGGTCCGGAGGTAAAGATTTATATATGGGAAGTCCTGTTTTGGTCACCGGAAAAGTTTCGGGTGCTATCGGTAACGTACCGGGACCACCGGGAGGGTCCCGGGGGTCCACCAGGTGGGGCCACCGGCCCCAGAGGGCTGCGTGGGCCAAGTGTGGGAAGGGACCAGCCCCTAGGTGGGCTGGTGCGCCTCCCACAAGGGGCCCAAGGCGCAGGGAAGGGGGGAAGGGGGAAACCCTAGGCTCAGATGGGCCTAAGGCCCACCTAGTGGTGCGCCCCCCTCTCTCCCCCCTTGGCCGCCCCTCCAAGTCCCATCTAGGGCTGGCCGCACCCCTTGGGGGGAACCCTAGATGGGGGCGCAGCCCCTCCCCCTCCCCTATATATAGTGGGGGTTTTGGGGCTGCCATAGACATGAGTCTTTCTCTCTCTTTGGCGCAGCCCTACCCCTCTCCCTCCTCGTCTCTCGCAGTGCTTGGCGAAGCCCTGCTGGAGTGCCACGCTCCTCCATCACCACCATGCCGTTGTGCTGCTGCTGGACGGAGTCTTCCCCAACCTCTCCCTCTCTCCTTGCTGGATCAAGGCGTGGGAGACATCACCGGGCTGCACGTGTGTTGAACGCGGAGGCGCCGTGGTTCGGCGCTTAGATCGGAATCAACCACGATCTGAATCGCTACGAGTACGACTCCTTCATCCGTGTTATTGCAACGCTTCCGCATCGCGATCTACAATGGTATGTAGATGCACTCCCCTTCCCCTCGGTGCTAGATTACTCCATAGATTGATCTTGGTGATGCGTAGAAAATTTTGAATTTCTGCTACGTTCCCCAACACCTGCTACTATATGCACGTGTACGTGTGTAAATGTGGCTTCGTCCCCTTTCTTGATGTTATGCTGAGGACTCCGCTAGCCAATGAACTATCCACCAAGACAGATTTCGGCTATGAGTTCGTTACGTACGTAGTGGCAACACTACAAATGCATATTATTCTTGAAATGTTGTGTATGTGGTAAATAAAAGGAACTGATAAAAAGAGCTTGCAAGAGACATATATGAGAGGTCCATAGTCCCTAAATATTAAGCCACAACGAAAACCTATGCATGATTACTTAGTTGGCATAATCCCTTCACGTGACAATCAAAGTTCCAGCACACAATGATTTAAATAAAGTGCTTAAGCCTTGAGGAGGAAATGTTTGTGGGTGTGCTTAAGAGCATTACGTTACTACATGCTTTCACTCCTTAATTTGTGTTTTATTGGCTCTATCTAAAGAAAAACTCTTATGTGCATTCCCGGCAAGCAATTGTTGTCTAGAATAAAGTGTTGCAAAGTGGTTTTATCTAGTAGATCAAGAACATTGTGTTGATTATCTTTGCTTCACTAACACTTTCACTATAACCATGCCATCGCTACAACTATTCTAAGTTTTCAGGTCAAGAAGCGATGGCTATCTAGGCGTACCGCTCGTAAGTGAACCAGAACCTTCTCGTTATTTCAGTTTAAACTTTAAACAACTGAGTTCCTTATGACTCGGATTTATTTTTATGTTGCTCGAGGACGATCAATTTTAAGCTCTGGTGAGTTGATGAGTGATATTTTTACTCATTGTATCTTTGTTTAAACCGAGATATTTCAATTAAAAAGATATATTCGCTCCGATATTGGTACTAATGACTAATGAATGCAAAGGATTCCGCAAATCCTCTCTTTGATGTGTTTCCACGGGAAATGGGGTAAAAAGGGAAGAAATCACGTGTGGAAATGGAATGGAAGGATAATGGAGGAGGAAGGAATCACCAGGAGACGCCTGCGCGAAAACAACACAAAATACGGCATTCCATATGGGCGCGAGCGCCAGTATGAGAGCTCGTATGGCATGAATTTCGAGGTAGATCATCCAACCCAACAACTTTCGCTAAAGGGACCCCGTCGAAATGTCAACAGAGAGACGAGCACGGAGCACAGAAGCCAGAACCTCTTCATCACCATCTCATCTACAAACCCTAGCTGCCGCCATCTCCATAGCCATCACCACCACCACCATAGTGATCATCCATCCCATTCATACTTGTAATCATGCATCGCACAAGGAATCCATTGTAAAACATATTGCAATCAATCAATCTCAAGATGTGTTCTTCAATGTTTTCTTCTCACGATCTAATCTCCATGTGTGAGTAGTTCGGTAAGGTATGGGTTGAGGCATAAGCCTTGCAACCCGAGGTATTTGTTGAGGGGGTTAATGGAAGACTTTGATATAACGTCTCGTATGTGTGAAATAAAATTGTTCTGTGAAGATGTCTCATGTCTTGTCTGCGACCTTCATCCCAGCAGGTACCCAGGTGTCGGATTTCGGGTTCCGCAGACCCTTGAGAGGTTCAAACTCTGGGGTGCGTGCGAAGAACTCGACCTTCCCAGTCTGCCTGCTCGCTAAGCTCACGTCCTAGCTTGACGAACTGAATGGAAAAGAGACACAATAGTTTACCCAGGTTCGGGCCACCTTGCGGTGTAAAACCCTACTCCTGCTTTGTGGTGGATTGGCCTCGAGGGGCTGAGGATGAACTAATACAGTGGGAGAACAACCTCAGGAGGAGAGGTGTTCTTGTGCTCAATGAGCTGGTGGGTGTGTGGATGATCCGAATGATCCGTCCCCTTCTACAGTGGTGGCTAGGTCCTATTTGTAGTGGCTTTGGTCCTCTTCCCCAATGTAGGCGGGAAGGGATCCCACAATGGCCAAATTCGAAGGGGGACAGCTAGTACAAGCTATCCTGACAAAAGTAGTCTTCGCCTGCAAAAGCCTCTGGTCGTGACGCCGTGGTGGGCTCGACGATGACCTCCGTCCTGCCGTCCTGGCAGTCTTGGTCTTGTTGCACCGGAATGGAAACCTTTGGCTGATTCCTCGGGACTCCGCGCCTGCGCTTGCCTCCTTAGCACCAAAGAGGAAACTGGTACACTGCGCCCGTTGGCGCCCGCCTGGCCTTGGTTTTCATGGCTCACGTCATCCAAACCTCACAAGGTGAGCCTTGCATAGAGATCTCCGCTCCTCGGGAGCCAGCCTGAGGAGGCCGCCCCTTGTGGAGGTCTTGATGTCGTCCGCCTCGCGAGGCTTGGCCCCTCGCGAGGGTCTTGAGTTGTTGATGTTGAAGCTGGGCCGTACCAGGCCGTCGATGGAGCCACTCCGTGGGCTGCAGGCAGGCATGTCTGGGTACCCCCGTTCCCAGAATGCCGACAGTAGCCCCCGGGCCCAAGGCGCGCTCGAACTTGGCTTCGAGGTGAAGCCAAAGGGCAAGTGCAGAGCGCCGCGGGCCCCAATCGCCTGCGGCCTTGGTTGACACGTGGCGCTTGACGGGACGTGGGCGCCCCCACTTCCCCACGCAGCCTTGATATCCGCCAGGCACGGCGGCCGCCCATTGCCATCGCAGCTCCATCTTTATTGCTTGTCGTGCTCGCCCTTGACTCCTCCACCCTATT
The DNA here is from genome assembly GCF_002575655.3 of Aegilops tauschii subsp. strangulata. Classification (NCBI taxonomy): domain Eukaryota; kingdom Viridiplantae; phylum Streptophyta; class Magnoliopsida; order Poales; family Poaceae; genus Aegilops; species Aegilops tauschii. Next base: position 388,649,019 of record NC_053037.3, read on the forward strand.
GAGAAGGCACGCCTTTTCTCCCAGATTCGTCGTCGGCGGCTGGGCGGCCCCAACGTCAGCTTCATCTTCGAGCAGCAAGACTGCGCTGCCCAGCACCGTTGCTGAGGCCTGGAGGGCGGCAGGGAAGGCGTCGGCCTCCAGTCCCCTGCCAGGAGCAGGCAAGCCACTCCAAGCCCCTCCGGCAGCCCCCAGCACGAAGGGCGGGCTCGGCCGCTCGCTGGAGCTCCGGCACGGGCGCGGTGCCGTCCGTCATGAGCTTCTCCAGGAGGCGATGGGTGCACTGAGTCGGCTTGGAGAAGAGCTTGTCGACGTCGACGCCCGCCTTGAGATGGAAAACCTTCGCTTGGCGCGCGAGTGGCACCGGTTGAAGGTCGCCATCAACCTCGGGCACCTTCAACATGAGCGCGCCAGCGCTAGTGCCGCGGTGTCCCTTACGACTTCTCGCGAGGCTTGTGCCTGTGCCCTGGAGGAGGCCAGGGCCGCCGACCGCCGTCGTGAGGAAGCCGAGGGGCGAGAGCAAGAACTCCAAGCTTCGAACGCCGCCCTTGAGCAGCAGATCGAAGCCCGCAGGGCTGCCCTGGTTGCATCACTAAGCGGGGCACCTTCCGAAGAGAAGGAGATCTAGAAACATGAGGAGACGCTGGCGCTGGAGGCCTTGGAACGCAGCCTGGAGGTGAGGGAGTGCCAGGTGGCCATGGTAGAGGACGCCGTCACCGCGCGGGAGGCCAAGATCCAGGAAGAGGTTGATCGGAGGGTGGCGAAGGCTCGTGCGGCTCTCGCCGACGAGCACCGCCTGAAGTTGGAGCTCCTGGAAGCCGAAGTTGAGGGCAGGACCGCCGCCCTTAGGACAAAGCTAGGCGAGGCGGAGCAGCGCGAGAGGGCCGCCAAGGAAGTTCAGGCCTCTTCCCAGGCTGACTTGGCCTCCACTCGCGCCGACCTGCTTTCACTCCAGCAGCAGATTGATGGCGCCGCATCTCTCGCAAAGAAGAACACGGACGAAGCGTGCCGCCGTCGGACGCTGCAGCGTGAGCATGCCTCGATGCTCCAGGCTCTCAGGGTGAGGGCCAACCAAGCCTTGAGCATGATCTATGAGGAGAGCGCCCCTCACCCGCACGAGGACAACTACGCCAGCCACCTTCGCTTCTTCACTGAGATCGTGACCCGCCTGGAAGATCGGGCCATGAGGGCTCGCGAACTCGTTGAAGAGAGAAGTCGCGGCATTCTCAGGCGCGCGTTCTCGCGCGTCTTCAGTCACCTCCTCAATCTCGACCCCCATTTTGACTTCGACGCCTCCATAGCCCCCGTGCCCAGGGTTATCCAGGACAACCTGGCGGACTGGGTGGACGACCACGTGGATGCCTTGGTCGCAGAGTTCGCTCCTGAGGACGACACGGTCGTGATGGCGGTCGGAGAAGGCGAAGCGGACGACGCTGATGAAGACGATGCCAGCGACAGCTCGAGTGGCATGGACGAAGACGGAGGACGGCACCGAAGGCAGCGCCTCCGGCTAGACCTGCATTTCCTTTTGCCTTAACCTATATGCAAAAACCTTCGGGCACGGCCATGCAGGGCCTGAAAGCATTTTTGAAGGGGGCCCCATATAATGTATGAAATGGTGATATTCTTTTTAAAGACAGGGTTTGGGATGTGCCTCGCGGGCCCACGGGCTCCCGAGCGGGGCAGTTGTTGCAACTTATCTTGGTTCCGTAGGTCTTGAACGAGTCCTAACGTCCTAGTTGCACCTTCCTCCCGAGGTGAGCCCTCTGGGGCTCGCGAGGTTCTAAATCTCCCGAGAAGCCTGCTGGCCCGTCCAAGAGAGCCTCGTGAGAAGCGAATGCCGGACCACGGCAAGGTATGCGCGCGGTGATCCTACGGAGGTTGCATCCTTGACCCCGGGGGGGGCTTGTTGTTGCCCGGGCTGGCCCGAACGTGCTTGGCGCGCACATACCACGCCCAGCACCCGCTCGCGGGACGCTCGCATGGGGGGTAGCAGGCGTGAGCCCCATGGTAAAACATGTAGCCAGAAAGCAAGAAACCGACACAAATCAAGAGAAATCCCCCCCCCCCCCCGCTGTTTTTTATAAACACAAGGAACTTCAAATCTCAGTCCAAAAGGCGGCGAATCGAGTTATAGAAAAAGGGGCGAAAGCAAACAGCCGCGTCCGGCACCTAGCTAGTCTTCTTGTCTTCTCACCGGTGCGGAGCTAAGTGCTTTCACTAGGCGTGAGCATAGTCATTGGGGGACAGTGTCGACGACCAGCGCGGAGCATGGTGTTTCCACTTGGACGTGGGTGGGAACCCCCATGAGGCCCGATGGAGGCACTCAGGAGACTCCGGGGCGTGTACAACCCCTCTCATTATTACGTGAGAGTGTCACGAGCGGAGACCTTCACAGGCATAGACCTTGCTTCATGCCGCCTGACAAGGGCCCTGCCCCGCGCCTCCCCCGACCACCGTTGGGGCGTCCGGAAACCAGGACGAGACCAAGGGGCAAGGGGGACGCTGGCGGTGCCCTCGGCGACCGCAGGCCCTCCGCCGGGGCGAAGGGCTCGCCGGCGCCTTCCCCGGTAGAGGACCTACCTCCGTGCAGCGCCTTGCTCCATGCGGCGCGGGGGAGGCCCTGGCTCCGGGCTCCTCCCGCGCAGCCCCTAGTGCGCTTCTCCCGCCTGGAGCGGAGCCCCTCCCTGGGGTCTCTGGCCGTTGTTGTGGCCTGGTTCACCTGCGGTCCATGGTTAGCGTAAGCATGCTCCTGAGATATCGGTTGTACCCAGCGGCTGTTGTCGTTGAAGGGGTCGGCGAAGCTTCCGGGCGGCTCATGGCAAGCCTCAGCCTCTTGCGTCCCCGCTACCCAGCCTGGCTCGGGGAACGGGTTGGGGCCTTCCCTCGGCGTGTACATCAGGTCCATCATGGGGGCACGTAGCCGTCTGAAGTTGCCGCACCAGGGCCATCACCTAGGTGCCCTACGTCGTGGGCCACCAGGCCCGGCGCCAGGCCCTGATGACCGCAGGGCAGCGTCCCGGCGCGGCCCCAGGAGGGACCGCCCGAACTTGCCTCGCCTGGGGGTGGCGCAGTCGTGGTAGTACGAGCGGCGCTGCGCGCCGTGTTGACGCCGTCGAGTCCCCCGGGCGCTCTGAGGGGTGCGCGGGTAAGGCGGGGTCCGGCGCGCGCCCCCGCCACAACCTGCGGCGTGGGCAGGGTGCAGAAGGGCACCGCGCCCCTGCAGGCGGCATCAAGCAGCTCGGTGACCCTCTCCGGGAGGGTGTCGCGGCCACCCTCCGCCAACCTGCAACGCAGCAGCTCTTGCACCACGATGAGTGTGGCTCGCATGTTCGCCTGCTCCCGGCGGGTGTGCGGCGCCTTTGCCGCATCGTAGCCCGAAGATCGTGTGGTGGCGCGCGCATGTCACGGCGCGAGGGCTGACGGCGTCGGCCCGCGCCGCCCGCGTCCAACGGCGTTAGGCGGCGCGCGGGCCGCCTGGAGCATGGAGTGGAAATCCTCTTGGGCGGACGGCTCTGCCTACGCGGGCCAAGCGGCCCAGTGCTCGATATGAGCCCTCGGATCGTCAGCCATCAAAACCGTAGGGCGGTGGCGGACCGACTGGAAGAAGAGAGGCTCCGACGCACCCCCTACCGGGCGCGCCAAATGTTAGATTTTGGGTTCCGCAGATCCTTGAGAGGTTCGAACTCTGGGGTGCGTGCGGAGAACTCATCCTCCCCGGTCTGCCTGCTCACTAATCTCACGGCCTAGCTCGACGAACTGAATGGAAAAGAGACACAACAGTTTACCCAGGTTCGGGCCACCTTGCGGTGTAAAACCCTACTCCTGCTTCGTGGTGGATTGGCCTCGAGGGGCTGAGGATGAACTAGTACAGTGCGAGAATAACCTCGGGAGGAGAGGTGTTCTTGTGCTCGATGAGCTGGTGGGTGTGTGGATGATCTGAATGATCCGTCCTCTTCTACGGTGGTGGCTATGTCCTATTTATAGTGGCCTTGGTCTTCTTCCCAAATGTAGGCGGGAAGGGATCCCACAACGGCCAAATTTAAAGAGGGACAACTAGTACAAGTTATCCTGACAAAAGTAGTCTTCGCCTACAAAAGCCTCTGGTCGTGACGCCGTGGTGCGCTCGGCGATGACCTTCGTCCTGCCGTCCTGGCGATCGTTCTTGTTGCACCGGAATGGAAACCTTGGCTGATTCCTCGGGACTCCGCACCTACGCTTGCCTCCTTAGCACCAAAGAGGAAACTGGTACACCGCGCCCGCTGGCGCTCGCCTGGCCTTGGTCAGCATGGCTCACGTCATCCGAACCTCACGAGCTGAGCCTTGCATAGAGATCTCCGCTCCTCGGGAGCCAGCCTGAGGAGGCCGCCCCTTGTGGAGGTCTTGATGTCGTCCGCCTCACGAGGCTTGGCCTCTCGCGACGGTCTTGAGTTGTTGATGTTGAAGCTGGGTCGTACCAGGCCGTCGATGGAGCCACGCCGTGGGCCGCAGACAAGCAAGTCTGGGTACCCCCGTTCCCAGAACGCCGACACCAGGTTCATGGAGATCGAGCACCGGTGAGGCTGGAAGCAAGGAGACCGTGAAGTGTTATACCGAACACCAGTGACAGTAAGGTTCACTAGGGCAACATGGATCATATGTGTAGTCATTAAACGCCCAAAGCTCTTGTGTGATTTCATTATCTTAATTACCAAGGTAATCCCGCGCGACGGATAAGGCATGCGGTAGGACAACTGATTCTTGATTTAGGACTTGTGTCGGTCAAGATGTTATTTGGACACATCCCTCACTTTGATCCGTAAGAAACACATCTCGCCGGGTGACTTCCAGCGCAGAAACTAATATCTTATTTTATCTCATCACAAATACAAGGTTGTAAGCATAAAACTTCATACCCATACCTTTTTTAATATAAGAGTTCGAATCACTATTTTGCTTGTTGATCCGGTCAAAAGCTAGATTTGACACTTTGACGAAAGCTTAGTTGAGACCATCGCTTCAAGGGATTTTTTCTCTCATAGGTTCGATAACTGGTCACCTATGAAAAAATAGGCGTGGGATACTCTTTTTCATTCAATACGAATTAATAAAAAAGAGATATCAGCTGCCGCATCCATTTTGGATTGCCACCAAGAGATTGTTGGTTTGTGCCTTGGCTTAATAAAGTTGGGGCAGGGAACCCCTATGTTTCAAAAAGGTATTTCCCAAAAAACAATTGAGGCTTGTTCTGAAAAAAGAATAAACAATAGAGGTTGTGTCTATGTGAGCTCGCACCAGCAACACGCTAGCCAACACCGCCGAGTAAGAGCATGTACAGTTGGGCACCCAAACCCCCTCCATACGCCCGGGCGGATGATCTGGTAAGTGACCGGTAAAAGAAAGCGACCCTGATGGGCGTCTCAAACCCCCAGGCTGACCGGCGCCCCTTATATCTAGCCTAAATATGAAGCGGATATGGGAGGCCTAGGAACGACCGGGCGCGTCCTCCACGTCGGATCCGGCCTACGCTAGCCCACCCGACTCCACACATAATAGTCTCCATCCGCTCCCTGGACCAAACCCTAGCCACTCCACTCCCCTCCCCTCCACTGCCTCCACTACACTCCACCCTATCCGGCGATCTTCGGCCTACTTCGGCATTGGCGGGCAGCGGATATGAGTTCTACATCTCTAGATCCGTCGACCCCGAGCTCATCTCACGCGGTCCTGAGGAGGAGATGATCGTCCGGCTTGCGCTCCGCTGCTTCCGGGATGCGTGTTTGAGGGTCGGATTTGCCCTAAGTCCGGTTGTAAATGCTCTAGGTAGAAAAGAAAAAGGAGAGGAAAGAGACGAGAGAAAATTGAGAAACCCCAGCATGAAAAGGAACCAAAGCTGAAGTAACGGACGTGAGTGTGCGAGGGAGAGAGAAAGCATCCTTCCAAAGTCCAGTTCACAGTTCACACCAACAACAATGCATCTCTAACCTCCCTCCCCCTCCCCCTCTCTCTCTATCTCTCTTCTTAACCAACCCCCGGCCCTTTTTCCTCGCTCCAAATCCTCTTCTCCCCCTTCCCTTCCTCCTCGCCCCCGAGAAGCTCACGCATCCCAACTCTAACCATACGCAGACGCAAGGCTTCAATGGAGCCGTGCACCAAGCAGTTCCTCCCCATGCCTCCGCAGGACCCCAACTCCCCGTCGTCGTCCACCTCCTCTTCCTCCTCCTCCTCCACCTCGCCGTCTCACCCCTACCACCGCGCCCAGCCGCCGCACCCGCACAACCTTCCGCCCTCCCCCAGGCCCGTTCCCCGCACCATCGAGACCACCCCTTTCCCCACCACCTTCGTCCAGGCCGACACCACCTCCTTCAAGCAGGTCGTCCAGATGCTCACCGGCTCCGAGCAGTCCTCCAAGAGCGCCGCCGCGGCGACGACCAACGGCAGCGCCGGGAACCAGGCGGCGAGCGGGAGCGGCCCGTGCCGCCCGAAGAAGCCGTCCTTCAAGCTGTACGAGCGGCGGAGCAGCCTCAAGAACCTCAAGATGATCGCGCCGCTGGCCATGGGGGCGCCGCCGTCGACGAGGAACGCCTCCGCCGCGCCGGAGATCCTGTCTCCGAGCGTCCTGGACTTCCCGTCCCTGAAGCTCAGCAGCCCGGTGACGCCGCTCACCGGCGACCCCTTCTTCCCCTCGCCGGCGTCGTCCTCGGGGGACGCCGCCGAGCGCGCGGCCATCGCCGACAAGGGCTTCTTCTTCCACCCTTCGCCGCGGGGCGCCGAGCCGCCGCGGCTCCTCCCGCTGTTCCCCGTCAGCTCGCCCAGGATGGCCGCCGCGTCCGCGACGGCGGCGCCGGCCGAGTGAGTGACCCAAAGCCTCCGCCTTTGCGCGCGCATCCTGCTCAGCCAGCCATGAAGTAATCTACGACTTCTACTACCGTCGCTGTATCATCGCCGTCCTTTGTTCGCAGTTCTAGTTTCATAGTAGTAGTAAGGTGTTTGCTGTGTCGTTCTTCGCCGGCGCCGGCGCTGCTGTTGTAATTTTTGCTCCCTTCTTGAAAGGAAGAGGGGAGTTGGTTCTCTTTTGAGGTTGCGACTCGATTAATCGGTTAATTACAGCTTAATTTCGACCTTTCTTTGCTAGTAGATCTTTTCCCAATTCTGATCTTGTTTCTGTTGCTGTTTGGATTGATTCCCTCTGAACTTCATCAACCACCACCGTTGGTGCGTCCAAGCTCATAAATACATATGGTCTGAATCTGCTATAATTGTCCAAAGTCCGGTGTTTGCTGCTGCAACCCGAGTGAAGTATATTTGGAAACATGCCTGCCTCGAGTCTTCTTCTCTGGTATGCTCGCATCACACAGCATGACAGCATACTACAAGTAGTACACAAAATAGCATGGGAGCGATTCTTCTACTGCAAAAGCTCAAATTCTGCTGACAAGCTGTGTGCTGCGTTTGGCACTTTTCAGTCTTCAACCAGCAGTCCTCGAGGGATCATCTGCCCCGGAGGTACTACAACACGAACCACGCCCCATGTTTTTCAGTGACTGACTCGGTAGTCCTTGATGGTCGAACATCCGGCGGCTAGCCCGTACTACACCACCATACCACTTGACGGATAGGGATCAGGTGCATGTCACCGTGTGACTTGGGGCCCAAATTCAAATTTAAACATTGCGAAAGAATCTGAAAAAAATCATGCTTGTTCACAGCACATATTAAGATAATCTTTAAAAAATTCAGATCAAAATTCAAAACATACATCAAGAAGAAAAAAGAGAAATCTGTCATGAATAGTTGCGAATGGTTCTCTGTATACTATTCACATCTGAGTTTCTCTTTTTTGCTTCTTGATGTATGTTAATTTAGATCTGAATTTTTTAGGGATTATCTTAATATGTGCTGTGAACATGCATGATTTTTTTCAGATTTTTTCATAATGTTTAAATTTAAATTTGGGCCGCAAGTCACACGGTGACATGCAAAGGTGTATGTCACCTGATCCCTGTCCCCACTCGACATCTTGTGATCCCAGCAAAATGTTGAAGTAAAACACACATCAGCAGAGGAGAGCATATTTCAAGGAAGGATCGGTGAAAGAGCAGGGCTGAGATGCATGCTATAGTAGTGCGAGAAGACTTGTTTGTTTGGGTTTGGGAGCCGAGCCAGCCAGCGCACACTTGGACAGTCTATCTGGTTCGTACGCCCGGCCGGCCCCGGCCTAGCGCAAATCCTCGTTGGCCGCTTGCTGGTTGGGGTGGCCCGTGCGTGCGTGCGTGATGAATCTTGTCAGGTGGCGGGGGGCATCTGCACAGGAGCTGGATTGGACGGGCGCGGGAAGGGGGTAGGGTCCGTCCTCGCCGGGCCATTTCGGCGCGGTGCCATGTCCGCCGTGCGACGCACCGGCACCCACCCACCGGCCACGGTAGATTGGTAGATCAGCGGTCGTCTCTCCCGATGGACTTCGGTGACCCGCCGTCTAACCTTTTGTCCGGGGCCTTGTGAAAGGTCGCTGCAGCCTTGTTGGACTTATTATTATCACGTTGCCTCATCACGCACCCGTCTTATCCAACACCCGCACACTGCTCCACGCCGCACGGTTCATGATCATGATTGGAGTCTTGGACTGCTCGGAAAGCAGCAAGAGTGGACTGGCAGCGCACCGCTCCGTTTGCATAACCGCTGCTCGATGGTTACGAGTGCAATTGCTTCAAGACTGGGACTCCAGTGCTGGCTGCGTGCATGACCAACACTCCACGCCGCAGTACAGTACAACAGCGTTCAAGCTTGGCTCACCAGACCAGAGACAAGGTGCGAGCACATCAGAAACGTCGACACGTACGTAGCACTAACCAAGTAAAAAAGAAGCGCCGGAATTTCGTTTCAGCGTCGCCAAAGGCCGCAGACAAGCGAAAAAACAGAACGGAGGTGGACAGGGATGGTCATGGATGGATGGATGCTCGCCCGCCTTTCACGGCCGTGCTCTGGTCGACGTAGTCAAACGGACCCAACCCAACCGAGTATCTTAACGTGATTCTTTTTCTTTTTCCGTTCCGTTCTGTTGCTACGGTGCGGTGCATGCACTGCTTCGCTTTCGGCTTGTCTGTTTGACTTGTCCGCCACCCTAATTATCACATCACCTTGTCTATACCGAGCTGGTACCATAGTGTCCGCTTGTTTAATTAACTTGTGATGGATCCCGAAGCAACCCGTGGTTGGATTGTTAGAGGGACTGTGGTATTCTCAACCCATCAGGGTTCAAGTCCTGGTGCTCGCATTTATTTCTGAATTTATTTTAGATTTTCCGGCGATACGCATTCAATAGGAGGAGACGTTCTCGTCGATGATGAGGTGCCTACGTTGACTTTGTAAATTTCAAGATGATATGCCGGTTCAGTCTTTCAAAAGTGTTCATAGAGGTAAGATGTGCGTGTGTACGTTCATAGGGGTGAGTGTATGTGCGTATATATGAGCGCTTGCGTCTGTACTATGTTAAGGAAAAACTTATGATGGATCGGATCCGAGCGCTCCCCCATGTTACTGCGTGTTCGTAGACTAAATAATCATGGTCATTAGTTCCTTTCATGTGACGACGGTGCGGCAAAATTAAATTAAATTCGGCTTAAGCTTGGAGGGGTGCCATGTGACGCCATTAACTCCGCGGAGCCACCCTTTATTAGGGTCAAATTTTGTAGTACTGGTGTGCTTGTACAGTGTATCTGTCTGTACTACTACTACACTAGCTAGGCAAAAGTCCGCGTAGAGCATGGGCAGATCGATACGTATAGCAAAAAAAATGGCGCCCAGCGACACCGGATGCACTCGCCTCTTGTGCAAGTAGCTTCAGTTCGCTTTCTAAAGCGTCTTGTCGGATGTGTATTGTTGCATGCATGAAAAAATTGAAAGTCGACGATATTTTGTAGCCCGTGCTCTAAATACTCCCTCCATAAAGAAATATAAGATCGTTTCGATCGCTACAGTGTAGTGATACTGCAGTGATTGAAACGATCTTATATTTCTTTAAGAGGGAGTAACATTTACGTAATATCGTTGTGCGCTCGCCGCCTCCACCCTCTTGGTTGAAGGAGGCCTACACATGGGCCGGCGTGTACCGCGAGTGGGTGAGAGCGACTCCGGTCCACTACGCCGCGATGCTGGAGGAGGAGGCGACCCATCTTGAGCGCTGGAAGGCGCACTGGCTCGTCCAGGAGAAGGCCGACGGCGAGCGGCAGATGAGCTATGAGCAGCTGCTGCAACGCGACGCAGAGGTGTTGCGGCTTGAGGAGGAGGAGGAGGAGCGCGCCCGGCGAGCCGCAATGTCGTCGCCCTAGCAGACGTCGGAGGAGGCTGTCCTGGCAGCGTACCAAGTGGCGTTCGGGTGGGCTGGCCCTGCTCCCGTCTTCATCGACCTCACCGGCGCCGACGGCGACGTCAAGGGCAAAGGCAAGGCGGAGGACGTCTAGGGCAGCGTGCAGGCGGCAGACTTTTTATGTTTTTATTAATGTTTAACTAGGTTTAAGTGGACTTTGGTCGGCGGTTGACCGGCCACTTTAATGTTTAATTATGTTTATTTTTGCAACCTATTTTTTTATGCAAGCAGATTTGGATCCGCCTCATGTTGGTCGGTCAAGCCGACCCAAATGAAAATACGGACAGGCACGTCCGCCTGGCCGACCCAAACGAACGAAAAACGGACAAACCGCGTGTCCGTTTGGGTCGCCCCGTTGGAGTTGCTCTCAGTGCGAAACTATTCCGACGCCCCGATGTGAAGGCGCATGCACATCATAGGAGGAGGGGAAAAGAAAAAGACAAGATGGACAAATTCGTCGTGGTTGCTTGGAGTGGATTGAAACGTCAGCAAAGGCTGCAGTCCATTCATAGTCCATCCGTGACCAAGCGTATGGCGCTGCCTGCCACCGTTGTGATCCGACAGCGACCATCGCGGTGTACCACGTCGGAGTGAAGTCTGAAATAAACCCTGACGTTGTAGATGCTGATATAAATGAACCCTCATCTTCAAATCCCTGAAGTTGGTACCCTGTATTTACAAATCCCGGTTGTTAGAAGGGACAGAGAGGGTTTGGTGGAATAATTCGATGTATTGTTTGAGCCTCGTGGATATATATATATATATATAGGAGTACAAAGATCAACTTAGAGTACAAGACAAGGCAGGACCAAATCCTAGTCTATCCTATACTTCCTAATAATCCTTATACTCAACATCCCCCCGCAGTCACAACGGTAGCAATGCAGACGGTGAGACTGGAGAAGAATCCGAAGGCAAGCCGACGGACACCCCCCACAGTCGTTACGGTTGATGCATCGCGGGATCGTGGCTGGAGTGAAAACCGACGAGATTGCTCAAGCAAGGCGGTAGCCCTTTGTGTCGTTGTCGAGGTAGCCGAGAGCGTGGGTGGTGCTGCCGTGGTCGAGGTAGCCGTGTGAAGAATGTTGTGGTCGATGTCGAGTCGGGGTGGACGGTATCGAGGAAGTCGCCGTGGAGCCGCGGACGCAAGGAGGCGTCGAGTTAGTCATAGGCGCAGAAGTGTCGAAGTAGTGGTGCGCCGGGAAGAAGATGCTGTTGACGACGCGTCACGCCGGGGTTGCCAACCTCGGGGACACATCCTAGACGAAGGCACGTGTCGGTGTTGCCAGCACCGGGCATGCGTAGATGACGAAGACGAAGTTGACGAAGCGCCGCACCAGGTTTGCCAGGCCCGGGGACACGTCGTGGATGAAGGCATGCGGCGGTGTTGCCAGCATCGGGCATGCGTAGATTGGGACCTGCACGAGTTGTACGCCATGTCAAAGAAATCGGAGAGGCCAACAGAGAAGGACTCGGCGACGGTTGCGGCGCCAATCAGCGCGGGCCGATGTCGCCCGCGGTTGTCGGAGTAGACGAAGTGGTCGGGGTAGATGACGGCGACGCTGGCGACGGGCTGGTGCTGGACGAAGATGAATGGGGTGGACGGGCAGCTGCGGCGGCTACCGGGGTAGCGATGACGGCCGAAGAAGAGCGGCAGCGGCGGTTAGGTTAGGAGGGCGGCAGCGGTGCTCGAAGTAGGCGAAGAACCCTGACAACGTGACGAAGACCGGCACGGACGGTGGCGTTCCCGAGCCAAGGGAGACGGCGCGGCGCATACCACGGGAGGTCGACGTGCGGTGACGGTGGAGTGAACTGCGGGCTGCGGCGCTACGGCCCGAAGGGGCGACGCAACAGCGGCGGGCAGGTCGGGGCGACGGCAGGAAGACCTCGGGGCGGCGGCGGGGACCGCGGGCCGCGGCGCTACGGGCCGAAGGGGCGGTGGAGCGGTGGAGCGCGGGTCGGTGCAACCGCGGGGGCTGTTGGGGAACGTAGTAATTTCAAAAAAATTCCTACGCACACGCAAGATCATGGTGATGCATAGCAACGAGAGGGGAGAGTGTTGTCCACGTACCCTCGTAGACCGAAAGCGGAAGCGTTAGCACAACGCGGTTGATGTAGTCATACGTCTTCATGATCCGACCGATCAAGTACCGAACGCACGGCACTTCCGAGTTCAGCACACGTTCATCCCGATGACATCCCTCGAACTCCGATCCAGCCGAGTGTTGAGGGAGAGTTTCGTCAGCACGACGGAGTGGTGACGATGATGATGTTCTACCGACGCAGGGCTTCGCCTAAGCACCGCTACAGTATTATCGAGGTGGACTATGGTGGAGGGGGGCACCGCACACGGCTAAAAGATCAAACGATCAATTGTTGTGTCTCTAGGGTGCCCCCTACCCTCGTATATAAAGGAGCAAGGGGGAGAGGTGCGGCCGGCCAGAAGGGGCGCGCCAGGAGGAGTCCTACTCCCACCCTCCCTTTTCCTTGTTGGACTAGGAGTGGAGGGGGAAAGAGGAGGGAGAGAGGAAGGAAAGGGGGGGCGCCCCCCTCTCCTTGTCCTATTTGAACTAGGGGGGAGGGGCACACAACCCTGCCCTGGCCGCCTCTCCTCTCTTCCACTAAGGCCCACTATGGCCCATTAAGCCCCCAGGGGGTTCCGGTAACCTCCCGGTACTCCGGTAAAATTCCGATTTCACCCGGAACACTTTCGATATCCAAACATAGGCTTCCAATATATCAATCTTCATGTCTTGACCATTTCGAGACTCCTCGTCATGTCCGTGATCACATCCGGGACTCCGAACAACCTTCGGTACATCAACACATATAAACTCATAATATAACTGTCATCGAAACTTTAAGCGTGCGGACCCTACGGGTTCGAGAACTATGTAGACATGACCGAGACACGTCTCTGGTCAATAACCAATAGCGGAACCTGGATGCTCATATTGGCTCCCACATATTCTACGAAGATCTTTATCGGTCAGACCGCATAACAACATACATTGTTCCCTTTGTCATCGGTATGTTACTTGCCCGAGATTTGATCGTCGGTATCTCAATACCTAGTTCAATCTCGTTACCGGAAGTCTCTTTACTCGTTCCGTAATACATCATCCCGCAACAAACTCATTAGTTGCAATGCTTGCAAGGCTTAAGTGATGTGCATTACCGAGAGGGCCCAGAGATACCTCTCCGACAATCGGAGTGACAAATCCTAATCTCGAAATACGCCAACCCAACAAGTACCTTCGGAGACACCTGTAGAGCACCTTTATAATCACCCAGTTACGTTGTGACGTTTGGTAGCACACAAAGTGTTCCTCCGGTAAACGGGAGTTGCATAATCTCATAGTCATAGGAACATGTATAAGTCATGAAGAAAGCAATAGCAACATACTAAACGATCGAGTGCTAAGCTAACGGAATGGGTCAAGTCAATCACATCATTCTCCTAATGATGTGATCCCGTTAATCAAATGACAACTCATGTCTATGGCTAGGAAACATAACCATCTTTGATCAACGAGCTAGTCAAGTAGAGGCATACTAGTGACACTCTGTTTGTCTATGTATTCACACATGTATTATGTTTCCGGTTAATACAATTCTAGCATGAATAATAAACATTTATCATGATATAAGGAAATAAATAATAACTTTATTATTGCCTCTAGGGCATATTTCCTTCAGTCTCCCACTTGCACTAGAGTCAATAATCTAGATTACACAGTAATGATTCTAACACCCATGGAGCCTTGGTGTTGATCATGTTTTGCTCGTGGACGAGGCTTAGTCAACGGGTCTGCAACATTCAGATCCGTATGTATCTTGCAAATTTCTAAGTCTCCCACCTGGAATAAATCCCGGATGGAATTGAAGCGTCTCTTGATGTGCTTGGTTCTCTTGTGAAATCTGGATTCCTTCGCCAAGGCAATTGCACCAGTATTGTCACAAAAGATTTTCATTGGACCCGATGCACTAGGTATGACACCTAGATCGGATATGAACTCCTTCATCCAGACTCCTTCATTTGCTGCTTCCGAAGCAGCTATGTATTCCGCTTCACACGTAGATCCCGCCACGACACTTTGTTTAGAACTGCACCAACTGACAGCTCCGCCGTTCAATGTAAACACGTATCTGGTTTGCAATTTAGAATCGCCCGGATCAGTGTCAAAGCTTGCATCAACGTAACCATTTACGATGAGCTCTTTGTCACCTCCATAAACGAGAAACATATCCATAGTCCTTTTCAGGTATTTCAGGATGTTCTTGACCGCTGTCCAGTGATCCACTCCTGGATTACTTTGGTACCTCCCTGCTAGACTTATAGCAAGGCACACATCAGGTCTGGTACACAGCATTGCATACATGATAGAGACTATGGCTGAAGCATAGGGAACATCTTTCATCTTCTCTCTATCTTCCGCAGTGGTCGGGCATTGAGTCTTACTCAACTTCACACCTTGTAACACAGGCAAGAACCCTTTCTTTGCTTGATACATTTTGAACTTCTTCAAAACTTTGTCAAGGTATGTGCTTTGTGAAAGTCCAATTAAGCGTCTTGATCTATCTCTATAGATCTTGATGCCTAATATATACGCAGCTTCACCGAGGTCTTTCATTAAAAAACTCTTATTCAAGTATCCCTTTATGCTATCCAGAAATTCTATATCATTTCCAATCAGAAATATGTCATCCACATATAATATCAGAAATGGTACAGAGCTCCCACTCACTTTCTTGTAAATATAGGCTTCTCCAAAAGTCTATACAAAACCAAATGCTTTGATCACACTATCAAAACGTTTATTCCAACTTCGAGAAGCTTGCACCAGTCCATAAATGGATCGCTGGAGCTTGCACACTTTGTTAGCTCCCTTTGGATCGACAAAACCTTCCGGTTGCATCATATACAACTCTTCTTCCAGAAATCCATTCAAGAATGCAGTTTTGACATCCATTTGCCAAATTTCATAATCATAAAATGCAGCAATTGCTAACATGATTCGGACAGACTTAAGCATCGCTACGGGTGAGAAGGTCTCATCGTAGTCAATCCCTTGAACTTGTCGAAAACCTTTTGCAACAAGTCGAGCTTTATAGACAGTAACATTACCGTCAGCGTCAGTCTTCTTCTTGAAGATCCATTTATTCTCAATTGCTTGCCGATCATCGGGCAAGTCAACCAAAGTCCACACTTTGTTCTCATACATGGATCCCATCTCAGATTTCATGGCTTCAAGCCATTTTTGCGGAATCTGGGCTCACCATCGCTTCTTCATAGTTCATAGGTTCGTCATGGTCTAGTAACATAACCTCCAGAACAGGATTACCGTACCACTCTGGTGCGGATCTTACTCTGGTTGACCTACGAGGTTCAGTAATAACTTGATCTGAAGTTCCATGATCATCATCATTAACTTCCTCACTAATTGGTATAGGCGTCGTAGAAACTGGTTTCTGCGATGAACTACTTTCCAATAAGGGAGCCGGTACAATTACCTCATCAAGTTCTACTTTCCTCCCACTCACTCCTTTTGAGAGAAACTCCTTCTCCAGAAAAATTCCGAATTTAGCAACAAAAGTCTTGCCTTCAGATTTGTGATAGAAGGTGTACCCAACAGTCTCCTTTGGGTATCCTATGAAGACACATTTCTCCGATTTGGGTTCGAGCTTATCAGGTTGAAGCTTTTTCACATAAGCATCGCAGCCCCAAACTTTAAGAAATGACAACTTTGGTTTCTTGCCAAACCACAGTTTATAAGGCGTCATCTCAACGGATTTTGATGGTGCCCTATTTAACGTGAATGCGGCCGTCTCTAAAGCATAACCCCAAAACGATAGCGGTAAATCAGTAAGAGACATCATAGATCGCACCATATCTAGTAAAGTACGATTACGACGTTCGGACACACCATTACGCTATGGTGTTCCAGGTGGCGTGAGTTGCGGGACTATTCCGCATTGTTTCAAATGAAGACCAAACTCATAACTCAAATATTCTCCTCCACGATCAGATCGTAGAAACTTTATTTTCTTGTTACGATGATTTCCAACTTCACTCTGAAATTCTTTGAACTTTTCAAATGTTTCAGATTTATGTTTCATTAAGTAGATATACCCATATCCGCTTAAATCATCTGTGAAGGTGAGAAAATAACGATATCCGCCACGAGCCTCAACATTCATTGCACCACATACATCTGTATGTATGATTTCCAACAAGTCTGTTGCTCTCTCCATTGTTCCAGAGAACGGCGTTTTAGTCATCTTGCCCATGAGGCACGATTCGCAAGTACCAAGTGATTCATAATCAAGTGGTTCCAAAAGTCCATCAGTATGGAGTTTCTTCATGCGCTTTACACCGATATGACCTAAACGGCAGTGCCACAAATAAGTTGCACTATCATTATCAACTCTGCATCTTTTGGCTTCAATACTATGAATATGTGTATCACCACTATCGAGATGCAACAAAAATAGACCACTCTTCAAGGGTGCATGACCATAAAATATATTACTCATATAAATAGAACAACCATTATTCTCTGATTTAAATGAATAACCGTCTCGCATCAAACAAGATCCAGATATAATGTTCATGCTTAACGCTGGCACCAAATAACAATTATTTAGGTCTAAAACTAATCCTGAAGGTAGATGTAGAGGTAGCGTGCCGACCGCGATCACATCGACTTTGGAACCATTTCTCACACGCATCGTCACCTCGTCCTTAGCCAATCTTTGCTTAATCCGTAGCCCCTGCTTCAAGTTGCAAATATTAGCAATAGAACCAGTATCAAATACCCAGGTGCTACTGCGAGCATTAGTAAGGTACACATCAATAACATGTATATCACATATACCTTTGTTCACCTTGCCATCCTTCTTATCCGCCAAATACTTGGGGCAGTTCCGCTTCCAGTGACCAGTCTGCTTGCACTAGAAGCACTCAGTCTCAGGCTTAGGTCCAGACTTGGGTTTCTTCTCCTGAATAGCAACTTGCTTGCTGTTCTTCTTGAAGTTCCCCTTCTTCTTCCCTTTGCCCTTTTTCTTGAAACTGGTGGTCTTATTGACCATCAACACTTGATGCTCCTTTTTGATTTCTACCTCCGCAGCCTTTAGCATTGCGAAGAGCTCGGGAATCGTCTTATCCATCCCTTGCATGTTATAGTTCATCACGAAGCTCTTGTAGCTTGGTGGCAGTGATTGGAGAATTCTGTCAATGCCGCTATCATCTGGAAGATTAACTCCCAGTTGAATCAAGTGATTGCAGTACCCAGACATCTTGAGTATATGCTCACTGACAGAACTATTCTCCTCCATCTTGCAGCTATAGAACTTATTGGAGACTTCATATCTCTCAATCCGGGCATTTGCTTGAAATATTAACTTCAACTCCTGTAACATCTCATATGCTCCATGATGTTCAAAACGTCGTTGAAGTCCCGGTTCTAAGCCGTAAAGCATGGCACACTGAACTATCGAGTAGTCATCAACACGTGACTGCCAGGCATTCACAATGTCTGCAGTTGCTGGCGCAGGTGGTACACCTAGCGGTGCTTCCAGGACGTAATTCTTCTGTGCAGCAATGAGGATAATCCTCAAGTTACGGACCCAGTCCGTGTAATTGCTACCATCATCTTTCAACTTTGCTTTCTCAAGGAACGCATTAAAATTCAACGGAACAACAACACGGGCCATCTATCTACAATCAACATAGACAAGCAAGATACTATCAGGTACTAAGTTCACGATAAATTTAAGTTCAATTAATCATATTACTTAAGAACTCCCACTTAGATAGACATCCCTCTAATCCTCTAAGTGATCACGTGATCCATATCAACTAAACCATGTCCGATCATCACGTGAGATGGAGTAGTTTCAACGGTGAACATCACTATGTTGATCATATCCACTATATGATTCACGCTCGACCTTTCGGTCTCCGTGTTCCGAGGCCATATCTGTTATATGCTAGGCTCGTCAAGCTTAACCTGAGTATTCCGCGTGTGCAACTGTTTTGCACCCGTTGTATTTGAACGTAGAGCCTATCACACCCGATCATCACGTGGTGTCTCAGCACGAAAAACTTTCGCAACGGTGCATACTCAGGGAGAACACTTATACTTTGATAATTTAGTGAGGGATCATCTTATAATGCTACCGTCAATCAAAGCAAGATAAGATGCATAAAAGATAAACATCACATGCAATCAATATAAGTGGTATGATATGGCCATCATCATCTTGTGCTTGTGATCTCCATCTCCGAAGCACCGTCATGATCACCATCGTCACCGGCGCGACACCTTGATCTCCATCGTAGCATCGTTGTCGTCTCGCCAATCTTATGCTTCTATGACTATCGCTACCGCTTAGTGATAAAGTAAAGCATTACAGGGCGATTGCATTGCATACAATAAAGCGACAACCATATGGCTCCTGCCAGTTGCCGATAACTCGGTTACAAAACATGATCATCTCATACAATAAAATTTAGCATCATGTCTTGACCATATCACATCACAACATGCCCTGCAAAAACAAGTTAGACGTCCTCTACTTTGTTGTTGCAAGTTTTACGTGGCTGCTACTGGGCTTAGCAAGAACCGTTCTTACCTACGTATCAAAACCACAACGATAGTTTGTCAAGTTGGTGCTGTTTTAACCTTCGCAAGGACCGGGCGTAGCCACACTCGGTTCAACTAAAGTTGGAGAAACTGACACCCGCCAGCCACCTCTGTGCAAAGCACGTCGGAAGAACCAGTCTCGCGTAAGCGTACGCGTAATGTCGGTCCGGGCCGCTTCATCCAACAATACCGCCGAACCAAAGTATGACATGCTGGTAAGTAGTATGACTTATATCGCCCACAACTCACTTGTGTTCTACTCGTGCATATAACATCAACGCATAAAACCAGGCACGGATGCCACTGTTGGGGAACGTAGTAATTTCAAAAAAAAATTCCTACGCACACGCAAGATCATGGTGATGCATAGCAACGAGAGGGGAGAGTGTTGTCCACGTACCCTCGTAGACCAAAAGCGGAAGCATTAGCACAACGCGGTTGATGTAGTCGTACGTCTTCACGATCCGACCGATCAAGTACCGAGCGCACGGCACCTCCGAGTTCAGCACACGTTCAGCCCGATGACGTCCCTCGAACTCCAATCCAGCCGAGTGTTGAGGGAGAGTTTCGTCAACACGACGGCGTGGTGATGATGATGATGTTCTACCGACGCAGGGCTTCGCCTAAGCACCGCTACAGTATTATCGACGTGGACTATGGTGGAGGGGGGCACCGCACACGCTAAAAGATCAAATGATCAATTATTGTGTCTCTAGGGTGCCCCCCTGCCCCCGTATATAAAGGAGCAAGGGGGAGAGGTGCGGCCGGCCAGAAGGGGCGTGCCAGGAGGAGTCCTACTCCCACCCTCCCTTTTCCTTGTTGGACTAGGAGTGGAGGGGGAAAGAGGAGGGAGAGAGGAAGGAAAGGGGGGGCGCCCCCCCTCTCCTTGTCCTATTCGGACTAGGGGGGAGGGGCGCGCGGCCCTGCCCTGGCCGCCTCTCTTCTCTTCCACTAAGGCCCACTATGGCCCATTAAGCCCCCGGGGGGTTCCGATAACCTCCCGGTACTCCGGTAAAATTCCGATTTCACCCGGAACATTTCCGATATCCAAACATAGGCTTCCAATATATCAATCTTCATGTCTCGACCATTTCGAGACTCCTTGTCATGTCCGTGATCACATCCGGGACTCCGAACAACCTTCGGTACATCAACACATATAAACTCATAATATAACTATCATCGAAACTTTAAGCGTGCGGACCCTACGGGTTCGAGAACTATGTAGACATGACCGAGACACGTCTCCGTTCAATAACCAATAGCGGAACCTGGATGCTCATATTGGCTCCCACATATTCTACAAAGATCTTTATCGGTCAGACCGCATAACAACATATGTTGTTCCCTTTGTCATCGGTATGTTACTTGCCCGAGATTCGATCGTCGGTATCTCAATACCTAGTTCAATCTCGTTACTGGCAAGTCTCTTTACTCGTTCTGTAATACATCATCCCACAACAAACTCATTAGTTGCAATGCTTGCAAGGCTTAAGTGATGTGCATTACCGAGAGGGCCCAGAGATACCTCTCCGACAATCGGAGTGACAAATCCAAATCTCGAAATCCGCCAACCCAACAAGTACCTTCGGAGACACCTATAGAGCACCTTTATAATCACCCAGTTACGTTGTGACGTTTGGTAGCACACAAAGTGTTCCTCCGGTAACGGGAGTTGCATAACCTCATAGTCATAGGAACATGTATAAGTCATGAAGAAAGTAATAGCAACATACTAAACGATCGAGTGCTAAGCTAACGGAATGGGTCAAGTCAATCACATCATTCTCCTAATGATGTGATCCTGTTAATCAAATGACAACTCATGTCTATGGCTAGGAAACATAACCATCTTTGATCAACGAGCTAGTCAAGTAGAGGCATACTAGTGACACTCTGTTTGTCTATGTATTCACACATGTATTATGTTTCCGGTTAATACAATTCTAGCATGAATAATAAACATTTATCATGATATAAGGAAATAAATAACAACTTTATTATTGCCTCCAGGGCATATTTCCTTCAGGGACGGCCTCGGGGTGGCGGCTGGGACCGCGTATCGCGACACTACGGCCCGTAGGGGCGACACAGCGGCGACGCACGAGTCGATGCAGCCGCGAGGAGAACCACGGGGCGGCGGCGCTGCGGCCCGACAGGGCGATGCAGCGGCAGCCCATTGCTCGATCGATGGAGGGGCGCGCTGAACTTGGGGACAATCTTCACGGGACCCGCGGAGGCGCGCAACCGACAGGCCAGGTTGGTCGCGCGGCGTAGATGAGGCGGATCGCGGCGGCGAGCGGGTGATCAAGCCGATCGCGCGCGAGGTCGGGGACGCCGCTCGATGGAGGCATAGTGGCGGCGGAGTCCGGGATGAGGTCGGCGACGACGGACGGCGTGGGACATCGTGCAGACGAGTGTGTCGGCACCAGCACCCGGGCTGCCAAAGCAGCACCGGCGCCCGGGCAGCAAGGCCCGAGCGACCAACGGAGCAGCGGCGCCCGAGTTGAGGCATCCGACGAGCGTGACGCAGCCGTCCCGACGCAGCTGAGGACGAGGCCGGCGAGGTAGACCGCCGGGTCGCCGTGCAGATGCGGTGGAGGCGGGTGGTGTCGATCGATTGGCGGGCCGGCGCGCGAGCGGAAGCTATGATTAGCCGTCGCATGGCGCGAGGCTGCCGGGTGGAGGCGATGCAGGTGTCCCGGTCGAAGAGGGCGCAGACGGTCGGCGTAGATCGATGGGCGGGCCGGCGCGCAGACGATGGCCATGAGGGGCCGCCTGTCGTGCGAGGCTGCGGGGTCAGTGAAGGAGCCAGCCGGTCGCGACGGTGTCGGAGTAGAGGCGCACGAAGGTCGACGGCGGCGGCGGGCGACGCAAACCGATCAAGCAGATCGGAAAACCAAAAAGAAAAACGCCGATCAGAACGACCGGCGAGAGAGCGAAAAAACCCGGAGCAAGGGCTCGGGAAAAAGACTCTCTAGGGCAGCCGGCCAACACGGCCGGCGGACAAACCCTAGGTACGGGCGGCGCGGCCCCCAGCGGCGGTCATGGCGGCCGACCGCCCCCGGGGCGGCGCGCGGGTGCGGAAGCGGCGGCGGCTAGGGTTTGGATCGTGATTAGGCTGATACCATGTTAGAAGGGATAGAGAGGGTTTGGTGGAATAATTCGATGTATTGTTTGAGCCTCATGGGCATATATATAGGAGTACAAAGACCAACTTGAAATACAAGACAAGGCAGGACCAAATCCTAGTCTATCCTATACTTCCTAATAATCCTTATACTCAACACCAGTCAATCCCGACCTTGCATGAGTAAAATATTGTTTGGTGTAATTGAAAAGGTGTGATCCCAGCTAGGATTGATTTCTGCAGTTACTTACTACGGTACCTATCGACCAGCTGCAGTGCACCGGTGACCGGCAGCGCCCCAACCGACAAGGTGCAGTGCAGTGGTGACCGGCAGCAGCGCCGACGAGCTCCACAACAGTGTGCTACACCGGGCAAGCCCGACCTGATGAGTGTGCCGGACGCGGCAGGCTCGGCCGTCAACGCCATTCCAGATGACCTGGAGGCGGCGGTCGTCGACGCCATCAAGCCATGCCATGCCAAAACAACGTCCTACCGGCTGCACTCACGTCTATTTGTGCACACACATGCACGTACGCATCCATGCGTCCATCCCGCCATTGGCCGCTGCATTGCTCGCTAATCACGCTGCCGTTTGCCTCGGCTCACTGGCAGCCACGGCGCCTGTCGGTGTCAAAACCGGCGGATCTCGGGTAGGGGGTCCCGAACTGTGCGTCTAGGATTGATGGTAACAGGAGACGGGGGACACGATGTTTACCCAGGTTCGGGCCCTCTCTATGGAGGTAATACCCTACTTCCTGCTTGATTGATCTTGATGAATATGAGTATTACAAGAGTTGATCTACCACGAGATCGTAATGGCTAAACCCTAGAAGTCTAGCCTATGAGTATATGGTAATGAGTATGTCTCCATCCGGACTATGCTCTCCGGTTTATATAGGCACCGGAGAGATCTAGGGTTACATGGGGTCGGTTACATAGGAGGAAATCTTCATAATCGGTCGCCTAGCTTGCCTTCCACGCCAAGTAGAGTCCAATCCGGACACGGGTATAGTCTTCGGCCTTCATGTCTTCACAGCCCATCAGTCCGGCCCAGTAGATAACAGGCCGGACGCCCGAGGACCCCTTAGTCCAGGACTCCCTCAGTAGCCCCTGAACCCGGCTTCAATGACGAGGAGTCCGGCGCGCAGATTGTCTTCGGCATTGCAAGGCGGGTTCCCCTTCTTCCGAACTCCAAGATAGTCTTCGGATGCGATGATTGTATCCGGACCTGTTACACATCATGCACAACCGCAGAGAGAATATATATATTTTACATGAGTTCCATCCGCTGACAGCTTTCTGCAATGTGACATTACGTCTGTTCGGTCATAATTTCGAACCGTTTGTCCCACGTTTCAAGACGCGGTTGCTATTGGCACGTCTTGTCGAAGCAGAGATTGTGTCCCCTTATCGCGTGATTCTCATCAATGCGGGCATGGGTAACCCAACCGTGCCATTTACACAGCCCTTGGGAATAGGCGAATCTCAAGGCGAGTGAGGAGGCGTTTAATATTTGCTACCTTTATAAGGAGATAAGGATTCCCCCTTCCTCTTCTCATGCTTTCTCTCTGTCTCTGCCTTCCCAACCTCGAGCTCCAGCGCCCAAGTTCCAATCTCCTTTCCACCCCAGCAACCATGTCTGGATCCGGTGGTCAGGGCAAGTGGATGGTCTCCTCCGTCACGGAGGAGGACATTACTGAGCTCCGGGCGGCCGGATATTTGGCGAAGGAGATCGCCCACCGTCTGCAGGCCGAGGGACAGATCGTCCCCACGCCGGAGCCCATAGAGAGGGTGGTATTCATCCCCCATTTCTTCCGCGGGCTAGGGTTTCCACTTCACCCCTTCGTCTGCGGGCTAATGTATTATTACGGGGTAGATTTCCATGATCTGTTCCCGAATTCCTTCCTCAACATTTCGGCGTTTATCGTCTTATGCGAGGCCTTCCTCCGCATCCACCCCCACTTCAGACTGTGGCTCAAAGTCTTCAACATGAAGCCGAAGGTGGTAGATGGCCAGCACGCGGAGTGCGGAGGGGCAATGGTGAGTAAATTGTCCAACGTCTCTTGGCCCAAAGGCACCTTTGTGGATACGGTAAAGGAGTGGCAGAAGCAGTGGTTCTACATCACAGAACCACACGGCACCATCTCGGCCACGGCTGCTGAATTCCGCTCCGGCGCTCCTATGCGACTCACCTCCTGGGTCGAGAAGAGTCCGGACTGGTGTTCTCCTGATGAGCTGATAGCGCTGCAGACGCGTGTTCAGAGCATGGTAACCAAGAGCGTCAAGCTCGTTGATGTGATCCAGGTGATGTTAGTTCGCCGTATCCTTCCATGCCAGCGCCAAAGCCGCTCGCTGTGGGAGTTCAATCCAAAGAAGCACCGGACCCTGGTGAGGCTCTTCGAGACTACGCACGAGGGCGCATGGAAATTGCTCTTCAAGGGCAATGAGAAACCACCGGCCACGGATTCGGACCGTGGTCACAATTGTACACACCCCGCCAGCAAGGTATGTTATTTCGAACGAGTCCTCAACCTAATTGTTTCGAGGATGATGTCTGAGCTTTTGTTATTGCTCTTTCAGGACTGGATGGAGAGGGCAAAGCGGATCCAGTGTCCCGCTCCGCTGCCTGAGGAAACAGTCATCCCGCGTCTAGCAAAGATGCTGGTACCGGCGCCATATAAGGCGCCGGAGAAGAAGGCCAAGAAGAAGGCAAAGGGGGCCAAGAGTGGCCTCCGTCGTAAGGGTACTTCAGACGTGGCATCCGAGGACGATGAAACTCATTCCTCTGTCCCTGAGGACAATGACGGGGAAGAGGAGGAGGAGGAAGAAAACAATCCTCCCCCGGAGGAGAGGAAGAAGAAGAGGGTGGCTCCGGCGCATCTGGAGGCGGAGGCGCCCAAAAAGGGGAAGGGTGTTCCAGCGGTCAATACCGCGTGGGACGTTGACAGCAGTCCGGAACGACGCCCCCGCACTAAGCCCCAGGCCGCGTCGTAAGTGACATGGCTTATTTATGCGCACATCCAGCCCTTTCTCTCCATTATCTTGATGTAGTTGACTGTACCATTGCAGTCCGGCCCGCGACCTAAACCAGCGATCCTCGTCTGGAAGTTCATTGGCTCCGTAGGAGATGGAGAGCCAGTCGCCACCGCCTGCTTATTCCCCCCGGGGCCGGGGACGACACCGAAGTGCTGTCCCAGAGGGCCGATCTGAACCGGGGAGGAACCCAAGACGCTGTCTGGGAGGCGCCACGAGGCGAAGCCTCCACTGTCGGACATATGGAGGGGACGATCCCCATGGAGACTGGCGAAGAGGGCCGCATCCAGCTTGGCCCTCAGCCGAATACGATTCCGGAGGCCCATATGGCTCCGGAGTCGGGCGGGCAGCCCCCTTTGAAGGAGGGGGGTGCACCACTTCCGCCGGTGGTCCCTGTCCATCCAGGGGCGCCGGATAACCTGATGGAGGCGCTACGAGGCGCCTCCGTTATGGACGAGCATCGTGTCCTTATGGGCACGGTGATCGAGAAGGTTCAGTCTGCCAAGAGTGGACTGAACGAAGCCTGCAGCAACCTGTTGACAGGTTTCGAGGTAAGTGACATAGAAAGAGAAAAACCCCATGTAGTCAGTAGCCCTTGAGACACTGTCCGGTGTTCGGCGACAAGAACCGGACAGAGGATCAATCTTTTATTGTAGGAGACTAACGTGATATGTATGCATAAGCAGGCGCCGCTGTTGGCCGCAACCTCGCATGCTACTGAAGTCTCTGAACTGAAGCAGAGGCTGGAGCGGACCGAAAACGAGCTCGGCGAGGTGACGATTCGGCTCTGGGAGAAGCAAGGTAAATGAAGACATGCTGTGTGTTCGAAAAGAACAAGCGTTGTATACTGACCGTAGTGTCGTAATATGTGCAGGAGCCGCAACCGAGGTGGAGGCCCTAAAAAAGGCTTTGGCCGAAGCCGAGGGGAAGGCCGTCAAGCAGCAAGCCGCCCGGAAAAAGCTTGAGGCCCGAGTCAAGGAGGTCCAGCAGGAGCTCCAGGATGCGGTGAAAAAATGTGAGACCTTGGAGCATGATGCGTCGGCTCGACGGGCCGAACTTACCAAGGCTCATCAGAGTGCGGAGACCGCACAGAATGAGGCCCAGGTCGCTCTCCAGGAGATCCAGGAGGCCAAGAAGATCACGGCGGGTAAGGCTTTTAAGATGCAAAGCAAGTATGCGGAGAGGCAGTACCTTTTACTAACCCGGGTTCGGAGTTCCCCAGGGGCTTTTGCGGATCTACCACATAGCGTATCAGACGGTGCAGAGTTCTACCGAGCCGAAGGAGGAGGTTCTATGGAGAAGTTATTCTGGTCGCAGTATGCGATGCCAGAGCATCCCGTGTCTTTCACCGATCAGCTGAAGCAGCTAGTGGAGCTGCACCGGGTGGCCGAACTAGCCATGAAGGATTTGACAATCTGGCTATGGCCAGCCGAAGCTATGCCCGGCAGCTACTTCAGACTCGTGAGGCGCCTAGTGGAAGCATGTCCGCGGCTGGACGTCGTCAAGCGCTCTGCCTGTATTGAAGGTGCCCGTATGGCCTTCGCTCGCTGCAAGATGTGGTGGGCGAAGATGAACGTTGTTGAAGTTGCCAGCGGTCCGCCGGAGGGCAAGGAGCACCGCACACCCGAGAAATATTTTGCGGATGTCATAGAAGGGTCTCGACTTGTGGCAGCTCAATGTTCGAAGGATATTATTTTCGAATGAATACATTCATGTTGTCCTTTGCCTTGTACTATAAAGACAAAGCTTGTTTTGTAATGTAATTTCGTTATGCTTTAAATTGTTTCCTCATGTGCGGCCGTGTTATATGCAATCTGAGGGTTGGCCAGTCGTCGGCTTCTGCCCTCACGTAATTAGTACGGAGGTGTTCGGGATGGGATCTAAACAATCTTGATCCAATTATATGGTCCTTGAAGGAGTTGTTTAGCACAACGAACAAGGCAATCAGACTATACGGCTTAAACACCCTCACTTAGCCATAGGAGTTTTATAATTAAGCAAGTGCGTAGCCCCTGGTCCAAGCCAGGGTGCTGTCAGCATCTGACTGGGAAGTGCCGATCCTTCACGTGACGCGGAAAAAATCTCCAACGATTTTGTAACCCTCGAACAGCTGACCGGCTCTCGCCGTATCATGACAGTCAGATTTTGGCTTTCTCTCCTGAGGTGCTCATCCGGTCAAGGCCATGGCACAATCGCAGTAGTTCTCCCTTTACTACCCTAGCCGATAGAGCGGAACGTAGGGTAGCAAGCACAGGAGCCGGGCAACCCAACTATTGACCAAAGACATGATTTAGAGCCAATGCATATAATGCTAAATTCGGGGTGCCGAACTTTTATACAAGAAGTGTTCGGACTTTGTTGCCGTGTTATGGGGCGATAAGCAGCCCCTGGCGAATATGAAACGTACAAAAGAGTACCGATGTAGCTGATAAGCAGATCGAAATAAAATGAAGTAAGAAGCGAAAACCACAGAAACTGGGCCGTAAATCATTTGTATTATAACTGAATGGATACGTCAAGGCGTATCTTATAAAAATAGTGCGATAAGCACCCGGACTATTTAACATGCCGGGATCAAGAAGGAGCAGCGTGCGGGTCCTGGGAAATAAGTAAAAATACCGTCAAGAAGAACGTATGGAGGTTACCCTACGCACCTATGTTGCATGCCCCCTTTGTATGCCGATCCTTCGAAGGTGCTGGTGATCAGGCTCGCGGGAAAAGGAACCTGAAACAGAAAGGAAAAAGTGTGTCCGGGGTCGGTCTAGCCGAATTGTAGATCCCGGGTTAGCTTGTGCCTCCGTCGATGTCCATGGAATTTCGAGTGCGTAATTATGTACGCGTGGTACAAATGCCACTACTTCATCGGGACTGGGACGGAGGCCGAATTGCTAGTCAAGCTCTTGACGAGCCTTGCTGTCCTGCTGCAGTGTAGTTCGGAACCTCTTGATGGTGTCCAGGGGCTCGGCAGCCGCACTGTGGTGCTATTTGAGAAGGTCGCTCTGTACCTCTGCTGCTAGGGCGGCAGTGTGCTCCTCTGTTCGGAGGGAGCGTTCCATGTTGCCATTGACTGTTATGACGCCGTGTGGACCGGGCATCTTGAGCTTGAGATAAGTGTAGTGTGGCACTGCGTTGAATCTAGCAAACGCTGTTCGTCCGAGCAGTGCGTGGTAGCCGCTGCGGAACGGGACGATGTCGAAGATTAACTCCTCGCTTCGGAAATTGTCTGGAGAACCGAAGACCACTTCCAGCGTGATTGAGCCCGTACAGCGGGCCTCGACACCTGGTATGACTCCTTTGAAGGTAGTCTTTGTTGGTTTGATTCGTGAGGGGTTGATGCCCATCTTCCGTACTGTGTCTTGATAGAGCAGGTTGAGGCTGCTACCACCATCCATCGGGACTCGCGTTAGGTGGAACCCGTCAATAATTGGGTCCAGGACTAGTGCGGCTGAACCGCCGTGGCGGATGCTAGTTGGGTGGTCTCGTCGATCGAAAGTGATTGGGAATGATGACCACGGATTGAACTTTGGGGCGGCTGGCTCTACCGCGTAGACGTCCCTGAGTGCTCGCATGCGCTCCCTTTTGGGGATGTGTGTAGCGTATAGCATGTTCACCGTTTTGATTGGGGGGGGATTTCTTATGCCCCCCAGTGTTCGGCTGCCGGGGCTCTTCGTCCTCGTCCTCACTTTGTGATCCCTTTTCTTTGTTTTTGGCATTTAACTTGCCGGCTTGCTTGAAAACCCAAAAATCCCTGTTGGTATGATTGGCTTGCTTATCCGGGGTGCCGTGTATTTGGCACGGACGGTCGAGTATGCGGTCCAGGCTAGAAGGTCCTTCATTGTTTCTTTTGTAGGGCTCCTTCCGTTGGCCGGACTTGGAGCCACTGAATCCGGCGTTGACTGTGGTGTCATCAGTGTTGTTGTCATTGCTTCGGCGTTTGTGCCTATTGCGCTGGAGCTTGCCAGTGCTATTCTTGGCCTCAGAGGGGCCTGTCTCGCTGGCTGTGTTGTTACTACGGGCCAGCCAACTTTCCTCTCCTGCGCAAAAGCGGTTCATGAGTGCCGTGAGGGCTGCCATGGACTTCGACTTTTCTTGGCCGAGGTGGCGTGCTAGCCATTCGTCACGGATGCTGTGTTTGAAGGCTGCTAAGGCCTCGGCACCCGGACAGTCAACGATCTGGTTCTTTTTGGTTAGGAACCTAGTCCAGAATTTTCTGGTTGATTCTCCAGGTTGTTGAACTATGTGGCTTAAGTCATTGGCGTCTCGTGGCCGGACATAAGTTCCTTGGAAGTTGTCCAGGAAAGCTTCTTCCAAGTCCTCCCAGCTGCCGATAGAATTTTCAGGCAGGCTGTTAAGCCAGTGCCGAGCTGGCCCTTTGAGTTTTAGTGGGAGGTATTTAATGGCGTGGAGGTCGTCTCCTCGAGCCATATGGATATGGAGAATGAAATCCTCGATCCATACTGCAGGATCGGTTGTGCCGTCGTATGATTCGATATTGACGGGCTTGAATCCCTCGGGGAATTCATGATCCAGTACCTCATCTGTGAAGCAGAGAGGGTATGCGGCACCTCTGTACCGGGCCGCATCGCGGTGTAGCTCTGATGGAGTCCGTCTGCGGCATTCGGCCCGGGCGTGGTCAGATTTATCACGTCTGAATAGGTAGCCGTCTTCGTGCCTCGAGGCACGTCCTCGCGATCCGTAGATCGATCTTGTGTGTCCTGCTCTACTGTCCAGGGTCTGCCGAAGGTCGTACGTGTGACCCCGAACTCTGTCGTCTTTATTTTTGCGGGGTGGTGGGGCAGGCTGCTTTTCGGCCTGAGTTGCCGCTTTATCCTGACCGCGGGGTGGCCGGTCGGCCGCCCTGTCTCGACCACGCGGTGGTCGTTCCGCATTACGTGAGGGAGATATGTGTTCCGGTGCCTCCTCGTCGAATTGAGGTAGCAGTCTGCGTTTCGGGTAGCTTTTGGTTGGGCGCTTGAGGTCGTATTCTTCGGCTGTCAGGACGTCGGTCCATCTGTCGACGAGCAGGTCTTGTTCGGCTTGAAGCTGCTGCTGTTTCTTTTTCAAGCTCCTTGCAGTGGCTATGAGCTGAGGCTTAAAGCGCTCCTACTCCAGAGGGTCCTCCGGCACGATGAAGTCTTCATTGCCGAGGCTTGTATCGTCTTCGGAGGGTGGATGGTAACTATCGTCCTCCGAGTTATCTTCTATGGCCTGTTCATCAGGGTTGTCTTGCGTGTTGTCATGTTCCTCCTGTTCGGATGCAGCGTCGACAGGGTCTTCATTGTTTTCGGCGTCGCCCGGAGTACTATTTTCTCCGGTGCCAGTGTTGCCATCCTTTGAGCGACAAGGCTTAGAACGGCATTTGGGGCTGATGTCTACTACGCAACCTTCTTCTTGTAGACGTTGTTGGGCCTCCAAGTGCAGAGGTTTGTAGGACAGTAGCAAATTTCCCTCAAGTGGATGACCTAAGGTTTATCAATCCGTGGGAGGCGTAGGATGAAGATGGTCTCTCTCAAGCAACCCTGCAACCAAATAACAAAGAGTCTCTTGTGTCCCCAACACACCCAATACAATGTAAATTGTATAGGTGCACTAGTTCGGCGAAGAGATGGTGATACAAGTGCAATATGGATAGTAGATATAGGTTTTTGTAATCTGAAAATATAAAAACAGCAAGGTAACTAATGATAAAAGTGAGCGTAAACGGTATTGCAATGCTAGGAAACAAGGCCTAGGGTTCATACTTTCACTAGTGCAAGTTCTCTCAACAATAATAACATAATTGGATCATATAACTATCCCTCAACATGCAACAAAGAGTCACTCCAAAGTCACTAATAGCGGAAAACAAACGAAGAGATTATGGTAGGGTACGAAACCACCTCAAAGTTATTCTTTCCAATCAATCCGTTGGGCCATTCCTATAAGTGTCACAAACAGCCCTAGAGTTCGTACTAGAATAACACCTTAAGACACAAATCAACCAAAACCCTAATGTCACCTAGATACTCCAATGTCACCTCAAGTATCCGTGGGTATGATTATACAATATGCATCACACAATCTCAGATTCATCTATTCAACCAACACATAGAACCTCAAAGAGTGCCCCACATTTCTACCGGAGAGTCAAGACGAAAACGTGTGCCAACCCCTATGCATAGGTTCATGGGCGAAACCCCCAAGTTGATCACCAAAACATACATCAAGTGAATCACGTGATATCCCATTGTCACCACAGATATGCACGGCAAGACATACATCAAGTGTTCTCAAATCATTAAAGACTCAATCCGATAAGATTGCTTCAAAGGGAAAACTCAATCCATTACAAGAGAGTAGAGGGGGAGAAGGAACATAAGATCCAACTATAATAGCAAAGCTCGCGATACATCAAGATCGTGCCAAATCAAGAACACGAGAGAGAGAGAGAGAGAGAGAGAGATCAAACACATAGCTACTGGTACATACCCTCAGCCCCGAGGGTGAACTACTCCCTCCTTGTCATGGAGAGCGCCGGGATGATGAAGATGGCCACTGGTGAGGGATCCCCCCTCCGGCAGGGTGCCGGAACAGGGTCCCGATTGGTTTTTGGTAGCTACAGAGGCTTGCAGCGGCGGAACTCCCGATCTATTCTGTTCCCCGATCGTTTTAGGGTATATGGGAATATATAGGTGAAAGAAGTATGTCAGGGGAGCCACGAGGGGCCCACGAGGGTGGAGGGCGCGCCCAGGGGGGTGGGCGCGCCCCCCTGCCTCGTGCCTCCCTCGTTGCTTTCCTGACGTGCACTCCAAGTCTCCCGGGTTGCTTTCCTTCCAAAAAATAACTTCTCCAGAAGGTTTCATTCCGTTTCGACTCCGTTTGATATTCCTTTTCTTCGAAACACTGAAACAAGGGAAAAAACAGGAACTGGCACTGGGCTCTGGGTCAATAGGTTAGTCCCAAAAATAATATAAAAGTGTTTAATAAAGCCCATAAACATCCAAAACAGATAATATAATAGCATGGAACAATCAAAAATTATAGATACGTTGGAGACGTATCAGCATCCCCAAGCTTAATTCCTGCTCGTCCTCGAGTAGGTAAATGATAAAAACAGAATTTTTGATGTGGAACGCTACTTGGCATAATTTCAATGTAATTCTTCTTAAGTGTGGTATGAATATTCAGATCCGAAAGATTCAAGATAAAAGTTCATATTGACATAAAAGTAATAATACTTCAAGCATACTAACAAAGCAATTATGTCTTCTCAAAATAACATGGCCAAAGAAAGCTATCCCTACAAAATCATATAGTCTGGCTATGCTCTATCTTCATTACACAAAGTATTTAAATCATGCACAACCCCGATGACAAGCCAAGCAATTGTTTCATACTTTTGACGTTCTCAAACTTTTTCAATCTTCACGCAATACATGAGCGTGAGCCATGGACATAGCACTATATGTGGAATAGAATGGTGGTTGTGGAGAAGACAACAAGGGAGAAGATAGTCTCACATCAACTAGGCGTATCAACGGGCTATGGAGATGCCCATCAATAGATATCAATGTGACTGAGTAGGGATTGCCATGCAACGGATGCACTAGAGCTATAAGTATATGAAAGCTCAACAAAAGAAACTAAGTGGGTGTGCATCCAACTCGCTTGCTCACGAAGACCTAGGGCATTTTGAGGAAGCCCATCATTGGAATATACAAGCCAAGTTCTATAACGAAAAATTCCCACTAGTATATGAACGTGACAAAATGAGAGACTCTCTATCATGAAGATCATGGTGCTACTTTGAAGCACAAGTGTGGTAAAAGGATAGTAACATTGTCCCTTCTCTCATTTTCTCTCATTTTTTTATTTGGGCCTTTTTTCTCTTTTTTTATGGCCTCTTTTTTTCGTCCGGAGTCTCATCCCGACTTGTGGGGGAATCATAGTCTCCATCATCCTTTCCTCACTTGGGACAATGCTCTAAAAATGATGATCATCACACTTTTATTTTCTTACAACTCAACAATTACAACTTGATACTTAGAACAAAATATGACTCTATATGAATGCCTCCGGCGGTGTACCGGGATATGCAATGAATCAAGAGTGACATGTATGAAAGAATTATGAACCGTGGCTTTGCCACAAATACGATGTCAACTACATGATCATGCAAAGCAATATGACAATGATGGAGCGTGTCATAATAAACGGAACGATGGAAAGTTGCATGGCAATATATCTCGGAATGGCTATGGAAATGCCATGATAGGTAGGTATGGTGGCTGTTTTGAGGAAGGTTTATGGTGGGTGTATGATACCGGCGAAAAGTGCGCGGTATTAGAAAGGCTAGCAATGGTGGAAGGAAGAAGAGTGCGTATAATCCATGGACCCAACATTAGTCATAAAGAACTCATATACTTATTGCAAAAATCTACAAGTTATCAAAGCAAAGTATTACGTGCATACTCCTAGGGGGATAAATTGGTAGGAAAAGACCATCGCTCGTCCCCGACCGCCACTCATAAGAAAGACAATCAATAAATAAATCATGCTCCGACTTCATCACATAACGGTTCACCATACGTGCATGCTACGGGAATCACAAACTTTAACACAAGTATCTCTCAAATTCACAACTACTCAACTAGCATGACTCTAATATCACCATCTTTATATCTCAAAACAATTATCAAGCATCAAACTTTTCTTAGTATTCAACACACTCATAAGAATTTTTACTATTCTTGAATACCTAGCATATTAGGATTATTTAAGAAAATTACCATGCTATTTAAGACTCTCAAAATAATATAAGTGAAGCATGAGAGGATAATAGTTTCTATAAAACAAAACCACCACCGTGCTCTAAAAGATATAAGTGAAGCACTAGAGCAAAAACTTTATAGCTCAAAAGATATAAGTGAAGATCAATGAGTAGTCGAATAATTATGCAACTATGTGAAGACTCTCCCATTTAACAATTTCAGATCTTGGTATTTTATTCAAACAGCAAGCAAAGCTAAAGAAAATAAAATGACGCTCCAAGCAAAACACATATCATGTGGTGAATAAAAATATAGCTTCAAGTAAAGTTACCGATGAACAAAGACAAAAGAGGGGATGCCATCCGGGGCATCCCCAAGCTTAGAGCTTGGTTATACTTGAATATTACCTTGGGGTGCCTTGGGCATCCCCAAGCTTAGGCTCTTGCCACTCCTTATTCCATAGTCCATCGAATCTTTACCCAAAACTTGAAAACTTCACAACACAAAACTCAACAGAAAACTCGTAAGCTCCGTTAGCGAAAGAAAACAAAACACCACTTCAAGGTACTGTAATGAACTCATTCTTTATTTATATTGGTGTTAAACCTACTGTATTCCAACTTCTCTATGGTTTATAAACTATTTTACTAGCCATAGATTCATCAAAATAAGCAAGCAACACAATGAAAACAGAATCTGTCAAAAACAGAACAGTCTGTAGTAATCTGTATCAAACGTATACTTCTGGAACTCCAAAAATTCTAAAATAAACTGGTGGACCTGAGGAATTTGTCTAGTAATCATATGCAAAAATAATCAACTAAATAGCACTCTCCAGTAAAAAGTTTTAACTAATCTCGTGAGCGCTAAAGTTTCTGTTTTTTTACAGCATGATCATAAAGACTTCACCCAAGTCTTCCCAAAGGTTCTACTTGGCACAAACACTAATTAAAACACAAAACCACATCTAAACGGAAGCTAGATGGATTATTTATTCCTAAACAGAACCAAAAAGTAAGAAACTAAAATAAAATTGGGTTGCCTCCCAACAAGCGCTATCGTTTAACGCCCCTAGCTAGGCATGCTGATTTCAATGATGCTCACATAAAAGATAAGAATTGAAACATAAAGAGAGCATCATGAAGAATATGACTAGCACATTTAAGTCTAACCCACTTCCTATGCATAGGGATTTTGTGAGCAAACAACTTATGGGAACAATAATCAACTAGCATAGGAAGGCAAAACAAGCATAACTTCAAAACTTTAAGCACATAGAGAGGAAACTTGATATTATTGCAATTCCTACAAGCATATGTTCCTCCCTCATAATAATTTTCAGTAGCATCATGAATGAATTCAAAAATATAACCAGCACGTAAAGCATTCTTTTCATGATCTACTTGCATAGAAAATTTACTACTCTCCACATAAGCAAATTTATTCTCATCAACAATAGTGGGAGCAAACTCAACAAAATAACTATCATGTGATTGAAAATTAAGATCAAGATGACAAGTTTCATGGTTATAATTATTATTTAAAGCATACGTGTCATCACAATAATCATCGTAGATAGGAGGCATGCTTTCATCATAGTAAATTTGCTCATCAAAGCTTGGGGGACAAAAAATATCATCTTCATCAAACATAGCTTCCCCAAGCTTAAGGCTTTGCATATCATTAGCATCATGGATATTCAAGGAATTAATACTAACAACATTGCAATCATGATCATCATTCAAGTATTTAGTGCCAAACATTTTAATGCATTCTTCTTCTAACACTTTGGCACAATTTTCCTTTCCATCATACTCACGAAAGACATTAAAAAGATGAAGCGTATGAGACAAACTCAATTCCATTTTTTTGTAGTTTTCTTTTATAAACTAAACTAGTGATAAAACAAGAAACTAAAAGATTCGATTGCAAGATCTAAAGATATACCTTCAAGCACTCACCTCCCCGGCAACGACGCCAGAAAAGAGCTTGATTGACGGGGTGTGAGTGCCGCTTACCTAGCCTCCCCGGCAACGGCGCCAGAAAAGAGCTTGATGTCTACTACACAACCTTCTTCTTGTAGACGTTGTTGGGCCTCCAAGTGCAGAGGTTTGTAGGACAGTAGCAAATTTCCCTCAAGTGGATGACCTAAGGTTTATCAATCCGTGGGGGGCATAGGATGAAGATGGTCTCTCTCAAGCAACCCTGCAGCCAAATAACAAAGAGTCTCTTGTGTCCCCAACACACCCAATACAATGGTAAATTGTATAGGTGCACTAGTTCGGCGAAGAGATGGTGATACAAGTGCAATATGGATAGTAGATATAGGTTTTTGTAATCTGAAAATATAAAAACAGCAAGGTAACTAATCATAAAAGTGAGCGTAAACGGAATTGCAATGCTAGGAAACAAGGCCTAGGGTTCATACTTTCACTAGTGCAAGTTCTCTCAACAATAATAACATAATTGGATCATATAACTATCCCTCAACATGCAACAAAGAGTCACTCCAAAGTCACTAATAGCGGAAAACAAACGAAGAGATTATGGTAGGGTACGAAACCACCTCAAAGTTATTCTTTCCAATCAATCCGTTGGGCCATTCCTATAAGTGTCACAAACAGCCCTAGAGTTCGTACTAGAACAACACCTTAAGACACAAATCAACCAAAACCCTAATGTCACCTAGATACTCCAATGTCACCTCAAGTATCCATGGGTATGATTATACAATATGCGTCACATAATCTCAGATTCATCTATTCAACCAACACATAGAACCTCAAAGAGTGCCCCAAAGTTTTTACCGGAGAATCAAGACGAAAACGTGTGCCAAACCCTATGCATAGGTTCATGGGCGGAACCCACAAGTTGATCACCAAAACATACATCAAGTGAATC
The DNA here is from genome assembly GCF_002575655.3 of Aegilops tauschii subsp. strangulata. NCBI lineage: Eukaryota > Viridiplantae > Streptophyta > Magnoliopsida > Poales > Poaceae > Aegilops > Aegilops tauschii. Next base: position 388,685,823 of record NC_053037.3, read on the forward strand.
ACGTGATATCCCATTGTCACCACAGATACGCACGGCAAGACATACATCAAGTGTTCTCAAATCATTAAAGACTCAATCCGATAAGATTACTTCAAAGGGAAAACTCAATTCATTACAAGAGAGTAGAGGGGGAGAAGCAACATAAGATCCAACTATAATAGCAAAGCTCGCGATACATCAAGATCGTGCCAAATCAAGAACACGAGAGAGAGAGAGAGATCAAACACATAGCTACTGGTACATACCCTCAGCCCCGAGGGTGAACTACTCCCTCCTCGTCATGGAGAGCGCCGGGATGATGAAGATGGCCACCGGTGAGGGTTCCCCCCTCCGGCAGGGTGCCGGAACAAGGTCCCGATTGGTTTTTGGTGGCTACAGAGGCTTGCGGTGGCGGAACTCCCGATCTCTTCTGTTCCCCGATCGCTTTAGGGTATATGGGAATATATAGGTGAAAGAAGTACGTCAGGGGAGCCACGAGGGCCCCACGAGGGTGGAGGGTGCGCCCAGGGGGTGGACGCGCCCCCCTGCCTCGTGCCTCCCTCGTTGCTTTCCTGACGTGCACTCCAAGTCTCCCGGGTTGCTTTCCTTCCAAAAATAACTTCTCCAGAAGGTTTCATTCCGTTTCGACTCCGTTTGATATTCCTTTTCTTCGGAACACTGAAACAAGGGAAAAAACAGGAACTGGCACTGGGCTCTGGGTCAATAGGTTAGTCCCAAAAATAATATAAAAGTGTTTAATAAAGCCCATAAACATCCAAAACAGATAATATAATAGCATGGAACAATCAAAAATTATAGATACGTTGGAGACGTATCAGGGGCGCCGGCGCTTGGACTGCGTCTAGCTCGAACCGAACATAGTTTGGCTGTGAGTCATCCTCCAAGGACAAGTTCTTCAAAGAATTTAGTACATCACCCAAAGGAGAATGTTGGAAGATGTCTGCGGTGCTAAATTCGAAAATCGATAAGCGATCCAGCTCGGTGTCCGCAGGCGCACTTGATCTGGAACGTGTAGCCGGAGACGAGTCCGGAGTTCCATTGACGCAAGCATTGTAGGATGTCGAGTCCGTGTGCGGCTCCAATGCCGCGGACTTTATGGCCTCGGAGGGGATGATCTGCTTCAGTACTGAGGCCATTGCAGCAACAGGATCCATCTCCTGGGTGTGCTCCGATGACAGATTTAAGTCATGTTCATCGGAGAGAAGGGGAGCGGTCGCCGCGGTCTCAAATCCATCGAAGATCAAGTCTCCACGGATATCCGCGACGTAGTTCAAGCTTCCAAATCTGACCTGATGGCCAGGGCGTAGCTATCGACCTGCTCCAGATGGCCAAGTGAGTTGGCCCGTAGTACGAAGCCGCCGAACACAAAGATTTGTCCGGGGAGAAAGGTTTCTCCCTGAACGACGCCATTACCGACGACTGAAGGGGCCATCGAGCCTTATGTCGACGGCACAGTGGAACTCTCAATGAAAGCACCAATGTCGGTGTCAAAACCGGCGGATCTCGGGTAGGGGTCCCGAACTGTGCGTCTAGGATCGATGGTAACAGGAGACGGGGGACACGATGTTTACCCAGGTTCGGGCCCTCTCTATGGAGGTAATACCCTACTTCCTGCTTGATTTATCTTGATGAATATGAGTATTACAAGAGTTGATCTATCACGAGATCGTAATGGCTAAACCCTAGAAGTCTAGCCTATGAGTATATGGTAATGAGTATGTCTCCATCCGGACTATGCTCTCCGGTTTATATAGGCACCGGAGAGATCTAGGGTTACATGGGGTCAGTTACATAGGAGGAAATCTTCATAATCGGTGGCCTAGCTTGCCTTCCACGCCAAGTAGAGTCCAATCCGGACACGGGTATAGTCCTCGGCCTTCATGTCTTCACAGCCCATCAGTCCGGCCCAGTAGAAAACAGGCCGGACGACCGAGGACCCCTTAGTCCAGGACTCCCTCAGCGTCGTGCTTCGGTTTCGTGCCCAACCCCACTTGCTTCATGCACTGTTTCTCGCAGCTACGCGCGGTCAGCCTCAGCCAGGCAGTCCGCGAGGCTTGCCTGCGCACCGCCGCTCTAACCGGTCATCGATTGGACGCCACAACCATGACCCCTTGCTGGATGGCAAGCTCGCATGGCCGACTTGTGTCGGTCGAGGAACGGGGTCGCGGGACGGGGATCGCGACGTCTGAAATCGAGGGTCGAAGAGGGCTACTCTTCTTCGGGGCGGTATTTTGGATCACGGGACGCGACCCTGCTAAAACTGGGTCGAAAAATCTGGGTCGATCTTGTCGTTCCCTCCGGGATTTGGATATGCGGTGATACATTCCTAAATCCCCCAGAATTTTCTCGTCTAATAAAATTTCCATTAAATTGTCATCATTAAAGGCTCGTAAATCAGCTCACGGCTGCTTCGGCGTAATTTTCTCAACTATCTATTTCTCTTTCACACGTACCGTTCTGCACTTCTGCACTAGAATTATCCATCTCCAGTCTTTCTATCACCTTCGCTTCTTTGGCAAAGCTCTAGCGAACTAGTCGGCCATGGATCCATCTCCGATCCTCCACCCGTCCAGCACTCTCCACCCTCTAGCCTCGGATTCTTAAGCGCGTCACTGGTCTCGTCGATGTATGGCGGGAGCGGGACGGGAGAGGATGAATACGGCAAGAGCTCCATGGCCGGCCGACGGCAGGCAAGCTGGTAAGGCTCAATTTTCTCACAAATTTTCATACATATTCTTCGCTTCTTCCATACCAGTCTGGATCGGCACCCATCGATCAGGGTCGCGACCCATCCAGCAACCCAGCTCGACCCTAGGTCGTGCCCGACCCTCGATCCGGGTCGATCGACCCCGGGTCAGGGATCACACAATCGACCCGCGAACCAGGCTACTATGGTCGGTCCTCGGTCGTCACCGTCGTGCCAAGCCTGGACTACGCCATGAGCCACGGGTGCTGCGTGATAGGCCGGCCCAACCACCACCGCGTGCCTCGGCGGCTCGAACCCACTAATTGCGCATGTCACCAGCCGGCTGCCCACACTTCACCGTGCTTGCCGGAGTCGAGCCGTGTGCTGGCCGCCGCGATCCCCCAGCCTCAGCCGCATCGCGCGCAAGCCCTGTTGTCCACGTTGCGCTCCGCGGAGACTCCACCGCCCGCCACCACCACTCTGTCCAGCCCCACCGTCTGAAGGTCTCCAACAGCCGCTGCCTCCAGTCGTCGGCCGGACGGAGTCGGCTCGGCGACCATCGGCGCCAACTGGTGCTCGGCTCGGCCAGCCTCGTAGGAGAGGAAAGAGGGGTCGGTAGTGGTGACTGGTGAGGGTAAGGGGATCGTGAGAGGAGAGGATAGAGGAAGAAGAAGAGAGATGAATATGACTTGTGGACCCATACTGTCAGCGAGAGTTTAGGGTTTAGGGATTGGGATCGTCCCTTTTCCCCATGCGCCAAATATGTCTAGGGTTAGAAAAGACCGGGATCAGAAAGGTCAGGGTATCAATTTTAGGGATTCAAAGGTGAGGGTTCATTTGGATCAGCCTCTACAAAGTCAGGGTTTATTTTAGACTTCACTCTACCACGTCGCAATGCTGCGCTACGCGGGCACCTCGCTCTCCGCTGCCCGGTCGCCACAGCGCGCGGTACACGGTACATACATATGGAGCAGTCACTGGCGTCCCACTTGTCGGCCAGTGCCTTCTCCGGCGCATGCATACGGAGCGGTCGCCGGCGTCCGTCTCCAGGATCCGGTTCCGGTAGGGTCCTGGTCGAGGTCTGGACGGGGCTTGCACGCAGTACATATTTACCATGCAGAATTGCAGATGCAGATAACACAGTTACTGGGCCAACTGAACAGGGCGTACCCCTCCCCTCCAGATCCCTCCCGTCCGCCCCTCCCTCCCCTCCCGCCCGCCTGCCCTCCCGTGTGGGGGGATGATGCCGGCGACGGGGCGTCCCTCCATCGTGGCTGTGATAGTGGATCTTGAGCGGGCGCCTCGGGACGATGTGTGTGTGACCATGGCGTCGTTCACGCAGCGATGTGACCTCCTCTACCTTCCGTTGTCTTCATCGTCGGTCCAAAGGATCTGGTCGGTGGGTGTTGCCTCGCGGTGGCTTCCCGTCGGATCAAGCGGAGGAGGAGATGGTGGCCTAACTGCTGAAGTGGGTGAGGATGCCACCATCGTCGGCGACGCTCGTGGGTGTTGTTTTTCTCGTTGGAGGCGATGGTGGGGGCGTCCCTCGCTCGTTCTTTCCTGGGGAAACCTCAGATCTGGAGGAGGCTACCATTTACGACGGTGCCCGTGGGCGTCGTAGCCCTCGTTGGAGGCATGTAGGGCCCCCTGGATCGAATGATGGCGACATCTTCGTCATCACCCCCGTGGGGGCATCATCTTTGGAGACGTTCATCGGATGGACGGACATGTGGACGGCTTGGTGGTTGGGCGTCGGTAGGTGGTGGAGCGGTGCTTCATCATACACATCGATGGTGGCGGATCTCGGCGGCGTGGCGCAGTGGAGACTCGGCGACCGATGGGTGGCGATGGACTCGTGCAGGAGGACGACGTTGTCTGGCGTCGTGGTGGCGTCGATGGCAGAGAGGCCTGGCAAGGTCTATGCGTTAGTATCTGATCTGAGGATGGATCGATGGATAAAGGAGGTGACGGCCTTGCAGCGTGCATATGTGGTGCCCACTAAAAATGCGCCGGACCGTTGTGTAACCCAGTCCAGGTATTGTGGCTTGGATGGGGCATCCGGCATTAGATGTTAGGTGTTGGCGCGATGTCTGTTTGGTACTAGACTCGGACATTCAGCACCCCTCGTCACGGGATAGAAGTAGCGACAGGTGTTGTCAAGATGATGGCTTCAACCTTACTGATGTATTGTAAGGGCTTTGTGAATAATAATTAATAAAATAACCACATGCATCGCTCAGATGTAGAGGCGGGGTACATCCTCCTTAAAATAAAAGCTGAACAGGGCGCAGCTATTTTTTTTGGAAATGGAGGTATACCCCCGGCCTCTGCATCATGATGATGCATGCGGCCCTCTTATTAAAAATCCAGAAAGTATCATCGTAAAGGTCTTACAGCTCGCAAACGAAGCAAAACAAAGTACATAAACCGGAAAATTACAAGCGGACAAAGACAACCGATACGGTAATAATAAGGATAAGCTCTCTAGACTCCTATCCTGTTATGCGAACGCCATCCGAACCGGTTGAATATAACCCGAGCCACCATCTCCCATTGGTTGCACCCAGTAACCAAAGACTCCCTGGAGTCCATAGGAGTGAGTAAGGACCACGTACGGATCCAAGTTGTAGCTCTGAAGATAACCTGCAAAAAAGTTAAGTTGTGTTGTCTGTTAAAAATCATATCATTTCTGCAGTTCCATATAGCCCATAATAACGCACCCGAATACGAGCTGCCGTGATTTGTTCAACCCCAGCTAACCACATCCCAAACAAAGACGCAATATCTACTGGAGGATTGATATTAAAAGCTATATGAATCGTTCTCCAAAGTAACTTGGCAAGTGGGCATTCAAGGAATAAATGTTGTATTGTCTCATCTTGAGCACAAAAACAACACCGCAAATTGCCTACCCATCGCCTCTTAAGTAAGTTGTCCTTTGTGAGTATTACTTGCTTGTGGACAAACCACATAAAAAATTTAATCCGCAAAGGAACCTTAACCTTCCATATATGTAGTGACCTTGAGAGGGGGCCAGAATTAATCAGATCCGTATAAAAAGATTTCACCGTAAATATCCCATTTTTAGTTAACCTCCATTGTGTTGAGTCCAGCATGTCGGAGAGTCGAACTTCAATCAATCTCCGAACCAAGTGCATCCAGGCTGTCCATCTCTCACCCACTAACGTACGTCTGAACTGGATGTTCAAGGGAATAGTTTGAAGGACGATACCTACGTAATCCTCCTTACGTTGCACAATATTGTAGAGGGTGGGATATTGTAAGGCCAGAGGCGTCTCTCCTAACCACGTATCCTCCCAAAATCTTGTTGACATCCCGTTGCTAACCAAGAATTTGACCCTACGAAAGAACATATCCTTCGTTCTCATAAGTCCCTTCCAGAACGGCGAATCAGTCGGTCTGATGGTAACCTGGGCTAGCGTTTTCGAGTGCAAATACTTATTGCGCAGGATTTGAGACCACATGCCCTTCGGCTCTGTCTCTAACCTGTACAACCATTTGCTCATAAGACATTTATTCTTAATTTCCAAGTTCTCAATACCGAGGCCCCCTTGGTCTTTAGGTCGACAAAGGATATCCCATCACGTGAGACAGTATTTCCTCTTGGCCTCATCAGACTGCCAAAAGAAACGAGATCTAAAAAAATCAAGTCGCTTTCGGACCCCTTTCGGAATTTCGAAGAACGAAAGTAAAAACATTGGCATGCTAGTCAATACTGAGTTAATCAAAACTAGCCGACCTCCATATGACATCAACTTGCCCTTCCAGCAGCTGATTTTTTTTTCAATTCGTTCTTCAATACATTTCCATTCTTTATTTTTTTGACTGGGAACTGTAGGGGAAACCCCCACAGCATATCAAAACTTTATTGAAAAAGAGAGAGCAAGTACACGTACAAAGGGGGATTACAAGAGGTAATCAAACTAAGCTAAGGGAAGAAGGAGAAGAAACGAGTTAAAATTTTCCATTCTTTATTGGATAGCTTACGGTGATGAATCGGAATACCCAAGTAACTGAACGGTAAGGCACCTAATTCGCATCCAAACAATTGTCTGTATGTATGTTCTTCGTCTTTGGCCTTCCCAAAACAGAACACCTCACTCTTATAAAAATTGATTTTTAAGCCAGACAATTGTTCGAATAGACACAAGATAAGTTTCATGTTACGTGCCTTAGCCATGTCATGTTCCATGAACAGAATAGTGTCATCAGCATATTGTAGAATGGACATCCCACCATCAACTAGATGAGGAACTAGACCCACTACATGACCATGCTGCTTGGCCCTGCCAATAATGACGGCCAATATATCTGCCACAATATTGAACAGAAGAGGTGACATGGAATCCCCTTGTCTCAACCCCTTATGCGTCTGGAAGTAGTGACCGATGTCATCGTTCACCTTAATTCCGACACTATCTTTCTGGACTTGAGTATCAACTTGGTTCCTCCAGGTTTCACTAAAACCCTTCATGCGGATTGCGTGCTGAAGAAAAGGCCATTTTACTTTATCATAAGCCTTCTCAAAATCCATTTTGAAAATAACAGGGCGCAGCTACCTCTACTGGTGCCGAGTTGCTTCGAATTTCAAGCATTGATGCATCTTTTCTCCAACGAAATTAGCTCTTGTACGTACTGTACTATACTAACATCGCGAGTTGCTTTCAGGCCCTTTTCCTCCCTACTCCTTAACCTGAGTCTTGTCGAGTTATTACTGGAACCATCTCTACATATGTCAGGTCCACAGGTTAACAGACGCAGGCAGCGACAAAACTGCAGTCTTGCGGTCGTTGGCACGCTATGATTCCAAGCGTGTCCATTTCCGCAAGTACCGTGGCGGTAGTGACGAGTTCTCAACCGGGCGAATGGGAGGCCGAAACGTGCGAGGCAGCGGCCAGCCGCGCCTTGAGGTCATCGACTGGTGGTGGTGAAAAGCTGACTCTTATTTTGGGTCTACGAATTCACGGACCCTATGCAAAGCAGACCAACGTGACCTCGCCACGTAAAAATATGATATGCAGCGTGCGGTGTAAGGCCAACTCCAGCGCGGCACCCCATCCGGTCCGACTCCGTTCGTTTGAGACAAAATAAATAGACCACACGGCTCAGCGTGATGGCCTCGATTCATTTGATCCGTTTTGTGTCCGGGCCGATCCATTTCAAACGCAAACATGCGCCGGGTTTGAGTCGCGGCGGATAGCAAACGGACACGTCGCTCGTCCGCTTTGAGGCCTCATGGCATGCGGCCACCTACCTCCCACCGGCCAACATTAATGCGCACGCGCGGTCGGCTCCACCTGTCATCCGCCCAACGAACGGTCGCCGTCCTTCTTAAATGGGAAGCCGTGGACCGGTTGTCGTCCACACCCCCCACTCCAGCCCGTGTTGCCTCCTCGAAACCCGACACGCCCCAAACCCTAGCTCTCCCTCTCCGCGATCTCGTCGGCCGGCCGCCTCGCAGCCATGGGGTTCTGGAACACCGGATGCAAGGGGAAGCACGACCGCGAGGCTGGCTCATCCTCGGGCCGCCGCCGCGGCTCCGTGAAAGAGGAGCCTGCATCACCATCGCGCCGGGCCCCCGCGCCTGCCCATTCACCATCGGCCCTATGGCCGGCGGCGAGCGCGACCAGCAGTACATCAACGCGGATGTATGCCGGCGTTATTGGGAGACGAGGACGCCGCTCCCGTGGAGCGACGTGCGCCTCCCCAATAACTGGCATCTCTTCGCCGATCAGGTGCCGATCCCGACGAGCGGCCGTGCGTGCCGCGAGGAGATCCATCGCCGCCGCCTCCTGCCGGACGACCTGTACTACGACCCCAGGTACGCCCCCCGACTCCGACCTGTGGGACACGTGGTTCCGGGACGAGCACGACACGCGGCGCGCCTTTTTCTTCCCCGGCACCTAGTCGGGGCCGCGGCGGCCACGTTGAGAGCGCGCAGCGGCTGCTCCCCAAGTGTGCGGCCTCACGCCCACGTCGTCGCCTTCACCATCTCCGTCGTCACCACCACCTGCTCGCATGACAGCGGAGGAGGCCCGACTCATGCAACGTGTCATGGAGGACTCCATGCGCACGCACGATGAGCGCCAATGGGAGGGCCTCGAGGAGATGATGGCCCTCTCTGTGGCCCGCGACGTCGCCATCCCCGAGCTGGAGATGGTGTGGACGGAAGAGGTGATGGAGGAGGAGCCCGTGGCCGCGTTCCACCCGGGCCTGATGGGCCAACAGTGGAGCTGGTCGTGCACGGCTCCGGAGATGGCCGACGCCGTGGGGGGCGTGAACTGGTGCCCCACGCCGCCGCGGTCACCGGAGCAGGAGGCGTCGCCACGGGAGGAGGTGGTGCAGGCACCTGCCGCCTTCCAGCCCGCCCCCGTGTACCACTAACCGCTGTCCCACCTCTGGACGCCGCCGGACTACATCGACCTCGTCAGCGACGACGACGACAACGGCGGTCACTGAAAGGCGACAACGGCCACGACATTGACGGGCACAGCAGGTGCGCGCGGGCGGCGGTTTTATTTTGTTTTTTATGTTAATTATGTCTATGTAAACCGTGGAACTGGACCATTTTGTGGAATTTATGTTTTATGTTTTTATGTTTGCGTTTATTTACTTTTTTCAGCATTTCATTTTAGTTTTTGTGTTTTTTTAATCACGTCCACCCCAGACATGATTTGGGGTGCGGCCGCGCGTTGGGCGCACCGACAACCCAACGGCCCCAAGCGGACATGAACGAACCCATTGCCGCCCCAAACGGACGAAATCCAGCCAAACCGGACGTCCGTTTGGGATCGTGCGGTGGCGTTGGCCTAACCTCCCAGGTAGATGGATGCAGAGAATGAACAAACAACTGCTAGTCTACTATTCACGTCGACAGCCTAGCCACGACAAGACTAGCTGACCATGATTTTTTTTTTGTGTGTGAATATTTATCTTACTTATTCGCAAAGAAAAAAGGATATTTATCTTACTCCATCACTGGACGGCATGCCCTTCCTTCCGGCTGGGCCATGGCTACGGAAAATGGCCTCGGACCATTCGAACTGGTCAAGCCTCCATGGGAAATTCAGTCAGGAAAGGAGGCAACGCATGCTCACAATTGGCTTATTAGGGACAAGCAAAAGGGAGGCGTTGGTCTTGTGTGTTTTCAAAGTATGGCGAGCGTAGAATCCAAGGAAGCTTTACGCACATATTTTGGCAAATGGCACGGCCAGTCTTGTCCTAAAAATGGCACGTCCAGGACGGGCGTCCTTCCTGAAGGAAGGAGCGTCTGTTTTCAACAGGTTGTTGAGCCGCAGAAAACAAGAGAAAAGCTAAGATAGGTACTTGGACTTGACTCTCCTGAGTGAGATGAATACGTTATCTACCAGTAGCCGGAAAGAACAACATCACGCCGGCTCAAAAAGTGCCAGTAGTAAAACTTGTCGTGCAAGGGTCCAAACTTGGGATGATTTTGCTGTGGAAAAGGTAGCTCGCCCTTACCTGTCCCACTCATTCAGCCCACTACCACCAGCATTTCACCGCGGTCCACTTTAAAGTCACAATACCAAAATGGTCTCCCTCCCTCCTCTTCGGTGCTTGTAGTTGTCGCTAGATGGTCTACGGATCTAGATGTAATTTTTATTTCTGGTATTCATTGTACTGCCATGATTGAAGATGAATAGATTGAAAGTTTTTCCGAAAAAAAAACAATCAAGCAACCACAGTGATAGATAAACCCATCCATTTGGTCTCAACCGTAGCTTTGTTCTTTTTGAACGATAGCAGGAGAGCTATTATATTCGTTGTAAAGAAGAAGATGGTACAAGGACCCAGACTGCTCGGTTTACTGTAGAAAACCGGGCGAAAACCTGAACAACGGTAAGCCACACCTAGCTTACCAGTAGCTTTGTTCTGAAACCGATACGTTTGTTCAGTTTTCGCTCCCAGGTGGCCAGGTCAGTTCTATGGCGATAGGATAGGAGCATGTGAGTGAGCAACCTTTTGGCATCACCTTCAGCAAGGGAGGTGGTAGCTGTAGCTGTAGAGTAGTTCCCCGGCCAATTAATTGGTGGGCTTAAATCAAGCAACTCCTTGTCACAGGCTGTCAAGTTACTACATTTAAGGTCCACAAAGTTGGGGCACAGCTACAGCACTCCTTTAAGAACATGCATGTGATACTCTACTGCTTTCTGCATAGCCTAGAGGACTAGTATCCCAACTGGATCAGATTGGATATCTCTGTGAAAGGATGCGTAGGAGGGGCAAATTATTGCATTTCGATGGAACCGGAGACCGGAGACTTGCCTACAGTGCTGCCTGGCATCATCCAAGATCTACATATTTCATCATTGTCGCATTGTAGGTAGGTCCAAAGGTTTAGCGTGATGGCGAAAACAGATAAGCACTTGAGATGGTACATACGGGAGCTTTAGCAGTCAGGTTCAGGTCTGCTGCCATGGCTTACAAAAGTGCAAGTCTTGCTAAGATATTTTGTGGTTTATTGGTCAACGGACGAGATGCCATGAGCATTGGTAGGTGCCTAGGATGATTCAACAACTCCTGGTTTTTGTACCCCAGAAAATGAGCTACTCCAGTGTTTTCGAGAAGGAACCTTATGATAACAGAACTTATGCGACAGTAAAAGGCGTTGATGACCTTAAACACTGGGTCTTGAGATAATTTTGCAACTTGGTGTTCTAAAAAAAATAAGGTAAATTTGCAACTTGGAAGTTGGAACGGAAGATTCGGTACAACGAATACAACCCTTTGCGAAGTCTTTGAAAAAAACGAGTTGAAGTTACGACCCATAGTTATCAATTACCCAAGTGCAAAAGGTTTCCTACCATATCGTAGTCGTGTCACATGTTTCCTGATGACAGAAAATTGCTGAGGATGTTGTTTGCGAATCGCTCTTTAGTATGAATAGAAGAAACACATTTCCATTGTTTCCAAAACATATACTTTTTGTTCACCTTTTTGCCCTAAAGCAGATCGAGTCCTCACACGAGTTGGAGTTCACAGAGAGACTTTGATCCTACAAAATACCAAAAAGACTACATCAGTGGTAGCTGCCACATGAAGAACTCCGATGAAAGGAAGCAGATTTTCCAAGCCTATATGTGCAGCTACCCATCTTTGCATATATGATACTCCTACCATTTACATCATAAATGCATTCAAAACATATGGACTTGCAACTATAAGCGAATTGCGTACCTTCTAAATTTCATTCTCAATTTGATCTGGACTTTAAAGATAAGCTGTCACATATACTTTACATGTACTGTCCACTTGTCCTTTTCCCTTCTAAATATTATGGATCAGTTTCATCGTAAATATTTGCAGGCAGCTGCAGCCCTTATGCTTGTGTAAGCAACTGAGCACTTTGCAAACTCTGAAAGCAAAGTGCACAGTAAAGAGTAGAAGAGTGCAATCCAAAATACGGTAAGCACACATATCATAAATAAATTGTTTTTTGCAGCATAGTATGATATTTTATACTGCCTCAGTGATGACTTAGCAATACAATTACACCCTAACAATATACTCACGAGTTTCTTCACAAATGTTAAACCCAGCTAATTTAAGCAAAATGAAGTAATTACTTGATGAATCTTAGAATATACTGTACTAAGCAGAGCGAAATTTTCGGCTTTACTATTTGAATCGTGAACAAGAGTGTTGAAGTGTATATGTGGATTGCGTAGCCCTTTCCATCAGTTCGGACTTTTGGTTGCGTTGGCTAGTGCATGAAGCTTAACAAAGAGAATTTTCTTCAAATAGTAGGTAACAAAATGCATACCACCAGTCAGGTATTCTTCAGAGAACAATTGATCAGTCACGGGCCTACAAATATTGAATCAACTGAATGACATATTTGCCTTTCTTCGTAGTCACGATTTCCCCAATCTACAGGAAATAATGACTTGAAGTAACTCAAGCATATAACAGAGATTTGAAAATGTATTAGACATCTCTAGTAGCATGCATACATCTTCCATAGCATGCTATAATGGGTATTTCTGCATATCATATAATGCAAAGATCTAATTGTCAGCATATATCAACAAACATATTATGAATATAAGTGGACAGCGAAAGGTTGTAATTTTTCCATTTAACATTTTGGAGTATGGTTCACAGAATAAAGAAGGAAAGGATTAAAAAAACAACAAACACTAAACATATAGAATGGGCGGTCCAACTTAACTGCATACAGAATACAATGCAAGGCCCAACATATTCTCAAAAACCTGCACTGGTGGAATGCCTCTGAAGCACCAGAAAAATTGTTCCATCAGCGTAAACTAGGTGCAACAGTAACATCATAATTTTATCCTAATTTGCTCAAGAGAATTCAAGGCTCATCAAACATTTATTCAAAAAGACAATAACTGGTGATTGATTTTACCTTTAATCTCCCCATCCCACTGACAGAAACAACATCCCCAGCCTTGAGGGTAGCTCCACTTTTCGAAACCAGTGACCAATTCACACGAACATCTCCAGAACTTACCAAACAGAAAAGGAAACTTACAATGAATTGCATTGTGCATGGTAATTAGAAAAACCAACAGGCTAACAGCACCGTCCAAAATAAGATAAGAATGTCCAACTATTCATGGTAAGGTAAAGAAAAGCCTTACTGAACATAAAGTAACAAATTAGCAGCTCAAAGTTCATACCTGATCATGCTACCAAGCTTTGTGCGTGATATTTTAAATCCTGCACTGGCCACAGCATCAACCCGAAGTGATGATTCTACAGTTTTAAAAGATTTGGTCCTGCAGTTCAATGGCAGTGCTGAGTAGCTTATTCCAGGGTATTACATCATAAGTTGTTGTGATCTTAAGCATGCAGTATATACACTAAGATCCACGATGACATGTGAAACAAACCTTGGTGGCTCATACTCTATAGCAAGCAAGGGAATCTGGGTGCATGAAACACCAACTTTCCCCACCTGTTCAATAAAATATCATTCAGAGTAAACCATAATTAGAAGAATCTGCACTTCCAACAAGGAAAATGATACTAAAAAAATCATGAACAACAGTCAAAGTTCATGGGGAGATTCTTCGCGGACAAATTTGTGTCAAAACTCACAAATACAAAAGACTAACATAAAAAGAACAAAGATTTTCAGCGATCTAAGCGGACATAAAAATTAGGATCGCAATGTGCTCTAATTTCTTAAAATGTCGAGTAAAAACAAACACATCAGCATGTAATATACAGGTTATGTGCTTTGCATAGCATTGAATGCATGTCACTGAACCATATCTCAGATCTGATCCATTATATAAACATAGGCACATAAGTGGGAGCATGCACATCCAGCTCGCACAAACGAAAAATTGGCAACATAATTTGTGAGATACCTACCTTTTCTAGTGTGGAAGTCAGATAGTCAACAAGCTCTGGATCAACAAGGACCTGAGCACCTCTTTCCCCCTAACAGAAAAGCAAAGAGACAACCCAAATGATGATAAGATGGGAAAAGAAAAACTGGACACGCCTCAGGGAAATGAGTATTTGTGGAAAGTGTGGACCTGTAAAAGTATATCTCCAACTTTCTCCCTTGTAATTCCTGCCCCAAGAATAGCACCGAGAAAGTCACCATGAGAACAGGGTTCCAATCGGAAATTCCCGGAGATGCTAGGAAAGGTTTAAAAGTCAGTTTACATAACAGATAGTGATGGCTACAATATAAATTCTTGAAAACCTCAAAGCAGCAACTACATCTGGGTCACTTCTCATAGAGTCTGGATGCCCAGCTGAAATTCGGCACCGCTCAGCCTAAATGGATATGAAGATGAGAAAAACAAGGTATATAGGTTAATATAAGCTATTATTCACGTAAAAATGGTAGCTATCAACAACTCCTTTGATTGTATTGAATTCCACCTGTGGATAGCCCCCCTGAGCTACTGCTTTGATATCAGCTAACTTTTCAATTGCTAGCATAGCCTCCGCTATGATAGGTGGCGTAAGAAAACTGGTGTGGAAGACATCTCTTCGTTGGGAAGCCCTTTGTGCCTGCATAAGCTTGATGTCAGTACAAATTCATGAACTGAAGAACTAATGATCATGTAACTGTAACCCCAGTAATTTTCTCAATATAAAACAGGGTGATATCCCTTCTCTTGGAAATGGAATAACTACAGTATTGGAACAAATTTACTGAAAAACCATGTAGTAACCTCATGGTACATTGTTAATATGCAAAAAGGCAGTTATGTTATGTTATGTTTCAAGCATCATGTGACACTATAGGGTATCAGGATCAAGTTTGTATTTCCTCCCTACAGCTTATCCGTACATCTATTCACCAATTCTTTAACTCCTGCCACTTGGTTTACCTTGGAAGAAGCAATTTTATTCTCTTCTTACAAAGGCACCAAAGCCAATATGATTGAAAGGTTATGTTTTCACACACCAAATGGACAATTCATCGACTTTTTCTTCATGCTTCAATAGCAAAACAGCTAACAGGAAGCACATCTCATTTCCCCTAAGTTTCATGTACTAAAAATATTCTCTTAGAGAGGAAGCATCAGCCTATTAGAACACAACCTAAAGCTCATGAATAGTGGGAAGAAGTCTCAAATTCCATCGAGGCACAGTTCCTCGATAGGCCAAGTATCCGCACTATCATCAACCATCTAATCTCAGTAAACACATCTAATTTTCCCCTAATTTTTCATGTAACATACCCTCTTAGAGAGGAAGTCTATGAGCCTACTGGAACACAACCTGAAGCTCATGATACTTTCTTAAATTGTGGAAAGAAACCTCAAATTCCATTGAGGCAGTTAATCAAACACCTCGTCCACAAGCCGACTATCCGCATTATCGTCAGCCATCTAATCTCAGCAAGCGAAACATTCAAACATAACTGTTTCACGTCGAACTAGACTCTGACGGAAGCTCAATGGAAAATACAAATGTGCTAGAATGAAGAAAAAGAGATAACCATATCCAGAATGTCCATGACTTCCTCGATTACATGCCTGTGCACGCCCCCCTTAGCAGACGAATCTCCGACTGCGGCCGCCGAGACGGCGAGGGCCACGTCACACCGCCCTGCGCATGGCGACCAAGTATTAGACAAACAGCTCAATCGGAGTATCAGGCCGACCGGGCAATGGGTTAGGGCTTACCTCGCGCGAAGAAGCGGAGTGGTGCGGGGATAGCGCGGCGCGGGCAAGGGAAGTGGAGGAGCCGCCGGAGAGGGCTTGCCAAGGCGACCGCGGCGGCCATCCTTTCTGCAAGCCGACTTGGCCGCCTGTGCTTTGAGCGCTCTGTGATGTGATGTGAGCGTGTCGTGCTTGGTGGCGGTTGCCTAACCGGGTGGGGGATTGTGTATGCCGTCTGTGGCATTTTGTGGACTGTACTCGTGTCGCAGTATCCCCGCCGCCGCCGCCGCGATGAGCACGCTCCTCCGCCGCATCCTCTGCAGCACGCCCGCCGGCGCCTCCCTCTCCCACCGCCTCCCCTTCGCCACCTCCTCCCGCCGCACCCCGCACCGCTTCCGCCGCAGCCACCGCGCGCCCAGCCAGTCGCCGTCTCCCGACGCCGTCTCCGCTGCCATCGCCTCCCTCCCCTCCCGCCTCACACCGGCCGTCCTCGCATCCTCCCTCGCCTCCACCTCCGACCTCCGCCTCCTCTTCCCGCTGCTCACCCACTCCCTCGGCCGGCCCACCTTCCGGCCCGACCCGGGGCCCTTCCTCGTCGCTGTCAAGCGCCTGGGCGCCGCCCAGCTCTACGACGAGTTCGACCGCACCTGCGCCCTCTTCTTCTCCCTCCTCCCCTCGCTCCCGTCCCCGGGGCCCCTCCTCAGGGCCGCCCTCTACTTCTACTGCGAGTTCCGCAAGCTCGGCAAGGCGTTCCACGTCTACACCCTCATGCGCGCCTCCGCCGACCCGGCCGCGCGCCCCGCCGCCGACACCTACCACGCGCTCTTCACCGCGCTGCTGTCGCGCGGGGGCAACGACTCCATGGTGCACTACATGTACATGGACACCGTCTCCGCGCTGTTCCGGCAGATGCTGGAGGAGGGCATCCCGCCGGACACCCGGGCGCTCAACGTGCTCGTCAGGGGCTACGCGCAGTCGCTGCACCTCAACGACGCGCTGCGCGTGTTCCACCAGATGGCGCCCGTCTACGGCTGCGAGCCGGACGGCCTCACGTACAGCTACCTGCTGCGCGGGCTGAGCGCGCAGGGCCGCACCAACAACGCCCGGGAGCTGTTCGAGGAAATGCGGGGCAAAGGGATGATGCCGACGGAGCCGTCCTGCAACGCGTTCGTCAGCGCGCTCGCGGTGGCCGGGGAGGCCGCGGAGGCGGAGCGGGTGATGTGGGATATGGCCAGGGCGGGGGCGGTGGTGGATCATATCACGAGGAGGGCGGTGGTGGAGGAGCTGGGGAGGGCCGGGAAGAGGGAGGACGCTGAAAGAGTGGTCGGGGAGATGGAGGAGATGGGCATGCTCAGAGTCGCCGAGCGGCGAGAGCTCCTGGCTTCGATCCAAGACGACGAGGACGGCGACGATGGCCTGGATGCTGACGAGTGCACGAGAGGTGGTGATCGACGACGACGACAAAGTAGCTAGCACAGAATTCAGCAGGTTGATATCTGCATCGGATGAGTTTTTTTTTTACTATGATTCTCAAGTATCCGTTCATAAATGTAAGATGTTTCAGATATTTCAATATAGACTACATTTGGATTGAAATGAATGAACAAGCACACTGGAACTAAAGCTGTAGAACATCTTATATTTGTGAGGAGGGAGGAACAGAGTCATGTGTGCAATGTGCTCACAACGATACATGCGAGTTGAAAACGTATCGTGTAATTGAATGTTAAGTTTGAAGAGTTTAAATGTCTTGAATTATCACTACGCGCGAACACCACGTCTTCTAAACACATGGTGGAATGAACCAAGGAACTGTCTAGATTCCTTCTTCTCACATTTGTTTTTAACACAATACAGACACAAGTGGGAACGTCTCCTTCTTCTCGTATTGGTGAGTGTAATATGAGCACCAACATTTGAACCTGTTGGTAGAGCTATTGCCGACCCAACTCTACGTACGCTTCT
Organism: Aegilops tauschii subsp. strangulata; assembly: GCF_002575655.3. Taxonomy (NCBI): domain Eukaryota; kingdom Viridiplantae; phylum Streptophyta; class Magnoliopsida; order Poales; family Poaceae; genus Aegilops; species Aegilops tauschii. The sequence goes on from NC_053037.3 coordinate 388,703,616, forward strand.
TTGTTCTTTTTTTTTCCTTTTTTTCTTTTTGCGATGGTGCTCTACGTACGGCTTGACGCCATGGCTGTGGCTGCCGCTTCACCTGCCGTGCCAATCGACTCAACCAAGACTCGCAGGCAAATAGTATCACTTACCTGCATATAGCTTGTACCCTTTCATCTTCTGACGAGGTTTTAGTGCAATCCACTGAAATGCAGATAACTCAACAATAACCTGTTTTCTTTTATTCAGATGAAGACTTTTTCGCTCTTGCTTCGACCAAGTTGCTCTTACAAAGTTGCTTTTACGAATCCCACACGGGGTAAGTTTAAGACCAAAACCATGTTTTTGTCAGGCTCATTCTACAGAAAGGGGGGAGATGGAACGGCTCCACTTATTGTTTCTCCCCCAAATGGACCATCTGTAATTTGCTCATTCTTCAGGCTGATCGGACGGAAGCCATTCCAGAGTGTTACCGGTGGACATAGGCACAATCACCCCTAAGCCGTACGTATAAGTTGCAGGCACTTTCCAGGGGCTCCTTCTCAGAACAGTCTTTGATGTGTTCCTTGGGAGACCATAAAAATCTGGCCCATTGAAGCTTGTGAAAGCCTCTAGCTTATCAAGAGCACCGGCCTGAAACAGGACAAAATATGTCCAAGAAACAGATTAGTGGGAAATCCTAACATTTTCATGTCGGATAGAGTAGTTCTTTGCCTGTAAGATTGTGATAGGCTTTTTGTAGCTGAGACAATTATAACAGTAGTTTCTAGTAAGATGATAACGATCCAGGCCAAAGAAAATACTGAACTCCAATATGAGAGAGAGATAGAGAAAAATATATTACCTCTTCAAATACCTTCGCATAAAGAGAAAGAGCAACAGGAGCACTATATATTCCTGCACATCCACAGGAACACTCCTTCATCCGTTTATCATGGGGAGCACTGTCAGTGCCAAGAAAGTATTGTCTGCTCCCACTCGTTACAGCAGAAACGATAGCTTGTCCTGAGATAGAAGATTCAGAGACAGTTAAACACATTGCATGCTGTAGAAAAAAGAAAAGGGGGATTGAGCATATTATCTACCAAGGACATCGCTCGTGCTATCCTACAAATGCAGGTGATAATAAAAGAATGCAACGAAGTCCATAGCCAAGTTCGTGTATTCAAAATTGTAATGCTGGGCAAGAATCTGAATATAATGATCATCAAAAGGAACATGATAATATAATGCAAGAATAGCAATGTTGTAGATATAGTCTTTTCCTGCTGGAATGTCTAAGTCAATGTTTTCTACCAATTATCTCAACAAGAACAATAATTAAAGGTAGGAAGTTGAGCAGAATTAGAGATTTCTTGTGTGTTGTTGAAAAAGCAGAATAAGTGATACGAGACTGGAAAACTTGTGTGGCTTAGGGACACAAGAGTGATCAGAACATACTGTGGGTTTCTCTCTTCAGCACTGGCAAGCAATAATTGTGAGGCTGTAAACCACCCTGAAACAACGCATTCCTGTTTAGAAGGAGATGCTGTGGAGTCACTGTTGCAGCAACATGACCTGAAATCACAACAAAATATAAGAACCATGTATAAGGGCAAACATAAGTATTAAGGGTCATTGTAAAAGCACATACCTTCTTTGCATGATTCTACGAAGTTCACTGCATCCATCGTAGTGATATGTTCCATAACGATTTTCAGCTGTGGAAGTTTTTGTACAAGTGGTGCTAATATTTTCTCAATGAAGACCTTCTCACGGTCAAAGGTGTCTACATGAGGATCTGTGACTTCTCCATGAACCTGAAGGAAATGAAAAAATAGCCATAAAGGCGACTATGTTGGCATTGACCGTACAGGAATCAATATTACTAACTCTGACAAACATCTTTTTGATAAGTTCGGTATTGTCAAGGCAACAAATGACAAGCCCAGTTAACATCTGAAGTAAAACTAGAGACCAACTTGGCAGATGAACCAAAACTTTGGGATTCTGTGTAGGGAGGAGAACAATAACTACTTACAAGTAAAGGCATTTCCTGCTTGACCATCTCTTCAAGGACAGGCAAGCATTTCCCCAAAATATCAGTTACGCCATCTTGGGAGTTAGTAGTTGCTCCAGCAGGATACAACTTGACAGCAAAAACCACAGCACTCTTTCCTACAAACATGGCATGCAATATAAACATTATGATTCATCATCATTTCATAATTTATGAGTAATGACTGAAGGAGGAGCATAACATTTACAAGATGACCCAGAATCGTTAAGGGAATAATTGTAATCACATTAATCAAGCTTATTCTAGCTTTTAACACACACCAACAATGTGGTAACAAACTCATCGCGCAAATTCACATCAACAATAACAAACAATAGGGCTCACTACAAACTTGGTTTTTCGCTAGTTGGGAGACAGATATAGATATTCGATAATCATGAGATGCAACAATGAAGTACAAACAGCAAAAAAAAGGAACAGCTAAAGAACAAACTGCGGTGGGGAGAATCCATACTTGCGACCTTGATTTCCTCTGGGCTAGTGCTGTCCGTGAGGTAGAGCGTCATGAGCGGCACAAAGCTGCTCCCGGGAGGCAGCGCCTTGAGGATCTCATCTCTGTACGCGATCGCACGTGCCGTTGTCGTAACCGGTGGCTTCAGGTTGGGCATCACGATGGCTCTCTCAAAGTGCCTAGCGCTGCCACAGAGCACACAGCAAAACACACAGCCACCCTGCCTGTTATGTTCGTTCAGGCATTGCACCGAACAGTAAGAGTGCGTTAGCACAAGGAGCAAACCTGTGGGGGAGCACCGTGGCCATCACGTCGCCGTCACGGAGGTGGAGGTGCCAGTCGTCTGGGCGCGTGATGGTGAGCTCCTGCGGCGCCGAGGAGGCCATGGCGCTCGCCCTCGTGCTCGGGCGGTGGCGAGGAGGGTGGACTCGGACCCGGTGCGGGGGCGACGGCCGCAGCGAGGAGACCAGAGGCTTCAGATGCGGGTTCGCGGAGGCGACGGTGGTGATCGCGGCCTGCATTGACTTGGCGGCTTTATTCGTATTCGGTTTTGGCCCTCCTCCGGTGGCGAGTCCGGCGTGGAGCAGCAAGAGGCGTGGGCGTTTAGGTAGGTAGAAACCGAGATTCGGTTGGTGTAGTTCGGTGTTCGGCTCGGTTAAGTAATTTCGAACCCAAAATGACGAACGAAAGGCTCGGTTTTCAGATTCTGCCGAAGTAACCGGAGCTCCCCCGCCGTGTGCGGGCGTGCAGCGACGTAGGTAGAGGCAGCGCACTACGGGTCTAGGGTGGTCGGCGGCTGGAAAGTAGCAGAGAAGGCGCTGTTTGGATACTGTAACTTCTAACTTAGAGGCTAGAGGTTAGAGCTAGATTCTAATCCTAAACTTACTTTAACTAAAGAGGTGTTTGGATGACAAGGTTAGATTAACAATAAATGCTCTTTCTCAATCATTTGGCTACTTCGGACCCTATTTCCTGCCGGATTTGGCAGAGCGAGCCCTGGCCGAGGCAGACGGGGACGCGCCCGGCAAGGAGCCGCGTTGGCCTCTCGTGTAGCCCGCCGACCGAATCCGCCGCCCCTGCGCAAGGAGTCGCGCTGGCCGAGGCCGACGGGGACGGGCCGCGCAAGGAGCCGCGACTGCTTACCGGCGGACGAACGGGCCACGGGGAGACGAGGGGGTATGCTGCGGGGAGAGTGAGAGAAAAAAAATGTTTTTTAGTGGTCCCAAGAAGAACTAACCCAAAGAAGCACCTCTTGGTGGGTTAGATTTTTTGGATGGGTTAGATGCATCTAACCCAAACTAACCCTCCTGTTTGGATATTTTTGGGTTAGTTGAGTCCAAACTAACCCAAACTAACTCTAACTCATGGAACCAAACAGGGCCAAGGTGGGGAAAGAGCCGAGACAGGAGGCCCGCAAGAAAAAAGAGGCAGACTGGAGGCGGCACGACGAGAGTGGCGAGCGTGCATGCTGGCCGTGCGCCTGGCTGGTGTGTTGCGTTGTGCGTGAAGGCGATGGCCAAGGCATGGGTGTTTCATTCTTTGAGCAAAGTGCGTGGGGAATGGGCAGCAGGAGTAGCTGTGGCGGCTGCTGCGGTGGGTTGTATAAACCCGATCAAGCCGGGCCGGGCTTGGCAAAGCCCGAAGTAAAAAATCCCAAGCCCGAGCCCATCCCGAAGCATATGAACAGTAACATTTTTATTAAAAAATAATATTATGATATTATACCTATATTTGGAATAAATATATATATATATGGTCATTTCGGGCAGGCTTCGGGGGGAGAAGTAGAGCCCAAGCCCGGCCCTGGCCAAATGGCTCAGGCAGGCATGGCACGGCCTGGGTTATACGGGCCAGGCAAGACACGACCTACCCATGCATGCCAAGTACATGGGCCTTGTCAGGCCGACATGCGTGCTGCCCTCCCTGGCGCACACACAACCGCCTTCTTACACGGACCGGCACGACAGACCGTTTAGCCCGCTAGATCGCGTAGAATTCAACCTATTGGGTTGTTTTGGGCCTATATTCAGCCTATTAGACTGGATAAATAATAATAAAACTAAACATGTGGTGTTGTGCCAGCACTCGCGGCCTAGGCACAACCCTAGGCGGGCCATGTGCCGGCACGAACAAACTATAAATGTCTCGGGCCATGCCACGTGTGACATGCAAGTGGGCTATCATGCCGGGCACGCTAAGACCGGACCATTTGGCATTCTCGCGTCTCGAAGACTATATCTGGTTGACCATGAGTATAGCTTCTGTCTCGCTGAAGGATTTCTCCCTACATGTACCTACCGGGTCGGCCCATTTGCAATTTTTTTTGTCGCTAGGTTTCGATCGCGTGAGTTTGTTGGGTTTCGTTCGCTTGGTTTCGATGGGTTTCCTTCGCTAGGATTTTTCTGGTTTTTATCTTTTTTTTTCCTTTTTCTATTTTAACTCCCTCACTGGTTTTTTTTGTTTTTCTTTGTTTTTTCATTGGTTTTCTTTGTTTTCATCCCAATTTTTACTGGTTTTATTCTTTCTTTTTGCATCATTTTTCTTCTTTTCTTTCTTGGTTTCACTGGTCCTTTTTTCTTTTTTCCTTTTTGTTTATTTGTCTGTTTACATTGGGTTTTTTAACACATGTCTTCTTTTTTATACATATTGAACATTTCTTGAATACAATATGTACACTAATCTTAAATAGATATACTGAACATTTTTTTAATACATGGTCAAAAATGAAATACACATTCAAAATTTTGAAAATACATGATTAACATTTTTTAAACATATATATTTTATGTCTACCTTTCCATAAACACTGTACATTTTTCTGTACATTAGGGACAGTTTTATACACTAGTTTAACATTTTTCAAATCGATGATTAACATTTTTAACACATATGCTTTTTGACGTCTACTTTTTCATACATATCGTACATTTTTTGTATACACCAGGAACATTTTTTATATACACATTTAACATTTTCTAAATACATGATTAACATTTTTTCCAATATATGTTAAATATCTACTTTTTATACATGTTGTACATTTGTCGTATACATTAAAGAAATTTTATCCACGTTTAACATTTTTAGATAAATGATTACATTTTGAAGTATATTTTGATGTATGCTTTTTCATATACATTTTATATTTTTGTATATGTTTTTCTTATATATCAGAAACATTTTTCTTTATACATTTAACATTTTCAAATGCAGAATTAATATTTTTGAATATTTATGTAAAGTGTTTTTTGTAGTATATATAATATCTGGAAGTATAAAAAAGAATCAAAAAAGGAAAAGAAAAAAGTGAAAAAAAACAAAGAAACGAGTGCTTTGAGGCCTATGGCCACCCACGCATTGGGTCGGCCCAATCTGGAGCTCGCTACACGTGAAACTAGTTTTTGTCTCGTGTGAACCGAGACATAGCTTCGCCCGTTTGGCATTGTGTCTCGCTAACTCTACCGATGACGGGTGCCAAAGAGCCTAGGAGGGGGAATGGCCAACATGATTTGGGCCCGATTCAGTGATCACCTATGTCTCAGTATGTATGGTTAGTTTGTGTCAAATGCATAGATTAAAAAACCGGCAAATGTAAAAGCTGATAATTATGTTGGTTTTAGTTCGGCATTTGATTTGTCGGTTGTCACGCCAAGACACAAGATACCGGGGAGTGAGCGGGAAGGTTAATGATGCAGGTGAGGTGATGACCGATCTCGGCGTGCGTCGGGTCGGCGGCTTGCCACAACGCCATGCTTGAGTGCGTGAGGGCATTACGTAATGTTTTATGTCAATTAATGCATCGAAAGGGCCCCTGCTCGCCCCCTTCTCTCCCCCACTAAGACTAGGCCCCATTAGTGGGAAAAGGGAATGGGCGCACCAAGCCCTACAAAGGTTCGCACAAACCTAGGGGGGTTGCCCCATATATAAAGGAGGCAATTGGAATGGCCACATGACCCGTTCTGATCTGGTTGCGGTCCCCTTCCTTCACCTTAATATGTCCATAGTTTTATGGTTGCTACCCAAGGCTGCTAGTACCACCCTGTGACGCATGATTCATGTTGTCGTAAGTGTGTATACATTGGACGCATGACCACTGAAAGCGCAGGTTTACTTCCAGAGGGGGCTGAATGGGAGATTTTTAGAAATTCGTCAAACTTTGATGAATTTGATGAAGATCATGAAGGAAATATGCCCTAGAGGCAATAATAAAGTTGTTATTTATATTTCCTTATATCATGATAAATGTTTATTATTCATGCTAGAATTGTATTAACCAAAAACTTAGTACATGTGTGAATACATAGACAAACATAGTGTCCCTAGTATGCCTCTACTAGACTAGCTCGTTAATCAAAGATGGTTAAGTTTCCTAGCCATAGACATGTGTTGTCATTTGATGAACGGGATCACATCATTAGAGAATGATGTGATGGACAAGACCCATCCGTTAGCTTAGCACTATGATCGTTTAGTTTATTGCTATTGCTTTCTTCATGACTTATACATGTTCCTATGACTATGAGATTATGCAACTCCCGAATACCGGAGGAACACTTAGTGTGCTATCAAACGTCACAAGTAACTGGGTGATTACAAAGATGCTCTACAGGTGTCTCCGGTGGTGTTTGTTGAGTTGTCATAGATCGAGATTAGGATTTGTCACTCCGATTGTCGGAGAGGTATCTTTGGGCCCTCTCGGTAATGTACATAACTATAAGCCTTGCAAGCAATGTGACTAATGAGTTAGTTGCGGGATGATGCATTACGGAACGAGTAAAGAGACTTGCCGGTAACGAGATTGAACTAGGTATGGTGATACCGACGATCGAATCACGGGCAAGTAACATACCGATGACAAAGGGAACAACGTATGTTGTTATGCGGTTTGACCGATAAAGATCTTCGTAGAATATGTAGGAGCCAATATGAACATCCAGGTTCCGCTATTGGTTATTGACCGGAGATGTGTCTCGGTCATGTCTACATAGTTCTCGAACCCGTAGGTCCGCACGCTTAACGCTCGATGATGATTGTATTATGAGTTATGTGATTTGATGTACCGAAGTTTTTTCGGAGTCCCGGATGAGATCACGGACATGACGAGGAGTCTCGAAAAGGTCGAGACATAAAAATTGATATATTGGACCATGTTATTCGGACACCGGAAGTGTTCCGGATGGTTTCGGGTAAAACCGGAGTGCCAGAGGGGTTACCGGAAACCCCCGGGGGAACTAATGGGCCATCATGGGCCCTATTGGAGAGAGAGGAGGGCAGCCAGGGCAGGCCGCGCCCCCCCTTGGAGTCCGAATTGGACAAGGGAAGGGGAGGGGACGGCGCCCCCCTTTCTTACTCCCTCTCCTTCTCCTTCCTTCCCCCTCTCTCCCTCTTGGTGGAATCCTACTAGGACTTGGAGTCCTAGTAGGACTCCCCTCCTTGGGCGCGCCCCCGAGGGCCGACCGGCCTCCTCCCTCCCTCCTTTATATACGTGGGGAGGGGGGCACCCTAGAACACACAAGTTGATCTTTTAGCCGTGTGCGGTGCCCCCCTCCACAGAAACACACCTCGGTCATATCGTCGTAGTGCTTAGGCGAAGCCCTGCGCCTGTAACTTCATCATCACCGTCACCACGACGTCGTGCTGACAAAACTCTCCCTCGGCCTCAACTGGATCAAGAGTTCGAGGGACGTCACCGAGCTGAACGTGTGTAGATCGCGGAGGTGCCGTGCGTTCGATACTTGGATCGGTTGCATCGCGAAGACGTTCGACTACATCAACCGCGTTACTAAACGCTTCCGCTTTTGGTCTACGAGGGTACGTGGACACACTCTCCCCGCTCATTGCTATGCTTCTCCTAGATAGATCTTGCGTGATCGTAGGAATTTTTTTGAAATACTATGTTCCCCAATAGTGGCATCCGAGCCAGGTCTATGCGTAGATGTTATATGCACGAGTAGAACACAAAGAGTTGTGGGCGATAATAGTCATACTGCTTACCAGCATGTCATACTTTGATTTGGCGGTATTGTTGGATGAAGCGGCCCAGACCGACATTACATGACCGCGTTCATGAGACTGGTTCTACCGCCGTACTTCGCACACAGGTGGCTAGTGGGTGTCTGTTTCTCCAACTTTAGTTGAATCGAGTGTGACTACACCCGGTCCTTGTTGAAGGTTAAAACAGCACACTTGACGAAAAATCGTTGTGGTTTTGATGCGTAGGTAAGAATGGTTCTTGCTAAGCCCGTAGAAGCCATGTAAAACTTTCAACAACAAAGTAGAGGACGTCTAACTTGTTTTTGCAGGGCTTGCTGTGATGTGATATGGTCAAGACGTGATGATATATAAATTGTTGTATGAGATGATCATGTCTTGTAAAAATTATCGGCAACTGGCAGGAGCCTTATGGTTGTCGCTTTATTGTATGAAATGCAATCGCCATGTAATTGCTTTACTTTATCACTAAGCGGTAGCGATAGTCGTAGAAGCAATAGTTGGCGAGACGACAACGATGCTTCGATGGAGATCAAGGTGTCAAGCCGGTGACAATGGTGATCATGACGGTTCTTAAGAGATGGAGATCAAAGGCACAAGATGATGATGGCCATGTCATATCACTTATATTGATTGCATGTGATGTTTATCCTTTATGCATCTTATTTTGCTTAGTACGGTGGTAGCATTATAAGATGATCTCTCACTAAATTTCAAGGTACAAGTGTTCTCCCTGAGTATGCACCGTTGCTACAGTTCGTCGTGCCGAGACACCACGTGATGATCGGGTGTGATAAGCTCTATGTTCACATACAACAGGTGCAAGCCAGTTTTGCATACGCAGAATACTCGAGTTAAACTTGACGAGCCTTGCATATACAGATATGGCCTTGGAACACTGAGACTGAAATGTCGAGCATGAATCATATAGTAGATATGATCAACATAGTGATGTTCACCATTGAAAACTACTCCATCTCACGTGATGATCAGACATGGTTTAGTTGATATGGATCACGTGATCACTTAGATGATTAGAGGGATGTCTATCTAAGTGGGAGTTCTTAAGTAATATGATTAATTGAACTTTAATTTATCATGAACTTAGTACATGATAGTATTTTGCATGTCTATGTTGTTGTAGATAAATGGCCTGTGCTACTGTTCCGTTGAATTTTAATGCGTTCCTAGAGAACGCTAAGTTGAAAGATGATGGTAGCAACTACACGGACTGGGTCCGTTGAGGGAGTCCTGGATTAGGGAGTCCTCGGGCCTCCGGGCTATGTGACGTGGGCCGGACTGATGGGCCGTGAAGATGTAAGACGGAAGGCTTTCCCCCGTGTCCGGATGGGACTCTCCTTTGCGTGGATGGCAAGCTTGGCATTCGGATATGTAGATTCCTTTCCCTGTAAACTGACTCTGTACAACCCTAGGTCCCTCCGGTGTCTATATAAATCGGAGGGTTTAGTCCATAGAGGCAATCATAATCATACAGGCTGGACATCTAGGGTTTAGCCATTACGATCTCGAGGTAGATCAACTCTTGTAACCCCTATACTCATCAAAGTCAATCAAGCAGGAAGTAGGGTATTACCTCCATTAAGAGGGCCCGAACCTAGGTAAACATCGTGTCCCTGTCTCCTGTTACCTTCGATCCTAAGAAGCATAGTTCGGGACCCCCTACCCGAGATCTGCCGGTTTTGACACCGACATTGGTGCTTTCATTGAGAGTTCCACTGTGTCGTCGTCGAAAGGCTCGATGGCTCCATCGATCACCTGCAACAATACTACCATGAAGGAGATTTTTCTCCCCGGCCAAATTTTTGTATTCGGCGGCTTCACACTGCGGGCCAACTCGGTTGGCCACCTAGAGCAGATCGTCAGCTACGCCCCAGGTCATCAGATCAGTTTTGGAAATCTGAACTATGTCGCTGATACCCGAGGAGACTTGATCTTCCAAGGGTTCGCGGCCCCGACCACCGCTCTGGCCTTAGATCTGGAGCACGTCACCAGGTCCGAAGACGGGAGTTTAGAGCCCGCCGGACTCTCTGCAGCTACAGAGCTCGATATTGGAGAACCGGAGGGGATAGCATCACCGGCAGGCCCGGAGTTACGTCAGGCTCCCTCTATCATCATAAAACCGGACTCTTCTCCGGACACTAGCTCCGAACCCTCGAAGTCCGCTTCATGTGAGCTCGGCCAGGGAATTTCTGTCCCGCCCAACTCCATGGACTCTCGCTTCCCCGTCCAAACCTCGCTCTTAAACGAGGCTTTGGACCTAATGTGATCCCTCGTCATCACAGAGGAATCGCTTCCGAATTGCGCCCTGCCCGGACTAGGGGCTGAGAGCAGGGACTTTTACTTCCCACCCACCACCCACTTCATAGCCACTATCGAGGATTTAACCGACATGCTCGATTACGCCTCTGAAGACATCGACGGTATGGACGATGATGCCGGAGAGGAGCAGGCCCAAAACCCGCCATTCACTTGATGTTGGACGGCCACTTCCTCATATGACGTGTACATGGTGGACACACCTAAAGAAGGCGACGATGATGATGAGAAGGATCCAGTCGAGGACGAACCTCCTGAGATACCACCAAAGCGTCGACGTCAGTGGCGCCGCTCTAAATTGCGTCGCGGAAAAGATAGCAATACCGGCACCGGAGACAATAATACTCCGGAGAACGCCGAAGACCAAGAAGCCCCCATCGAACCAACATCCGAACAGGATGATTGGGAGGACGGGCAAGTTAACCCTGACGAGCCAGCAGGGAACGAAGACTCGAAGGATAGCAACTATCTACCACTCTCCGAGGACGACGCGAGCCTCAGCGACGAAGGTTTCATCATGCCTGAGGAACCCCTGGAACAAGAGCGCTTTAAGCGCCGGCTAATAGCCACTGCAAGAAGCCTAAAAAAGAAGCAACAACAGCTTCAAGCTGATCAAGATCTGCTCAACGACAGATGGACTAATGTCTTGGCAGCCGAGGAATACGACCTCGAACACCCAACTAAGAGTTACCCGAAACACAAGCTGTTACCCCAATTCGACGATGAGGCGCTGGAGCCCATACCACCGGCGCGTAACGCTGCTAACGGAGCTGACCGACCACCACGTGGCCGAGACAGAACGGCAACTCAAGCCGAACACCAGCCCGCACCACCTCGCCGTAAAGGCAGAGAAACAATAGCTCGGGGATACACCTATGACCTACGACAGGACCTGGAAAATAGATCCGGTCAGACCAGATCAATCTACGGATCACGCGGGCGTGCCCCGGCGCGAGAAGACGGCTACCAAGCCTGGCGCGACAAGTACAACCACGCCCGGGCCGAAAACCGCATACAGACTTCATCCGAACTGCGTCGTGACGTGGCCCGATACAGAGGCGCCGCACACCCCCTATGCTTCACCGATGAGGTAATGGAGCACCAGTTTCCAGAAGGGTTTAAACCCATCAACATCGAATCGTACGATGGCACAACAGATCCCACAGTATGTATCGAAGATTTTCTTCTCCACATTCACATGGCTCGTGGTGATGATCTACATGCCATCAAATACCTCCCACTAAAACTTAAGGGACCAGCTCGGCACTGGTTAAACAGCCTCCTAGAAAACTCTATCAGAAGCTAGGAAGACGCCTTTAGAGACAACTTCCAAGGCACGTATACCCGGCCTTCGGACGCCGATGACCTCATTCACATAGTCCAGTAACCCGGAGAGTCGGCCAGGAAATTCTGGACTAGGTTCCTAATAAAAAGAACCAGATTGTCGACTGTCCGGGCGCCGAAGCCCAAGCGGCCTTCAAGCACAACATCCGCGATGAATGGCTCACCGGACACCTCGGCCAAGAAAAACCGAAGTCCATGCCAGCCCTCATAGCACTCATGACCCACTTTTGTGAGGGCGAAGATAGCTGGCTAGCTTGTAGCAGCAACAGTACCAGCGACCCTGGCACTCCAGAAGTCAGAAACACCAACGGCAGGACCCGACGCAATAAGCACAAGCGTCGAAGCAACAATGACAATATCGAAGACACGGCGGTCAACACCGGATTCAGTGGCTCCAAGTCCGGTCAGCGAAAGAAGCCATTCAAAGGAAACAAAGACGGCTCATCCAGCTTGGACCGAATACTCGATCGACCCTACCAGATTTCACGACACCCCCGACAAGCCTGCCAATCATACCAATAGCATTTGTTGGGTCTTTAAACAGGCCGGTAAGTTAAATACCAAACATAAGGAGAAGGGGTCGCCAAGCGAGGATAACGACGAGGAGCCTCGTCCACCAAACACAGGGGTACAGAAGAAATTCCCCCTCCCCCCGAGGTAAAAATGATGAACATGATATATGTCACACACATCCCCAAGCGGGAGCGCAAGCGTGCGTTAAGGGACGTCTATGCGATAAAGCCAGTTGCTCCAAAATTCAACCCATGGTCAGCCTATCCGATCACTTTCGATCGCAGAGACCATCCGACCAGTAACCGCCACGGAGGTTCGGCCACATTGGTCCTTGACCCAATCATTGACGGATTCCACCTCACGCGAGTCCTCATGTATGGCGGCAGCAACCTTAACCTGCTCTATCATGACACAGTCCGCAAGATGGGTATTGATCCATCAATAATCAAGCCCACCAAAACTACCTTTAAAGGAGTAATACCTGGTGTAGAGGCCCACTGCACGGGCTCAATCACATTGGAGGCCGTCTTCGGTTTCACCGGACAACTTCCGAAGCGAAGACTTGATCTTCGACATCGTCCCTTTCCACAGTGGTTACCATGCACTGCTCGGACGAACTGCGTTCGCTCGCTTCAATGCGGTCCCACACTATGCCTATCTCAAACTCAAGATGCCCGGACCACGCGGTGTCATAACAGTCAATGGAAACATGGAACGCTCCCTCCGTACTAAGGAGCACACCGTGGCCCTGGCAGCGGAGGTACAAGGCGGCCTTATCAAGCTAACTATTACATCGGCGGCCAAGCCCTCAGACACTATCAAACGAGTCCGGACTACCCCGCAGCATGACAGTCCAGCTCGTCAGGAGCTCGATTAACAATTCGGCCCCCGTGTCAGCCCCAACTGAATTGCGGCATATGTACCACGCGTACATAACTACGCACTAAAGATACCATGGGCAAAGATGGAGGCATAGTAAAGATAAAGTCCATAATGCGGCTAGACCCTATCCGGACCCTCATATTTCTTTTTTTCTCTTATTTTTATTTCTCCAGGTTCCTTGCAACCCACCTCACCTTTCGACGGTGCCAAGGGCCCTTTTCTGGGCCTATCATGAAAACCCACCCGTTGATCCTTTCGAAGGATAACACGCCAAGGAGAAAAGCAGCGTAGACGCATGGCAGAGTATCTAAAGGGTTTTTAAAGATCACCTCGTCCGTTTTCAGGACCCGTACACAGCTTTCCCTTGTGCTCGGCATGTAAAATATCCTTGTTGCTTATCGCATTATTGTACAAATACATTTTGATGTATCAATCAGATTATAATGGAAACAATTTCTAGCCCAACCTATATGGCATTGGCTTATTTCTTAATCTGCATTTCCCTATTTTTTCGTCCGACTGTCATGTACACCTCGGTACGACTTAAATCGCTAGGGGCTCTATTGAGCCACGTACATTTCTTAAAATAAGTCTGAACACTTTTATAGTAGAATTCGGCGTCCCGAATATAGCATTATATGCATCGGCTCCGAATCATGTCTTTGGTCAATAGTTGGGTTGCCCGGCTCCTGTGGTTACTGCCTTACGTTCCGCTTGTTCGGCTAAGGTAGTAAAGGGAGAACTACTGCGATTGTGTTTTTAGTTCATCCGGGAAAACACCTCAGTAGAGAAAGCCGAAAACTGACTGTCACGATGCGATAAGAGCTGGTCAGCTATTCGATGACTAAGTATAAATCTTTTGCGATTTTTTCCGCATCACGCGACAGACCGGCCTTCACCCGGTCGGGCATTTACAACACCCAAGTTCGAATAATCGAATAATACTAGGGGCTGCGCCTACACTCCCATTGTCAAACTCCTATGGCTAAGTGAGAGTGATAAAGCCACATAGTCCAATTGCCTGGTTCGCCGCACTAACACCTCCTTCAAGGACCAAGTCGTTGGGTCAAGCGTGTTTAGATGCTATTCCGAACACCCTCGTACTACCTACGTAGGGGTTGAAGTCGACGACTGGCCAACTCTCAGATACCGTAAACGACCGCACAAGAGGAAACATCTTAAAGTAAAACAAGCAACATATCATACATAAGCCTTGTTTCATAATACAAAGATTGGACAACATGGATACATTCATTCAAAAATGATGTCCTTCGAACACTGGCCCTCTACAATACGGGATCCTTCCAGGACGTCATCGAAATACCGCTCCAGCGTGCGGTGCTCTTTGCTTGCGGGCGGTCCCTCGGTTGCGAGCTTGACGACATTCATCTTCGCCCACTGCACTTTGACACGGGCAAAGGCCATCCGCGCACCTTCGATACAGACCGGCCGCTTTACGGCATCAAGCCGGGGGTAGGCGTTGACCAGCCGCTTCACGAGCCCAAAGTAACTGCTGGGTATGGGTTCGACAGGCCAAAGACGGATTATAAAATCCCTCATGGCCAATCCGGCCATCCTATGCAGTTCGGTCAACTGTTTCAGCTGATCGCTGAGGGGCACTGGATGCTCTGGCGCAAGGTACTGCGACCAGAACAGCTTCTCCGTTGAGCTCCCCTCTTCGGCTCGGAAGAACTCCGCAGCGTCAGCAACACTCCGGGGCAGATCCCCAAACGCTCCTGGAGAACTCCAAACCCGGGTCAGTAAGATGTACCTTCTTCTCACAAATTTGCTCTGCATATTAAAGGCCTTACCAGCCGCGATCTGTTTTGCCTCTTGGATCTCCCGGAGGGCGCCTTGGGCCTCAACTCGGGCTTCCTGTGCACTTTGGAGGGCCTTAGCAAGTTCGGAATTTTGATCCGAAATGTTGCGCTCTAAGGACTCACATTTGCTTATAGCATCCTTGAGCTCTTGCTGGACTTCCTCCACCCTTGATTCATGTTTCATGCGGGCGGCTCGTTCCTCCTCCGCCTCCTTCTTGGCTTCGGCCAGCGCGCTCTTGAGGGTCTCAACCTCTGACGCGTCAGCTATGAGCATAATTATAAAACTCATCCAGATAACAAATCAGAGCTGATATCATTTTAGATGTGTTTCGGTATCACATACCTTGTTTTGCCTCTAACTTCCGCCTCAGCTCGGACGCTTCAGCGGCATAGGAAGCTAATGCCTGCATCGCAGCCTGTTTGTTCAAATAGATATGTATGTTAATCTCCTGTGCTAGTTATTCAATCCTCTGTTCGACTTTTCTTTGCGAACACCGCATAGAGTCTCAGGGGCTACTATCTATACACGGGCATTCCTTTTCTATAGTTAAAAGGCATTATATCACATACCTCAAAGCCTCTCAGAAGGCTAGTGTAGGCCTCGTTCAATCTGCTTTTAGTGGACCGAACCTTTTCAACCACCGTACCCATAAGGGTACGATGTTCTTCCACAATGGCGGCGCTCTGAAGCTTTCACCAGAGTATCCAGCACCTCCGGATTGACAGAGGTCGCCGATGGAGTGGGCGCGCCCCATTCTTTTGAAGGAGGCTGCTCATCTGACTCCGGAGCTGTGTGGGCCTCCGGAAGACATTTGGTTGGGGGCCAAATTGGACATGGGGGTCGGTTCCCCCATGTTCTCGGCAGCAGGGGTATCACCCTTTGGCGCCGTCTTGGCGGCTTCCTGCGCCTCTCTCTGACCCGGAAGGGTCCTTCGGGACAACACCTCGGTGTTATCTGTAGCAGTGGGGGGGGGGGGAGGTTGGCGGAGGCGACTCGCTCTCCATCATGTTCGGACCCATCGAATTCCCAGAAGATGAGGATCACTGGGGGAGGTCATGAGCCAGACTGCAGCACGCAATTCAACATGTTAAAACCACAAGGCGAAAAACCGGATATGCTTCTGCCTGGGGCACCACTCGTGGATGTCGTCAGCGTCCGTCTCGGAATCATCCATAAGGGAGATTCTCCCTTTCTTGGACGCCTTCGTATCTAGATCCACGGAAGCCGCCCTCTTCTTCTTTCCCCCCTTAAGGGGGGAATCGCTCTCTTCCTCCTCCTCTTCATCTTCGTCATGAGAGGAGAGAGTTTTGGTGTCTTCGGACATTACGTCCGAGGCGCCTTTATGGCGGAGGACACCCTTGGCCTCCTTGCTCTTCTTCTTGGCCTTCTTTTCCGGCGCCTGATATGGCGCCGGGACTAGCATCCTCGTCAACAGAGGAATAGCTGGGTCTTCGAGTAGCGGAGCCGGACAGTGAATCCGATCCGCCTTCTTCGTCTAGCCCTGTGGGAAGAATGGAAAGCCTAGTAAACTCCTTGGGTTTACAAAATAAGGTTATCAGAAAACTTGCGGGGGCCGCTGCGTGAGTGCAGTCGAGGCCGAGGTCTTCGGTCGTTTTTGGCCACGTCTTTTGGATCTTCAAAAGCAACTTCCACACGCCTTTATGCTTCGTGCCGAAGAACCGCTGCAGGGTCCGGGGACTGGCCAGGTCAAACTCCCACATATACTGAGTCCGGCGTTGGCAGGGGAGAATCCGGCGAAAGAGCATTACCTGGATCACGCTGGCAAGACTGGTATTCTTGTCTACCATACTCTTGACGCGCTTTTGCAGCGTCATCACCTCGTCAGACGACGCCTAGTCCAGGCCCTTGTTGAGCCAGGATGTCAGCCGCATTGGAGGCCCGGACTTGAACTCGGAAGGAGCGGCCCATGTGGAGTCACGGGGTTCTCCTGCTGCCATCCCTTCACGGTCTCCACGAAGGTGCCTTTGGGCCAAGTGATGTTGGGGAGCTTGCTCACCATGGCGCCGCCACACTCCGCGTGTTGACCATCCACTACTTTCGGCTTCACATTGAAGACCTTGAGCCATAGGCTGAAGTGGGGAGGGATGCGGAGGAATGCCTCACACACGACGATGAACGCCGAAATGTTGAGGAAGGAATTCGGGGCTAGATCATGGAAATCTAGCCCTTAGTAAAACATAAGGCCGCGGACGAAAGGATGGAGGGGAAACCCTAATCTGCGAAGGAAATGGGGGATGAATACTACCCTCTCATTGGGCTCCAGAGTAGGGATGATCTGCTTTTTGGTCGGAAGCCGGTGGGTGATTTCCTTGGCTAAATACCCCGCTTCCCGGAGCTCCTTGATGTTCCCCGCCGTGACGGAGGAGGCCATCCACTTGCCCTGCGCTCCAGATCCGGACATGGCTGGAATGTTTGTAGGGGACGGAAAGGATTGAAGCTTGGGCGCTGGAGCTCGAGGGCGGATGGGCTGAGGAAGAAGAGGGCGTGGGGTAAAAAGGGGGATCCTTTTCTCCTTATAAAGGCAGTGAATGTCAAGCGTCCCCCACAAGCCTTAAAGCTCGCCTATTCCCAAGGGGTCATGCGAACGACACGGTTGGATTTCCCAAGCCCGTATTGATGAGAATCCCGTAATAAGGGGACACGATCTCTGCTTTGACAAGACGTGTCATCGGAGGCTGCATCTCGGAACACGAAACGGGAAATTGAAAAATGATTCGAAATAATGAAAGAGGCCAGATGTGACGTCTCGCCAGCAAAACTGTCAGGTAAAGACATATCATGTTTTTTGATTAAGTATTATGCCCTTGTGATGGTGGTTTGTAACTGTTAAGCAGATCCGGATATAGTTCTTGATTGATCAACTACTTTGAAGTGTTCGGAGGAGGAACCTGCCTTGCAATGCCGAAGACAATCTGCGCACCGGACATATCGTCATCGAAGCCTGGTTCAGGGGCTACTGAGGGAGTCCTGGATTAGGGGGTCCTCGAGCATCCGGGCTATGTGACGTGGGCTGGACTGATGGGCCGTGAAGATACAAGACGGAAGGCTTTCCCCCGTGTCCGGATGGGACTATCCTTTGCGTGGATGGCAAGCTTGGCGTTCAGATATGAAGATTCCTTTCCCTGTAAACCGATTCTGTACAACCCTAGGTCCCTCCGGTGTCTATATAAACCGGAGGGTTTAGTCCGTAGAGGCAATCATAATCATACAGGTTGGACATCTAGGGTTTAGCCATTACGATCTCGAGGTAGATCAACTCTTGTAACCCCTATACTCATCAAAGTCAATCAAGCAGGAAGTAGGGTTTTACCTCCATTAAGTGGGCCCGAACCTGGGTAAACATCGTGTCCATGTCTCCTGTTACCTTTGATCCTAAGACGCACAGTTCGGGACCCCCTACCCGAGATCTGTCAGTTTTGACACCGACATCCATAACTTGAGGATTATCCTCATTCCTGCACAGAATAATTACGTCCTGGAAGCACCGCTAGGTGCAAGACCCGCTGCAGGAGCAACGCCGGATGTTATGAACGCCTGGCAGAGCAAAGCTGATGACTACTCGATAGTCCAGTGTGCCATGCTTTACGGCTTAGAACCGGGACTTCAACGACGTTTTGAATTTCATGAAGAATATGAGATGTTCCAGGAGTTGAAGTTAATATTTCAAGCAAATGCCCGGATTGAGAGATATGAAGTCTCCAATAAGTTCTACAGCTACAAAATGGAGGAGAATAGTTCTGCCAGTGAACATATACTCAAAATGTATGGGTACCACAATCACTTGACTCAACTGGGAGTTAATCTTCCGGTTGATAGTGTCATTGACAGAGTTCTTCAATCACTGCCACCAAACTATAAAAGCTTCATGATGTACTATAATATGCAAGGGATGGATAAGACAATTCCCGAGCTCTTCGCAATGCTAAAGGCTGCGGAGGTAGAAATCAAGAAGGAGCATCAAGTGTTGATGGTTAACAAGACCACTAGTTTCAAGAAAAAGGGCAAAGGGAAGAAGGGGAACTTCAAGAAGAACGGCAAGCAAGTTGCTGCTCAAGTGAAGAAGCCCAAGTCTGGACCTAAGCCTGAGACTGAGTGCTTCTACTGCAAATGGACTGGTCATTGGAAGCGGAACTGCCCCAAGTATTTGGCGGATAAGAAGGATGGCGAAGTGAAAGGTATATTTGATATATATGTTATTGATCTGTACCTTACTAATGCTCGTAGTAGCGCCTGGGTATTTGATACTGGTTCTGTTGCTCATATTTGCAACTCGAAACAGGGGCTACGGATTAAGCGAAGATTGGCTAAGGACGAGGTGACGATGCGCGTGGGAAATGGTTCCAAAGTCGATGTGATCGCCGTCGGCACGCTACCTCTACATCTACCTTCGGGATTAGTTTTAGACCTGAATAATTGTTATTTGGTGCCAGTGTTAAGCATGAACATTATATCTGGATCTTGTTTGATGCGAGACGGTTATTCATTTAAATCAGAGAATAATGGTTGTTCTATTTATATGAGTAATATCTTTTATGGTCATGCATCCTTGACGAGTGGTCTATTTTTACTAAATCTCGATAGTAGTGATACACATATTCATAGTACTGAAGCCAAAAGATATAAGTTTAATAATGATAGTGCGACTTATTTGTGGCACTGCCGTTTAGGTCATATTGGTGTAAAACGCATGAAGAAACTCCATGCTGATGGGCTTTTGGAATCACTTGATTATGAATCACTTGATGCTTGCGAACCATGCCTCATGGGCAAGATGACTAAGACTCTGTTCTCCGGAACAATGGAGCGAGCAACAGACTTGTTGGAAATAATACATACTGATGTATGCGGTCCGATGAGTGTTGAGGCTCGCAGCGGGTATTGTTACTTTCTGACCTTCACAGATGATTTGAGCAGATGTGGGTATATCTACTTGATGACACATAAGTCTGAAACATTTGAAAAGTTCAAAGAATTTCAGAGTGAAGTGGAAAATCATTGTAACAAGAAAATAAAGTTTCTACAATCTGATCGTGGAGGTGAATATTTGAGTTACGAGTTTGGTCTTCATTTGAAACAATGCGGAATAGTTTAGCAACTCACGCCACCCGGAACACCATAGCGTAATGGTGTGTCCGAACATCGTAACCGCACTTTATTAGATATGGTGCGATCTATGATGTCTCTTACTGATTTACCGCTATCGTTTTGGGGTTATGCTTTAGAGACAGCTGCATTCACGTTAAATAGGGCACCATCTAAATCCGTTGAGACAACACCATATGAACTGTGGTTTGGCAAGAAACCCAAGTTGTCGTTTCTTAAAGTTTGGGGTTGTGATGCTTATGTGAAAAAGCTTCAACCTGATAAGCTCGAACCCAAATCGGAGAAATGTGTCTTCATAGGATACCCAAAGGAGACCGTTGGGTACACCTTCTATCACAGATCCGAAGGCAAAATATTCGTTGCTAAGAATGGATCCTTTCTAGAGAAGGAGTTTCTCTCGAAAGAAGTGAGTGGGAGGAAAGTAGAACTTGATGAGGTAATTGTACCTGCTCCCTTATTGGAAAGTAGTTCATCACAGAAATCAGGTCAAGTGATTCCTACACCAATTAGTGAGGAAGCTAATGATGATGATCATGAAGCTTCTGATCAAGTAACTACTGAACCTCGTAGGTCAACCAGAGTAAGATCCGTACCAAAGTGGTACGATAATCCGGTTCTGGACGTCATGTTACTTGACCATGACGAACCTATGAACTATGAGGAAGCGATGATGAGCCCAGATTCCGCGAAATGGCTTGAGGCCATGAAATCTGAGATGGGATCCATGTATGAGAACAAAGTGTGGACTTTGGTTGACTGATCGGCAAGCCATAGAAAATAAATGGATCTTCAAGAAGAAGACCGACGCTGACGGTAATGTTACTGTCTACAAAGCTCGACTTGTTGCAAAAGGTTTTCGACAAGTTCAAGGAGTTGACTACGATGAGACTTTCTCACCCGTAGCGATGCTTAAGTCTGTCCGAATCATGTTAGCAATTGCCGCATCTTATGATTATGAAATTTGGCAAATGGACGTCAAAACTGCATTCCTGAATGGATTTCTAGAAGAAGAGTTGTATATGATGCAACCAGAAGGTTTTGTCGATCCAAAGGGTGCTAACAAAGTGTGCAAGCTCCAGCGATCCATTTACAGACTGGTGCAAGCCTCTCGGAGTTGGAATAAACTTTTTGATAGTGTGATCAAAGCATATGGTTTTATACAGACTTTTGGAGAAGCCTATATTTACAAGAAAGTGAGTGGGAGCTCTGTAGCATTTCTAATATTATATGCGGATGACATATTGTTGATTGGAAATGATATAGAATTTCTGGATAGCATAAAATGATACTTGAATAAGAGTTTTTCTATGAAAGACCTCGGTGAAGCTGCTTACATATTGGGCATCAAGATCTATAGATATAGATCAAGACACTTAATTGGACTTTCACAAAGCACATACCTTGATAAGATTTTGAAGAAGTTCAAAATGGATCAGTCAAAGAAAGGGTTCTTGCCTGTGTTACAAGGTGTGAAGTTGAGTGAGACTCAATGCCCGACCACTGCAGAAGATAGAGAGAAAATGAAAGTCATTCCCTATGCCGCCATAGGTTCTATCATGTATGCAATGCTGTGTACCAGACCTGATGTGTGCCTTGCTATAAGTATAGTAGGGAGGTACCAAAGTAATCCAGGAGTGGATCACTGGACAGCGGTCAAGAACATCCTAAAATACCTGAAAAGGACTAAGGATATGTTTCTCGTTTATGGAGGTGACAAAGAGCTCGTCGTAAATGGTTACGTCGATGCAAGCTTTGACACTGATCCAGATGACTCTAAGTCACAAACCGGATATGTATTTATATGGAATGGTGGAGCTGTCAGTTGGTGCAGTTCCAAACAGAGCGTCGTAGCGGGATCTACGTGTGAAGCGGAATACATAGCTACTTCGGAAGCAGCAAATGAAGGAGTCTGGATGAAGGAGTTCATATCCGATCTAGGTGTCATACCTAGTGCATCGGGTCCAATGAAAATCTTTTGTGACAATACTGGAGCAATTGCCTTGGCGAAGGAATCCAGATTTCACAAGAGAACCAAGCACATCAAGAGACGCTTCAATTCCATCCGCAATCTAGTCAAGGAGGGTGACATAGAATTTTGCAAAATACATACGGATCTGAATGTTGCAGACCCGTTGAATAAGCCTCTCTCACGAGCAAAACATGATTAGCACCAAGACTCCATGGGTGTTAGAATCATTACTATGTAATCTAGATTATTGACTCTAGTGGGAGACTGAAGGAAATATGCCCTAGAGGCAATAATAAAGTTGTTATTTATATTTCCTTATATCATGATAAATGTTTATTATTCATGCTAGAATTGTATTAACCGGAAACATAGTACATGTGTGAATACATAGACAAACAGAGTGTCCCTAGTATGCCTCTACTAGACTAGCTCGTTAATCAAAGATGGTTAAGTTTCCTAGCCATAGACATGTGTTGTCATTTGATGAACGGGATCACATCATTAGAGAATGATGTGATGGACAAGACCCATCCGTTAGCTTAGCACTATGATCGTTTAGTTTATTGCTATTGCTTTCTTCATGACTTATGCATGTTCCTATGACTATGAGATTATGCAACTCCCGAATACCGGAGGAACACTTAGTGTGCTATCAAACGTCACAACGTAACTGGGTGATTATAAAGATTCTCTACAGGTGTCTCCGATGGTTTTTGTTGAGTTGGCATAGATCGAGATTAGGATTTGTCACTCCGATTGACGGAGAGGTATCTGTGGGCCCTCTCGGTAATGTACATCACTATAAGCCTTGCAAGCAATGTGACTAATGAGTTAGTTGCGGGATGATGCATTACGGAACGAGTAAAGAGACTTGCCGGTAACGAGATTGAACTAGGTATGGTGATACCGACGATCGAATCTCGGGCAAGTAATGTACCGATGACAAAGGGAACAACGTATGTTGTTATGCGGTTTGACCGATAAAGATCTTCGTAGAATATGTAGGAGCCAATATGAACATCCAGGTTCTGCTATTGGTTATTGACCGGAGATGTGTCTCGGTCATGTCTACATAGTTCTCGAACCCGTAGGGTCCGCACACTTAATGTTCGATGACGATTGTATTATGAGTTATGTGATTTGATGTACCGAAGTTTGTTCAGAGTCCCGGATGAGATCGCAGACATGACGAGGAGTCACGAAAAGGTCGAGACATAAAGATTGATATATTGGACCATGTTATTCGTGTTGGGGAACGTAGCAGAAATTCAAAATTTTCTACGCATCACCAAGATCAATCTATGGAGTCAACTAGCAACGAGAGAGAGGAGTGCATCTACATACCCTTGTAGATCGCGAGCGGAAGCGTTCAAGAGAACGGGGTTGATGGAGTCGTACTCGTCGTGATCCAAATCACCGATGATCCTAGCGCCGAACGGACGGCACCTCCGCGTTCAACACACGTACGGAGCAGCGATGTCTCCTCCTTCTTGATCCAGCAAGGAGGGAGGAGAGGTTGATGGAGATCTAGCAGCACGACGGCGTGGTGGTGGAAGTAGCGGGATCCCGGCAGGGCTTCGCCAAGCGCAAGCGGGGATGAAGAGGTGTCACGGGAGGGAGAGGGAGGCGCCAGGGCTTGGATTGCTGCTGCCCTCCCTCCCCCCACTATATATAGGGCCAAGGGAGGGGGGGGGGCGCAGCCTTGGCCCTTCCTCCAAGGAAGGGTGCGGCCAGGGAGGAGTCCTTCCTCCCCAAGGCACCTCGGAGGTGCCTTCCCCCTTTAGGACTCTCCTTTATCTTATCTCTTGGCGCATGGGCCTCTTGGGGCTGGTGCCCTTGGCCCATATAGGCCAAGGCGCACCCCCTACAGCCCATGTGGCCCCCCGGGGCTGGTGGACCCCCGGACCCCTTTC
This sequence comes from Aegilops tauschii subsp. strangulata, assembly GCF_002575655.3. NCBI lineage: Eukaryota > Viridiplantae > Streptophyta > Magnoliopsida > Poales > Poaceae > Aegilops > Aegilops tauschii. The sequence continues at coordinate 388,728,002 of NC_053037.3, forward strand.
GGCACTCCCGGTACAATACCGATAATGCGCGAAACTTTTCCGGCGACCAAAATAAGACTTCCCATATATAAATCTTTACCTCCGGACCATTCCGGAACTCCTTGTGACGTCCGGGATCTCATCCGGGACTCCGAACAACTTTCGGGTTACCGCATACTAATATCTCTATAACCCTAGCGTCACCGAACCTTAAGTGTGTAGACCCTACGGGTTCGGGAACCATGCAGACATGACCGAGACGTTCTCCGGCCAATAACCAACAGTGGGATCTGGATACCCATGTTGGCTCCCACATGTTCCACGATGATCTCATCGGATGAACCACGATGTCGAGGATTCAATCAATCCCGTATACAATTCCCTTTGTCTATCGGTATGTTACTTGCCCGAGATTCGATCGTCGGTATCCCGATACCTTGTTCAATCTCGTTACCGGCAAGTCTCTTTACTCGTTCCGTAACACATCATCCCGTGATCAACTCCTTGGTCACATTGTGCACATTATGATGATGTCCTACCGAGTGGCCGAGAGATACCTCTCCGTTTACACGGAGTGACAAATCCCAGTCTCGATTCGTGCCAACCCAACAGACACTTTCGGAGATACCTGTAGTGCACCTTTATAGCCACCCAGTTACGTTGTGACGTTTGGTACACCCAAAGCATTCCTACGGTATCCGGGAGTTGCACAATCTCATGGTCTAAGGAAATAATACTTGACATTAGAAAAGCTCTGAGCAAGCGAACTACACGATCTTGTGCTAGGCTTAGGATTGGGTCTTGTCCATCACATCATTCTCCTAATGATGTGATCCCGTTATCAACGACATCCAATGTCCATGGTCAGGAAACCGTAACCATCTATTGATCAATGAGCTAGTCAACTAGAGGCTTACTAGGGACATGGTGTTGTCTATGTATCCACACATGTATCTGAGTTTCCTATCAATACAATTCTAGCATGGATAATAAACGATTATCATGAACAAGGAAATATAATAATAACCAATTTATTATTGCCTCTAGGGCATATTTCCAACAGTCTCCCACTTGCACTAGAGTCAATAATCTAGTCCACATCACCATGTGATTAACACTCACCGGTCACATCACCATGTGACCAACATCCAAAGAGTTTACTAGAGTCAACAATCTAGTTCACATCACTATGTGATTAACACTCAATGAGTCCTGGTTTGACCATGTTATGCTTGTGAGAGAGGTTATTAGTCAACGGGTCTGAACCTTTCAGATCCGTGTGTGCTTTACGAATATCTATGTCATCTTGTGGATGCTACCACGCGCTACTTGGAGCCATTTCAAATAACTGCTCTACTATACGAATCCGGTTTACTACTCAGAGTCATCCGGATTAGTGTCAAAGTTCGCATCGACGTAACCCTTTATGACGAACTCCCTTTCACCTCCATAATCGAGAAAATTCCTTAGTCCACTAGGTACTAAGGATAAGTTCGACCGCTGTCATGTGATTCTTTCCCGGATCACTATTGTACCCCTTGACCAACTCATGGCAAGGCACACTTCATGTGCGGTACACAGCATAGCATACTGTAGAGCCTACGTCTGAAGCATAGGGGACGACTTTCGTCCTTTCTCTCTCTTCTGCTGTGGTCATGTCTTGAGTCTTACTCAATACTCACACCTTGTAACACAGCCAAGAACTCCTTCTTTGCTGATCTATTTTGAACTCTTTCAAAATCATGTCAAGGTGTGCGTTCTTTGAAAGTATCATCAGGCGTCTTGATCTATCTCTATAGATCTTGATGCCCAATATGTAAGCAGCTTTATCCAGGTCTTCCTTTGAAAAACTCCTTTCAAACAACCCTTTATGCTTTCCAAAAAATTTACATCATTTCGGATCAACAATATGTCATTCACATATACTTATCAGAAATGTTGTAGCGCTCCCACTCACTTTATTGTAAATACAAGTTTCTAACAAACTTTGTATAAACCCAAAAACTTTGATCACTCCATCAAAGCGTATATTCTGACTCCGAGATGCTTGCTCTAGTCCATGGAAGGATTGCTGGAGCTAGCATACCTTTTAGCATCCTTAGGATCGACAAAACCTTTCTGATTGTATCACATACAACCTTTCCTTACGAAAACTGGTAAGGAAACTTGTTTTGACATCCATCTGCCAGATTTCATAAATGCAGCTAATGCTAACATGATTCCGACGGACTTAAGCATCGCTACGGATGAGAAAATCTCATCGTAGTCAACTCCTTGAACTTGTGGAAATACTCTTTGCCACAAGTCGAGCTTCATAGACGGTAACATTACCGTCCATGTCCGTCTTCTTCTTAAAGATCCATTTATCTCAATGGCTTGCCGATCATCGGGCAAGTTCACCAAAGTCCATGCTTTGTTCTGATACATGGATCCTATCTCGGATTTCATGGCTTCTAACCATTTGTCGGAATATGGGCCCACCATCGCTTCTCCATAGCTCGTAGGTTCATTGTTGTCTAACAACGTGACTTTCAAGACAGGATCACGTACCACTCTGAAGTAGCACGCATCCTCGTCGTCCTACGAGGTTTGGTAGTGACTTGATCCGAAGTTTCATGATCACTATCATAAGCTTCCACTTCAATTGGTGTAGGTGCCACAGGAACAACTTCCTGTGCCCTGCTACACACTAGTTGAAGTGATGGTTCAATAACCTTATCAAGTCTCCACCATCCTCCCACTCAATTCTTTCGAGAGAAACTTTTCCTCGAGAAAGGACTCGTTTCTAGAAGCAATTACTTTTGCTTCCAGATCTGAAATAGGAGGTATACCCAACTGTTTTGGGTATTCTTATGAAGATGTATTTATCCGCTTTGGGTTCGAGCTTATCAGCCTGAAACTTTTTCACATAAGCTTCGCAGCCCCAAACTTTTAAGAAACGACAACTTAGGTTTCTCTAAACGGTGTCGTCTCAACGGAATTGCGTGGTGCCCCTTTTAAAGTGAATGCGGTTATCTCTAATGCCTAACCCATAAACGATAGTGGTAATTCGATAAGAGACATCATGGTATGCACCATATCCAATAGGGTGCAGTTATGATGTTCGGACACACCATCACACTATGGTGTTCCAGGCGGTATTAATTGTGAAATACTTTCCACAATGTCTTAATTGTGTGCCAAACTCGTAACTCAGATACTCATCTCTATGATCATATCACAGACATTTTATCCTCTTGTCACGACGATCTTCAACTTCACTCTGAAATTACTTGAACCTTTCAATAATTCAGACTTGTGTTTCATCAACTAAATACACTCAGCATCTACTCAAATCATCTGTGAAGTAAGAACATAACGATATCCACTGCATGCCTCAGCACTCATTGGACTGCACACATCAAAATGTATTACTTCCAACAAGTTGCTCTCTTGTTCCATCTTACTGAAAACGAGGCCTTTCAGTCATCTTGCCCATGTGGCATGATTTGCATGTCTCAAGTGATTCAAAATCAAGTGAGTCCAAACGATCCATCTGCATGGAGTTTCTTCATGCATATATACCAATAGACATGGTTCGCATGTCTCAATCTTTTCAAAAACGAGTGAGTCCAAAGATCCATCTACATGGAGCTTCTTCATGCGTTCTATACCAATATGACTCAAATGGCAGTGCCACAAGTATGTGGAACTATCATTACTATTTTATATCTTTTGGCACGAACATGTGTATCACTGCGATCGAGATTCATTTTAGGTGCAAGACCATTGAAGGTATTATTCAAATAAACAGAGTAACCATTATTCTCCTTAAATGAATAACCGTATTGCGATAAACATAATCCAATCATGTTTATGCTCAACGCAAACACCAAATAACAATTATTTAGGTTTAACACCAATCTCGATGGTAGAGGGAGCATGCGACGCTTGATCACATCAACCTTGGAAACACTTCCAACACATATCGTCATCTCACCTTTAGCTAGTCTCCATTTATTCCGTAGCTTTTATTTCGAGTTACTAACACTTAGCAACCAAACCGGTATCTAATACCCTGGTGCTGCTAGGAGTACTAGTAAAGTACACATTCATATAATGTATATCCAATATACTTTTGTCGACCTTGCCTACCTTCTCATCTACCAAGTATCTAGGGTAGTTCCGCTTCAGTGACCGTTCCCCTCATTACAGAAGCACTTAGTATCGGGTTTGGGTTCAACCTTGGGATTCTTCACTAGAGCATCAACTGATTTGTTGTTTCATGAAGTATCCCTTCTTCCCTTGCCCTTCTTGAAACTAGTGGTTTTACTAACCATCAACAATTGATGCTCCTACTTGATTTCTACTTCCGCGGTGTCAAACATCGCGAATAGCTCAAGGATCATCATATCTATCCTTGATATGTTATAGTTCATCACGAAGCTCCAGTAGCTTGGTGGCAGTGACTTTGGAGAACCATCACTATCTCATCTGGAAGATTAACTCCCACTCGATTCAAGTGATTGTAGTACTCAGACAATCTGAGCACATGCTCAACGATTGAGATTTTCTCCCTTAGTTTGCAGGCTTAAGAAACTTGTCAGAGGTCTCATACCTCTTGACGTGGGCACTAGTCCGAAATCCCAATTTCAGTCTTCGGAACATCTCACATGTTCTGCGACGTTTCAAAACCGTCTTTGGTGCCACAATTCTAAACCATTAGCATTACGCACTGAACTATCACGTAGTCATCAAAACGTGTATGTCAGATGTTTCGCAACATCTACAAACGACGCCGAGGTTCAGCACACCGAGCGGTGCATTAAGGACATAAGCCTTCTGTGCAGCAATGAGGACAATCCTCAGTTCACGGACCCAGTCCGCATAATTGCTACTACCAACTTTCAACTAAATTTTCTCTAGGAACATATCATAAATAGTAGAACTAAAGTGTATGACATAATTTGCAAAGACCTTTTGACTATGTTCATGATAATGAAGTTCATCTGATTATTTAATGAACTCCCACTCAGATAGACATCCCTCTAGTCATCTAAGTGATACATGATACGAGTCAAACTAGGCCGTGTCCGATCATCACGTGAGACGGACTAGTCATTATCGGTGAACATCTCCATGTTGATCGTATCTACTATACGACTCATGTTCGACCTTTCGGTCTCTTGTGTTCCGAGGCCATGTCTGTACATGCTAGGCTCGTCAAGTCAACCTAAGTGTTTCGCATGTGTTCCGAGGCCATGTCTGTACATGCTAGGCTCGTCAACACCCGTTGTATTCGAACGTTAGAATCTATCACACCCGATCATCACGTGGTGCTTCGAAACAACGAACCTTCGCAACGGTGCACAGTTAGGGGGAACACTTCTCTTGAAATTTTAGTGAGGGATCATCTTACTTATTACCGTCGTTCTAAGCAAATAAGATGCATAACATGATAAACATCACATGCAATCAAATAGTGACACGATATGGCCAATATCATTTTGCTCCTTTGATCTCCATCTTCGGGGCACCATGATCATCTTTGTCACCGGCATGACACCATGATCTCCATCATTGTGTCTTCATGAAGTTGTCACGCCAACGATTACTTCTACTTCTATGGCTAACGCGCTTAGCAATAAAGTAAAGTAATTTACATGGCGTTATTCAATGACACGCAGGTCATACAAAAAATAAAGACAACTCCTATGGCTCCTGCCGGTTGTCATACTCATCGACATGCAAGTCGTGATTCCTATTACAAGAATATGATCAATCTCATACATCACATATATCATTCATCACATCTTCTGGCCATATCACATCACATAGCACATGCTGCAAAAACAAGTTAGACGTCCTCTAATTGTTGTTGCAAGTTTTTACGTGGCTTGTATAGGTTTCTAGCAAGAACGTTTCTTACCTACGTAAAACCACAACGTGATATGCAAATTTCTATTTACCCTTCATAAGGACCCTTTTCATCGAATCCGTTCCGACTAAAGTGGGAGAGACAGACACCCGCTAGCCACCTTATGCAACTAGTGCATGTCAGTCGGTGGAACCTGTCTCACGTAAGAGTATGTGTAAGGTCGGTCCGGGCCGCTTCATCCCACAATGCCGCCGAAACAAGATAAGACTAGTAGCGGCAAGAAGAATTGGCAACATCTACGCCCACAACTGCTTTGTGTTCTACTCGTGCATAGAAACTACGCATAGACCTAGCTCATGATGCCACTGTTGGGGAACGTAGCAGAAATTCAAAATTTTATACGCATCACCAAGATCAATCTATGGAGTCATCTAGCAACGAGAGAGAGGAGTGCATCTACATACCCTTGTAGATCGCAAGCGGAAGCGTTCAAGAGAACGGGGTTGATGGAGTCGTACTCGTCGTGATCCAAATCACCGATGATCCTAGCGCCGAACGGACGGCACCTCCGCGTTCAACACACGTACGGAGCAGCGACGTCTCCTCCTTCTTGATCCAGCAAGGGGGGAGGAGAGGTTGATGGAGATCCAGCAGCACGACGGCGTGGTGGTGGAAGTAGCGGGATCCCGGCAGGGCTTCGCCAAGCGCAAGCGGGGAGGAAGAGGTGTCACGGGAGGGAGAGGGAGGCGCCAGGGCTTGGATTTCTGCTGCCCTCCCTCCCCCCCACTATATATAGGGCCAAGGGAGAGGGGGGGGGGCGCAGCCTTGGCCCTTCCTGCAAGGAAGGGTGCGGCCAGGGAGGAGTCCTTCCTCCCCAAGGCACCTCGGAGGTGCCTTCCCCCTTTAGGACTCTCCTTTATCTTATCTCTTGGCGCATGGGCCTCTTGGGGCTGGTGCCCTTGGCCCATATAGGCCAAGGCGCACCCCCTACAGCCCATGTGCCCCCCCGGGGCTGGTGGACCCCCTTGGTGGACCCCCGGACCCCTTTCGGCACTCCCGGTACAATACCGATAATGCGCGAAACTTTTCCGGCGACCAAAATAAGACTTCCCATATATAAATCTTTACCTCCGGACCATTCCGGATCTCCTCGTGACATCCGGGATCTCATCCGGGACTCCGAACAACTTTCGGGTTACCGCATACTAATATCTCTATAACCCTAGCGTCACCGAACCATAAGTGTGTAGACCCTACGGGTTCGGGAACCATGCAGACATGACCGAGACGTTCTCCGGCCAATAACCAACAGCGGGATCTGGATATCCATGTTGGCTCCCACATGTTCCACGATGATCTCATCGGATGAACCACGATGTCGAGGATTCAATCAATCCCGTATACAATTCCCTTTGTCTATCGGTATGTTACTTGCCCGAGATTCGATTATCGGTATCCCGATACCTTGTTCAATCTCGTTACCGGCAAGTCTCTTTACTCGTTCCGTAACACATCATCCCGTGATCAACTCCTTGGTCACATTGTGCACATTATGATGATGTCCTACCGAGTGGGCCGAGAGATACCTCTCCGTTTACACGGAGTGATAAATCCCAGTCTCGATTCGTGCCAACCCGACAGACACTTTCGGAGATACCTGTAGTGCACCTTTATAGCCACCCAGTTACGTTGTGACGTTTGGTACACCCAAAGCATTCCTACGGTATCCGGGAGTTGCACAATCTCATGGTCTAAGGAAATAATACTTGACATTAGAAAAGCTTTGAGCAAACGAACTACACGATCTTGTGCTAGGCTTAGGATTGGGTCTTGTCCATCACATCATTCTCTTAATGATGTGATCCCGTTATCAACGACATCCAATGTCCATGGTCAGGAAACTGTAACCATCTATTGATCAACGAGCTAGTCAACTAGAGGCTTACTAGGGACATGGTGTTGTCTATGTATCCACACATGTATCTGAGTTTCCTATCAATACAATTCTAGCATGGATAATAAACGATTATCATGAACAAGGAAATATAATAATAACCAATTTATTATTGCCTCTAGGGCATATTTCCAACAATTCGGACACCGGAAGTGTTCTGGATGGTTTCGGGTAAAATTGGAGTGCCGGAGGGGTTACCGGAAACCCCCGGGGGGAACTAATGGGCCATCATGGGCCCTATTGGAGAGAGAGGAGGGAAGCCAGGGCAGGCCGCCCCCGCCCCTTGGAGTCCGAATTGGACAAGGGAAGGGGGGGCGCCCCCCTTTCCTACTCCCTCTCCCTCTCCTTCCTCCTCTCTTCCTCTTGGTGGAATTCTACTAGGACTTGGAGTCCTAGTAGGACTCCCCTCCTTGGGCGCGCCCCGAGGGCCGGCCGGCCTCCTCCCTCGCTCCTTTATATACGTGGGGAGGGGGGACCCTAGAACACACAAGTTGAACTTTTAGCAGTGTGCGGTGCCCCCCTCCGCAGAAACACACCTCGGTCATATCGTCGTAGTGCTTAGGCGAAGCCCTGCGCCGGTAACTTCATCATCACCGTCACCACGCCGTCGTGCTGACAAAACTCTCCCTCGGCCTCAACTGGACCAAGGGTTCGAGGGACGTCACTTAGCTGAACGTGTGCAGATCGCGGAGGTGTCGTGCGTTCGGTACTTGGATCGGTTGGATCGCGAAGACGTTTGACTACATCAACCGCGTTACTAAACGCTTCTGCTTTCGGTCTACGAGGGTACGTGGACACACTCTCCCCGTTCGTTGCTATGCTTCTCCTAGATAGATCTTGCATGATCGTAGGATTTTTTTTGAAATACCACGTTCCCCAACAGATCAGAGTGAAGAAATAGAAATGCCAGGGAACTATATCATCATAGAAATAAAAAGCATGAATACAAGATACATACAGGTGAAGAACATGCAATCATACAGGCATACAAGCATGAGGAAGATGAACTGAAGAGATGAAATACATCATGGTAAAAGTCTTCAGTTCAAGTTCTTCAGAAATTAGATCACAAATTCTTTAGCAGCGGAATAACGTAAAGGTAAGGGTGAGGAATTTGAAACCAGGTTGGCTCGGTGAAGACACAGAGATTTGGTAGACCAGTTCCATTTGCTGTATCAACTGTACGTCTGGTTGAGACGGCTGAGATGAACTCAGAGGACACTTAGTTCTCACCGTATTCCTCTTGAGCCAAGGTCACTTAGACATCGCCCAATCACTCGTGGTAAGTCTTCAAGGTAGACTTCCAAAACCTTCACTGACTTGTTCACCAGCACACCACAATGACTATTAGCTGCTCAGAACTTGACGCCTAACTGTGTGAAAGAACGACAGTCTTCAAAGGTAACAGGCGTCGGATCACACAGATCAATCTCTTCAGTGATGCTCAATCACTTTGGCTTTGGTTGGGTTTTTCCTCACTTGGATTATCTCAAAGTCGTCAGAGGATGGGTTGCTCCCAAATGACAAGTTTTAAGTTCTCTCCGCAGCAGCCAACCAACAAGTGGTTGTAGGGGCGGCTATTTATAGCCAGGGGGCAACCCGACATGAATTGTCATAAATGCCCTTCTCAGATATGACCGTTGTCAGGATAAGAATCCACTCGACAGCTGGCATGCGGCACAATGTAGGATCAAAAGTAGGTATAGAGGGGGGTTATTAGACTACTTGACCAAATAAAAATCTAACATTTTCCCAATTTTAAGTGTTGGCAGATTTTAGCAATTAGTACAAGTCAAGCAATCAACCTACACATGCAATTCTAAGAGTGTAGCAGCGGAAAGTAAATCATTGCATATGAAGGTAAAGGGAAGGGTTTGGAGAAGGCAAACGCAATGTAGACGCGGAGACTTTTGGCGTGGTTCCGATAGGTGGTGCTATCGTACGTCCACATTGATGGAGACTTCAACCCATGAAGGGTAACGGCTGCGCGAGTCCACGGAGGGTTCCACCCACAAAGGGTCCACGAAGAAGCAACCTTGTCTATCCCACCATGGCCATCGCCCACGAAGGACTTTCCTCACTCGGGTAGATCTTCAAGAAGTAGGCGATCCCCTTGCCCTTACAAACTTCTTGGTTTAACTCCACAATCTTGTCGGAGGCTCCCAAGCGACACCTAACCAATCTAGGAGATACCACTCTGCAAAAGGTAACAGATGGTGTGTTGATGATGAACTCCTTGCTCTTGTGCTTCAAATGATAGTCTCCCCAACACTCAACTCCCTCTCACAGATTTGGCTATGGTGGAAAGATGATTTGAGTGGAAAGGAACTTGGGGAAGGCTAGAGATCAAGATTCTTGTGGTAGGATTGGAATATCTTGGTCTCAACACATGAGTAGGTGGTTTTCTCTCAGAAAATGAGTAGTGGAAGTGTAGGCACGTTCTGATGGCTCTCTCTCATATGGAGATGGGGGTGGAGGGGTATTGATAACCCACAAGTATATGGGATTGCAACAATTTTCGAGGGTAGAGTATTCAACCCAAATTTATAGATTCGACACAAGGGGAGCCAAATAATATTTGCAAGTATTAGCAGCTGAGTTATCAATTCAACCACACCTGGAGATTAATTATCTGCAGCAAAGTGATCAGTAGCAAAGTAATATGATAGTTTTGATAATAGTGGCAACAATAGTAACGGTAACAGTGATAGCAGTAGTTTGTAACAAGTGCAGCAGTAACGATAGCAGTAGTAACTTAGCAAGAACAATATAAAATAAATTCGTAGGCATTGGATCGGTAATTTGTTGGATGATATTCATCATGTGATAGTCATAACCTAGGGCGATACGACACTAGCTCCAGTTCATAAATATAATGTAGGCATGTATTCTGTAAATAGTCATACGTGCTTATGGAAAGAACTTGCATGACATCTTTTGTCCTACCCTCCCGTGGCAGCGGGGTCCAATTGGAAACTAAGGGATATTAAGGCCTCCTTTTAATAGAGAACCGGAACAAAGCATTAACACATGGTGAATACATGAACTCCTCAAACTATGGTCATCACTAGGAGTGGTCCCTACTATTGTCACTCCGGGGTTGCCGGATCATAACACGTAGTAGGTGACTATAACTTGCAAGATCTGATCTAGAACATGGATATAATTGTGATAACATAAACGGTTCAGATCTGAATTCATGGCACCCAGGCCCAAAGTGACAAGCATTAAGCATGGCAAAGTCATAGCTACATCAATCTCAGAACATAGTGGATACTAGGGATCAAGCCCTAACGAAACTAACTAGATTACATGATGAATATCATCCAACTCCTCACCAACCAGCGAGCCTACGAAGGAATTACTCACTCCCGGTGGGGAGCATCATGGCGATGGAGAAGGGTTGGTGATGACGAAGAACAAAGATCCCCCTCTCCAGAGCCCCAAACGGGCTCCAAATCTGGCCTCCCGATGAAGAACAGGAGGTGACGGCGGCTCCATCTCGTGGATCGCGATAATTCTTTCTCCCTGATTTTTTTTCTGGAAAAATAGGATTTTATAGCGTCGGTTTCAGGGTCTGCAGGGCCACTAGGTGGGGCAACCCACCTGGGCGCGCCTGGGGGGCAGGCATGCCCTGGTGGGTTGTGCCGAGTCAGGTGCCCCCCCTAAGGTGACTCTTGGCTCCAGAAATTTTCTTTATTGATATAAAAAATCCTCGCAAAGTTTAGTTCCATTCCGAGAACTTTTATTTCCGCACAAAAACAACACCATGGTAGTTCTGCTGAAAACAACGTCAGTCCGGGGTTAGTTTCATTCAAATCATGCAAATTAGAGTTCAAAACAAGAGGAAAAGCGTTAGGAAAAGTAGATATGTTGGAGACGTATCAACTCCACCAAGCTTAAACCTTTGCTTGTCCTCAAGCAATTCAGTTGATAATCTGAAAGTGAAAAAGAAAAACTTTTACGAACTCTTTTTCTCTTGTTTGCATAAATAAACTTAAACAACACCCAGGTTTTCAGCCAACATTATAACTAACCATGCCGACAATAACTCTTAAAGATTATATTAACTCATATCAATAACATAATCAGCTAGCGAGCAATAATAGGATATCTCAAACGGCAACACGTTGTCAAAACAACCATGATATAATATGACAATAGAGGTATCTCGCTAGCCCTTTCTAAGACCGCAAAACATAAATGCAGAGCACCTCCAAAGTCCAAGCAGCGACTAAACATTGTAATTCATGGTAGAAAAGATCCAGTCATGATGCACCCAACATTAGCTACACACAATGCATAAGCATGATAGCAGTGCTCTCAGGTTCTGGCGCTTATTTTAGCAGGTGATGACACAACATAGAAGTAAACAGATAGTCCCTTTGCAAAGGAAGAAGTGATTTGCAGAGGTGCTAGAGCTCAAGTTTTTAAAACAGAGGTAAATGATATTTTGAGAAATGCACCCTTCTTGTTTACTTCACGACCATCAGTTATCAATATCTTCCATGCTAAGCACGCTAGTGGCGGTTCCCAAGCGATAAAAGTAAAGGTTTACTCCCCCTCCACCAACAATCACACTCCACGGCTTGTCCGAAACAACGGGTGCCGTCCATACAAACAACAGTCCCGGGGGAGTTTTGTTTAATTATTTGCATTTTTGAGTTAGGGACTGGGAATCCCTATTACCGCCCTTTTCTCGTGCGATGGTGAGTGAATAAACACTCAACCTGAGAATAACCTGCTTAGCATGGAAGATACCGACCACCTCCTGTCATTCCATGAACGATCCAGGCACACAAAAAGGATATTTATTTGAAGTTTTTAGAGGTGGCACATGCAAATTTACTTAGGACGGCAGGGTAATACCGCATATAGGTAGGTATGGTGGACTCATCTGGAATAACTTGGGTTCAAGGTTTTTGATGTACAAGCATAATTCCCACTTAGTACACGCGAAGGCTAGCAATTAGGTTGAGAAGCGGCCAGCTAGAGAGCAACAATGGTCATGAACATGCATTATGCATAAGTAACATTGGACACTAGCATGAGTAGGATATGAACACCATGAACATAAAAATCATAGAGGCTATGTTGGTTTTGATTCAACTACATGCATGAACATCTGCCAAGTCAAGCCACTCGAACATTCAGAGGAGGATACCATGTCATCATACTACATCACAATCATTTTAACGCAATGTTGACATCCAAGATAAATCATTATCCACTCCTAGCTACTTATGCATGGCATGAGAAACTATAATCTCTAATTGTCATTGCAAACATGTTTAATCTTAATGGGTTGAATCATGGATACTAGGTTAAACATATTTACACAAATAGAACAAGTTGAGTTCATACCCATTTCTCTCTGCCATGGCCAGTTCATCGAATATCGTCATTATTGCCTTTCACTTGCATAACCGAACTATGTGAAAATAATAATAGTGCAAGAGTGTCGTGGACTAAGCTAGAATCTGCAAACATTTTATTCAACAGGAGAAGACAAGGTAATATGGGCTCTTTATTAGATCAACAATTATTCATATGAGAGCCACTCGACATTTTCATCGTCGTCTTTTCCTTGATACGACTCGAATAAAAAGAAAAGAAATTCAGAGAAACACACTGAAATATTTTTGGAGTTTTTGATTTTCTTGAACAAGCAAATAAATGGGAAAAGCAAAAACGAGAAAAACTATTTACACGGGAAAACTCCCAACAAGCAAAAGAAAAAAAGGAAATATTTTTGGGTTTTCTTTTAAGTATTAAAACTAAGCATGCAAAGAAAGTAAACTAACTACAATGTTTTTTTGGTTTTTCTAAGGTTTTTCAAACACACAAGAAGCAAGCGAGAAAATAAATTTAACATGGACAATAGAATGAAAAAGTGTGGACACCGACAACTGGAATGAGATGTGTAAACATGAATGTAATGTCGGTGGGAAACACGTACTCCCCCAAGGTTAGGCTTTTGGCCTAACTTGGTAATCGATCGGTAGCCTGGATAGTAGTCGGAGTGGTAGCTCACAGAGGCTCTCGGTGCGGATGCCTCGGCTTGTCATGCCGCCTCAACTGCTGCATTGTGAGCTCGGGCCTCGCTCTCAAGAACAAAATATCTTCCCTTGCTGTGATAATCAAAAAGAGCAAGCACAGGAAAATATGTGTGCACAACGGAATCTTGGTTAAACAGCAGTTTGTAAGTAAAATTATGAATATTTCCTTTAAGGATCTTATGATTTTTCGTAGCATCAAAGTCTAAATACTGCGTGGGTAGAATAGGAGCAAAGGGAAAAGGTGAAACACCCATCTCTCTTGCTAAACGTGTGGCATAAATTCCACCGTAGAAATAGCCACTATTAGCGTTATGTTGCAGCCTGTGTGCAACAATCGCCCCAAGGTTATAATTTCTATCACCGGTGAGAGCGGTGCGTGTGAGGCTCAAGTCTGGAGCACAAAGTGTACTACAATCTTGCTTGCCTATGATACATTACCCATTAAATAATGCAAAGTACTGAATTGCGGGAAAATGAATGCTCATTATTCTACCTTGTGCCACTCCCCTCGTCTCACCGTAGCAAAGACTAGTCAAGAATGATTGGTACTTAGCCCTTGGCGGTTCATCAAGCAAACCCCAGAATGGAATTTTGCAGTGGTGAGCAAATCTTTCTAGTGATATGGTAAATGGATTTTCATAAAGCTTAAATGACACCCTAGACTCACGGGGATGGAATTTAAATCCTTTGACAAATGATTCAGTGAGAGTGTGGTGTTGATCGCACTTATCTGAAATGTAGGGACCGAGACCGGCACTGTGAACATATTTCTCAAATTCCTCCTTAATGCCCACACGCACCGTATAGTCATCGCAAGGCCATAAGCATGTTGGTGGTGGCATCTCATATAGAACTTTTACTTGGTTCAACATAAGACCAACGAGCGGAGCTGTCACTAGAAGATGCCCCCAAGGATCTCCTCCTCATAGAACTCCTTCCAAAAAGGTTCGTCATGTTCGCGTACAATTTTCTGAAATTTTTGGGTGACAAAAATTTATCAACAGGACTTTACAAAATTGATAGCAACTACTCATAGGGATACATAGAGGTCTTAGCAAGCATTCAAACTACTTAGAACTCTAAGAATTCAACATGCAAGCTCATCTGCAGCAACACCAAGAATAGCTAATTATTCAAAATATAAACTGCTAAAGCAAAAACTAATTGGACAAACGGTGGAGTCACATACCAAGCAACAATCCCCCAAAACAGTTTCGGAAATGGAGCTTCGAGCAAAGAGATTGAAATCCGCGGGTTTGGGAGAAAGAACACGGGAGAGAGAGCAATGGCGAATTTTTTCTGGAGGTAGGAGATGATGTGGTGTAAAGAGATAAGTGAGGGGGCCCATGTGGGGACCACAACCCACCAGGTGCACCTCCCTCTGATGTTATTTGCACCAGAAATTCTTAAATATTCAGAAAAAAATCGTATTAAATTTTCAGAGCATTCTGATAACTTTTTTTGGTCATTTTTTATTGCATGGGAAAATCAGAAAACAGACAAAACATGGAATATTATTTTATTTAACTAATAAAAACAGAAAACAAAAAGTAGGGACATAAGGTAGTGCTTACGAAATTCATCAACTTCATACCTTTCAAAAATGATCCATTAATAAGGTTGATCAAGTCTTATTGTGTAGCGACCAGACCTCAAATGGCCTGTGCTGTTGTGCACCAGTGTCATCCCTGGATCAGTAATGCTGACACGCACAGTACAAATGGAGGAAGTAGCAATCACACACTTATTACATCGAATATCTCCGAAGAGATTAAGTATAATAAACATGGCTTAAGGCCATCTAAAAACGATAACAGCGGAAGACTTGGAAGATAAGTGAGTCCATCAACTCCAGCGGCATCACTGAGTATAAGACCACGACCTAAGGCACCTTACTCGTCGTCTGAAAAGTCTGCAACATGAAACGTTGCAGCCCGAAAACGGGTCAGCACATAGAATATGCTGGCAATGTAACACATAGAGAGCAATGAACAATGATAAGGCTATACTATATGCATATATGGCTGGTGGAAAGGCTCTAAGGTTACAGTTTTGCGAAAAGCCAATTTTATCCTACTACAAAGGAATAAATTTTATTTAACTATCATGGTGGTTGAAACATTGAGAAGGTACCTCCAACTCAATCCCAATTAAGTAACATCATTAACCCAACAAAATTAATTATAAGTATCACGGTGATGAGATTCAAATGATAATCCAGGTACTAGATACTCAAGTTGTCCATAACCGGGGACACGGCTAACCATGATTAGTTTGTACACTCTGCAGAGGTTTGTGCACTTTTCCCACAAGACTCGATCGCCTCCGCTTGATTCTCGCACTGCATGATGTTTGAGAAACGGATGACCGAGACACAGTCTTTCAGAAACAGTCACTCTCTACTCTGGATGGACCGGTACACCTACTTTCCCCTACATCTGCTAGTCCACCTCTTCAAGAGATCCTGTAACCTACTCAGCTATGCTAGAGCCCATAATAGCTTGCGGCTGCACACGGAAGTTTCTAGCATGAATAATCTTATGATCCCTTTGAGCCTGGGTGGCGGACCTTATACAAACAGACAACACTGGGTTCTCCAGGTGCCTCAATCCACCCAGATGTGAGTTTTAGTTGCCACCTTAAGTTGAACCATTATTAAACACTCACATCTGTCATGAATATCTCTCAAACCCAAACCACGTCTACGCATAGCATGGCAATAATAAAAGCAACGTAGAATTACTCCCAAGGGTTTGATAGTAAACAGGTAATAGGTACTACCTCAACTACATCCCAATACCCACAGTTTAATTAGATCCTAATCATGCAATGTGTTTGGGAAAATAGATCTAATGCAATAAAACTGGGTATGAACGGGGTATGATCAAAGTGTTACTTGCCTTGCTGATGATCCGCAAAACCTAGCGAGTCGAAGTAACAACCGGCACACTCCGGGTATTCTATCGCAAACAAACAAGCATACAATCAGTACTCAGCTAATGCACAGGTAAAACTCGAATGAAAGATCCAACCAGAAAGTTCAACTTAAGAACTCCGGTTTGCAAAAAGAATCAACTCGAAAGAAACAACAAAAGTCAAACGGCGAAAGAAAGAAACTTCGTTTGCTAATCTGGATCTAGGTCAAATTTTACTGTAGCAAAAACTTGATTGAGTAGGTTAAACGGAAAGCGAATTTTGAGACGAAACTCTAGGTGCTTGATCACCTGATTCTGATAAACGAGCGAAAAGTTAAACAGATTCGAAGTTTCGATCAGAAATCGAATCTGAGAAAATAACGAGAAAATCCGTCGAAAAAGAAAAACGGACGAACGGTTAAATAACGGACGTTCGTTAACAGAGAAAAACCGACGAACGCGTTCGTTAAAACGAACGGTTCGGTGAACGCTCGTAAAATAAGAAAACCGAAAAAACCGATCTAGGGTTTTTTTTTAAACAAAAGGTTTTTTTTCAGAAAAACCGGTCAACACGAACGGTAGTACCTTGGCGGGGCTCGCTCCGGCGAGGGGCTCCGGTGGGCGGGGTCGGCAGCGGGGCTCGGGCGCGGCTCCCGGCGACGAGTGGTGCGGCAAACGGCGGCCGGCGGCGGTGGCTAAGATGCGGCGGCGGCGGGCTCCTCCCGCGGGTGGTGGTGGCGAAAAACGGAGGGGGGGGCTATATATAGGTAGGAGGGGGGCTAGAGGGCTTGGGGAAGGGGCAAAGCCCGAGGCGGCGGCGGCTTCGTGCTCCCGGCGGACTCCGGCGGCGTGGGGAAGAAGGAGAGCACGGGCGGGCCGGCCTGGCTTCGGCTGGGCCTCGGCCCAGTCGGGCAAGCGCGTATTTTTTTTTTAAAATATGTTCCGCGGAAAATATTGCATAGAATAATAAATAAAAATCATAAAAATACGAAATAAATTTTCCCCGTCTAGTTAGAAAATCTAGAATAGGGTGAACATTTTTAAAATCAAAAATAAATATATTGAAAACATGCATATTTTTTAAATGCAATAAAATTGCAAATAAAATCCAATAAATTCCAAATAATGTTTTTAACATTTTTCCTCCGGTATTTGAATGTTTTTGGAGAAGTCATATTTTCTCCTCTCGTTTATTTTAAAATGAAATATTCTTCCGGAGAGAAAAATAATCAAAAACCAAAATCCTCGTTGGAAAATCAAATAAGAAAATTCAAGAAAATCCCCAACTCTCTCCGAGGGTCCTTGAGTTGCTTAGGATTTATCGAGGATTTGTCAAAATGCACAAAACATGATATGCAAATGATGATCTATGTATAACATTCCAAATTGAAAATTTGGGATGTTACAAACCTACCCCCCTTAAGATGAATCTCGCCCTCGAGATTCGGGTTGGCTAGAAAACAGGTGGGAGTGGTTTTTCCGTAGATCTTCCTCTCGCTCCCAGGTGGCCTCATCTTCGGTGTGGTGACTCCACTGAACTTTGCAAAACTTGATAACCTTGCTGCGGGTAACTAGGCTGGCATACTCGAGAATCTTAACTGGCTTCTCCTCATAGGTCAAATCACTTTCCAACTGAATCGCTTCCAGTGGCACAGTATCTCTCAGTGGTATCTCAGCCATCTCTGCGTGGCACTTCTTCAACTGCGAAACGTGAAATACATCATGTACTTCAGACAATCCTTCGGGCAATTCCAGCTTGTAAGCAACTTCTCCCATACGTTCCAACACTCTGTATGGTCCAATAAAACGGGGTGCTAACTTTCCCTTAACTCCAAAGGGCTTCACTCCTCGAAGTGGTGATACTCGAAGATACACTCTGTCTCCGATTTCGTGAACTGTCTCCTTGCGTTTAGAATCAGCATAACTCTTCTGCCTGGACTGGGCTACCTTGAGCCTATCGCGAATCAACTTCACTTTCTGTTCAGACTCCTTAATCAAATCTGGTCCAAACAACTGACGTCCTCCAACTTCGTCCCATAACAACGGCGTTCTACACCTCCTTCCGTACAACGCTTCGAAAGGGGCCATCTTCAAACTGGTTTGATAGCTGTTGTTATACGAAAACTCCGCATATGGCAAATTGTCGTCCCAACTTGATCCATAATCTAGCGGACAAGCTCTCAACATGTCCTCCAAAATCTGGTTGACTCTCTCGGTCTGTCCATCTGTCTGCGGGTGAAATGCTGTACTAAATTCCAGCCTGGTTCCCAATGTTTCATGTAACTGCTTCCAAAACTTCGATGTAAATTGGGTTCCTCTGTCTGATACAATGGTCCTCGGAACTCCATGCAAACATACTATCCTGGTCATGTATATCTTCGCCAACTTAGCGCTGGTGTAAGTGGTCTTCACTGGAATGAAATGAGCCACTTTCGTCAAACGGTCGACTACAACCCATATCGAGTCATAGCCTGAACGAGTCCTGGGTAATCCGGTGATAAAATCCATGCCTATTTTATCCCACTTCCATTCGGGTATCGGCAATGGCTGTAGCAATCCTGCTGGCTTCTGATGCTCTGCCTTCACTCTCTGACATACATCACAAACTGCTACAAACTCCGCAATGTCCTTCTTCATTCCGGTCCACCAGAAAGTATTCTTCAAATCCAAATACATCTTGGTATTCCCTGGGTGAATCGAGTACGGTGAATCATGGGCTTCTTGCAAAATCAACTTCCTGATCTCCGGATCATTTGGCACATATACACGGTCCTCGAACCATAAGGTATCGTGCTCATCCTCACGAAATCCCTTGGCTTTTCCTTTGCTCATCTTCTCCTTTATCTCTTCAATCTCCATGTCTGTCTTCTGAGCTTCTCTGATCCTTTCCATCAAGGTAGACTGAATCTCCAATGTCGCTAAATATCCTCTAGGGACTATCTCCAAACATAGCTCACGTATGTCCTCGGCTAACTCCTGGGGTAACTCTCCTGTCATGAGGGTGTTGACATGACTCTTGCGGCTCAACGCGTCTGCTACTACGTTAGCCTTTCCGGGGTGATAATGCAATCTCATATCATAGTCTTTGATGAGCTCCAACCATCTTCTCTGTCTGAGATTTAACTCCTTTTGTGTGAAAATGTACTTCAAACTCTTGTGATCCGTGTACACCTCACAATGGTTTCCGATGAGAAAATGCCTCCATGTTTTCAATGCATGCACTACGGCTGCTAATTCCAAATTGTGCGTAGCATAATTCTTCTCATGGGGTTTAAGTTGTCGTGAAGCATACGAAAAAACTCTTCCTTCCTGCATAAGCACTGCTCCAAGTCCTCGACGAGAAGCGTCGCAATAAACTTCATAGTCCTTGCGTTGATCTGGCAGAATCAACACTGGTGATGTAACCAATCGTTTCTTCAACTCCTGGAAACTAGCTTCACATTCCTCAGTCCAATTGAATTTGGTGTCCTTCTTCAATAGCTCAGTCATGGGCTTAGCAATCTTTGAGAAATTCTCGATAAATCTCCGGTAGTATCCTGCGAGTCCAAGAAAACTCCGGATTTCTCCAACTGTAGTGGGTGATTCCCAACTGGTCACTGTGTCAACCTTGGTAGGGTCTACTGCTATTCCTTCTCCAGAAATAACATGTCCAAGGAATCCAACTTCCTTCAACCAAAACTCACATTTGCTGAACTTGGCATATAACTGATGTTCTCTGAGCTTCTCAAGCACCAATCGTAAATGCTCCTCATGCTCTTCTTCATCCTTGGAAAATATTAAAATATCATCAATGAACACCACGATGAACTTATCCAAAAACTCCATAAACACTTTGTTCATCAGGTTCATGAAATAGGCCGGTGCGTTAGTCAGTCCAAATGACATAACGGTATACTCATACAATCCATATCTGGTGGTAAATGCCGTCTTGGGTATATCCTGCTCTCGAATCTTTAACTGATGGTATCCTGATCGTAGATCGATCTTGGAAAATACTTTAGCTCCTTGCAGGCGGTCAAACAAATCATTGATCATCGGCAGTGGGTACTTGTTTTTGATGGTCACTTCATTCAATCCTCGGTAATCAGCAACCATCCTTAGTGATCCATCTTTCTTCTCTACTAGAAGTACTGGTGATCCCCAAGGTGACGAACTTGGGCGTATATAGCCTTTATCCAGTAACTCCTTGATCTGCTTCTTAATTTCCTCCAAATCCTTTGCGGGCATCCTGTACGGCGGGGCAGCGGGGCTCGGGCGCGGCGGCAAACGGCGGCCGGCGGCGGTGGCTAAGATGCGGCGGCGGCGGGCTCCTCCGGCGGGTGGTGGTGGCGAAAAACGGAGGGGGGCTATATATAGGTAGGAGGGGGGCTAGAGGGCTTGGGGAAGGGGCAAAGCCCGAGGCGGCGGCGGCTTCGTGCTCCCGGCGGACTCCGGCGGCGTGGGGAAGAAGGAGAGCACGGGCGGGCCGGCCTAGCTTCGGCTGGGCCTCGGCCCAGTCCGGCAAGCGCGTATTTTTTTTAAAAATATGTTCTGCGGAAAATATTGCGTAGGAAAATAAATAAAAATCAGAAAAATACGAAATAAATTTTCCCCGTCTAGTTAGAAATTCTAGAATAGGGTGAACATTTTTAAAATCAAAAATAAATATCTTGAAAACATGCATATTTTTAAATGCAATAAAATTGCAAATAAATTCCAATAAATTCCAAATAATGTTTTTAACATTTTTCCTCCAGTATTTCAATGTTTTTGGAGAAGTCATATTTTCTCCTCTCGTTTATTTTAAAATGAAATATTCTTCCGGAGAGAAAAATAATCAAAAACCAAAATCCTCGTTGGAATAAGAAAATTCAAGAAAATCCCCAACTCTCTCCGAGGGTCCTTGAGTTGCTTAGGATTTATCGAGGATTTGTCAAAATGCACAAAACATGATATGCAAATGATGATCTATGTATAACATTCCAAATTGAAAATTTGGGATGTTACATATTGACAACCACTTTCGATTAGCATGAAACCAAAGAACTTTCGTAAATCACTAAGTTACCTCAACGGGGATATGAATGTCCCCAATGATAAGCATTTCATATTTCTTTTGAACAGTAGGTAGAGGTAGTTGAAAACTTCCAATAGTGATTGTCGGAGATTTTTCAAGAACATTAATACCATTCACTTGGAATTGTTTCTTCGGAAAGTGCACCGTATGCTCATTACCATTGATATGAAAAGTGACCTTGCTTTTATTGCAATCAATAACAGCCCCTGCAGTATTCAAGAAGGGTCTACCAAGGATAACCGACATGTTGTCGTCCTCGGGCATCTCAAGTATAACAAAGTCAGTTAAAATAGTAACATTAGCAACAACAACGGGCACATCCTCACAAATACTGATAGGTATGGCGGTTGATTTGTCAGCCATTTGCAAAGATATTTCAGCAGGTGTGAGTTTATTCAAATCAAGTCTTTTATATAAAGAGAAAGGCATAACACTAACACCAGCTCCAAAATCACATAAAGATATTTTTACATAGTTCTTTTTGATGGAGCAAGGTATAGTTGGTATTCCCGGATCTCCAAGTTTTTTAGGTACTCCATCTTTAAAAATATAACTAGCAAGTATAGTGGAGATTTCAGCTTCCATTTTTTTCTCTTATTGGTGATGATGTTGACGGTGTCCTGGACTAGGGGGTACTCACCACATCGTCTCCCGACCAGCTGGATCGGGCCGAGGACCCCCATGGCGGTTCACTCATGGGCCACTTCGGCAGCCCATGCCGAATACAAGGAGGATTCCACAAGACTTGGCGCACAAGACAAGGACTCCTCTAAACCCTAGGCCTATGGTGCATATATAAACCGAGGCCAGGCTAGTCAATGGACAATCTCATATTCATTATTACAATCTCGTGGTAGATACATGTACTCTGTACTACACCCATATGAATACAATCAAAAGCAGCATGTAGGGTATTATATCTTCGAGAGAGCCCGAAGCTGGGTAAAACCCCGTGTCCATGTTACCATCTCTCCAAGACGCCTAGCTTAGGACCCCTACTACGAGATACGCCGGATATAGAACTGACATTGGTGCTTTCATTGAGAGCCTGCTGGGTAATCGCCGCGGATTGATGGGATAATCAGGTGATATTTTTTCAGTTAGATTTGTTCCATGTAAATTATCTATTTTTACAAAATTTCCGCACTGTGCTACCTTGTTCGCAGAACGAGATCAAGATTTTTTAGTAGCATTGGAGGCATCCGCCGCCCGACATATGTCGAATCCGAGCTAAGCTGTGATATGCTGCATAAACCGGCGATGATCCGAGGACTTGGTTCAGAGCAAGTATTGCTCATACGGAGCAGTACAGATGGGCTGACATGAATTGTGGTGGGCGGTGGCGTACAAGGAAGATTTGTTCTTTCCTTCCTTTAATTATTTAATTGTTAAAGTGTGGTGCCATGCTAGTTGTCACTTGGTGCACTTTCCATATACTAGTATTAGTGCTGATCGTTCGCAATTTGGAGCCTGGATTTATGAACGCAGGTCCGCAAACACAACATGCATGATATGACTTACTTTATGTATTGTCACTTCATCACGACGTCCGCACACTGCAATACGTAGGATTCGAGGTCTACTGCGGATAACTGGCAGAACATGTGAAGGCATGCTACCTCGCGCGCTGCGGAAGGCTTTAGAGATGCGCGCGCGTGCGGATGGCCACTGTGCGGTTCAACGTAAAAGCAATCTGTCTGGCGGCGGTGCTGCCGAGGGGAACCAGCATGATTGCATACTATTCATATGGAATTGTGCCTCGGGCCGACAAGGATTGAGCTCGATCGCAGCACACAGGGAGATCCGACCCTTTCTTTTTTGCTTTATTCATTATTTAATTATACGTGGAGGTAGTCTGTGATTTTGACTAGTAGTTTGCTTTTCATCTACCTTTTACGTAGTGGCCTACACCTCCTACTTGTATTGGTAATACTATCCGCCGGAGCAAACGCAGAGTGCTACCCTAGTAATAGTCTCAGTTCGGCTATTTCATTTGTAGTCGGACGACCTTTGCGTCAGACTTTGCATTGTCTGTCTTTAATTTAGCTGCCTCGTATTACTATTAGGTGGTACTTTTTTGAATTATTTTTAATACCTTTCTTTTTCTCTCTCTTGAGAATAACTACTTCGGCCAGTGTTATCTTCTGTACACAGGTGACTTACGGCCTCAACGATGACGCTTGGTTCGGATCTGCAGTGACTTCGTCGCCGCGTCACTCCACCAAGCCGACATCAACCGTGTCTTGTCACCACTCAGGCCACATCTCTTTAAAAAAATTATTACCTTGCGTAAATTAATTATGCAAGGATTATTTATATATTTATATTATTATGTTTTGGACTGCACTATTTTGCATAATCGACTTCGACTGCGTCATGCGGTCACTTCGGCAAGCCGACGTCGTCCTCCCAATCGGCATAAATCGGCTCGCGTGATCACCTTGTTGGTCGAATTGCCATACCAACATGTTCGGTTGCCTCGAGGACTTCGGCATCGCTGAGAGAGCTCTACCTCATCCAGTATAAATGATCTGGGTTGGGCAGCGCTGTCACCTCGGCATACCGACATACCATGTCACCTCGGCTGACCGGGGGCTTCGCCAACACTTGATTAACCCAAGCCGAGGACTTCGGCATCATACTGTCGGCCTGCTCCGTCGCCTCAGTCGGACTGGGGGTTATACCTCGCCACATTGGTCGTGCTACATCGCTACTTCGGAGTGCCGAGCTGTTCACTCCGCCACCTTGGGACCGGCTTGAGGGCTAGGACCTTGTCCCGCATCAAGCTCGGACCCCGTCATCAATGCCGAATACATTAACTAGCTAAGTCGCTTTCATGCTCAAAAACTTTCAGTTTTAAATTTTGTTCGGTTCGACCAAGCATTATACTTTTTTGGAAAAAAGTTGTATGTGAAAAACTTCCTTGGCAAAACTTTGTTTGTGACACACAATTCAAATACCCAGTTTACTTGGGGGCTTCCTTTATGAAGCCTTTCCTCTTGCATATGATTATACTTGTACGGCTTCGTTCCTTGTTCGTGTATTACGCCACAATATGCACCATGTTGACTTAAGTGTTCCGCAAGCTGGGTTGCCTTGCTCCTGTGTTTACCCCTACGTCCCCGATTGTTCGGCTAGGGAGTAAAGGGAGCACCTCTGCGATTGTCACGATCGGGTCATCCGAGCTCGGACCTCAGACTGGGTGAAGCCGAAAGCTAGTGATCTTATTGTTTTCAATCATGGTCGGCACACAACGGAACTCACGAGTACAAAAAATCTATTGCACAAGTCTCATAGTAACAATGAGCAACCAAAGAAAGGTATCGGTGGGGGTACTATTTTCTTCGAAGATGCTTCTTACACTTCGTCAGTAATATAGCATAAGTTCCCTGAGCACGCTTTGTCTGTTACAGCCTTATGGCCTGATTGCCTGGTCATCGGAAACACCGTTGATATTCTCGACAGGTGGAGTACATAACACTTTTCGGCCCTTGACCGAAGAGGGAGAAGCCGACGGTCGGTTAAGACGCGTTTAAAGTTTGGGTGAACACAGATATGATATAAGTACTTCGGTACATACAACCATTATACATAAAATTATTTTACCCAAGTCACTTGGGGGCTCTTAAATCAGTGTGAGTTGTTTTACAATAAGTGATATTCTTCTTAGTCGTTGCAAAGTCTTTTTCTATCACTCATTTTTTCGACGCGAGTGTGTGATCAATAGCCGAGGAGCCTAATTTCTCTCTCAAAGCCGCTAGAGTTTAGTTTGCTAAACTGGCCTAACGAGCAGTACTCCACCTTCGGGATAGGAGGTTGAAGCCGTAGGCTGACCCGCTTGAAGTCTTAAGATAGGATGTGTCATGTTAAAGCACGACAGAAGCACAATTTTCTTTTTCTAAGACCAATTTTCGGATTGGCACCGAACACTTGATCTAGTTCGGACATTAAACTTTTGAATAAGTTTTTTTGGCTTTTCGAGCCTATGGCACTTTTAAACTATTTGTGTGTTTCCAGCATAAGTCTCGTAGTGCAACGCCGGATACCTTTAAAGATTCGGCAAAAACATTCGCGGATATTGCTATATATGCATCGGTTTCGAATTGTGTCTTCGGTCAATAGTTGGGTTGCCCGGCTCCTGTGCTTGCCTCCTATGTTTCGCTTTGTTCGGCTAGGTGTGCAAAGGGAGAACCACTGCGATTGTGCTTCCAGATCGCATGGTTAAGCGCCTCAGTGGAGAAAGCCGAAAACTAACTGTCCCAATAAGCGTGAACTGGTCAGTGATCCGATGGTTCTGTTAAACTATAAGATCGATGCAGGTCACCCCGTGTTAAATGATGGGCCGTTCATAACATTGGCCGAAGTGTCAACGACTCGACCTCGGCTGTCGCCGAACACTAACCGGGGGCTAGTAACTGGCCTCCCAACTTTAAGCTCCTATGACTAAGTGAAAGTTATAAAGCCCGCATATCTGATTGCCTCGTTTCCGCTAACACAACCGCCTTCGGGAACCAAGACGTCGGCTAAGGGTTGTTTTGTTATTGCGGAACACCCTGCATAGCATCTACAAGGGGTGGAAGCCGACGATGGGCCACTTTCAACTGATAAACAGTCGCAACGGAGTCAAAATAAACATATCATCGGCATTTGCATTTAATATACAAGAGCCGCCTTCCGTAATCATCGTTATAAAGCCATAAAATATGCATCAATTTGACTTAAGATTTTGGCCAAGCTGGGTTACCTGGCTCCTGTGCTTACCCCTACGTCCCCGATTGTTCGGCTAGGCGGTAAAGGGAGAACCTCTGTGATTGTTACTACTGGGTCATCCGAGTTAGTATCTCAGACCGGGTGAAGCCGAAAGCTAGCAATCTTAAAGGATCACATTGGTCGGCAACGACGGAAGTGAAAATTTTGGTTCATTAATACCATAGAGTTCGGGAACTTTCCCCGAACTAAATCCTCAATATTTTCCTCCCACATTGATCGGAGGTGAGGTTTCATGATTATGATAAGCATGACGACCCAAAGAAAGGAACCGATAGCGGGACTATTTTCTTTGGAAGATGTTTCTTACGTTAATAGTAATATAATATACCTCTCCGTGTACCTTTGTTTATAAAACCATATGACTGGATTGCCTTGTTTGCCGTAAATCTTTGCCCTCATAAAGGCTTTATAAAGTTGGACAAACACTCCCTGGCTACTGGCCGAGGAGGTTGAAGCCGATGGTCGGTCAACAAAGTTTTGTACAATGCGGATTCGAGCATTAATGATGTAAAGTACTTGGATACATAGAATCATTACACATAAAAATTGCGAGTAAAATCCATTTACTGCAACCCATCTTTTAAACCCCTTGGGGCCTACCTTGGCGAGCTCAGATTTCGACCAGCTCTAAGCTCCTTTAAGAGATCTTATTCTCTTTTTGAGAAGTTTGTGTTAAACACAACAAATTTTTCTGCCAAATGGATATCGATCCTTAATTTGGCCACCCGGGCCCACATTAAGGCTCGGGGGCTACTGGGCTTCGTGCTCATTATTTATAAATATTAAAGGGGCACATCGATCCCCTAATCTGGTGTTGCCACCCGATCAGTGTCTCGAGGGCTACTGCATTGCCTATTCAATGCAGAAAATCCAAAGTGCTCAGTGTTCGGCATGACCGAACTATGAACAAGCGTGTCTTCGGACAACAATAAGTACCGTCTGGGACTTATCCGGCATCAAGCTGATATATCACGGGGGCTTCTCATGACCCACTCTCAGGGGCCCGTCCGCCGATCACTATTACCTCTAATATAATACACTGCGTTTCTATTCCTACGTATGCTGCCGAGCTAGGAGTCGATCCTCAGGACGATTTCGCGCATCGACCTGAGTCTCAGGGGCTACTAGGATCAGCGGTTTCATGTTTTCCTTCAAGTGCATCTCGGGTTTTAGGCCGACACACACCTTGAGGGCTACTGGTTACACATATAGACAGCAAATAAATTTACACGCATCAGAAATAAAATCCGCAAACAATCAGCCCATGGCCGAGGTGCTGAACCACCAGCATATAGCTTGGATGCAAGTGGCTGGCTCCTTAGAGGGCATTTCCGGCATTAAGCTCGGCTAAAACCCCTTCAACCTTTTTTGAACCAAGGTGATCTGTGATACCTCGGATACAGTCTGGCGCTGGAGCTCGGATGCAGTCCGGCGTTGGAGCTCCTGAGACTAGCAACTGTCTTTGAGATTTAGCAACTTGTTCTAACTGAGTTTGAACCATAGAAGCATGCTTTCCCACACCTCTAACATCATTTGAGATTCTAAATAATAAGTCACTCAAGCGAGCAATCATATCAGAACTATATTTCAATTGTTTCATAACATTTGCATCAAAGTGATCTTGTTTTCTAATGTAGATTTCAAACTCATAAAGGCATTGGCTAGGGTGCATATTGTGAGGATTATCATTATAATTATCATTGAATTTCATTAAATAATTTACCTCTACCACCTTAGGCAGTGGTGGTGTATTAAGCCCATGTATTTCTTCAATAGGAGGTAAATTTTTAACATCCTCAGCTTTAAGACCTTTTTCCTTCATAGATTTCTTTGCCTCTTGCATATCTTCAGGACTGAGATATAAGATACCCCTCTTCTTCGGAGTGGGTTTAAGCGGTGGTTCAGGAAGAGTCCAATCATCATAATTTTTCAAAATGTTATTCAATAATTCTTCAGCTTGCCCAACAGTTCGTTCCCTGAAAACACAACCAGCATACACTACAGGAATCAGCTATTTTGCCGTCTGCCACGGCGGACGGCAAAGGCATGAACGGCGGACGGCAAAGGCCTTTGTCGTCAGCCGCGGACGGCAAAAGGCTCCGGCAAAGTAGGCTACGGTAAAGAGCTACTTTGTTGTCTTCTTCCGGGCGGCTGACGGCAAAGGCCCTTTGCCGTCTGCCGTGGACGGCAAAGAGAGAGGACGGCAATAATTGCGCTGTCAGACCGTTAAGTGGCTAACGGCAGGCCTTTGCCGTCCGCGGCAGACGGCAAACTTTCTTGTGTCTTTGCCGTCTGCCGTATGATGTCAGCTACACGTCACTACATGGCAGGCCTTTGCCGTCCGCCACTGACGGCAAAATTGTTTACTCTTTGCCGTCTGCCACTGTAGGCAAACTGACCAAATGGGTCAGCTCCCAGGAAGCACAGCTGCATGCCACGTGGCTTCTTTGCCGTCCGCGGCAGACGGCAAAGAGCTCTTTGCTGTCGGTGGCAGATGGCAAAGAGCCTGCATATTGGCTCTTTTTCTGTTTTTTATTAAATCCAACAATTTTCACAGCAAATATATATGACATATATAGATATATTTCACAGGCATTCATATCACATATATTCAGCACATAAGTTCCATACATTCATACATAAGCAAGTTCAATCCATTCATACATAAGCAAGTTCCATCCATACATATTACATAAGCAAGTTCCATCCATCCATTCATACATAAACAAGTTCCATCCATACATAAACAAGCACTCCATAGCAAGCTAGCTTCCATGAAGTGAATGAAATCTGCAAAATGGCAAAATAAGAAAGTTAGAAATAGGTGACTAGAATAAGAAGACTAGAACAAGAAGAGTAGAACAAGAAGAAGACTAGAACAAGAAGAGTGGAACAAGAAGAAGACTAGAACAAGAAGAGTATGTCATTTATGAGCTAACTTACGTGAAATGGATCATATATGAGCTAACTAAGTTGAAATGGGTCGTTTATGAGCTAGCTAAGGTGAAATGGATCATTTTTAGGTAACTAAGGTGAAATGGGTCGTTTATGAGCTAACTAAGGTCAAATGGATCGTTTTTGAGGTAACTAAGGTGAAATGGATCGTTTTTTAGCTAACTTAGGTGAAATGGATCATTTATGAGCTAACTTAGTTGAAATGGATCGTTTTTGAGCTAACCTAGGTGAAATGGATCATTTATGAGCTAATTTAGTTGAAATGGATCTTTTTGAGCTAACTTAGGTGAAATGGATCATTTAAGAGCTAATTTAGGTGAAATGGATCGTTTTTGAGCTAACTTGGTGAAATGGATCGTTTATGAGCTAAATTAGTTGAAATGGATCGTTTATGAGATAACCTAGGTAAGATGGGTCATTTTGGAGCTAACCTAGGTGAAATGGGTCAATTTAAAGCTAACGTAGGTAAAATGGATCATTTAGGAGATAATCTAGGTAAAATGGGTCATTTTTGAGCTAACTTGGATGAACTGGATCATTTATAAGCTAACCAAGGTAGAATGGGTCATTTTAGAGCTAACTTAGGTAAAATGGATCGTTTATGAGCTAACTAAGCTAATTATGCAATTTTTTACATAAGTAAGCTAAGTACAGATCGTTTTAGAGCTAACTTAGGTAAAATGGATGGTTTTGGAGGTCAGTAAGCTTATTAAGTCATTTTGGAGGAGAAGAAGCTAAGTCTAGGTCATTATGGTAAGCATTGGAGGAAATAAAGCTAAGTCTAGGTCTTTATGCATGTGTTAAGCAAAACACTAGATAAACTTACCATGATCCAGGAGGTGTAGGAGCGGGCTGGCTCGTGTCGGTAGCTGGAGAAGGATCGTGCGATGCTTGTCTGGAGTTACGCTGCACCAAAGATCATTTCCAATGTCTTGTTAGCATGATGACACTCAAATGTTAAGACTAGCAAGTAATGTCCATTCAAATTAAACTCACCGTGGTCCCAGGAGCAATCACTGGCATCGGCGGAGCGGTCTGACCGGTCTTCTCACACACAGACTGCACATTTGGTTTTGACGACTCAGTCATACTAGTTAGTAATGAGACAAACACTACATGAATGTTTTGGCTAATCTACAGAAGAAACTTACCACAAGGAGCTCGTACATGGCCCTTGCCTGCATGTCATTCCGTGCCCTCTCCTCCTCCAACATCTTTGTCGTCCTCTCCTCCAACTCCCGCTGCCTCTCCGCCGCCTCCGCCAGAAGTTTCTCCGTTCTATCTCTCTCACTCTGTATAGCAGCCTGCAACACCACTCACATGACCATTTGTAATCATTGATGAAAGCGCACACAATGTAATGGAGAAAGATAGCTGAGTGCGTATCACTAACCTTGATGGCGAGTTGCACCGGCCGTTCACGAGGCCTTATCTCAGGAGCGGAGCTCGACTGGCGTGCCTTGATCTCCGGGAGAGTGCTAGGACAACGGATAAGTCCATCTCCAATGGCTATGGAGCCATGGGACCTCCCGCCACCAGATAACATCACCAGCTCTGGATCAATGGGACCCTGGCTCGGGTTAAAGTCCTCCCCTTTCCTCGCCTTCCCCTCATCTCTATATCTCACGAGCTTGTTGTGGGAGGAGATGTTGGTGAAGTTGTTTGCATCATCGAGGTCAGACTGAGAGAATGCCTTGACTTTCTTGAAAGAGGCAGTGTGGGCCATGGCATACAGGTCGTACACCTCTGGCACCTTATCCACCTTATTGTGGCGTGCCTGAAAGAGAGAAACAATGTAAATTAGTAATTAAAGGGCTCAAGCTAGCATGATGAATGAATTGCATGAATCATGAAGCAAACCACATACCCAGTTCCGCCCGAACTGATATAAGTTGGAGCTGCCTTGATGGTGTGGCACACCTTCCATTTGGGCACGTTTGTCCTTGGCCTCGTTGTGGAGGGCTAGCCATTCTTGTGAGCACCACTCATTGACCAACACCTCCCAACAATCCATCCGATCCGCACACCATCTCGGAGCCGCCTAAGTTAGCAAATAGAAACTTGAGCGCTACGGCTAAGAATTACTAAATGAAGGAACTTAAGTAGAAGGCCTTAAGAATTACCTTCATGTACTGCTCCTTACTCAGGAACTTATCGCGGCACGCCGGCTTGGTCTTCTTGATACCACGCAAGGCGTAGTAGTCTCGAACAGCCTACACCCGAGCCTCGTGCCGTAAGTTCTGTAGTAGGCGCTTGCAGACGTTCTCGATAACATGTGCCGCGTCCTCCTCGTATCCCTCCTCACACCTGTAGAATGTCTGCAATCAAATGAGACAATATTGATTAGTACAATTAATAACTAGCTAGTTGAAGATTTTTAAATGTGTAAAGGAGAAATTACCCAGAACTTTCTGATCACCATGTCTGCCCTCGTGTCGCACAAGACACCGTCGATAATCTCATCCGGCAGGGCCGGGGCAGCCAAGTAGTGCTCCCAGCTCAATCCAAGCTCTGGAAGCCGACCCTCACTAGGCAACGTGACAAACCCCGGGAAGTTTTGCCGGCAAAGAACTCCAAGGACGGAGTTGGGCCGGCGGACACTATGATGGTGGTCCCAACCCCTGCAGCATGACAAGGCCAACACATTAGTTATTTGAAGAAACATGAATGCAGAAGGTACAAAAATATTAAATGCACTTACCTCTCCCCATCAGGGAAAATCAACCACCTCTGCTCGCGGGTCGCCGGCACGGACGAGAGCCGTGTAGCACCACGCTGGTAGATGGTGCCCCCCTCCTCCTCAATATTAGTCGGCTCCCCGCCATCATCAGCATGGCCACTCGGCTCCTCGGGCTGATCCGGCCAGGTACCCCATCCGGACGTGTGCTCCTCCGGGGTCTCGTGGGCCGAACTCTCATGGGCCGAAGGCCAGTCGACCCGAGGCTCGTGGGCCCAAGACCCGTGGACCGGAGGCTCGTGGACCGGAGTCCGTGTAGCCTCCTCCTCGGACGAGTCCACCCTAGCAGTCACGTGCTCGGGTGAAACAGCTGGGGGTGGCGGCGAGGAAGACGTCGTAGCAGTCACCCTACCTCCTCTCCCGCGACCACGTGCCCCACCTCCTCTCTTCCTACCTCGTCCCCTGCTGGGCACCGCGGTCGACGAAGAAGGGCCCGGCGGTGTCGCCATACTGTCCAGCAACGCTCGGCGGAGAGGTGCGTCTGGAATGGAAGACCTCAGACCACGCGCCGACAAAGAAGGGGCCTTGGCGCGCTCCCGACCAGCGCCCACCATCTTTCAACACCTGCCATGACAAACAGTAAATAAAATTAGTACAACATAAAAAAAAGACCGACATGAATAATAATATGTGTATCACTTAAGTGTATCATCATCAAGTACAACATAAAAAAATTTAATACCTGACACTACTAATAATCTCGATCAGTATCATCAATAAATGCATAATCATTATCATCACTATAATCAATGACGGGCTCATAGGGTTCAGTGGCATCAACATGTGGAAGGCCACCTTGACGTAATCGGTCAAGCAATGACAGGTGATCCGCAGCAGTAACCTCTTCTTGTTCCGGCTCTTCTTGTTCCTCCTCTGGGGTGATGTCGGATTCACTGTCGCTGTCTACTTCAATGTTTTGGGGTGAAGTATAGCGGTTCTTGAAAAGCTTTTTGGAAAGACGTGTCTCTTGGAAGAATTCTCCTTCATATGTGTCAGGGTTAATGTGAGGTTCATAATCCTCTTCCTTTGGGGGAGATAGTCTAGCACGTGGCGGCACTTCATAAACGACATCCCAACCTTTCAGATTTGGATTAGTTTGGCAGGCCCACGGTAGATAGAATACTTGGGTTGCCTGTTGAGCCGTAATATAGACATCAGGAACATCTAAATGGGTGCTTTGGTTGATTTCAACTAGCCCTATATGTTCATGAGTCCTTCTAGTCTCCTTCGGCTGAAACCAATAACATTTGAAGACTACGACATTCGGTGGGTTTTCACCATAGAATAGAAGTTCATAAATTGCTTCAACTCTCCCATAATACTCGGTACCTCCTTCGCCGATAGCAGATACACAACAATTTGTAGACTTTCGGTCGGCCATAGATAGCTCTTTGCCATAGGTACGAAAGCGATACCCGTTGATGCCGTATTTGTCAAATGAACGGACCTTATAGTCAAAACCATTAGCGACTTGTCTCAATTCGGCGTCCATAGACTCTGTTTCCACACATGTAATTCATCAAACTTTTTCCACGCAACACCATCCGATGTGTGTACAATCATCAGATTCCCATCTGCATCTAGTTCGGTTCTTTTGCCTGTTTTGTGCCATGTCATCTGTCTGGCCGTCTCTTCGACCATGAAAAGACGTTGAAGTCTTGGTACGATTGGCATATACCGAAGAACACTAACGGGGATTTTGGTCTGTGTCTTCTCACCCATACCGTTGTCTACCACAACATACCTGGAAGACTTGCAAATGGGACAATAGTTCAAGTCCGCATAGTCAAGCCTAAACAAGACACATCCTTTCTCACAGGCATGTATCTTATCATAGGGCATCTTCAGTGCACGGAGGATTTTGTCCGACAGGTACAGGTTTGCAGGCATTACATGGCCTTTGGGTAGAAAGCGTCCAAATACTGTCATCATTGCATCGTAGCATTCTCTACCCAAGTTGAACTGAGCCTTCAGAGCCATTACTTGTGAGATGGCATCCAACTGACAAAGCTCAGTCTGCTCATGGAGCGGACGTTTTGAAGACTCCAACATTTCATTGAAGGCTTTTGCAGATTCCTCCATCTCCTCGTCCGAATCCCGAGCATCATCGAAGTCTTGCACCATGTTTTCCATCCCGGTACCATGCTCGTCGGTGCGACGACGATCCACCTCAGCTCGGTCACGTTGGGCAGAATCACCATGAAATGTCCACACCGTATAATCGGGCGTAAAACCACTCTTCTGCAGGTGTTTGCCCATTTCAGCCTCTGTCCTCTTTTCCCAATTGCCGCACCATAAACAGGGGCACCAGGTTTTCCTCTGGCCATTTGCAAATGCGGCTCGCACAAACCCCTTGGTTTTTGTGAACCATTCAGTGCTCCATTTGTTCTGACCAGTGTGACCGGTGTACATCCACGCACGGTCACTCATCTTGACTTTCAGAGCTACTAGACACACAACAAATATATATATATATATATAATTCACCATGTATATATTCATCAGTTGATCTACTTTGTCAATTTTATTACGTCCATGCAACCTACACTCTAATAGGTAATGATAGGTCCTAATCCCACCCGAGTATGTTTAGATTGGGTTCATTTTCCCATGCTATGCTCCAGATCCTACGCAAAATTTCGGCAGCACCTCCCCGCTGTTCTCCTGATACACGTCTCTGCAATAAACAGAGAGGATGTGTACCCGGAGAACAACAGGGGAGGCACTGACGAAACTTATGCGTCAGATCCGGAGCAAAGCATATGGGAAAACGAACCCAATCTAAACATACTCGGGCTGTCCATGGATAGCGTTGGACAATTCGAAAGAATCAAGGTTATAAATATGCAAATGCATGCATATTTATAACTATGACGCTTTCGAACGGGAGACACATATTGGTTACGCATACTGATGATTCAAGACACATATATAGCTAGCTATCAAGTTTCCTCGGCACGAACACCGGAACAGAGCAAATAATTAACGGGGGAGGAGGACATGTCATTTGTGCTCACCCACGAACGAAGGGGCAGAGCTCGTCAAACGCACGGCGAGGTCGTCGACCACCAAACCTCGCAGCGATGAAACAACTGCACATTTAAATCTACCCGATCAACACAATTATATATGATGTTTTCATAACAAAATCGAAAAATATATGACCTAACTAATAATTCACAAATATATGACCCTGTCAGGGTGTCGGGGTCGGGGTCGGGGTGTGGGTCGGGGTGTGGTGTCAGGGTGTCGGTGGTCGGGGTAAGGGTGGGTGTGGTGTCAGGGTGTCGGGGTCGGGGCGTCGTGCCGGGGTGTCGTGTCGGGGTGTCGTGTCGTGTCGTGTCGGGGTGTCGTGCCGGGGTGTTGTGTCGG
Source organism: Aegilops tauschii subsp. strangulata (assembly GCF_002575655.3). Lineage (NCBI taxonomy): Eukaryota > Viridiplantae > Streptophyta > Magnoliopsida > Poales > Poaceae > Aegilops > Aegilops tauschii. The sequence goes on from NC_053037.3 coordinate 388,763,656, forward strand.
GGTGTCGTGTCGGGGTGGGGGTGTCGTGTCGGGGTGTCGCGTCGGGGTGGGGGTGTGGTGGTCGGGGTCGGGGTGTCGGTGGTCGGGGTGTCAGGTGTCGGGGTGTCGGTGGTCGGGGTCGGGGTGTCGGTCTTCTTCTTCTTCTCCTCCTCTCCTCTAGCTTTCTCCTCCTCCTCCTCCTCTCCTCTTTCTTCTTCTTCTTCTTCTTCTTCTTCTTCTTCTTCTTCTTCTTCTTCTTCTTCTTCTTCTTCTTCTTCTTCTTCTTCTTCTTCTTCTTCTTCTTTCTTCTTCTTTCTTCTCCTCCTCCTCCTCCTCTTCTTCTTCTTCTTCTTCTTCTTCTTCTCCTTTTTCCTCTTCTTAAACCTAGCACTAAGTAACCTAAAACAAAACAGGAAAAAACTACACCGAAACCTAGCTATTCTTCTTCTCCTCCTCTTCTTCTAATTATTCTTAGTTTTTTTCATTACTAAACATAAACCTAAAACTAAACTAAACCTAAGACCAAACTAAAAGTAATCTAAACTAAACTAAATATAACCAAACTAAAAGTAATCTAAACTAAACTAAATCTAAAACTAAACTAAAAGTAATCTAAACTAAAAAACAGAAAAAACAGAAGAAAAAAAAGGAGAAGAGGGGTGCGACTGGGGCTCACCTGCAGCAGGGGTGGGGCGGCGCAGGGCGGCGGGGCGGTGCCGGGCGGCGGGGGCGGCGCCGGGTGGGGGCGGAGGGGTGGGGGGGCGACGGGCGGAGGGGACGGCGGCGGGCGGCGGGTGGCGGGGCGGCGGCGGGCGGCGGTGGGGTGGGATGTGGTGGCGGGGCGCGTCGGGGAGGAGAGAGGGAGAGAAGAGAGAGTAACGGGCGGGGGGGGGGGCAGGGGCCGTTAGTTACTCTCCTCTTTGTCGTCCGCCAATCTTTGCCGTCCGCCTTTATGCCTCTTTGCCGTCTGCTAGCAGACGGCAAAGAGGTGGGGCGTTAAGTTTTTTTTAAATGGGCGGGGGGTGGGGGCCACCTCTCTCTTTGCCGTCTGCCAGCGGACGACAAAGATTCTTTGCCGTCTGCTAGCAGACGACAAAGAGCTGGCAGATGGCAAAGACCTGTTTTGTTGTCTGCCATTTCTTTGCCGTCTGCTTTTGGGTAGCTGATGGCAAAGAGCTTCTTTGCCGTCAGCTAGCAGACGGCAAAGAGCTGGCAGATGGCAAATTAGCTGATTCCAGTAGTGATAACTATCTAGGAAATCCCTAGAAGCATCGGTAAGTCCATTATAGAAGAGATCAAGTATTTCATTTTTATTAAGAGGATGATCAGGCAAAGCATTAAGTAATTGGCAAAGCCTCCCCCAAGCTTGTGGGAGACTCTCTTCTTTAGTTTGCAGAAAGTTGAATATTTCCTGCAAGGCAGCTTGTTTCTTATGAGCAGGGAAATATTTTTCAGGGAAGTAATGAATCATATCCTGGGGACTACGCACACAACCAGGAGCAAGAGCATTGTACCAAGCTTTAGCATCACCCTTTAATGAGAACGGAAATAATTTGAGAATAAAGTAATAACGACTCTTCTCATCATGAGTAAATTAAAAGGGTGGCTATGTCATTCAACTTAGTATGGTGTGCCACAACTGTTTCAGTTTCATAACCATGGAAAGGATCAGATTCAACCAAAGTAATTTACTCTGGGTCGACAAAGAACTCATAATCTTTATTATCAATAAAGATAGGTGAAGTAGCAAACTTAGGATCATGTTGCATTCTAGCATTCAGAGATTTTTCTTTATACTTGCATAATAATTTTTCTAGATCATCTCTATCCTTACAAGCAAGAATATCTCTAGTTGTCTCCTCATTCATAACATAACCTTCTGGTACCTTAGGCAATTCATATCTAGGAAGGCTAGTTCTAGCATGTGTTTCAAGATTTTCAGTTTCAAGCTCATCATCAAACTCAACAACATCATGTTGTCTTACTCTAGCAATTTGTTCATCAAGAAAATCACCAAGTGGCACATCATCATCATCAAGCAAGGTACTAGAATCATCATAAGTATCATTCATAGCTGAAGTAGCATCATCAAGATTAATAGCATGTGGTGGTGTTGCAAGTTTACTTATAACAGAAGGTGAATCTAAAGCAGAACTGGATGGCAGTTCCTTACCTCCCCTCGTCTTAGAGGGATAAATCTTAGTCTTAGCATCCTTCAGATTCTTCATAGTGATAAATTGATAATAATCCCAAGTGACTCAACAAATATAGCTGTGCTCCCCGCCAACGGCGCCAGAAAAAGGTCTTGATAACCCACAAGTATATGGGATCGCAACAGTTCTCGAGGGTAGAGTATTCAACCCAAATTTATAGAATTGACACAAGGGGAGCCAAAGAATATTTGCAAGTATTAGCAGCTGAGTTGTCAATTCAACCACACCTGGAGATTAATTATTTGCAGCAAAGTGATCAGTAGCAAAGTAATATGATAGTTTTGATAATAGTGGCAGCAATAGTAAGGGTAACAGTGATAGCAGTAGTTTTGTAACAAGTGCAGCAGTAATGATAGCAGTAGTAACTTAGCAAGAACAATATAAAATAAATTCATAAGCATTGGATCGGTAATTTTTTGGATGATATTCATCATGTGACAGTCATAACCTAGGGCGATACTGCACTAGCTCCAGTTCATAAATATAATGTAGGCATGTATTCCGTAAATAGTCATACGTGCTTATGGAAAGAACTTGCATGACATCTTTTGTCCTACCCTCCCGTGGCAGCGGGGTCCAATTGGAAACTAAGGGATATTAAGGCCTCCTTTTAATAGAGAACTGGAACAAAGCATTAACACACGGTGAATACATGAACTTCTCAAGCTACGGTCATCACCGGGAGTGGTCCCGACTATTGTCACTCTGGGGTTGCCAGATCATAACACGTAGTAGATGACTATAATTTGCAAGATTGGATCTAGAACATGGATATAATTGTGATAACATAAACGGTTCAGATCTGAATTCATGGCACCCGGGCCCAAAGTGACAAGCATTAAGCATGGCAAAGTCATAGCTACATCAATCTCAGAACATAGTGGATACTAGGGATCAAGCCCTAACAAAACTAACTAGATTACATGATGAATCTCATCCAACTCCTCACCGACCAGCGTGCCTACGAAGGAATTACTCACTCCCGGTGGGGAGCATCATAAAATTGGTGATGGAGAAGGGTTGGTGATGACGAAGAACGAAGATCCCCCTCCCAGGAGCCCCAAACAGACTCCAGATCTGGCCTCCCGATGAAGAACAGGAGGTGACGGCAGCTCCATCTCGTGGATCGCGATAATTCTTTCTCCCTGATTTTTTCTGGAAAAATAGGATTTTATAGCGTCGGTTTCAGGGTCTGCGGGGCCACCAGGTGGGGACAACCCACCTGGGCGCGCTTGGGGATGGCAGGCACGCCCTGGTGGGTTATGCCCACCCAGGTGCCCCCCTCAGGTGACTCTTGGCTCCAAAAATTCTCTTTATTGATATAAAAAATCCTCGCAAAGTTTCGTTCCATTCCGAGAACTTTTATTTCTACACAAAAACAACACCATGGTAGTTCTGCTGAAAACAACATCAGTCTGGGGTTAGTTTCATTCAACTCATGCAAATTAGAGTTCAAAACAAGAGGAAAATTGTTAGGAAAAGTAGATACGTTGGAGACGTATCAGGTATATATAGCCTCCACACAAAATCCAACCGTTACACACATTTGACCCAACTCGGTTAGATCGAATAGAAGAACTCGGTGAGACCGATTCAGTTCAAAATGTCAACGTTAGGAATCTCGGTGGGACCGACTGGAACAACTCGGTGGGACCGATGTGGTAGTGCTAGGGCAAAATCTCATCTCGGTGAGACCGATTTGAGCAAACAGAGAGCTGGTCAAGCAAACTCGGTGGGACCGATTGCTCATTTCGGTGAGACCGAAATGTTACAAATGGAAACAGAGAGTTTGCAGGGCCATCTCGGTGAGACCGAGATCCGTATCGGTGTGACCGAATTGTCTAGGGTTTCGGGCAGTGACTATGTCAATTGAACTCGGTGGCGCCAGATAGATCAAATCGGTGGGGCCGGGTTTGACTTTGAGTTTTGGACATATTTGGAAACGAGAAACTGGCTGAGGGTTTTGGAGCAATATCACAGCACTTTGAGCAAGTAGACCATTAAGCAACACCTCATCCCTTTTAATAGTATTGGCTTTCCGATGGACTCGATGTGATCTTGGATCACTAAAATAGAAATGATGAGTCTTGAGCTTTTGCCAATCTTTGTCCTTAGCATTTTGAGGGGTCCACATCTCTAGTCCATGCCATGCCAATATTGAACTCTCTGAAATCTTTAACTTGAATGGATATTAGTTCAATGAGCTATATGTTGTTATGAATTACCAAAACCACCCGTGGATTAGTTGCACTTTCAATCTCGCCCTTTTTGGTAATTGATGACAACATATAGATCAAAGCTTCGACAAATGATAATATGAGTGAAATACGTCGTCGCTTTGAGAAGTATGTGATAAGCAAGAGCTCCCCCTAAATTTGTGAATTATTTAAGATTTGCTTTTGAATGCAAATGCACAATTGATTAGGATCACGTGTCGCTCTTCCATGTCACATACATCATGGTGGAGTGCTCAAAATGATAAGAGTTAGATAACATGCATTCATTACCAAGGGTAGAAGTGATAGATCATACGCAAATTCATGAATATGAGCAAGCAACCACACATTAAGCATAGTATGATCAAACACATGATCACAAAAGTATCTCACGAGCATAACACATACTGTATCATAGGAATCAAATAACCAAATGATCAAAGTAGCAAGAGAAGCAAATAAAACCAACACTCTCTCTCCCGAAGCCTAAGATCTGTACACTTTCTCCCCCTTTGGCAACAAGTTACCAAAAAATTTGAAAACGTATAGTGCACTCTAGGCACGATCTCCGGGAGCTCCTGAAGGGGTCTTCTGGCTTGTTGCTCCAGTGTGCGTAGATGGCATGGAGAGGAGGGCATGTGCAAATGCTTCGGCAGAAGTCTGTGGAGCTCGAGGAGTTGACACTGGAGGTACAACTGTGGCAGTGGCTGCAGGTGCTGAAGTGGTAGTCCTGAAGTCTCTGACAACTGGCACTGTTGATGAACTTGGTGCCCTTGGCACTCTCTAGAAAGTGTCTGTAGTGGGTCTATCATCCTTATCCTCAGCATCCTCTTGGAGCTTCTCCACAATAGTCTGTATCTCAGTAACCTTCACATCTAGATCATGAAATTTTGTCTCAATGATCTTCCCAAGACTGTACTGATTTTGAGTCAGGGTGGCCAAACCCTGCTCAATTCTCACTGTAGCCTCAAGAAGATAACTGAGTTGATCTTGCTTGGTCTTGAGCATCACTGTGGAGACATCTGATGCACTTGCTGCCTTTGCTGCTTTTGCAGCCTTTGCTTTCTCTCTCTTCTCCTGGGCTTCAGCACATGTAGGATGGGATGCATCCATGACAACCTCGTTGTCCTCAAAATCTGGCCTCAAGGGAAGATGCTCTTTATCAAGAAGATATGTCCCGGTTCCCATCTTGGAATTGATCAACATTTGAATGTGAGGGGCATATCCACAAGATCTTTTCTGATCAACAGTTGTTCTCTTCACAGTTTCTACAATCAAGCCCATCACCTTGAACTTCTGAGGAACAACATCAAACAAGTGAAGCAGGTTGATGGAGTGACCACGGATAATTCTATTATCTCCTGACTTGGGCAACAGAGTGTGCCTCAATATAGTGTTGATGGTGGTCAAACCAGCAAGCAAATAGTATATTGATCCAAACTTGTGAGTCTACAAGGCTTCATCAGAAATTGGCCTGTACATGTTAGTCATGGAGTTGTGATCCTTCCTGGGCTTTGCATATACATCAATGTCATTTTCTTCCTCCTCTGGGGCATTGATCAGCCTGGCCCATTCAGAGAAAGTTGATTGATATCTTGTTCCCTCGGTCATCCATACAATCTTTCCATCAGGGTAGAAGTGAGCAGTGGAATAAAATTGCATTATCATCTCATCATTCCACTTGGTCAACTTATGACCAACAAACTTGTCAGCACCATTCAATCTGAAACTCTCATGCACACTTGGGAAGTAGTCTTCATTGTCAACAATGTACTGCCAATCCACCCATTTCATGTCACACACTATGGGCTTCTTGTCCAAAAGGACAGTCTCATAGAAATATTGATGTTCCTTTGTGTGAAAGCGATAGTCCACAGTAGTTCTCCTCCTGGTGGCATAGGGATCATTCTGCCTCCATAGTCTCAAACCTGCATCCTTTCTCAGCTTCATATTTTCTGCCACAGGATGATCATCACTATGGTCTGGAATCTTGGGCTTCAGCTTTCTGAGCACTTGTGACTCTTCTTCTTCTTGAGCTTCAGGCACTGGGGCCTTATTCTTTTCAGCCACAGGAATGTTCCTTGTTGACCTCTTGGGTGCAGATGGTTTGGGAGCTTGAGCTTGAGCTAAAGACTTGGGGGCGGACTTGGGCTTAGATGGAGCAGCCCCAGTCCTTATGGCATCCCCCATATGCTTCTGAGTCTTTGCAGGAGGTGCAACTGGCTCTTCCTCCTCCTCCTCCTCTTCATCAGAAGAATGCTTTTCAAACGTAGCCATAAGATCTACACGTTTGCACCATCTTCCTCTTTTCCTTTCTTTCTTCTCTTTTCCAGCACCACTTGCTGGCTGTGCTTGCTCTTGAGTTGATGCTCTAACTTTTGACATTGGGGCTCTTTTGGCAGGTGCCTTCTTGGGAAGGCTTGGCTTTGTGGCAGTAGCAGCATATTCCTTCTTGAGCACCTTTTTCCTGGAGGTCACCACCTCCTCAACAACAAAATCTTCATCCTCAGATTCAGATGTTATCTTCTTCCTTTGCCTAGTAGCAGCCTTACGCAAATTGCTGGGAGTGCTTCTGCTTCCATCATCATAACTGCTTGAGGGACTAGTTCCCTCACTGAGGTTGACCTGCTCTTCAGACTTGTTCGGACCATCACTGCCCTCTGACATTGCTGAAATTGACCCTGTGAATAGTTGGGTATAGATACAGTAGATGAGCATTAGAAATTGCAGCTTATTTTGCAAAATATTGAGTCAAAAACTTAACTTTAGTTTTCTGCAGAAAGCATTTCGGAGCTACCGATTTGACAAACTCGGTGACACCGAAGCACTGTCAGAGTCTAAACATACAGTTTCGGTCAGACCGAAATGTAGTTCGGTGACTCCGAGATGCTAGGGTTTCACAGAGAAAGTGATTTCGGTCGCACCGATTAGTACACTTCGGTTAGACCGAGTTGTACTTGTGCAATGGCCAGGGCCAATCGGTGTGACCAATATCCTTAGATCGGTCGGTCCAAGATGGGTTTGGCGGAAACCTAACCCTAAGTTTTTGCATCAAATCTATTCTAAGCAGTTCTTTTGGTGGATAGGTCAATCTCATAAGTGGGAAGAACATGGGCATTGTACTTTGTGCACAAATCGGAGATATGGAAAGCACAAAGAGGTCAAATCCGTACCCTAACTTGGCGATGGACTTGCTACGGCGGCAACTGCGGTGAGGATTCCGTTGACGGCGGCGGAAACCAGTGGCAGAAGGTCACTGGCGACGACGGCGACGATCCGGAGACCAAGGGCGGCAGTGCTGGGGCAGCGTGGTCGAGTGGTTTGGAGGAGTTTCCAAAATTTCAACCCACGGTATATATACCCAGTCACTGTCGGTGTGACCGAATGGAATGACTCGGTGGCACCGAGATGTGAAACTGGTAGCAATTACTGCAACTCGGTGTGACCGAAATGTTCAAATCGGTTGCACCGAGCTAAAATCTGGATCAACTTAATGAGTTCGGTGAGACCGAGTAGGAGTAAGTTGATCTAACCGAAAGGCATTAATAGGTTTTGGAGATTAAGCCCTTGACGGATCGGTGGCTCCGAGTGCTCATCACCCGGAGGGTCTGAATACGACTTGTTCAAACTTTGTGATGTAGCATGAATAGAGTTTGAGACGAGAAAAGCATAGATAGCTAGAGGGAGTACTTAGGCATTCTTGTCCATCCATTTGGCAAAAATAAAAACCAAACAATCAAAGCAACAAATGGATGTCCTCAAATGGAGAAAATTATGCAACCAACATGCTCACACAATAAGATGGCAAATAAAACATGTGGCAAAGCATGCACATACACTCTAGCATCTATCAAGCAATTGGCGATGACTAGGTCATCTATATATGAGTATATTGACTGAGGAGTCAAATGAGATCATTTGATCATAGGTCATACTCATCGTTTAAGCACAAGTGGGGTTACCACTTTTACATAAAGCATTGTTGTGTTCACACCATTAGAGTTTCTTTAGCTCAATTCTTAGAGCAAAGCTCCCCCTAGATGTGATATCCCCCCTTAGAGGGATGAACTAACCTTGGGTTTTGTCGATGATGACTTCATGTAGGTGTTGAAGATGTGGATTCTCAATGTTGATGTAGATCATTTGGAGCAATCCATTGGAGTGAGTTGCACTTTCAATACCTACATGGGTTAGTCCCACAAGTAACACATAAGGATATCCATAGACATAGAGTGAACACACATAGGATGATGTCCATGAAAGCATTAGGTTACCTTGTCCCCTGTCTTACCAACAAGAGGGTTTGTGACTCCATGAACTAGTGCAAGATATGGAAGTTGATTGCACTTGTCCTTGCCAAAATGAATATGAGTGAAGTATGTTGGCGGAGTCACCCTCAAGAACTCTCTAGTTCTTCTTCTTTAGGATCCACATCAACTTGATGGGAATCCTTGGAGTTGTAGTTGTACTTGGTGAAGTAGAACTTGATGTAGTCTTGGGAACCCACTTGACCATGGCCCTAGGAGCTTCTTCAAATGAATCAATCTATTCTTGAAGCTTGTCCTTGCCTTTTAGCTTGTGGTCTTGTGGTGGAAGATCATCTTGAGCTTGTGTTCCCTTGAAACAAGTGGGGTCATATTTCTCTTGTTGAGGAACAAACTTTGTCTTGGGGTATTGATCCTCTTACCACTTGATGACCCACAAGTGTAGCGACCAGACCTCAAATGGTCTGTGCTGCTGTGCACCAGTGTCATCCCTGGATCAGTAATGCTGACACGCACAGTACAAATGGAGGATTTATAACAGAGTAGCAATCACACACTTATTACATGGAATATCTCCAAAGAGATTAAGTATGATAAATATGGCTTAAGGCCATCTAATACGATAACAGCGGAAGACTTGGAAGATAAGTGAATCCATCAACTCCAGCGGCATCACTGAGTATAAGACCACGACCTAAGGCACCTTACTCGTCGTCTGAAAAGTCTGCAACATGAAATGTTGCAGCCCGAAAACGGGTCAGCACATAGAATATGCTGGCAAAGTAACACATAGAGAGTAATGAACAGTAATAATGCTATACTACATGCATATATGGCTGGTGGAAAGCTCTATGGTTAAAGTTTACGCGAAAAGCCAATTTTTCCCTACTACAAAGGAATAAATTTTATTTAACTATCATGGTGGTTGTTAAACATTGAGAAGGTACCTCCAACTCAATCCCAATTAAGTGTCATCGTTAACCCAACAAAATTAATTAAAAGTAACATGGTGATGAGATTCAAATGATAATCCAGGTACTAGATACTCAAGTTGTCCATAACCGGGGACACGGCTAACCATGATTAGTTTGTACACTCTGCAGAGGTTTGCGCACTTTTCCCCACAAGACTCGATCGCCTCCGTTTTATTTCTCGCACTGCATGGTGTTTGAGAAACGAATGACCGAGACACAGTCTTTCAGAAACAATCACTCTTTACTCTGGATGGACCGGTACACCTACTTTCCCCTACATCTACTAGCCCACCTCTTCAAGATATCTTGTAACCTACTCAACTATGCTAGAGCCCATAATAGCTTGTGGCTGCACACGGAAGTTTCTAGCATGAACAATCTTATGATCCCTTTGAGCCTAGGTGGCGGACCTTATAAAATCAGACAACACTGGGTTCTCCAGGTGCCTCAATCCACCCAGATGTGAGTTTTAGTTGCCACCTTAAGTTGAACCATTAATAAACATCTCACATCTGTCATGAATATCTCTCAAACCCAAACCACGTCTACGAGCATAGCATGGCAATAATAATAGCAACGTAGAAGTAACTCCCAAGGGTTTGAATGGAAAACAGGTAATAGGTACTACCTCAACTACTTCCCAATTCCCACAATTTAATTAGATCCTAACCATGCAATGTTTGAGGAATAGATCTAATGCAATAAAAACTGGGTATGGAAAGTATGATCAAAGTGTTACTTGCCTTGCTGATGATCCGCAAAACCTAGCGATTCGAAGTAACAAGCGGCACACTCCGGGTACTCTATCGCAAACAAACAAGCAAACAATAAGTACTCATCTAATGCACAGGTAAAACTCGAATAAAAGATCCAACCAGAAAGTTCAACTTAAGTACTCCGGTTTGCAAAAGAATCAACTCGAAAGAAACAACGAAAGTCAAACTACGAAAGAAAGAAGCTTCGTTTACTAATCTGGATCTAGGTCAAATTTTACTGTAGCAAAAACTTGTTTGAGTAGGTTAAACGGAAAGAGAATTTCGAGACGAAACTCTAGGCGCTTGAATCGCCTGATTCCGATAAACGAGCGAGAAGTTAAACAGAAACGAAGATTTGATCAGAAATCGAATCTGAGATAATCGCAGAAAAATCCGACGAAAAAGAAAAACGGACGAACGGTTAAAGAACAGACGAACGTGTTCGTTAAAATGAACGGTTCGGTGAACGCTCGCAAAATAACAAAACCGAAAAAAAACGATCTAGGGTTTTTTTAAACGAATGGTTTTTTTTAAACAAAAACCGGCGACGAACGAGGCGAGGCAGTACCTCGTCGGGGCAGAGATTCGGCGGGGCTCCGGCGGGGCTCCGGCGGGGCGCGGGGTGCGGCGGGGGTGCGAGGGGCCACGAGGGGGCGGCTCCGGCGACGAACGGCGGCGGCGGCAGGCTCGGCTCCGGCGGCGGCGGACGAGGCGGGTGCGGGCGGCGGCGGGCGAGGTGAGAGGAGAGGGGGGGTATTTATATGGGGGGAGAGCTCGGCTTGGAGGAGGGGGCGGCCGGGGAGGCATGCGGCGGCGGGACTCGGCGCGGTGGCGCTCCCGTGCTGGGGAAGGAGAGGGCGACGGGGTGGGCCGGCGCTCGGCTGGGCTTCGGCCCGGTCGGGTGTCGCGCAGTTTTTTTTAAAACGTTCCGCGGAAAATAATTCACAGAAAAATAAATAAAAGTCAGAAAAATATAAAATAAAATTTCCCCATCTAGTTAGAAAATCTAGAATAGGGTGAACATTTTTTTAAAATCAAAATAGATATTTTGAAAACATGCAATATTTTTAATGCAATAAAAATTGCAAATAAAATCCAAATAAATTCCAATAAATTATTTTAACATTTTTCCTCCAGTATTTCAATTGTTTTGGAGAAGTCATATTTTCTCCTCTCGTTTATTTTTAAAATGAAATATTTTTCCGGAGAGAAAATAATTAAAACCAAAATCCTCGTCTTATTATTTGATGAAAATCAAATATGAAAATTCGAGAAAATCCCCAACTCTCTCCGAGGGTCCTTGAGTTGCTTAGGATTTATCGAGGATTTGTCAAAATGCAATAAAACATGATATGCAATGATGATCTATGTATAACATACCAAATTGAAAATTTGGGATGTTACAAACCTACCCCCCTTAAGATGAATCTCGCCCTCGAGATTCGGGTTGGCTAGAAAACAGGTGGGAGTGGTCCTTCCGTAGATCTTCCTCTCGCTCCCAGGTGGCTTCATCTTCCGTGTGGTGACTCCACTGAACTTTGCAAAACTTGATAACCTTGCTGCGGGTAACTCGGCTGGCATACTCAAGAATCTTAACTGGTTTCTCCTCATAGGTCAAATCACTTTCCAGCTGAATCGCTTCCAGTGGCACGGTATCTCTCAGTGGTATCTCAGCCATCTCTGCGTGGCACTTCTTCAACTGAGAAACGTGAAACACATCATGAACTCCAGACAATCCTTCGGGCAATTCCAGCTTGTAAGCAACCTCTCCCATACGTTCCACAACTCTGTATGGTCCGATAAAAGGGGGCGCTAACTTTCCCTTAACTCCAAAACACTTCACTCCTCGAAGTGGTGATACTCGAAGATACACTCGGTCTCCGACTTCGTGAACTGTCTCTTTTCGTTTAGAATCAGCGCAACTCTTCTGCCTGGACTGGGCTACCTTGAGCCTATCGCGAATCAACCTCACTTTCTGTTCAGACTCCTTAATCAAATCAGGTCCAAACAGCTGACGGTCTCCAACTTCGTCCCATAACAACGGTGTTCTACACCTCCTTCCATACAAGGCTTCTAAAGGGGCCATCTTCAAACTGGTTTGATAACTGTTGTATAAGAAAACTCCGCATATGGCAAATTGTCGTCCCAACTAGATCCATAATCTAGTGCACAAGCTCTCAACATGTCCTCCAAAATCTGGTTGACCCTCTCGGTCTGTCCATCTGTCTGCGGGTGAAAAGCTGTACTGAATTCCAGCCTGGTTCCCAATGTTTCATGTAACTGCTTCCAAAACTTCGAGGTAAATTGGGTTCCTCTGTCTGATACAATGGTCCTCGGAACTCCATGCAAACATACGATCCTGGTCATGTATATCTTTGCCAACTTAGCACTGGTGTAAGTGGTCTTCACTGGAATGAAATGAGCCACTTTCGTCAAACGGTCGACTACAACCCATATTGAGTCATAGCCTGAACGAGTCCTGGGTAATCCCGTGATAAAATCCATGCCTATTTTATCCCACTTCCATTCGGGTATCGGCAATGGTTGTACCAATCCTGCTGGCTTCTGATGCTCTGCCTTCACTCTCTGACATACATCACAAACTGCTACATATTCTGCAATATCCTTCTTCATTCCGGTCCACCAGAAAGTATTCTTCAAATCCAAATACATCTTGGTATTCCCTGGGTGAATCGAGTACGGTGAATCATGGGCTTCTTGCAAAATCAACTTCCTGATCTCCGGATCATTTGGCACATATACGCGGTCCTCAAACCATAAGGTATCGTGCTCATCCTCACGAAATCCCTTGGCTTTTCCTTTGCTCATCTTCTCCTTTATCTCTTCAATCTCCTTGTCTGTCTTCTAAGCTTCTCTGATCCTTTCCATCAAGGTAGACTGAATCTTCAATGTCGCTAAATAGCCCCTTGGGATTATCTCCAAACATAGCTCGCGAAGGTCCTCGGCTAACTCCTGAGGTAAATCTCCTGTCATGAGGGTGTTGACATGACTCTTGCGGCTCAACGCGTCTACTACTACGTTAGCCTTTCCAGGGTGATAATGCAATCTCATATCATAATCCTTAATGAGCTCCAACCTTCTCCTCTGTCTGAGATTTAACTCCTTCTGCGTCAAAATATACTTCAAACTCTTGTGATCCGTATACACCTCACAATGGTTTCTGATGAGAAACTGTCTCCATGTCTTCAATGCATGTACCCCGGCTGCTAATTCCAAATCATGCGTAGCATAATTCTTCTCATGGGGTTTAAGTTGTCGTGAAGCATATGACACAACTCTTCCTTCCTGCATAAGCACTGCTCCAAGTCCTCGACGAGAAACGTCGCAATAAACTTCATAGTCCTTGCATTGATCTGGCAGAATCAACACTGGTGAGGTAACCAATCGTTTCTTCAACTCCTGGAAACTAGCTTCACATTCCTCAGTCCAATTGAATTTGGTGTCCTTCTTCAATAGCTCAGTCATGGGCTTAGCAATCTTCGAGAAATTCTCGATGAATCTCCGGTAATATCCTGTGAGTCCAAGAAAACTCCGGATTTCTCCAACTGTCGTGGGTGATTCCCAACTTGTCACTGTGTCAACCTTGGCAGGGTCTACTGCTATTCCTTCTCCAGAAATAACATGTCCAAGGAATCCAACTTCCTTCAGCCAAAATTCACACTTGCTGAACTTGGCATATAACTGATGTTCTCTGAGCTTCTCAAGTACCAATCGTAAATGCTCCTCATGCTCTTCCTCGTCTTTGGAAAAGATTAAAATATCATCAATGAACACCACGACGAACTTATCCAAAAACTCCATAAACACTTTGTTCATCAGGTTCATGAAATAGGTAGGGGCGTTAGTCAAACCAAATGACATAACGGTATACTCATACAATCCATATCTGGTGGTAAAAGCCGTCTTAGGTATATCCTGCTCTCGAATCTTTAACTGATGGTATCCTGATCGTAGATCGATCTTGGAGAATACTTTAGCTCCTTGTAGGCAGTCAAACAAATCATTGATCATCGGCAGTGGATACTTGTTTTTGATGGTCACTTCATTCAATCCTCGGTAATCAACAACCATCCTCAGCGATCCATCTTTCTTCTCCACTAGAAGTACTGGTGATCCCCAAGGTGACGAACTTGGGAGAATATAGCCTTTATCCAGTAACTCCTTGATCTGCTTCTTAATTTCCTCCAAATCCTTTGCTGGCATCCTGTACGGTCTCTTAGATATTGGACCCGTGCCTGGCAAAAGTTCAATCAAGAACTCAATGTCTCTATCTGGTGGCATGCCTGGCAACTCTTCTGGAAATACATCCGGATAATCCTTCACCACTGGTACTTCCTCCTGTACAACTCCTGATCAGGAATTTACTTGAGTCCTCTTTGGCATATGCCGGGATACATACTTGATCCTTTTTCCTTCCGGGGTGGTAAGCAAAATCGTCTTGCTGGCGCAATCAATGTTTCCTCCATACAACGATAGCCAATCCATTCCCAAAATCACATCCAAACCTTGCGATTCCAAAACAATGAGGTCTGAGGGGAAAACATGCCTTCCAATGGCCAATGGTATCTGAAAACATCCTTGGGTTGCCATATACTCTGCTCCTGGCGAAGTTACTAACATATGGGTTTTGAGAACTTGGGTGGACATCTTAAACTTATTCACGAATCCCCTTGATATGTATGAATGCGTTGCACCAGTATCGAAAAGAACGGTTGCAGTAAATGACTTAACCAAAAACTTACCTATTACTGCATCAGGCTGAGCTTCAACCTCCTCCACGCTCACGTGGTTCACATGTCCTTTGTTGAACGGGTTCGGCTTCTTCCCAGAGCTTCCATTGCCATTTCCATTTTGGGCTTCAGGACAATCAGTTGCATAATGTCCAGTCTTCTGGCACTTGAAACAAGTAATGTGACTTAGATCCCTCTTGGTTGGGGTAGATGGGTTGGTGCGATTCTGTCCGTTGCCTCCTCCATTCCCATTACCATTCTTGGAGCCATTATGGTTGTGCGAACTACCTCCTCCATGGGTATGCTGAAACTGTCCTCCCGGTCTCGGGGCAAATCGTGGCTTCTGCTGAGCTCCAGAATTGTACTTCCTTGTCCATACTTCCTCTTACGGTTTTCAATCTGCTGTTGCTTTCCTTCAATCATGAGAGCTCTATCTACCAGCTCCTGGTAGTTGTTGAAGGTTGCTACCATCAACTGCATACTCAGTTCATCATTCAGCCCTTCCAAAAATTTCTCCTGCTTGGCAGCATCTGTAGCAACGTCATCTGGTGCATAACGTGCTAACTTACTGAAATCCTCCACATACTGGCCTACGGTGCGTCCTCCGTGGCGTAGGTTGCGAAACTCACGCTTCTTCATAGCCATAGCTCCTGTTGAAACATGAGCTGTACGGAAAGCTTGCTGAAACTGATCCCATGTGATAGTGTCAATAGGGTGCGTGGCTGTATAATTCTCCGACCATGATGCTGCGGGTCCATCAAGCTGATGTGCGGCAAAACGCACTCTTTCTGCATCTGTGCATCCTGCAGTGGTCAACTCCCTTCCAACTTTGCGGAGCCAATCATCTGCAACAATCGGCTCGGTGCTACTGGAAAACACCGGCGGGTTTAGCCTCAAGAAACGGGCTAAGTGATCAACAGGTGGTGGTGGCGGTGGGTTGTTGTTGTTGTTGTTGTTGCCTTGGTTCTGCACTAACACTTGCATCAGGGCATTCTGTTGCTGAATCAACTGGGTGATCTCTGGTGGGAAAACAAATCCGGTGTCGCGTCTCGGAGGCATCTGATAGGTTTAGAAAAGATGAGAGTTAAGAATAGAATGAGGTCTAGAGAGAAAGCACTACCCATATGCTCATGAGACAAATACAATCAATATCACTCAATCAATTCAAACAAGGCAAAACAATCGATCTAACTAGTCTTACAAAGTGCTTAAACTATACTATTAAATGGGGGAAAAACTACTACTGATATGGTGGTCTACTAGAAATTCTGATCCGTTGAAGACTCCATGATGTCTGTTCCAGCTTCGTCAACAAAGTCATCTTCACTTGGTTCCGAGTCGGTGTCGTCGATGATGATGTAGTTATCCGGACAAGTGCATTCGTCGACTTCTGCTTTTGGCACTGGATTTCCCATGAATACTCCAATCTTCTTCTCCAGGTCGTCATTCTTCCCTACTAGTGCGATGATTTCCTCCATATAATCCTCGCGTGTAGCCTTGAGTTCTTCTTGGAGCTCCTTGATCTTCGTCAATGCCTTCTTCAGTTCTTCCTTGTCCGTGCACATCTGGTTCTCCTGGCGACGAATATGTTGGTTCTGCTCCTGGATGAAAGCTGCAATTGATCCATCCTTCTTGGTTCTGATCATCTCCCATTGCGCGTCTCGGCGTCCACAAATTTGGTAAATTGTATCCTTAAGCTCCTGGTGATAGACTTCTCCAATGCGTCCCATGGCGATGTGTGCGGCCATGCTCTTCCCTAAACTCCAGGTTGGTGCTTCGAAAACCAATCTTATGGGTTAAGTAACTGGTACAAACGTCCTTCCTGGAATGTGAACTTGAATCTTCCAGCTCTCCTCTTCGGGTAATATGGCGTTGTAGGTTCCGGTGATGCTTGGTATTCCTATGTTCAAATACTTAGTGACTTCCTTCAAGTGTCGACCAAACGGCGTGTCTTCATCTGGTTGCATGAACTTGCTCCTTGCATCCGCCCTTCCTAAAAGAGTAGAAAGTGGAGAGGAGTCAGAAATGAGAAGAGAGAAGCTTTCTAGGGCTTAAGCTTAGTGGTCGTGTCCTACAGTCAGCGTGTGCTCTGATACCAACTTTGTAGCGACCAGACCTCAAATGGTCCGTGCTGCTGTGCACCAGTGTCATCCCTGGATCAGTAATGCTGACACGCGCAGTACAAATGGAGGATTTATAACAGAGTAGCAATCACACACTTATTACATCGAATATCTCCAAAGAGATTAAGTATGATAAATATGGCTTAAGGCCATCTAATACGATAACAGCGGAAGACTTGGAAGATAAGTGAGTCCATCAACTCCAGCGGCATCACTGAGTATAAGACCACGACCTAAGGCACCTTACTCGTCGTCTGAAAAGTCTACAACATGAAACGTTGCAGCCCGAAAACGGGTCAACACATAGAATATGCTGGCAAAGTAACACATAGAGAGTAATGAACAGTAATAATGGTATACTACATGCATATATGGCTGGTGGAAAGCTCTATGGTTAAAGTTTATGTGAAAAGCCAATTTTTCCCTACTACAAAGGAATAAATTTTATTTAACTATCATGGTGGTTGTTAAACATTGAGAAGGTACCTCCAACTCAATCCCAATTAAGTGTCATCGTTAACCCAACAAAATTAATTAAAAGTAACATGGTGATGAGATTCAAATGATAATCCAGGTACTAGATACTCAAGTTGTCCATAACCGGGGACACGGCTAACCATGATTAGTTTGTACACTCTGCAGAGGTTTGCGCACTTTTCCCCACAAGACTCGATCGCCTCCGTTTTATTTCTCGCACTGCATGGTGTTTGAGAAACGAATGACCGAGACACAGTCTTTCAGAAACAATCACTCTTTACTCTGGATGGACCGGTACACCTACTTTCCCCTACATCTACTAGCCCACCTCTTCAAGATATCTTGTAACCTACTCAACTATGCTAGAGCCCATAATAGCTTGTGGCTGCACATGGAAGTTTCTAGCATGAACAATCTTATGATCCCTTTGAGCCTAGGTGGCGGACCTTATAAAATCAGACAACACTGGGTTCTCCAGGTGCCTCAATCCACCCAGATGTGAGTTTTAGTTGCCACCTTAAGTTGAACCATTAATAAACATCTCACATCTGTCATGAATATCTCTCAAACCCAAACCACGTCTACGAGCATAGCATGGCAATAATAATAGCAACGTAGAAGTAACTCCCAAGGGTTTGAATGGAAAACAGGTAATAGGTACTACCTCAACTACTTCCCAATTCCCACAATTTAATTAGATCCTAACCATGCAATGTTTGAGGAATAGATCTAATGCAATAAAAACTGGGTATGGAAAGTATGATCAAAGTGTTACTTGCCTTGCTGATGATCCGCAAAACCTAGCGATTCGAAGTAACAAGCGGCACACTCCGGGTACTCTATCGCAAACAAACAAGCAAACAATAAGTACTCATCTAATGCACAGGTAAAACTCGAATAAAAGATCCAACCAGAAAGTTCAACTTAAGAACTCCGGTTTGCAAAAGAATCAACTCGAAAGAAACAACGAAAGTCAAATTGCGAAAGAAAGAAGCTTCGTTTACTAATCTTGATCTAGGTCAAATTTTACTGTAGCAAAAACTTGTTTTAGTAGGTTAAACGGAAAGAGAATTTCGAGACGAAACTCTAGGCGCTTGAATCGCCTGATTCCGATAAACGAGCGAGAAGTTAAACAGAAACGAAGATTCGATCAGAAATCGAATCTGAGATAATCGCAGAAAAATCCGACGAAAAAGAAAAACAGACGAACGGTTAAAGAACGGACGTTCGTTAACAGAGAAAAACTGACGAACGCGTTCGTTAAAACGAACGGTTTGGTGAATGCTCGCAAATTAACAAAACCGGAAAAAACCGATCTAGGGTTTTTTTTAAACGAATGGTTTTTTTTTAAAACAAAAACCGGCGACGAACGAGGCGAGGCAGTACCTCGTCGGGGCAGAGATCCGGCGGGGCTCCGGCGGGGCGCGGGGTGCGGGGCTCGGGGGGGTGCGAGGGGCGGCGAGGGGGCGGCTCCGGCGACGAACGGCGGCGGCGGCGGGCTCGGCTCCGGCGGCGGCGGACGAGGCGGGTACGGGCGGCGGCGGGCGAGGTGAGAGGAGAGGGGGGAGTATTTATATGGGGGGGAGAGCTCGGCTTGGAGGAGGGGGCGGCCGGGTAGGCGTGCGGCGGCGGGACTCGGCGCGGCGGCGCTCCCGTGCTGGGGAAGGAGAGGGCGACGGGGTGGGCCGGCGCTCGGCGGTGCTTCGTCCCGGTCGGGCGTCGCGCAATTTTTTTTAAACGTTCCGCGGAAAATAATTCACAGAAAAATAAATAAAAGTCAGCAAAATATAAAATAAATTTTCCCCGTCTAGTTAGAAACTCTAGAATAGGATGAACATTTTTTTAAATCAAAATAGATATTTTGAAAACATGCAATATTTTTAATGCAATAAAAATTGCAAATAAAATCCAAATAAATTCCAATAAATGATTTTAACATTTTTCCTCCAGTATTTCAATTGTTTTGGAGAAGTCATATTTTCTCCTCTCGTTTATTTTTAAAATGAAATATTTTTCCGGAGAGAAAATAATTAAAACCAAAATCCTCGTCTTATTATTTGATGAAAATCAAATATGAAAATTCGAGAAAATCCCCAACTCTCTCCGAGGGTCCTTGAGTTGCTTAGGATTTATCGAGGATTTGTCAAAATGCAATAAAACATGATATGCAATGATGATCTATGTATAACATACCAAATTGAAAATTTGGGATGTTACAACAAGTATAGGGGATCTATCGTAGTCCTTTCAATAAGTAAGAGTCTCGAACCCAACGAGGAGCAGAAGGAAATGACAAGCGGTTTTCAGTAAGGTATTTTCTGCAAGCATTGAAATTATCGGTAACAGATAGTTTTGTGATAAGGTAATTTGTAACGGGTAACAAGTAACAAAAGTAAAAAAAGGTGCAGCAATGTGGCCCAATCCTTTTTGTAGCAAAGGACAAGCCTGGACAAACTCTTATATAAGGGAAAACGCTCCCGAGGACACATGGGAATTATTGTCAAGCTAGTTTCATCACGCTCATATGATACGCGTTTGTTACTTTGATAGTTTAATATGTGGGTGGACCGGTGCTTGGGTACTGCCCTTCCTTTGACAAGCATCCCACTTATGATTAACCTCTATTGCAAGCATCCGCAACTACAAAAGAAGTATTAAGGTTAACCTAACCATAGCATGAAACATATGGATCCAAATCAGCCCCTTAGGAAGCAACACATAAACTAGGGTTTAAGCTACTATCACTCTAGCAACCCATCATCTATTTATTACTTCCCAATGCCTTCCTCTAGGCCCAAACAATGGTGAAGTGTCATGTAGTCGACGTTCACATAACACCACTAGAGGAGAGACAACATACATCTCATCAAAATATCGAACGAATACCAAATTCACATGACTACTTATAGCAAGACTTCTCCCATGTCCTCAGGAACAAACGTAACTACTCACAAATCATATTCATGTTCATAATCAGAGAGGTATTAATATGCATAAAGGATCTGAACATATGATCTTCCACCAAATAAACCAACTAGCATCAACTACAAGGAGTAATCAACACTACTAGCAACCCACAGGTACCAATCTGAGGTTTTGAGACAAAGATCGGATACAAGAGATGAACTAGGGTTTGAGATGAGATGGTGCTGGTGAAGATGTTGATGGAGATTGACCCCCTCCCGATGAGAGGATCGATGGTGATGATTCCCCCCTCCCGGCGGGATGTTTCTCCGGCATAACAGCTCCGCCGGAGCCCTAGATTGGTTTCGCCAGGTTCCGCCTCGAGACGGTGGCGCTTCGTCCCGAAAGCTTCCTCTCTATTTTTTCTGGGACGAAAGATTTCATATAGCAGTAGATGGGCACCGGAGGCCTGCCAGGGGCCCACGAGACAGGGGCGCGCCCAGGGGGGTAGGGCGCGCCCCCCCACCCTCGTGGCCAGGGTGTGAGCCCCCTCTGGTTGATTCTTTTGCCAGTATTTTTTATTAATTCCAAAAAGTGCCTCCGTGAAGTTTCATGACTTTTGGAGTTGTGTAGAATAGGTCTCTAATATTTGCTCCTTTTCCAGCCCAGAATTCCAGCTGCCGGCATTCTCCCTCTTCATGTAAACCTTGTAAAATAAGAGAGAATAGGCATAAGTACTGTGACATAATGTGTAATAACATCCCATAATGTAATAAATATTGATATAAAAGCATGATGCAAAATGGACGTATCAACTCCCCCAAGCTTAGACCTCGCTTGTCCTCAAGCGGAAGCCAATAACGAAAAATATGTCCACATGTTTAGAGATAGAGGTGTCGATAAAATAAAATACGGAAATGAGGGCATCATGATCATTCTTATAACAACAGCATATATAAATATTCTCATATGATTTCTTATGCTAAAGTAACAATCTATTCACAATGTAAAGTATGAATCAGAAACTTCATTGAAAACTAACAAACTATGATCTCGGTCATTGAAGCAATTGCAATTTATCATAACATAGGAAAGAGTCAATATAAGAGCTTTTCAGCAAGTCCACATACTCAACTATCATTTAGTCTTTCACAATTGCTAACACTCACGCAATACTTATGGTTATGGAGTTTTAATAGTTCATGCTAACTTACATCCAATTGGATATATATATCAGGATCTTTCCAACACAATGTGCTTGCCAAAGGATAAAATGTAAAAAGGAAAGGTGAAGATCACGATGACTCTTGTATAAGGTATAAGACAAGAATAAAAGATAGGCCCTTCGCAGAGGGAAGCAGAGGTTGTCATGTGCTTTTATGGTTGGATGCACAAAATCTTAATGCAAAATAACGTCACTTTATATTGCCACTTGTGATATGGACCTTTATTATGCAGTCCGTCGCTTTTATTTCTTCCATATCACAAGATCGTATAAAGCTTAGTTTCCCCACACTAATAAATCATACATATTTAGAAAGCAATTTTATTGCATGCAACAATGACAACTTACTTGAAGGATCTTACTCAATCCATAGGTACGTATGGTGGACTCTCATGGCAAAACTGGGTTTAAGGATATTTGGAAGCACAAGTAGTATCTCTACTTGGTGCAAAGAATTTGGCTAGCATGAGGGGGAAAAGCAAGCTCAATATGTTGCATGATCCATGACAATATACTTTATTTTGGATATAAGAAAACATAGCCCATTACGTTGTCTTCTTGTCCAACATCAACTTTTTAGCATGTCATATTTTAGTGAGTGCTCACAATCATAAAAGATGTCCAAGATAGTATATTTATATGTGAGAACCTCTCTTTCTTTATTATTTCCTATTAACTGCAACGATGACCAAAACTATGTTTGTCAACTCTCAACAACTTTTATTCATCATACTCTTTATATGTGAAGTCATTACTCTCCATAAGATCAATGTGATCTCTTTATTTATTTATGTTCTTTCTTTTTCTATTATCCCCTCAAGATCATAGCAAGATAATCAAGCCCTTGACTCAAAACAAATCTTTATTATAGCTCACGGACTCGGTTACATAGAAGGATCATAAAGCAAAACTCAAGACTAGATCATACTAAAACTTTATTCTACTAGATCAAGATATTACCAAAAGGATCGAACTAAGAAAAACGGTAAAGATAGAAGTGTGATGGTGATACGATACCGGGGCACCTCCCCCAAGCTTGGTAGTTGCCAAGGGGAGTGCCCATACCCATGTGTTTATGCCTCTTTCCTCGGAGGTGGTGATGATGGAGTTGTTGATGATGTAGGCTTGTCGTCCCTCTTCCAAGGCATAGGCTCACCATCATAGAAAGATGATCGAGTCTCTGGAATCCTCAAATCTGCAGCCAAACTCATCCTCTTGAATCTATATTCATACTCACAGTTTTGGTTTTGCAAGTCATAGATCTGGGCTTGGAGGTGCTCGATTTTCTCGTGAAGCTTGAAGATGGCCTCCCCAATGTTCTTGGCATCCAACTTGTGGTCGTTGGTGAAGTCCGCGATCATCATGTGGTTGGCGTCGAGTCCGCGTTCCACCATCCCTTGGCACTTTAAAACTTGCTGCTCCATTGCTTCCAGTCTTGTCTCCACGCTTCCGGTCCTCCTTGGTCCCTCAACATCGCGGATATGCAACACCCCCTCATGCATATCAATGGTTTGAGGGTGTTGCAGCACCTCCGCGCGGTTGGGGTTGATGACCTTCTCGAAGAATTTGTCCTTGGTGGCGCTTGAAGACGTCATGATGATCTAGATCTGTCAGAAAAACAGCTCGAAACAAAAACAGATGATATTTGCGTGGTGCGGTTGTCAAAACCTTTGGGAGATTATATAATGAATTTTTACCGACCAAAAGAAGTATCGTGCAAGGAAACGGAGTCCGGAGAGCACGCGAGGTGCCCACGAGGCAGGGGGGCGCGCCCAGGGGGTAGGGCGCGCTCTCCACCCTCCTGGACGCCTCGTGTCCTTCCCGGACTACTTCTTATTTTCCTATTTTCTTAAATATTCAAAACAGAGAAATATTGCTATTAGAACTGTTTTGGAGTCGGTTTACTTACCGTACCACATACCTATTCCTTTTCGTAGTCTGAAACATTCTGGAAAGTGTCCCTTATGTATTCCTCCGGGGTTGTGGTTTCAATAACATTAGTTTCAACATTTATTGGGTTACCTGAGATATAATGTTTGATTCTTTGACCGTTCACCACCTTCGGATTTGTGCCTTCAAAGTTGTTGATTTTTATGGCACTGGAATGATAGACCTCCTCGATAACGTAAGGACCTTCCCATTTAGAGAGGAGTTTCCCTGCAAAAAATCTTAAACGAGAGTTGTATAGCAAAACATAATCACCTACATTAAACTCACGCTTTTGTATCCTTTTGTCATGCCATATTTTAACTTTTTCTTTAAACAATTTGGCATTCTCATATGCTTCGGTTCTCCATTCATCAAGTGAGCTAATGTCAAATAGCCTCTTCTCACCGGCAAGTTTGAAATCATAATTGAGCTCTTTAATGGCCCAATATGCCTTATGTTCTAGTTCGAGAGGTAAATGACATGCTTTTCCATAAACCATTTTATACGGAGACATACCCATAGGATTCTTATATGCAGTTCTATAGGCCTATAATGCATCATCAAGTTTCTTGGACCAATTCTTTCTAGATCTATTAACAGTCTTTTGCAAAATTAATTTGATCTCTCTATTACTCAGTTCTACTTGACCACTAGACTGTGGGTGGTATGGAGATGCAAATCTATGATTAACATCATACTTAGCAAGCATTTTACGAAAAGCACCATGAATAAAATGTGAACCACCATCAGTCATTAAGTATCTAGGGACTCCAAACCTCAGAAAAATAACTTCTTTAAGCATGTTGATAGAGGTGTTATGATCATCACTACTAGTTGGAATAGCTTCTACCCACTTAGTAACGTAATCAATAGCAACTAAAATATGTGTATACCCATTAGAGGAAGGAAACGGTCCCATATAATCAAAGCCCCAAACATCAAATGGTTCAATAACAAGTGAATAGTTCATAGGCATTTCTTGACGTCTACTAATGTTACCAATTCTTTGACATTCATCACAAGACAAGACAAACTTACGGGCATCTTTGAAAAGAGTAGGCCAATAAAAACCGGATTGCAATACCTTATGTGCAGTTCTATCTCCAGCATGGTGTCCTCCATAAGCCTCGGAGTGACACTTGCGTAGGATCTGTTCCTGTTCATGCTCAGGTACACAACGTCTAATAACACCATCTACTCCTTTATATAGGTGTGGGTCATCCCAGAAGTAATGTCTTAAATCATAGAAAAACTTTTTCTTTTGCTGGTATGTGAAACCAGGTGGTATAAATTTAGCAACAATGTAATTAGCATAATCAGCATACCATGGAGCAGTACGAGAAACATTTATGACAACTAATTGTTCATCAGGAAAGCTATCATCAAAAGGTAGTGGGTCATCAAGAACATTCGCTAACCTAGATAAGTTGTGTGCAACGGGGTTCTCAGCTCCCTTTCTATCAATAATATGCAAATCAAATTCTTGTAGCAAGAGAACCCATCTAATAAGTCTAGGTTTAGCATCTTTCTTTTCCATAAGATATTTAATAGCAGCATGATCAGTGTGAACAGTTACTTTGGAATCAACTATATAAGGTCTGAACTTATCACAAGCAAATACAACTGCTAAAAATTCCTTTTTAGTAGTGGTATAATTTCTCTGGGCACTGTCTAGAGTTTTACTAGCATATTGAATAACATTTAATTTCTTATCAACTCTTTGTCCTAGAACAGCGCCTATAGCATAATTGCTAGCATCACACATAATTTCAAAGGGTAAATTCCAATCAGGTGGCTGAACAATAGGTGCAGAAATCAAAGCTTTCTTAAGTATTTCAAATGCTTCTACACAAGAGGCCTAGAAATTTTAGAGAAGTCCTTAATGAACCTCCTATAAAAACCGGCATGACCGAGGAAACTTCTTATTACCTTTAATGTCCTTAGGACACGACATCTTTTCAATAGCATCAACTTTAGCTTTATGAACTTCAATACCTCTTTCAGAAATTTTATGCCCCAAGACAATACCTTCATTGACCATAAAGTGGCACTTCTCCCAATTCAAGACAAGATTAGTTTCTTCACATCTCTACAAAACTCGATCAAGGTTTCTCAAGCAATCATCAAAAGAAGTTCCATATACGGAGAAATCATCCATGAAAACCTCAACAATCTTTTCACAAAAGTCAGAGAATATAGCCATCATGCATCTTTGAAAGGTAGCAAGTGCATTGCATAAAACAAAAGGCATACATCTATAAGAAAAGGTATCGAAAGGGCAAGTAAAAGTGGTCTTTTCTTGATCCTCCTTGGACACAGGTATTTGAGAGAAACCAGAATGACCATCTAGAAAGCAAAAATGTGTATGTTTGGATAATCTTTCTAGCATTTGATCAATAAAAGGTAAAGGGTAATGAACCTTTTTAGTAGATTTATTTAATTTGTGGAAATCAATTAACATTCTATAACCTGTAACAATTCTTCGTGGTATCAATTCATCTTTATCATTAGGAACAACAGTAATACCTCCCTTCTTAGGGACACAATGGACAGGCTTACCCACTGACTATCAGCAACGGGATAAATTATACCTGCCTCCAGAAGCTTTAGTATTTCTTTTCTTACCACTTCTTTCATCTTAGGATTTAACCGTCGTTGGTGATCAACAATCGGTTTAGCGTCTTTCTCCAATTATATTTTGTGCTGGCATAGAGTGGGACTAATGCCCTTAAGATCATCAAGAGTATATCCAGCAGCACGGTGCTTCTTCAGAGTTTTCAATAATTTCTCTTCTTCCTGCTCTGAAAGGTTAGCACTAATAATAATAGGATATATCTTCTTTTCATCAAGATAAGCATATTTAAGGGTATCAGGTAATGGTTTAAGCTCAAACACAGGATCACCCTTTGGTGGAGGAGGATCCCCTAGAATTTCAACATGCAAGTTGTGTTTCAAAATAGGTCCCTGTTTTAAGAATACTTCATCTATTTCCGTTCTTTCATTCATAAACATATCATTTTCATGGTCTAGCAAATATTGTTCTAAAGGATCATTAGGAGGCACGGCAATATAAGCAAGACCAATAATTTCATCTTTACTAGGAAATTCTTTATCATGGGGTTGTCTACAAAATTTAGCAAAATTAAACTCATGAGACATATCCCCTAAACCAATAGTAACAACATCCTTTTTGCAGTCTATCTTAGCATTAACAGTATTCAAGAAAGGCCTACCAAATATAATGGGACAAAAGTCATCTTGTGGAGAACCAAGAACAAGAAAATCAGTAGGGTATTTAACTTTCCCACACAAGACTTCAACATCTCTAACAATCCCAACTGGTGAAATAGTATCTCTATTGGCAAGCTTAATTGTAACATCAATATCTTCTATCTCAGCAGGTGCAATATCATGCATAATTTCTTTGTATAAGGAATGAGGTATTGCACTATCACTAGCACCCATATCACATAAGCCATGATAACAATGATCTCCTATTTTAACAACAATAGGCATGCCGACAACAGGTCTATGTTTATTTTTAGTATCTGGTCTAGCAATTCTAGCAGCTTCATTACAGAAGTAAATAACATGCCCATCAATATTATCAACCAAGAGATCCTTAACCATAGCAATACTAGGTTCAACTTTAATTTGCTCAGAGGGTGTATATGTTCTAGCATTACTCTTATGAACCACAGTTGAAGCTTTAGCATGATCCTTAATTCTAACAGGGAAAGGTGGTTTCTCAATATAAGCGGTAGGAACAATAGGATCAAAATTATACATGATAGTCTTTTATTCAACTTTAATAGGTTCAACTAATTTTACTTCAATGGGAGGATGATATTTAAACCACTTCTCCTTAGGGAGATCAACATGAGTAGCAAATGATTCATAGAAAGAAGCTACTATCTCAGAGTCATGTTCGTATTTAGTGCTAAATTCACGAAAACATCGGTATCCATAAAAGATTTAACACAATCAAACTTAGGTGTTATACCTGACTCCTTACTTCGTCGAGTTCCCAATCTTCAGAGTTGCGTTTAATTCTTTCCAATAAATCCCATCTGAATTCAACAGTCTTCATCATAAAAGAACCAGTACAAGAAGTATCGAGCATGGAGCGATTATTGAGAGAAAGCCGAGCATAAAAAATTTGAATAATAATTTCTCTTGAGAGCTCATGATTGGGGCATGAATATAACATTGACTTAAGCCTCCCCCAAGCTTGAGCGATAATTTCTCCTTCACGAGGCCAAAAATTATATATATAATTACGATCACGATGAACCAGATGCATAGGATAAAACTTCTGATGAAATTCCAATTTCAATCGGTTGTAGTTCCATGATCCCATATCATCACATAGCCTAAACCATGTCAATGCCTTTCCCTTAAAAGATAAAGGCAAGACCTTCTTCTTGATAACATCCTCGGGCATACCCGCAAGCTTAAATAATCCACAAACTTCATCCACATAGATTAGGTGCAAATCGGGATGCAATGTTCCATCTCCTGTAAAAGGATTAGCTAGCAGTTTCTCTATCATACCCGAAGGAATTTCAAAGTAAACATCTTCAGTAGGTTCAGTAGGTTGATGAGCAACTCTTTGCTCTACTGGTTGGGGTTAATTTACACCGAACAAGCTCCTCAAAGGATTACTTTCCATAGTAACAAGTGACAGTAAATTTCAGCACACTATATAAATTTTTCCTTATCAAATTCCACTTACCAAAGGCGCTTCCCTCCCCGGCAACGGCGCCAGAAAAGAGTCTTGATGACCCATAAGTATAGGGGATCTATCGTAGTCCTTTCGATAAGTAAGAGTGTCCAACCCAACGAGGAGCAGAAGGAAATGACAAGTGGTTTTCAGTAAGGTATTCTCTGCAAGCACTGAAATTATCGGTAACAGATAGTTTTGTGATAAGGTAATTTGTAACGGGTAACAAGTAACAAAAGTAAACAAGGTGCAGCAAGGTGGCCCAATCCTTTTTGTATCAAAGGACAAGCCTGGACAAACTCTTATATAAAGGAAAACGCTCCCGAGGACACATGGGAATTATCGTCAAACTAGTTTTCATCACGCTCATATGATTCACGTTCGTTACTTTGATAGTTTGATATGTGGGTGGACTGGTGCTTGGGTACTGCCCTTCCTTGGATAAGCATCCCAGTTATGATTAACCTCTATGGCAAGCATCCGCAACTACAAAAGAAGTATTAAGGTAAACCTAACCATAGCATGAAACATATGGATCCAAATCAGCCCCTTAAAGCAACGCATAAACTAGGGTTTTAGCTTCTGTCACTCTAGCAACCCATCATCTACTTATTACTTCCCAATGCCTTCCTCTAGGCCCAAACAATGGTGAAGTGTCATGTAGTCGACGTTCACATAACACCACTAGAGGAGAGACAACATACATCTCATCAAAATATCGAACGAATACCAAATTCACATGACTACTTATAGCAAGACTTCTCCCATGTCCTCAAGAACAAACATAACTACTCAAAAATCATATTCATGTTCATAATCAGAGAGGTATTAATATGCATAAAGGATCTGAACATATGATCTTCCACCAAATAAACCAACTAGCATCAACTACAAGGAGTAATCAACACTACTAGCAACCCACAGATACCAATCTGAGGTTTTGAGACAAATATCGGATACAAGAGATGAACTAGGGTTTGAGATGAGATGGTGCTAGTGAAGATGTTGATGGAGATTGACCCCCTCCCGATGAGAGGATCGATGGTGATGACGATGGTGATGATTTCCCCCTCCCGGAGGGATGTTTCCCTGGCAGAACAGCTCCGCCGAAGCCCTAGCTTGGTTTCGCCAGGTTCTGCCTCGAGACGGCGGCGCTTCGTCCCGAAAGCTTCCTCTCTAATTTTTTGGGACGAAAGACTTCATATAGCAGACGATGGGCACCGGAGGCCTTCCAGGGGGCCCACGAGACAGGGGGCGCGCCCAGGGGGGTAGGGCGCGCCCCCACCCTCGTGGCCAGGGTGTGGGCCCCCTCTGGTTGATTCTTTTGCCAGTGTTTTTTATTAATTCCAAAAAGTGCCTCCGTGAAGTTTCAGTACTTTTGGAGTTGTGTAGAATAGGTCTCTAATATTTGCTCCTTTTCCAGCCCAGAATTCCAGCTGCCGGCATTCTCCCTCTTCATGTAAACCTTGTAAAATACGAGAGAATAGGCATAAGTATTGTGACATAATGTGTAATAACAACCCATAATGTAATAAATATCGATATAAAAACATGATGCAAAATGGACGTATCACCACTCAACTCCATTGGCATTGAACTTTTGTTCAAAACCAATACCTTGATTCTTCCGGTGCCTTCCTTGCTTGCGTACAATTTCCTCAAATTGCTTACTTCCGGCAAGGCTCTTGTAGACACCTTTCTCTATTATTCCCTTCAATAAGCTATTTTCTTGCTCAAGTGTAACTTGGCTAAGAGAGTAATTAGTGGAATCAAGAGAACTACTAGAAGCAACAATATTGGATTTAACATGATTATTGTTACTACTAGAAGAAGAATCTTTCTTGCTCTTGTTGATAGATTTTACTTGTGGCATATAAATAGACATGAGTAAACGCTTGGCAATGTAAGAAGAATTCTTCTTTTGAAGATCATCATTGATTGCTTTTAGGAACCCATGCTCTTGCTCTAATTTTAGCTTCTCGAAGCATAGCTTCTCATGAGTCCTTAGGAGCTCTCTATGATCCTCTAGAGCTGTTTCATGAGCTAACTTAAGAGTGTTTAGCTCTTTAGTTAGACGCACAATTTTCTTCTTATCATTGTTATTCGTTTCATCTTGATTAGCATGATTAATAGCAATTTCATCATAGTTTTCATCACTAGTATTGTCAACAAGTAAATCATCATCACCTAGCAAATCATCTTTATCACTATTGAAGTCAACATACTCGGGGTGTGATACCTTAGGGCCTTTAGCCAGGAAGCATCTTCCAATTCCTTCATTTGGTGATTCAAATATGTCGTAGGAGTTGGATGACACAAGTGCAAGACCAGCAACACCTTCATCTTGAGTATATTCGGAGTCAGAGTGATAACTTCTCTCGGAGTAGTTGTCGGAGTCGGAACCAGATACCCATTCACCAACGTGAGCTTGATGTCTTCGTCTTGTGTAGCTCTTTGATGACTTGTACTTCCTTTCCGGATACTTGCTTCTATGAGAGGGCCTTCGTTCATAACGATCTTCTCTACTCCTTCTCTCTCTTAGTGGTGATTCATCTCTTTTACTTCTCCTTTTAGGGAGCCGTACACTCATTGGAGTAGTGTCTGGGTCTTCCACAATTGTAGCAATTGCGATCGCGACTAGAAGATCTTTCGTCATTGAAGGACCTTGACTTGGAACTTCTCTCTTTGCTTCTACTCTTGTAGAATTTGTTGAAGTTCTTCACCATTAATCTCAATTCTTCATTGAAGACTTGTTCCTCACTTGATGTTGTAGGAGCATCAGATGAAGCTTTATAAGCACCACTAGACTTGTTGTGGAGCTCTTCCTTATCCTTGAGTGGCATCTCATGAGCAACAATTCTACCAATGACTTCCGTTGGCTTGAGATCTTTGTAGTTGGGCATCATTTGTATCAAGGTGCACACGGTATCATATTTTCCATCCAAGGCTCTTAGGATCTTCTTGATGATGAATTTGTCGGTCATCTGTTCACTTCCTAAGCTGGCAATCTCATTTGTGATGAGAGCAAGCCTAGAGTACATCTCAGCGACTCCTTCACCATCCTTCACTTTGAACTTGTTAAGTTGACTTTGAAGCACATCCAATTTGCATTCCTTGACGGACTAGGTACCTTCGTGCATATGAACCAAAGTATCCCAAATTTCCTTTGCATTCTCAAGGTGGCTGATTTTGTTGAATTCTTCGGGGCACAATCCGTTGAAGAGAATATCGCAAGCTTGAGCATTGTATTGCAACATCTTTAATTCCCCCACGGATGCTTCACGATCCGGTTCTCTTCCATCCTCGAAGTACTCACCTTGCAGGCCAATATGCACAATAGGCCAAACGGCGGGGTTATGACCAAGAATATGCATTTTCATCTTATGCTTCCAACTTGCAAAATTAGTACCATCAAAGTAAGGACCTCTACGGTGGTAATTTCCCTCGCTAGACGCCATACTCTCCTAGGTTGTGAAACCAAGGCTATGATCACCAAAGCTATGGAAATCAAGGAAAATGGAGACCGCAGCTCTGATACCACTTGTAGGATCGAAAGTAGGTCTAGAGGGGGTGATTAGACTACTTGACCAAATAAAAGTCTAACCTTTTCCCAATTTTAAGTGTTGGCAGATTTTAGCAATTAGTACAAGTCAAGCAATCAACCGACACATGCAATTCTAAGAGTGTAGCAGCAAAAAGTAAATCATTGCATATGAAGGTAAAGGGAAGGGTTTGGAGAAGGCAAATGCAATGTAGACACGGAGATTTTTGGCATGGTTCCGATAGGTGGTGCTATCATACGTCCATGTTGATGGAGACTTCAACCCACGAAGGGTAACAGCTGCGCGAGTCCACGGAGGGCTCCACCCACGAAGGGTCCACGAAGAAGCAACCTTGTCTATCCCACCATGGCCATCGCCCACGAAGGACTTGCCTCACTTAGGTAGATCTTCACGAAGTAGGCGACCCCCTTGCCCTTACAAACTTCTTGGTTCAACTCCACAATCTTGTCGAAGGCTCCCAAGCGACACCTAACCAATCTAGGAGACACCACTATCCAAAAGGTAATAGATGGTGTGTTGATGATGAACTCCTTGCTCTTGTGCTTCAAATGATAGTCTCCCAAACACTCAACTCTCTCTCACAGATTTGGCTATGGTGGAAAGATGATCTGAGTGGAAAGCAACTTGGGGAAGGCTAGAGATCAAGATTCTTGTGGTAGGATTGGAATATGTTGGTCTCAACACATGAGTAGGTGGTTCTCTCTCAGAAATGAGTAGTGGAAGTGTAGGCACATTCTGATGGCTCTCTCTCATATGGAGATGGGGGTGGAGGGGTGTATATAGTCTCCACACAAAATCAAACCGTTACACACATTTGACCCAACTCGGTCAGACCGAATAGAAGAACTCGGTGAGACTGATTCAGTTCAAAATGTGAACGTTAGGAATCTTGGTGAGACCGACTGGAACAACTCGGTGGGACCTATGTGCTAGGGCTAGGGAAAAACCTCATCTCGGTGTAACTGATTGCGTGAACTCGGTGAGACCGATTTTAGCAAAGAGCAAACAGAGAGTTGGTCAAGAAAATTCGGTGGGACCAATTGCTCATTTCGGTGAGATCGAAATGTTACAAAGGGAAACAGAGAGTTTGCAAGGCCATCTCAGTGAGACCAAGATCCGTATTGGTGTGACCGAATTGTCTAGGGTTTCTGGCGGTGGCTATGTCAATTGAACTCGGTGGCGCTGGATAGATCAAATCGGTGGGGCTGAGTTTGACTTTGAGTTTTGGACATATTTGGAAACGAGAAAGTGGCTGGGGGTTTTGGAGCAATATCACTAAGCACTTTGAGCAAGTAGACCATTAAGCAACACCTCATCCTATGGACTCAATGTGATCTTGGACCACTAAAATAGAAATGTAGAGTCTTGAGCTTTTGCCAATCTTTGTCCTTAGCATTTTGAGGGGTCCACATCTCTAGTCCATGCCATGCCAATCATTGAAATCTCTGAAATATTTAACCTAAATGGATGTTAGTTCAATGAGCTATATGTTGTTATGAATTACCAAAACCACCCGGGGATTAGTTGCACTTTCACGCAACAACGGTCGGAATTCGAACTCTCAAATTCGTGGGGGCACTCAATTTCCTCATGATAGGCAGGTCGCACTGGCGAAATCCTAACTCCTCGGCTTGACCAAATTCGTCAGCAACCAGATGAACTGTGTCACTCTCTCTAGCACATTCGTCAGCTGTTCTAGAGATTTCCAAAGGCTTCACTCGAAGAGGCTTGTGTATGTATAGGTTTGATCATCACTTTGTAAATGTGAACTATGATTCACCTAGACCCCCCTTTAATAGTACATGTTTTCCTATGACTCAAAATAAGAAGAAAGAAACTACAAAAAACAAAACTCTTCAAGCTTCAAAGTCTTCACATCAATCTCTTCAAAGGTCAGACCAATTTCATCACCAAATTCTTCACTTGAAGAAATACATTTTTAAGGGTTGTCTTCCATGGGTTAAACCAAATCTTCAGGGACTATAACTCATGTGTACACTCACAAACACATTAGTCCTCAACCTATTTGTCTTCAATACTCCAAAACCACTAAGGGGGCACTTGATGCACTTACAATCTCCCCCTTTTTGGTGATCGACGACAAATCGGTTAAGTTTTCAATGGGAGTAACTAATGGAAGTGTAAGTACTGAGTATGAAGTAATTGGTTACAAGATATTGAGGAACTCCCCCTGAAAATGTGCATATGAAGAATTTGCTTTGGATTGCAAATGCACGTGGCAGGTTGGGATTGTGGAGATCTCCCCTTATATCTTGGAATCAATCATGCTTGATCATGATCATTAGATAATGAAGAATTTGAATGCATGATGAAAATTGGCGTCTGACGAAATGCAGCATGCATGAGCATATATCATTGAGGATAAGTATATCAGAGCATGCGGATAAAAATGTAGCAAAAGAGTCAGACCACAAATAGTTATTAAGATACAACTCATCAAAGAGAGAATCAAATGAACACCAAGAGTTGCAACTTAGCAAAAAGAGCCCATAGAAAGACCCGCTTGAAGACTAACTCAAAATTCTCTCCCTTTGTCATCAAATGATCAAAAGGAGATGAACCTGAGGATTAACACACCTGAAGAATATCATCATGAAGAAGTTGGAGGGGCGCCAGTGTTGTTGTCAGGGTCGCGTGTAGTAGAGGGGCTGGCTGCAGTGTCTTCAACGTCTTAATTTTCGTTAGTTGAGCGTGATGGAGACACTGAGCTTGGGACGAGAGGAGGAACTTGAACCTTCTTGAACTTCTTCTTGGGCGGATTGGCCCAATCAGGGTTCATCTGAAAGTCCATTGTAGCAAGTTCTTCATCTGTCTTCAGATGTGAAAGTATGGCCCATGTTGTGTCAAATATCTCGTGTGCGTAGTACTGGTTCTTTCGAACAACATAATGCGTCACTGACATGTTGGTATGGATTGCTACAAGTTGACGCTTTCTCCAATCATGATTTCTGTCAATTTTTTGGTGCAAGCTGATGAGGAGTTCACAATCAGTCATGACACGAGGGGCTTCTGGCTGAGGAATTGGCCTTGACGCCTTAGCTGTCATATCTTGGCTTGCAGTTTCATCACCAGTTGATTGGGAGGTAGGCTGAATAAATTGTCCATCAAGGGGATGAATTCCTTCATCGATAATTGCCTTGCCTTTGCCAGGAACTAAGGAAATAGTGCTTTGAAGAACTTCTACCTCTGGCAGAAAACTGAGATGATTTTGTCCATCAGCCTTGTAGTGAATTTAAGACCTGTATCTGATGAATCTCATGATCCATGGAGCATATGGCTTCAAATCAATGGGTGATTGTGCCACTGTGACCAAAGTCCTCATGAAGAAATCATGTATGTTGATGGGAGTGCCATGTATAATATGAAAGAGCAGATTCTTCATAACTCCCACAACTTATTCAGTGTCAGAGTTGTGAACTTTGATGGGACTGAGGGTCTTGGCTAGAATGCGATAGACTCTGCGAGGCACATAAAGCAATTCCTTCACCAAGAAGGTTGTCCTTGGAGCTTCTCCTTCAGCCAATGGCTTCATCATCACTTGCATCAGATGATTGGGCAGTTAAGGTTCTTCAAAGATTTTTCTCGCTTATTCAAGGGGTGGATCTACTGGAAGAGCACGCAGTAATTCATCAACTGGTGCCTTGTAGTGAGTGTCTTCACTCATCCAGTCCAGAGCCCATGTTGAGATGTCATCAGCATTTCTTGATAAGTGTACTGTGGTATAGAACTAAAGAATGAGTTCTTCATTCCAATTGCATACATCTGAACAGAAACTAAGCAGCCCAGCATCATGAAGAACAGCCAAAACTGGTCTGAAGCATGGAATTGACTCCATGTCCACATCAGGAATGTGACGATGCGAAAAGATCTTGTTCTTGTCGAATAGAAGAGATGCATAGTAATTCACCTGCGTCTTGGTCCAGAAGCACATGCGCTTGATCTTGGCTGATTCATAGCATGGTGAAGAAATTCTTCTCTTCAGAGAATTTTGCATTATCGAACGGTGGCCGCCTGAGGCTTTTGCCAATCTTGGGCATGAGATGAACTGGTTGAAGATTTATTTTCTTCGGCCTCACATCAAAAACTGGTCTTGGTGAGCTAGTGGAATCTTGTGGATCTGTGACGGCCAGTGACTTAGCAATTTCTTCAGCGGTAGCAGTTGGTACAGTATCAGTATTTGCTGAAGGAATTGAATCTTTGCGTTGAGGGGATGTATTGACGACATCCACCATCAAATCTGGTTGTGCAGTCTCATCGGCTGTTGCAGCTGCAATTTCTTCATCAATGGTCTAAAGAGAAGGTTGTCTTTCTTCAGAACCAGTGTGAATTTCTTCAGTGCACGCGGGTGACTGAGGCACTTGGGTCAGAGGTGTGGTGAGGGGCAAATTTGGGCGAATTGCTTCCCAAAAATCATCATGCAGGACTGGTGTTGTGGGACCATCAATGTCCACATCCTCTTCAGTATCTTCACTACTTCCAAATGAAGCAGCTATTTCTTTAGTCAACGGAACATGTGAGGGCTTCCGTGACGATAGATGATGCAGTGAAGCATCTGCTTCCACTTCAATCTCTTCATCCATTTGCTCTGTGGTAGCAGCAGAATGGGTATCGTCTTCTTCATCATCAGCTGGAGGAATAAAATATTCCACCCTAAATGGAACAATCTGACGATCGTCCGTGGTATGAGCTGGGGCGCTGATGAAATTGGAATAGCATCTATTAGAATGACTAAAGACAATGGAGCCGTCTTCAATTTTTCTTCACTAATTCAGTGGTGTGGGAACAACTGAAGCTTTTCTCTTCTTGGCTTCTTTCTTAGCAACCTTGGTATTCTTCGCTTCTGATGCAGAAGGAAGAGTGATGATCTTCAAAGATGAATTTGGTGGAGGCGTTGTTGCTGAGGAACTTGGTGGAGCATTTCTGTCAGGCACAACTGATGCAGTCACCCTTGCAGTTTCTTCAGGCGCAACTTCTTCAGTTGCCCTGGCTTGTTCTTGTGGAGGAGAAGAGGGCGCGGTCTCACTGGCCTAAGCAGTTGGCCGAGGAGCTGAAGATCTTGAAGTAGGCACAGTGCCAAACTTAGCAGCCTCACGCTTGTTGTGATCATCAACCACTTTGGTCGTGGCAGTGATGAATCTGTCCATGATGCCACAACAGTGATTGGCTTGGCACTCATATTCTTCACACAACCGTTGAATTTCGGAGACTGTAGAGTCACGAGCTGCCAAGGGGATATCGTGAGCATGTTTTTCCTCAACTCCTTTTCCTTCTTTTGTTGTTGTTGTTTCTTCACCACCTTGGCTTGTGTAATTTTGTGCTTCTCGTTGAGTATGAAAGCAGACAACACATGACCTAGACCAGGAGGCAAGTCGAGGTCGTCAAGAGGTGTATCAGGTTTCTTCACCCATATATCAATGAAATCGAGGATCTTCTTCGGATCCAGCAGCACTGGGATTGAAGAATTCTTGGCAACAACAGCTTGTTCTTGCTTTCTTCCAAGGAACTCGACGAGCTCATCTTCGTCAACTAGCCCATGTTTGTCAGCTTGAGGCACTACAACCTTGCTCTTGGGACTCGGCCTGATGCCACGGCCAACAATAGATTTTGTCTTCAGCTTGGGCGTTGATGAATTTTCCCACTAGCTGAGGCACTTGATGCAGAAATGGTGGCTGTTGGAAAGCCATCAGTGCGCTGGCAAGATGCGAGCACGATCTGTGTTAAAGCTCTTGCTGTTGCCATTGAAGAACTTGTGGCAGGAGGAGGCGCTGAAGATTTTGCAATTTTGGGCACTGAGGCCTTTGAAGCAGTCGACTTGGCCACCAAGGATGAACTCAATAAAGTAGACGATGAAATGAAGGAAAGTTTGTCCAAATTTGCCGCGCCCTAACTTGGCGATGAAAGACAGCTACGGCGGCAGCAAATGTGAAGAAATATGCGGCCGGCACGAGTACGTCGACGAAGAAGTCGAGGCGGTGAAGCTATTCTTCTCCGGCGGTGACGAATTCCAGCAGCGGTGCTAGGGTTTGAGTGCGACACGAGTGAGGGAGCGAAGTGAATCGAGATTGATGGGGTCAAGGCTATTTATAGTCGTAGTGAAAACCAAGTGGTCCAAAGATGATGGATAAGCTCCTGACCATTCGCATCTCGGTGAAACGCGTCACGCATGCATTTTCACTCTTATCCACGCGAGTGAAGCAACTGCCAATTTTTTGTGGTAAGTTATTGTGGCAATTGCCAATTTTTTTAACAGTTGTAAAACGTGTTCGCAATTTCTTCAGCTGCCAAGGACATAGTGAAGACTTTGAACGGTGTCAAGTAGAACGCACATCAAGAATTTGTGAACAGAGTGGGTTGAGTTTAGCATAGAGGGGAGCGGGTCCGATCACATCCACATAGATGAAGGAATCAACTTGAAGAATTAGCAATATGTGGATGTTGT
Source organism: Aegilops tauschii subsp. strangulata (assembly GCF_002575655.3). Taxonomy (NCBI): domain Eukaryota; kingdom Viridiplantae; phylum Streptophyta; class Magnoliopsida; order Poales; family Poaceae; genus Aegilops; species Aegilops tauschii. The sequence goes on from NC_053037.3 coordinate 388,802,213, forward strand.
TGAGGACATAAAAACTCAAATATACAAAGATATATATATATATATATATATATATATATCAGCTCAAGCAATGAAGAATAACCTCAATTGACGAATTTGAAAAGTTTGACGAAATTGCAAATGACGAAAAACTCAAATTTGAAGAATGTCAATAAGAGGTGGTGGCGTTACCCACCGTATAAGAACTATGATGACTTCAGACACTGCGTACAAGTATCGTCGGATTCTGAGAGTCAAGTTCTTCATTAATTTCTTCACACTTAGAGGGTAAGTCTTCATTGATTGAAGAAATACGTTACTTCGTGTGTTGTGCATCAAAATCATCAAAAATGCATAAGCATTAGGATGTGTGTCCAGTTCAAAGGACATTCGAAGATTCTAGGATATTTAGCTCACATCACAACATGCAAAATCTTTTCTCATCCAAGGTCTTAGTGAAGATATCTACAAGATGGTCTTCCGTCTTCACGTGGTCGATGACGATGTCTCCCTTCAGCACATGATCACGAAGAAAATGGCGACGAATCTGAATATGCTTCATCCTTGAGTGTTGCACCGGGCTGTGGGCGATGTTGATAGCACTCTCATTGTCACAATAGAGAGAGACTTTCTTCACGTTGACTCCATACTCCTTGAGGATCTGCTTCATCCATAGTAACTGAGAGCACCAGGCACCAGCGGCAATGTACTCAGGCTCTGCTATGGAAAGTGCAACACTGTTATGCTTCTTTGAGGACCAACAGACAAGAGATCATCCGAGGAAATGCCATGTGCCTGATGTAGACTTGCAGTCCACACGATCTCCAGCGTAATCAGAATCAGAAAATCCAGCTATATCAAAAGATGAGCCCTTGGGATACCATAATCCAAGCATTGGTGTGTGAGCTGAATATCGAAGAATTCTTTTCACAACCTGATGGTGCAATTCTTTCTATGTCGCTTGAAATCAGGCACACATGCAAAAGCTAAGCATAATATCTGGCCTAGATGCACATAGGTAATGTGGCGAACAAATGATGGATCGATATACCTTCTAATAGAAACTTTTTGCATTTTTGTCAGTGCAAAGTTGACCATTCGCAGGCACTGGAATTTTGAGACTTTGTAGTCTTGCATGCCGAATTTCTTCAGGCAGTCTTTGAGGTATTTCTCTTGAGAAATGAAGATGCCATTAGGCTGTTGATGAATTTGAAGATCAAGGGAGAATTTCAATTCTCCCATCTTATATGCAAATTCATCACTGAAACGCTTGTTAGTGCAACCAAAGATAATACACTCGTGCGCGTCGGTCCTAAACAAACGGTTTAAAACCCCTTTCCGCACGGCATTTGGAACCGTCGCCAAGTGAGTGTGGGCGATAGGGGGGTCCTTCCCACACGACCTAGAAACCGTCGGGGATATGCCCTCCTGGCACACACGTTCGGCAAAATGAGGTCGTGTGCGACCGACGAGCGCTCAAATACGGAAATACGTACAGTAGAGCTAAAAAATACAATTATACGGCGAAATTGTTTCCGGTCGCAAGTACATCCCACAGTCAGTCCCCACTAAACGTTTCCGTTCGTATGCACATCCCACACAGTCGCTCCAAGGAAAACGTTTCCGTTCACAGGTACATGACACACAATTTTTCCCGTTAAATCATTTGCGTTATTGAATGTATCACACACGGTCCATAGAAGAAACTGTGTGGCAAAGGCTGCCCATCACACACAGTTTTTATGTGGTAAAAGTTTGCGCAAGGTGGCCTAACGCAAACAGTTTTCAAGAGAAAGTTGTGTGTGATTGTTCATTGATCCAACATGGTTTATTCCTAGAAACTGTGTGCGTTGCCTGAGATCATCGCCCACGGTATTTTTTCAACAACCGTTTGCAATAGCAAAACCCAATTAGCAGGCAAATTCGCCATTAGCAGGCTAATTATCCGATTATTCATAATCCATTTATTAATCTAATTGACATTTCATATTAAGCACACAATATATTTCATTTCCATATTAAGGAAGCAGAATTTCATAATTGAAATACATCAGAGTACAACATGATATAGCTTCATCACTCAGCTACCCCATTACACAATTGCACCAGCAGCAAGTTCCAGATGCAACATGTAGAACCTTTCGAAATTAGCATCATAGACGGTATATAGACAGATGCATCTCATCTGGAAAACTGCTGAAGCGGAATGCGAATATTGAGCCTTCATTCATGTTGAAGGTCTTTGCAACTTTAGGCCAGTGCCTGTGGATGATTGACCATCCGTCCTTCGTCCTCTCCAGGAACACTTCAATATTGAACCGTGGGTGTTGTATGAAAACCTTCCTCGCCTCCTGACCATAGAGGTGGTTTGAGAGGTAATCATCAGTGAACTTCTTTGGAAAGGCCTGAAAACAAGGATGTGCGTAAATATCTTCTCCATATTGGAAATGGGGCAAAGGAATAAAAAAGGCAAGGTATAATAGTTAGTACCATCTTGTAGTGAAATGATGTCTTCTTCATTGTGCAGACAAAGATTTTGTTGTTTTTTGTCGCTAATTTCTTTATCCTAACAATCTTTCTGAGTTTCTTGATTTGATTGATATTCATGGACAACTCATTTCCCCATATGCAAAAAGGGTCGAACAGTGGGTCAAAACCTCTGACAGCAGGACCTACATGTGCAAGACCAAATTGTTAAAAACCTAAATATTAGAATGGTTCCAGCAATTGCACAATAATGTGCTATTAGACAACGGACCATGCACGTGCTAACCTCGATTGTAAACCTCAGTGCTTCCCATTGTTTCCCTTCAACACTATAAGATAGTTAGTCATCAGGTTAAGTAACGGTTCGCATGCTATCAGTAAAATATGTTGATGAAAAATAATCACATTGCAGATTCATCAGATTAATTCAAGCCACACAGAAAACCCATTTATCCAAACCAAGCATGATTAAGAACTAGGAAATATAGCACTTGTATATGTTTCTCATGTATTAAGTGCAGCCAAATTTGATTTATTCCTCACATGCACAACAATACAAAATTCTACCCACGACAATTGGACATCGCATTGCAGAATTGAACCAAGCAGTTAACTAAACACCACAACAAATGAACCAAACATTAACTGAGCACCACATTGCACAATATAACATACTCCTAATAGAAGATCAGGCAGTTAACCAAACAGTTAACTACAGCCAATTGTAGCAATTGTATTTGTTTCTCATGTATTTACTACAGCCAAATTCAATTTATTCCTCACATGGTATACAATAACAGAATGCACCCATAATTTTGTAAAGATAAATTCGATTTATTTCTCACATGGAAGACAATACAAAATTGCAACCTGAAGAATTGAACATCACATTTGCAGAATTGAACCAAACAGTTAACTGAAGACGACAACTAATTAACAAAACAGTTAATAAGTGAGCACCACACTGCACGACATATAGAACATATACACTAGAGCAACAGATTGCATGGTAAAATTAGATAGCACAATTCACTAGAATTTCTGAAGGAAAGGCAGGAGCAGCACACGCAACGGGTAAACCGAGCATGCTTAACCGGCGTAGCTAGCAAATGGCAAGGTGCTCCTTCAAGATCTGGGGGTCGGCACGAATGGCAGCCATCGGGACCTCATCCGCGCATGCGGCCACGATTTGCTTCTCCGCTGCGCCGGCGGTCGGGGCATGTGGGATGTGGAAGGAGGAGGAGGATGGGGGTCAGGTGTGGATTACCTGCGTGGATAGAGGAGGCCGAGCAGCGTGAAGGAGGGTAGCCGACAAGGAGGCGGCGCTGCAAGCAAGGAGTGAAGGTTTCAACTTGGAAAGGAAGGCGGAAAGAGGGGAAATGTGGCTTTTGGTAAGGGGGAGGGGGCGGGGAGGTAGATATTTCCGCGGAAGCCGAAAATTTGGAATCGGTTTAGCGAAAAAACTGGCGCGCAAAGTGTCATCAGACATGGTCCCTTATTCAGAACTGTGTACGATATGTGGGCATCACAAACGATTCAGATAGCTTAACCCGTGTGTGATGAGTTTGAACGTCAAAAGTTTTGGTTTGAATTTCCATGGTTACAGTGGTCATCCATGTCATTGCATAATTTGGATACACAAAGGAGACTACAACACACCCACACTTCTTAATCGAGCAAGTTCAGCAATTAAACAGAGCTAGCTGACCTAAACATTACTCTAACAAATTAAAGACCGACGCTCTTAATTAAAAAAACAAAGAGTACTACTACGGCTGGTGCTCGTCGATCTCTGCCGCCGCCTCCATGTCCAGCTCGCGCCCGACGATCTCCTTGGGAAGGGGCTCCATGGCATCCATCGCACCATACTCGGCAAGCATCTCGCTATCCGCGTTCGCCATCTCTTTGGAAAAGGCCGCCACGAGCTGGGCGTGGGCGGACGCGATCTAAGCTTGGACGGGCTCCGTCGTTGCAAGGTATGCGGCGGAGGAACGGACGGCTGCTCAAACACTCTCGGCGATTGCCAGCTCTTCGGCCGTGGGTTGCCGACCGTTGTCAGAGAAGCTTCGTTCGATTTGTGCAGTGACCGCCAGGAGCTGGGCGTGGGCGGCCTCCATCAGGGCTAAGGCCGCCGCTGCAGAACTGACAGCTGCTGTGCCGCTCTCGCCAGTTGCTATCCCTGAGGCAGATGTTGCTACCGCCACCTGAGAAGCAACATCGGCCGTTTGGGCTGCCTTTGCCGCCTGGTCACAGATTGCGGCCGCGCTCATGCACCTTGTTAGCACGCGCATGGCGGCTGCGGCCGCGCTCTTCCCGGAGTGGGCCACCGAAGTTGCCCTCACGACGCGGGTCCACGTGCCCATCTTTCACCGGCGATGATTCAACAGTGAAATGATATTTGGGGAGCGAACTAGTGTGCTTGAGACGCTGGCTGTGGACTGTAGCCGAGCACCTTCTCACGTAAGCCATAGGCGTACTATACACCGACGGTGCTCCAGGATATTTTGTGCTGCATCTCACACGGTTGCTGATAATAAACTGTGTGCGATCTACTTGATTTTTCATCTTGATTTGAATTACATAATGGGGTCACAGCGGCAATGGACGGTGTTTGAATTGCTAGACCTTTTATCTGGAGTGAACATGCAACTATATGTGTGTCGTAAAAGAATTGGAATTATTCAGGGTTTGTTTGAACATTTTATACATTAAATTGGTTTTTTAGCCATTTCAGGTGAACAATTCAAGTTTGAACTACATGCACATGCTCCAGTGCATATAAATTGGTTGAAAAATCAAATCTGAGTCCTTGGGTGCATGCTTATAGGTCCCATGCAAGAAATGGGAATGAATTTCAAACACCAGGGCACCGTTGATTGCCGGCAAAACATTGAGATGCCTGGTTTTTAAATTCTAGTAAATCAAAAACTAGCCGGAAATTCATGAAACTTGGCATGCTATCATGGAGCGGCATCAACATGCCGTGGTAAAAATTTTGTCCCATTTGGGACAGGTTTGGGTGGGACTCGACAAGCATCACTTTTCCATGTGTCGATCCTTTGAGATAGCAACCTTACCTAGACCTAATACCTTGCTTTTTTTCCTTTTTTAGCATACGTGATATGCTTCAGATCAGACGGAGTAAGGGGGGCATCGGTGAGGAGATTCCTATCACCAGTCATGTGATTCGTGCAGCCACTGTCCAAGACCCATTATGTGGCTTTTGGTGTGTCATCCTGTAGAAGCATTAGTCTCACTTACAAATTCATATAATTCAAAGTGAAGAATATGATTATCAATTTTGTCAGTGAATTTCATCAACAGTATACAACTAGCAGCATAAGGGATGTGTGAAATGAAGAATTCATTTCACCATGATTAGCTTGCATCCCAACAAGCATATGTCATGTCTTCAACAAATTCATCAGACATTTATAGTTGTCTGAAGACCTGACCCTGCATAAGAAATTAGTTCTTCTTCTTAACCACCCACATTTGAATGGGTGGCTGAGAAGCAATGTAGCGCAAAGCATTGATATAGAATTTAGGCATTGACGAATATGCATTTCTCTTCACAGGGGGATTATAGTACTCGAAAGAATATGCAGAGAAATTCTTTGAAGTTTTGTGCACATAGTGATTTGAAGAATAATGCACATATTCATCAGATCACTGTTTGTTTCCCTGAGAAACAACGGCATTAGTGTGACCATAAGTTGGCTTGCGTCCATTTGACGACTTTGGTCCATGTGAAGAATTTGCCCTGGGGTTTCTCTTCTTTTTTTGGTGGTGTCATGATGACATTCACCTGAAGATTTTGAAGAAGACTTTTGGGCACCCAGATTTTCTTGATTGGGGGACCATTCCTGCAGTTAGTACCAACAAATCTGGCAAATACTTCACCGCTCTGATTTTTGAACAATTTATAGTTGGAGTCAAATGACTCATCTGAAGAATATGAAGTATCACAGTTGTAACCAGATAAAGTGGATGGATCAAATGGAGGTCCTTTTGCAGCAACCCATGTGGTTTCGGGAGACTGCTCGGGTTTCCAATATGGTCCATCAGCATTAAGCTTTCTCTCAAAAGCAATACCCTCTCTTCTAGGGTTCCTGTTTCAGAATCTACTTCTTGAGCACGTCACAAAGAGTTTGGTTCCGTTTGAGGCTTTGTACATGCCTACGACATACAATTCCTTCAGACCTACATTTTCGTTAGTACCACTTGTGGTCTCCTCAGATGAGGGGATTGAAACCACAGAGACTGTTGAAGATATAGCAGTAGTTGAAGCATTTGAACATTTAGCTAAAGAATTTGCATTCTCACGTTCAAGGCATTTTAAGCATAGAGCAACAAATTCCTCCCGAGTGGCATTGAACTGTTGAGTGAGTAATGAATCATTCTCTATTTGAAGATCATCATGAGACGCTCTCAGCTTCTCTTGTTCTTGCTTCCTTTGAAAAAAATTCATAGGGCAGCTTCTCGTGTTCAGCTGAGAGGGCCACATGACAACTTTCAAGTTCATCATGTTCTGACTTAAGACGCTTGGGGTCTTTACAGAGCTTGACTATGATCCATTTCCTCATCTAAGAGATCATCACTTTTGTCTAGCAATTTTTCCATCTTTTCCATAGCAGTTTGTTGTTCAGTTGCAATTTTAGCCAATTTCTTATAGCTAGGGTTTGCTTCACATTTAGAGTCGTCATCACTGGAAGTATCAAAGTAAGCTTCTCGTGAGGTTACCTTTGCACCTCTTGCCATGAAGCAATAGGTGGGAGTGCAGTCATCAGCACAATCCTCGTTGTTGGTGGAGTCACCATTGTCTTCAAGGTTGAAGATGGACTTGTTGATGAACTCAGTAGCGAGAGCTAGGCTCGCCACTCCAGAGTCTGACTCCTCAAATTTCTCAGCTTCCTCTTGATCAGATTCTTCCTCAGAATCCATTTCCTTCGCAATGACTGCACGAGCTCTACCAGAACTGCTTTTCTTGCGCGATGAAGATTTTGATGAAGACTTTGAGGATTTCTTCCTTTTGTCATCGGAGTCATCATATCTGCTAGATTTCTTCTTCTTTGAGCCCTTTTGCCAGAGAGGGCAATCAGCCATGTAGTGCCCCGGGTTCTAGCATTTATGGCAAGTTCTCTTGTTGTAATCTCGAGCAGAAGCTTCTCTAGTGTTCTTCGAGTCATACTTTGAAGGCTTTCCAAAGCGATTTCTCTTGGAAAACTTCTGAAACTTCCTCACAAGCATAGCCAACTCTCTGTCAATTTCCTCAGCACCGTCAGTAGTGCAGTCAGATGCTTCTTCCTCAGATGAAGAAATTGCCTTAGCTTTTGCTTTTTCCTTTAGAGTGCGGGGTCTTCCATAGCTGGGACCATACATATCTCTTTCCAGCTTGCTGAAATTCATGAGTATTGAGCCTTTTCAAGAATATCAGCCGGATCAAGTGACTTGTAATCAGGACGATCTTGAATCATCAGGGCCAAAGTGTCAAACGAACTGTCTAGGGACCTCAGCAATTTCTTCACCACCTCATGGTCAGTGATGTCAGCAACACCGAGAACCTGCAGCTCATTGGAGATATCGGTGAGGCGGTCGAATGTTTGATTAACATTTTCATTGTCGAGCCACTTGAAGCGGTTGAAGAGATTGCGAAGAACATCTACTCGAGAGTCACATTGAGTGGAAACGCCTTCATTGACCTTGGAAAGCCTATCCTAGATAAGCTTCGATGTTTCCAGTGCACTCACTCGGCTATACTATCCTTTGTTGAGATGTCCACATATGATATTCTTCGGTTGAGAGTCGAATTGCTTGAATCTCTTCACGTCAGCAGCATTGGTGCTAGGACCAACAGAGGGAATGCCGTTCTCAATGACGAACCAGAGGTCGTTGTCAATTGCCTCAAGATGCATGCACATCTTGTTCTTCCAGTAAGGATAGTTCGTGCCATCAACGATGGGGCACGTAGCGGAGACCTTGATCATACCTGCGGTCGACATAATTATAACTCTAGGTGGTTAAACCAAAATCACACAGAACAAGGGAGTACCCGCTCTGATACCAATTGAAAGTGCAGGTTTACTCCCAGAGGGGGGAGGGTGAGTGGGAGATTTTTAGAAATTTGTCAAACTCTGATGAATTTGACTAAGATCAGAGTGAAGAAATAGAAACATGAGGGAACTATATCATCACATAAACGAAAAGCATGCATACAATTACAGGATACATACAGGTGAAGAACATGTAATCATACAGACATACAAGCATGAGGAAGATGAACTAAAGAGATGAAATACATCATGATGAAATTCTTCAGTTCAAGTTCTTCAGAAATTAGATCACAAATTATTCAGCAATGAAATAACGTAAAGGTAACACTACAAAAAACATACACTTTCGTGATGATACGTGTTTGTCACAGTAGGTCACGTTTTCTGTCATGCATGTACATCCATGACAAATTTATGACAGAATCAAGATAGTCATACCTGTGTTGTCGTAGAAGTGTTCCATGACATTACCAAAATTATCATCACGGAAGTGTCCACTTCCATGACGATAAATCGCGCGTCACAGAAGTGCTTTCGTCAAAGGTGACCGACACGCGGCATCCACCGTAATGGAACGTCGTTAAGCTATCGGGTCCGGTTTTGGATCCGATAACCCGTTAACAGCCCTAACAAATGGGGATTTTCCACGTGTAAAATCATCATTGGCTGGAGGAAACACGTGTCGGCTCACCGTTGGGACAAATGTCATCCACTCATTGGACCCAAAGCGCCTATGATACATCGACACATGGCATGGCCCAACAAAGGCCCATTCCTGTGAAAAGGCCGGCCCGTTTGACTTGGTCAAAAGGTGGCGGGCCGGCCCACGGCAAGCCTGTTAATGGACTGTTCGCATATAGCCCATTTACAGCCTGCTAACCCAGGGCCCGTTTATAGCCTATCCGGATTTGGCCTAGTAGCGTCATCTGGGCCATCCAATATAATTCCAGCCCGTTTTAACTTCCGGCCCATGTATGTCCCATGACGTCTTTTGGCCCATATGAGGCCCTTAGTAACCCTCGGCCCATTAACGACCCGTGGTAAAACTGGCCCATAATGAACAGTGTATCACTTTATACCCATTAATGGCCCATTATTCCATTGGGCCGTTTCCAGCCCATGTTATCTTTCGGCCTTCTCAGGGCCCATTTATTCTTGGGCTCATTTCCAGCATTCATTTACTTTCGGCCCGTTACTATCATTTTCTGCTTGTGGGCCAAATACAGCCTGTGGTTACAGCCGGCCCGTTTGTGGCCCGTTAATATGTTGGGCCGTTTTCATAGCATCATCAAATACGGCCGATTAACGACGACCCGTTATGGTCGGCCCATGAACGGACGATTTCAACTCTAGCCCATTTACGGCCATAATGTGGTCTGTTGTTGGCCCATGTTTGGCCAACCGATCATACTGCCCGTAGAAGGCCCATTGATGATATGGCCCATAGAAGGCCCATTGTGTCTACGCCCCGTAGAAGGCCCATTGTTTCTACGGCCCTTAGAAGGCCCATTGTTTCTACGGCCCGTAGGAGGCCCATTGTTTCTACGGCCCGTAGGAGGCCCATGTTAACTACAGTATGTAGCCCATTGTTAATGTGGCCTAGTTTTAAAATATAGGTTATTGCGGCCACTAGCAAACCGCGGAAAAAGAACTGCACTGACTACAAGAAAATAAATAAACAAGACAATAAGGAAATAAATAAGCAAGCAACTTACGCTAGGCTATCACGACTATTACACATATTACATCCACTGGGCATCAAAGTTCGCCACAAGTGCAAATATAGGGAACAAAGCAACATATAAACGCCGCAGCAAAACAAGTCCAGAACTGAAACCACTTCAGAAGAGCTCAAGAAACAATATCCTGGGTACCCATAATGCTGGCAAGATGCTTAGCAAGCTTATTAACTTTCTCTTGTTTGGCGCTTAAATCCTCCAACACTTGCTATTGCACCAGAAAGTATGCATCTGAATTCTGCAGGGACTTCCTCAGTCCTTCGGCTTCCTATCACATAACATCTGATCGATGTCTTTCAACTTGAAGTTGAGACTCAAGAAGCCGAACTGATTCAGGCAGCAAGTTCGAAGAGCTGGTGCCAGCAGTAGTAGCCAGTAACTCGAACACTACATCAAGACATGACTTTGGGGTTGTCTCAGTGTCTTTAATATAGTTTTTATCAGCTTTCTTGGAGACCAACAGGGATGTCTCACTATCTTGAACCTTATCTGCATTACTTCCTTTACCATTGCATAACGGGGTACTCTTCTCCAATATTTTATCCGTGTTCTAAAAGAGAAACAAACAAACACATCATAGGTTTACAATGTAGTATATGAAACTCATTTTGGTAAACCAGTTCAGTAGTAAGGTGGACAGGATAACAACATGAAACAAACATATATCTATGTAGTATGGTCACTGTATGGTCTATATCATTCTAGTTTATGTTGCCAAATCAAGATAGATACAGTTCGAATCATATCTATTTAAGACAAAGCAGCATAGACAGAATAGAAGTGTGGGAAACTACACAGCAATAACAACACCTGTAATGTGCATGGCATGAGAACATAACTATTTATTCAATTGAAACTGAAATCAACATAGAGCAAGTTACAACAGCAAACACGTTAAAGAAACAGGTTTAAAACATACCTGCTGCGCCATTGGAGTTTCAATTGCATCCTTCAAATTTGAAATTGGTTGGTATGAGTAAATACAGTGATGCAAGAGCAAAGTAGTATGAACCATAACTACGGAACCTGACCTGAGAACAATTCTTCTTCTGCTTTAAGTGTTGACTTGGGGTTCGGAGTGGTGGTCCTCGTGCTTTGGGCACTGTAGTTGCCTTACTAACTGATCGTGTTTGGGTGCTCTATGGTGGAGATGGTGCTGTGTCAACGGGAACTGGGTTACTATCTGTTGGGGTTGGAGTTAGAAGGGGTGTAGCTGGTTCTCTGTCCAACTGGGTAGGGGTACAATCTGCGTGAGCCTGGGTTATGTGTGGTGGGGCTGGTTCTTGGGCAAGTACAACCGTGGTTCTATCTCCATCGACAGGTAGCACGATCTTTTCTGGAGACCGTGTTTTTACTCCCACAGATACTGCCATCACCCCCTCCAATTAAAATGGCTGATAAACAAGAAAAGTAATTGAATGTACAGACATTGTAAGATAGACAGGTGCAATGGATAGTAGGGAAGAAAACAGGGCATGAAATAATTCACATTTATGTTGTCTAACCAAACAGAATAGCAGGATATAATTTCAAATATATGATGGCTAATTAAAGAGGATAGCATGACACAATTTCACATGTATGATGGCTAACTAAACAGGATAGAATGACATACTTCAAAATATGATGACTATGTAAACATGATGACATGATATAACTATACGATGTGTCTATTAAAGTGGTTGGCATGCCATAAATCACAAACATGCCGTCGATGGAAACATGATGGCATGATATAATTTACGGATAGAATGACATAATTCAAAATATGATGACTATGTAAACAGGATGAGATGATATAACTATATTATGTCTTTAGAAAATGGGTTGGCATGCCATAATTCAGATACATGCTGTCTATGTAAACATCATGGCATGATATAATTCAAATATATGATTTATATACTAAGGAAGTGAGCAGAGGGCAATCGCATATATGATGTGTCAACTAAGGAGATGGCATTCAATATCGTGTATATGACGTAAAAACTAAGCATTGCAATACAACATATGCATGATATGAGTAATATAACCCTGCCAAGTTTGAGCATACACCTCAGGGGGATAATAGGACTGGTCATCTGCCTCTGAATCCTCCTCTGAAGAGCTATTTGTAACCAGCAAGATATCTGCTTCAGCAGGTAGCATTGTCTGCTCTGAAGACCTTGTTTTCACTCCAGATTTCTCCATCACCAATTCAAATGGCTGATGCACAGGAAGAGCAGTTGGATATACAAACATTGTCGACAAAAGCAATGAGAACTACAAAAAAAGGACGACATGATATAATTCACATATATGACGCTTGGCTAAACAACATGGCATTGCATAATTCACATATATAATGCCTTGCAACAAGATAGCATTGCATAATTCACATATATAATGTTTTGCAACAAGATGTCATTGCATAATTCACATATATGGTAATTAGACACTAAACATGTGGCATTCACACAAATCATGTCTAAACTAAGCAAATGACATAGCAATGCAGGATACCATACGCACGATATGAGCAACATAACCCTGCCAAGTTAGAGCATGCACCTTAGGGGGGAATAGGACTGGTCATCTGTCTCTGAATCCTCCTCTAAGGAGCTATCTGTAACCAGCAAGACATGCGCTTCGTCAGATAGCATTGTCTGCTCTGAAGACCTTGTTTCCACTCCAGATTTTTCCATGACTGTGCTGAATGGCTGATGCACACAAAGAGTAATTGAATGTACTAAAATTGTTGACGAATTTAACACGTAATAAAAAAATGATGTCATGGTATAATTCACATATAAGATGTCTGGCTAACCAGGGTGGCATTGCAAAATTCACATATATGATGCCTGGCTAAACAAGATGGCATTGCATGATTCACATATACAATAAAGAAACTAAACAGATGGCATTGACACAAAGCATGTCTAAACTAAGCAGATGACATCTTTGATGTATACTGTAAGCAATGCAAGGCACCATATGCATGATATTACCAACATCAGCATGCCAAGTTAGATCGAAGACCTCATGGGGTAAATAGGAGCGGTCTTATGCTTCTGAATCCCCCTCAGAACAATTATCTTCCTCTTAATTATGATCCAAAATGGGTGGAGGGGGCTGCCTTTGCGCCCACCGTCTGCATGAAATTTTATTGCCACGCAAGGCTCATCTCTTTTGCTCTACATGTTCAGTTCCATTGTGTACAATAACTGACATGCATAGGAATAAAACATAGTGAGATTATGTAAGGAGTGCATGCACAAATCCAGAGTGAAGGTAGCAAACTATGGATAGACCCAAAACCAATGATAGCAGGCAGATAATAGCTTTAGTTAAAAAATACAGATAATGGCTCCTTTAATGTTTGTTTGCACCCAACATGAAACTCATAGTAGACACCCGAGATTAACCAGATAGTAGACAGATAGTACTGATTGCAGCCCCAATATGTACCCCACAACCATTTAAAAACTCAAGTTTTAGCATAACTTTGGACCTGAGTCGGAGTCTAATAGGTGAACACGACGATAAAGTAGGATGTCATCATATTAAGCGATGCATAACGTAAGCAGACACGGAAGAGTGCGACCTCTCTTGCGGACCCGTGTAGTCCTCAAGGTCATCTGCTCAGTTGATGATGGTAATGCAGTTGTCGTGGCTGCCGGCGGCGGGGAAGAAGATCTGAGACAGCGAAAGATAGTCTGGAGAGCGGATCCCTGCTGTGGTGAACCCTTCCGTCGTTGGGGCAGCTGAGCTGGGGTGGAACACAGCACCGCAGGAGCAGGACAAACCACACAAGGTTTTCTTTGACACATATCTGTAACAGAAGTAATTGTGTAAGGGCTTGTTTGAATTTGAGGATTCTAACAATGTAGGGATAGCAAATAGACATGAATAGGATAGGAATGCACGTGCAAAACAGAGAATTTAAAAACACAGGATTTTTGCCAATATGGGTGTTTGGTTCACAAGAACTGAAAGATCACATGATGCAAAGAAGCATGGTGAGATTAAGTCAAACCACAAGAAGTGTACAACCTCTTTGGCGAAGCCATGTCGATCTCAGCGTGATTGGGTTGGCCGGTGAGGATGCTCCGGCTGACTTGGCTGTCGGAGGAGGGGTAGAAGATCTCAGGCGTCTGGAGATGGAGCCCGAGGTACTGCTCCGCTGTGATGGAGGGTTTCGTCATTGGAGCAGCTCCGGTGAGTTGTACGACGCTGAGGCTGAAGCAGGACAAGAGAGACAACGTTAACCTGAGTGGAGTTCTAATAGCATCTCCAATAGATGACGTAAAATACATAACCACAAAGTGCTAGATGTATACATCAGCCGCTCATCTCTGAACTTAACTGTCGAAACTGAATTTAACTGTCGAAACTGAACTTAACTGTCGAAACTGAATTTTGCTGTCGAAACTGAATTTTACTGTCGAAACTGAACGCACTAGAGGTGAGGCTACACGTCAGTCGACTGACTATTTCATCTCTGGTCAGTCGATTTTGCAGCCGTTGGATACGAAATCAAGGGCCTGCAGTTCATCTTCAACCTCCACCCCCCTGTTCCGCCAGCCACCACCGGCCAAACAGCCGCCCCCCGCAGCCCGCGGCCGGCGGTGCACCGCCCCACCCGCCCCGAAAACACTCCCCACCGCCGGTCCACCGCCGCCCCGGCCATCCCTCTAGGACCCCCGTGCCGAGCTTTTTCTCCGGCAATCCCCACGCCACCGCCCCACCACCGCCGGCATCCACCGCCCCCACCCTGAACCCTAAGATAGATAGTGGGGTACCTCTCCGGCGAGCCCCCCTCCCCGCTGCGGCTAGTTCTTCCTTAACTCCGGCGAGCCCCCCCCCCCACCCCCTGAAAATCGACTGACCCAAAAGTCAATTCAGTTGACTGAAGTGTAGCTAAATCGGAGCAGCATCGCAAGCAAGAGCAAGAGCGAGAGCAGCAGCGCGAGCAAGAGCAGACCAGGCAGGGGACCGAGAGCAAGAGCAGAGCAGCAGCGCGAGCGAGAGCTAAAGCAGCAGCAGCTCCTACTAACGTGGATGCCGCCGCCGAGGGAGCGACGAGGAAGTGGCCGGCGCCGCCGCCGTGGATGGATCCGCGCCGTGTCGGCTCAGGACCGAGCGCCGGTAGCACCATGAGATCGAATCAAGAAGAAAATGCGATGATTAGTGTACAACCTCTTTGGTGGCGCCGATTAGGCCGCAGCTTCATCCGAGGAAACGGTGATGATGATGCTCTTCTGGTGGTGCAGGTGAAGACGGCGCTGTGGGAATGGAGTTGGCGCGAGAGACGAGGGGAACGTCGGGGCAGCTCCTTGGATGTGGAGGATGGAGTGGCTGCACTGGAAGGACGACCAGATCGATGATGGATCCTCATCCGGTACAGTGGATGAGGGACGCCGAGGTGTTGCTGTGGACGACGTCGTCGGGGAAGAGGCTCCGTCTGGGTGGCGGACGGAGGAGGGTGTGGGGCTTCGTGGGTTTTCCCGGCCTCGGTGTACGAATGGGTGGGTGGATGGGATGGGAGTGGGGAACCATGGCTTAGGGACGCGCTTGTCCGAAATGTGGGGTAAGTTATGAAAGTACCCCCACCGATTTGAGGCGGTTCTTTTGGTTCAGGGGTATCACGGGCATTTCGCGTGTCGGGATTTCACATGAGGTGGGAGTTTTCGCGCGCGTTGTAATTTTGGAATAGCAAGGCGCGGGTTGAGATGGAGGGAGTTGTCAGAGCACACGAGACAAAGATATATCTTAAATATTTCAGGCTAACAAGGCGCGGGTTGAAATTTCCGGACAAGCCTAACATGTACTGTACCAAATCAATTCGCACTACAAATGTCATTCAAAACTTTGAATTCATGTTATGTTCAATTAAAATATTTCACTACGTGTATAATGAATGCAACCTAGTACTCAAATGAACGTTTTAGTGCATTCCAAACGTATATACTACCGCTTCAATATGAACTAAATTTGAATTCGTTTCTCTATTTGAATAAGATCTACAATAATGATTGTTGTGAAGTCAAAGCATTTGATTTCGTTTCTCTGTTTTAATAAGATCTACAATCATCATTATTGTCAAGTTAAACCATCATTTGTGTATTATCTTCACAGCACACCACATGATTAGTCTCGAGTTACATATGAACTATGTGTACTATATGAACTCGAACTCAATTTTTTGAATCCACTTTATGTTGATTTCAAATCATAGTACATTTGAAGCTCTAGCTAGATCTTCACAAACTAAACCATGTCTCATATGTATAATGTGTTTATCACATTATGTATGGTGCCCCGCCCCCTACGCCTACAAGTATTTAGATGTGAGTTGCAAACACCACACATTACCACAAATTCAAATAAAATGTGAGAATGTTCGAGATATAGTATTGTTTAGATTGTTCGATATTTAGTTGTAAGCTGCAAACGCCACACATTATCACAAATTCAAATAATATGTGAGATTGTTCGATGTATAGTATGGTTTAGATTGTTCGACATTTAGCTATGAGTTGCAAACGCCATGCATTATCACATTATGGTATAACATGTGCAAAACCACAACACGCGTATCACCGCTATATTCATGCATGCATATGTTTAAAACACTATGATCTCCTATTCAAATATATGAATCCACTTTCATATCAAATTATGATCTTTGTTAGTCTTTTACACCCACACAATCCTCTAACCTTTGTAACTACCACTAACTTCCTCTCGTGCATGCACACGCCCTCCTCGCCCTCCCCCTCCCTCAGCATTCTATCCATCGCGCACATTCATTTTTTTTTCTTTAGGTCGTTCTCCCACAGTCTCCACAACTCCTTTCCGACACACACCGATCGATAAACCTCTCCAGCGATGTCTGCCTACAACATACACACGCACCTTCAATCTCCTCCTTTATGTGTCCTTCCCTCGTGTCTCTCATACGGTCCCACACACGTGTAAACTCTCGCCCCTCTTTTCATCGATCTCACAACCGCACACTCCTCCCCCTATCTAGCTAGTAGCTGGGCCTCTCGCACCACCTCCTAGCTCCATTCTCTCTGTCTATCCATCTCGCCGGGTCTTATTTGCCTCTAACAAATGGACGTACACCGACCGATCTCCCTCTATACATATAGCTAGCTAGGTCCTTATAACTCGTTTTTCCCCACGTGTCGATCGATCTACCTCATTAGTTATGTCTCTCCCTTCCTCCGACAAACAACAATTGATCTACCATTCTAGTTAGGTTTGCTTACCAAACAAATGGTTCCCCTTCATCATCCATGGATGTGTCCCGGCAGATCTATCACGCACAGGCACACACAGAAACACATCCCCACTCTTATTGATAATATTGCAGTTCCACCCTCAGTTTGTCTAGTAGGCCTCTCCCATCATCTTCGAGAAGCAACTCCATCACCCATCCAGCACTCTACCCCTCTCCCTCCCTCTCTCTCTCCTCTCTCTCTGTCCCATCCTATTTCCCGTCCTTCAGTTATGTATGGATGTCGACTGATCTCCCTCAAGACATAGCTGGGTCTCTCCTTCTCAACACATATACGAGTCGTTCTACCTCTATAGTTAGGCCTCTTCCTACCCCTCCCCACACCCCCTCCCACACACACACACACCGATACATCGAGCGCTCTTGTCATGTCTCCCTGCCACACACAAACTTGACATGTGCCCTCTAACGTTCTGGTAGCTAGGTCGGTCGCCCTATATCTTTGACTTGCACACACACACAATTTCGATGGCTCTCTTCATCGATCTCGCACCCACCACTTGATCCTCTCTTTGACTCTATCGATATCTATGACCCCTCCCTCTCTTCTCGTGGATCGCCCAACCCTCTATATATGATATGGATAGGCCTCCATTTCACACACATTGCATGCAAAATTTTGTTTGAGATGTCATCGACACATATTCCCACAAATACATTCACGATATCAACCTCCCCCCCCCCCAAAACAAAAAACACTCATGAACGCACAAGCCATTTGTCTAGGTTTGTATCTCTCACACACACCCACGTAGGTGGGGAACGTGCACGAAGAGAAGAGGTGCACGCACGGCGCACGTACTCCCGTCTCTTTCCCAACCACACCCGCGCGGGTACACGTTGGAGCTCATTTCTGTACGAAAAGGCAGCCCACGTGGTAATTTGACATGTGTACTGGTTGTCCACTAGATGGAGGGAGGATCGTCTACCACGGGTGAACAAACAAATTGCGACTTGACGCGTTATGTTAAAAAAGAGGCAAACCATGTGGGGCCTACCTTAGAGGCAAGGCTCTATACACTGGAGTACTTTTGATGTGTCCCATCAACTCGCAGAACGAGGAGAAGCTTGCTTAGTACGTCGTCTCCCCTGCCCAAGGGCGCGGTGGCTCGTAGCATGAGGTGAAGCTTGCTTAGTAATGAGTACGTACGCCTTACGCCTGCTCCCTCGCCCACGTGCGCGGTGGCTCGCAGGACGAGGAGAAAATTTTACTAGTACTCCCTCCGTTTACTCCTCGTCCCTACCTTGGTTAGAGAGATTATCATATTGTTTGGAATATATGTCCTTTAGTAGATTTCAATATGAACTACTAGTACATACTCCAAACACTAATGTATATAGATGTATTTTAGAGTGTAGATTCACTCATTTTGCTCCGTATGTAGTCCATATTGAAACAGACATAATAGTATGCACTCTCCCTCGCCCCTCGACCCTCGCCACGTGGTGGACGTGCAGCAATTCATTCGGTCTCATATAGCCAGAACGATATATATTGCAGTACCATTATTGCTCGACTTCCCGAAGAGGCGAAGAGCCAATCGCAAGGTTAATAGTTTGGAGCTGCCAAGCGCAAGGTTTATAGGAGAACGAGTAGTAGGTGCCGCGTCATTTATAAATAAGGTTTTTTTCTTCAGTGGCACGTACGCAATATAAATAGGTTCATATGGAGAGAAAAGGAAACCGCTCCACTATATACATAGGCAGGACGAGCCTACACGGTTGCTTGCTGGGGTTGCTCTCTTCAGTTTTCACACTCTCTCGCACAAAACCACGGTGGCCACATCTCTAACATCCCGACGGATCATGTCCGCCGGGGGAAGGGGTGGATGCTTAGTGTAGATGCGGTCGCCGTCGCCGACGGTGAAAACCCACTGTCGGCACATCCCGATCAGGGGTCCCCGCCATTCTCTCTCACAAAGCCGGTGAGGTTGCCTTCGTCCATTGCTCACTGCCGCGACGTGGGTAGTTGCCTCCTCCTGCCGCCCTCCTCTAGGTTGAGCTACGTCCCGACATCCCTCAGGTACAACTCCCTTTACAGCCGGCTTGCACCATTGCTCCAGCTGCCCACATCACTCCATGTGGATATTTCTCTACTTCTTTGCCCCACACATACCTCTACTGGCTTCTACGTACTGTATTTGTGATGAGTTTATGTCTCATCAACTAGTCCGAGTAATCTTATTCTAATCACGCTTCTTCAATTTCTTTTGCCACAGGGATTCTCATCTCGATTTTGGTGAAACTGCACAAAATGATCCAATGGTCAAAGGGTTGCAAACTTCATTTCTTAGGAAGCTCCGACGTTGCCAGCAAGTTAAGGCCTGGTTAGGGTTTACGGTTCAAGGGCTAGGGACTGCATGGATCCTTTTTTTCTTTAGCTGTCTCTGTTTCAATGGATAGGGACTGCATGAGTAGTAGTAGTAGTACTGTACGCCTTACGCCCGCTCCCTCGCCCACGCGCGCGGTGGCTCGTAGGACGAGGAGAAAATTTTACTACTCCCTCCGTTTACTCCTCGTCCCTACTACCTTGGTTAGAGAGATTATCATATTGTTTGGAATATATATGTCATTTAGTAGATTTCAATATCAACTACTAGTACATACTCCAAACACTGATGTATATAGACGTATTTTAGAGTGTAGATTCACTCATTTTGCTCTGTATGTAGCATAAAGTTGAGACACTTATTTTGGAATGGAGGGAGTACATATTTGCTATGATCTATCAATCATTGAGATGCAATAGCATGCATGTTAGTCTCCTTTGTATTTGATGAAATGTTGCAACGGGCAACCTTGGACGCAAGATACATGTAACATAAGCTGGAAGCTTCATAACATTGTACTATCTCGCTGATAAATTACAGTACGTACTATACAAGTACGTACTATGTAAAGAGTTAGGTATCGCATGGTGTCCAGAAAATATGGTGATAGTGTGAGGTGGGCCATGTAATCACTGAGCCTGCGTGTTTTCACTGCTCTTGCACTCCTCCGCCGTAAGAATGGAGAAAATTGTAATCTAGTAGTACCTCCTTTCGCCGAAAGCGTGGGACATCCAGCAGTCCTACCACCTCAGTAATAATGAACAATAAGCCGTCAAATCACATAGACCCAAGAGTAAGTTGGACGGACGAAGCAACCATCACTCTTGAATCCGATTCTCCCTTCAACGCAGGCGCCAGTGAGAGGCCACGTCCGCTCTGCCCGGGCATGAATGTGTTGGGGAACGTAGTAATTTCAAAAATTATCCGACGCACACGCAAGATCATGGTGATGCATAGCAACGAGAGGGGAGAGTGTTGTCCACGTACCCTCGTAGACCGACAGCGGAAGCGTTATCACAACGCGGTTGATGTAGTCGTACGTCTTCACGATCCGACCGATCAAGTACCGAACGTACGGCACCTCCAAGTTCTACACACGTTCAGCTCGATGACGTCCCTCGAACTCCGATCCAGCCGAGTGTTGAGGGAGAGTTTCGTCAGCACGACGGCGTGGTGACGATGATGATGTTCCACCGACGCAGGGCTTCGCCTAAGCTCCGCGACGGTATTATCAAGGTGTAATATGGTGGAGGGGGGCACCGCACACGGCTAAAATATCGTATATCAAGTGTGTCTAGAGGTGCCCCTGCCCCCGTATATAAAGGAGCAAGGGGGAGGCCGGCTGCCTCTGGGCGCGCCAAGGAGAGGGGGGGAGTCCTCCTCCTAGTAGGAGTAGGACTCCCCTTTCCTAGTCCTACTAGGAAAAGAAGGGGGGAAGGAAAGAGGGAGAGGGAGAGGGAAAGGGGGTTGCGCCCCCCTCTCCTAGTCCAACTAGGACTCCTCCTAGGAGGGGGCGCGCCACCTCCTGGCTGCTGCCCTCTCTCTCCCCTCAAGGCCCACTTAGGCCCAATACTTCCCTGGGGGGTTCCGGTAACCCTCCGGCACTCCGGTTTAATCCGAAACTTCTCCGGAACACTTCCGGTGTCCGAATATAGTCGTCCAATATATCAATCTTTATGTCTCGACCATTTCGAGACTCCTTGTCATGTCCGTGATCACATCCGGGACTCCGAACAACCTTCAGTACATCAAATCACATAAACTCATAATATAACTGTCATCGTAACTTTAAGCGTGCGGACCCTTTGGGTTCGAGAACTATGTAGACATGACCGAGACACCTCTCCGGTCAATAACCAATAGCGGGACCTGGATGCCCATATTGGCTCCCACATATTCTACGAAGATCTTTATCGGTCAGACCGCAAAACAACATACGTTGTTCCCTTTGTCATCGGTATGTTACTTGCCCGAGATTCGATCGTCGGTATCTCGATACCTAGTTCAATCTCGTTACCGGCAAGTCTCTTTACTCGTTCTGTAATACATCATCCCGCAACTAACTCATTAGTCACAATGCTTGCAAGGCTTATAGTGATGTGCATTACCGAGTGGGCCCAGAGATACCTCTCCGACAATCGGAGTGACAAATCCTAATCTCGAAATACGCCAACCCAACAAGTACCTTTAGAGACACCTGTAGAGCACCTTTATAATCACCCATTTACGTTGTGACGTTTGGTAGCACACAAAGTGTTCCTCCGGTAAACGGGAGTTGCATAATCTCATAGTCATAGGAACATGTATAAGTTATGAAGAAAGCAATAGCAACATATTAAACGATCGGGTGCTAAGCTAACGGAATGGGTCAAGTCAATCACGTCATTCTCCTAATGAGGTGATCCCGTTAATCAAATGACAACTCATGTCTATGGCTAGGAAACATAACCATCTTTGATTAACGAGCTAGTCAAGTAGAGGCATACTAGTGACACTCTGTTTGTCTATGTATTCACACATGTATTATGTTTCCGGTTAATACAATTCTAGCATGAATAATAAACATTTATCATGATATAAGGAAATATATAATACTTTATTATTGCCTCCAGGGCATATTTCCTTCAGTCTCCCACTTGCACTAGAGTCAATAATCTAGTTCACATCGCCATGTGATTTAACATCAATAATTCACATCACCATGTGATTAACACCCATAGTTCACATCTCTATGTGACCAACACTCAAAGGGTTTACTAGAGTCAATAATCCAGTTCACATCGCTATGTGATTAACACCCAAAGAGTACTAAGGTGTGATCATTTTTTGATTGTGAGATAATTTTAGTCAACGGGTCTGTCACATTCAGATCCGTAAGTATCTTGCAAATTTCTATGTCTGCAATGCTCTGCACGGAGCTACTCTAGCTAATTGCTCCCACTTTCAATATGTATCTAGACCGAGACTTAGAGTCATCTAGATTTAGTGTCAAAACTTGCATCGACGTAACCCTTTACGACGAACCTTTTGTCACTTCCATAATCGAGAAACATATCCTTATTCCACATATACTTATCGGAAATGCTGTAGTGCTCCCACTCACTTTCTTGTAAATACAGGCTTCACCGCAAGTCTGTATAAAACTATATCCTTTGATCAACTTATCAAAGTGTATATTCCAACTCCGAGATGCTTGCACCAGTCCATAGATGGATCGCTGGAGCTTGCATATTTTGTTAGCACTTTTAGGATTGACAAAACCTCCTGGTTGCATCATATACA
This sequence comes from Aegilops tauschii subsp. strangulata, assembly GCF_002575655.3. Classification (NCBI taxonomy): domain Eukaryota; kingdom Viridiplantae; phylum Streptophyta; class Magnoliopsida; order Poales; family Poaceae; genus Aegilops; species Aegilops tauschii. The sequence continues at coordinate 388,825,368 of NC_053037.3, forward strand.
ACTCTTCTTTAATAAATTCATTAAGGAATGCAGTTTTGTTTATCCATTTGCCATATTTCATAAAATGCGGCAATTGCTAACATGATTCAGACAGACTTAAGCATAGATACGAGTGAGAAACTCTCATCGTAGTCAACACCTGAAACTTGTCAAAAACCTTTTGCGACAATTCTAGCTTTGTAGATAGTAACACTACTATCAGCGTCCGTCTTCCTCTTGAAGATCCATTTAATCTCAATGGCTCGCCGATCATTGGGCAAGTCAATCAAAGTCCATACTTTGTTCTCATACATGGATCTCATCTCAGATTTCATGGCCTCAAGCCATTTTGCGGAATCTGGGCTCACCATCGCTTCTTCAAAGTTCGTAGGTTCGTCATGTTCTAGTAACATAACCTCCAGAACAGGATTACCGTACCACTCTGGTGCGGATCTTACTCTGGTTTACGTACGATGTTTGGTAGTAACTTGATCTGAAGTTACATGATCATCATCATTAACTTCCTCACTAATTGGTGTAGGAGTCACAGGAACAGATTTCTGTGATGAACTACTTTCCAATAAGGGAGCAGGTACAGTTACCTCATCAAGTTCAACTTTCCTCCCACTCACTTCTTTTGAGAGAAAACTCCTTCTCTAGAAAGGATCCATACTTAGCAACGAATGTCTTGCCTTCGGATCTGTGATAGAAGGTGTACCCAACTGTCTCCTTTGGGTATCCTATGAAGACACATTTCTCCGATTTGGGTTTGAGCTTATCAGGACGAAACTTTTTCACATGAGCATCGCAACCCCAAACTTTAAGAAATGACAACTTTGGTTTCTTGCCAAACCACAGTTCATAAGGCGTCGTCTCAACGGATTTTGATGGTGCCCTATTTAACGTGAATGTAGCTGTCTCTAATGCATAACCCCAAAACGATAGTGGTAAATTGGTAAGAGACATCATAGATTGCACTATATCCAATAAAGTACGGTTACGATGTTCGGACACACCATTACACTGTGGTGTTCCAGGTGGCGTGAGTAGTGAAACTATTTCACATTGTTTTAACTGAAGGCCAAACTCGTAACTCAAATCTTCTCCACGATCAGATCGTAGAAACTTTATTTTCTTGTTACGATGATTTTCCACTTCACTCTGAAATTATATGAACTTTTCAAATGTTTCAGACTTTTGTTTCATTAAGCAGATATACCCATATCTGCTCAAATCATCTATGAAGGTCAGAAAATAATGATACCTGCTACGAGCCTTAATATTCATCGGACCACACACATCTGTATGTATGATTTCCAACAAATCTGTTGCTCTCTCCATAGTTCCGGAGAACGGCGTTTTAGTCATCTTGCCCATGAGGCACGGTTCGCAAGCATCAAGTGATTCATAATCAAGTGATTCCAAAATCCCATCAGTATGGAGTTTCTTCATGCGCTTTACACCAATATGACCTAAACGGCAGTGCCACAAATAAGTTGCACTATCATTATTAACTTTGCATCTTTTGGCTTCATTATTATGAATATGTGTATCACTACGATCGAGATCCAACAAACCATTTTTGTTGGTGTGTATGACCATAAAAGGTTTTTATTCATGTAAACAGAACAACAATTGTTCTCTAACTTAAATGAATAACCGTATTGCAATAAACATGATCAAATCATATTCATGCTCAACGCAAACACCAAATAACATTTATTTAGTTTCAACACTAATCCCGAAAGTATAGGGAGTGTGCGATGATGATCATATCAATTTTGGAACTACTTCCAACACACATCGTCACCTCGCCTCTTACTAGTCTCTGTTTATTCTGCAACTCCCGTTTTCGAGTTACTACTCTTTAGCAACTGAATTAGTATCAAATACTGAGGGGTTGCTATAAACACTAGTAAGTACACATCAATAACATGTATATCCAATATACCTTTGTTCACTTTGCCATCCTTCTTATCCACCAAATACTTGGGGCAGTTCCGCCTCCAGTGACCAGTCCCTTTGCAGTAGAAGCACTTAGTCTCAGGCTTAGGTACAGACTTGGGCTTCTTCACTTGAGTAGCAACTTGCTTGCCATTCTTTTTGAAGTTCCCCTTCTTCCCTTTGCCCTTTTCTTGAAACTAGTGGTCTTGTTAACCATCAACACTTGATGCTCTTTCTTGATTTCTACCTTCATCGATTTCAGCATCACGAAGAGCTCGGGAATTACTTTCGTCATCCCTTACATACTATAGTTCATCACGAAGTTCTACTAACTTGGTGATGGTGACTAGAGAATTCTGTCAATCACTATTTTATCTGGAAGATTAACTCCCACTTGATTCAAGCGATTGTAGTACCCAGACAATCTGAGCACATGCTCACTAGTTGAGCGATTCTCCTCCATCTTTTAGCTATAGAACTTGTTGGAGACTTCATATCTCTCAACTCGGGTATTTGCTTGAAATATTAACTTCAACTCCTGGAACATCTCATATGGTCCATGACGTTCAAAACGTCTTTGAAGTCCCGATTCTAAGCTGTTTAAGCATGGTGCACTAAACTATCAAGTAGTCATCATATTGAGCTAGCCAAACGTTCATAACGTCTGCATCTGCTCCTGCAATAGGTCTGTCACCTAGCAGTGCATCAAGGTCATAATTTTTCTGTGCAGCAATGAGGATAATCCTCAGATCACGGATCCAATCCGCATCTTTGCTACTAACATTTTTCAACATAATTTTTCTCTAGGAACATATCAAAAATAAACACAGGGAAGCAACAACGCGAGCTATTGATCTACAACATAATTTGCAAAATACTATCAGGACTAAGTTCATGATAAATTTAAGTTCAATTAATCATATTACTTAAGAACTCCCACTTAGATAGACATCCCTCTAATCATCTAAGTGATTATGTGATCCAAATCAACTAAACCATGTCCGATTAACACGTGAGAGTAGTTTCAATGGTGAACATCACTATGTTGATCATATCTACTATATGATTCACGCTCGACCTTTCGGTCTCTGTGTTTCGAGGCCATATTTGTATATGCTAGGCTCGTCAAGTTTAACCTGAGTATTCCGCGTGTGCAACTGTTTTGCACCCGTTGTATTTGAACGTAGAGCCTATCACACTCGATTAACATGTGGTGTCTCAGCACGAAGAACTTTCGCAACGGTGCATACTCAGGGAGAACACTTTATCTTGAAATTTTAGTGAGAGATCATCTTATAATGCTACCGTCAATCAAAGCAAGATAAGATGCATAAAGGATTAACATCACATGCAATCAATATAAGTGATATGATATGGCCATCATCATCTTGTGCTTGTGATCTCCATCTCCGAAGCACCGTGCTTGTGATCTCCATCTCCGAAGCACCGTCATGATCACCATCGTCACCGGCGCGACACCTTGATCTCCATCCTAGTATCATTGTCGTCTCGCCAACTAATTTCTTTTACGACTATTGCTACCGCTTAGTGATAAAGTAAAACTATTACATGGCGATTGCATCTCATACAATAAAGCGACAACCATATGGCTCCTGCCAGTTGCCGATAACTCGGTTACAAAACATGATCATCTCATACAACAAATTATATCACATCATGTCTTGACCATATCACATCACAACATGCCCTGCAAAAACAAGTTAGACGTCCTCTACTTTGTTGTTGCAAGTTTTACGTGGCTGCTACGGGCTTAGCAAGAACCGTTCTTACCTACGCATCAAAACCACAACGATAGTTTGTCAAGTTGGTGCTGTTTTAACCTTCGCAAGGACCGGGCATAGCCACACTCGGTTCAACTAAAGTGAGAGAGACAGACACCCCTGGTCACCTTTAAGCAACGAGTGCTCGCAACGGTGAAACCAGTCTCGCCTAAGCGTACGCATAATGTCGGTCCGGGCCGCTTCATCTCACAATACCGCTGAACCAAAGTATGACATGCTGGTAAGCAGTATGACTTATATCGCCCACAACTCACTTGTGTTCTACTCGTGCATAGCATCAACGCATAAAACCTGGCTCGGATGCCACTGTTGGGGAACGTAGTAATTTCAAAAATTATCCTACGCACACGCAAGATCATGGTGATGCATAGCAACGAGAGGGGAGAGTGTTGTCCACGTACCCTCGTAGACCGACAGCGGAAGCGTTATCACAACGCGGTTGATGTAGTCGTACGTCTTCACGGTCCGACCGATCAAGTACCGAACGTATGGCACCTCCAAGTTCTACACACATTCAGCTCGATGACGTCCCTCGAACTCCGATCCAGCCGAGTGTTGAGGGAGAGTTTCGTCAGCACGACGGCGTGGTGACGATGATGATGTTCCACCGACGCAGGGCTTCGCCTAAGCTCCGCGACGGTATTATCGAGGTGTAATATGGTGGAGGGGGGCACCGCACACGGCTAAAATATCGTATATCAAGTGTGTCTAGAGGTGCCCCCTGCCCCCGTATATAAAGGAGCAAGGGGGAGGCCGGCTGCCTTTGGGCGTGCCAAGGAGAGGGGGGGAGTCCTCCTCCTAGTAGGAGTAGGACTCCCCTTTCCTAGTCCTACTAGGAAAAGAAGGGGGGAAGGAAAGAGAGGGAGAGGGAGAGGGAAAGGGGGCTGCGGCCCCCTCTCCTAGTCCAACTAGGACTCCTCCTGGGAGGGGGCGCGCCACCTCCTGGCTGCTGCCCTCTCTCTCCCCTCAAGGCCCACTTAGGCCCAATACTTCCCCGGGGGGTTCCGGTAACCCTCCGGCACTCCGATTTAATCCGAAACTTCTCCGGAACACTTCCGGTGTCCGAATATAGTCGTCCAATATATCAATCTTTATGTCTCGACCATTTCGAGACTCCTCGTCATGTCTGTGATCACATCCGGGACTCCGAACAACCTTCGGTACATCAAATCACATAAACTCACAATATAACTGTCATCGTAACTTTAAGCGTGCGGACCCTTTGGGTTCGAGAACTATGTAGACATGACCGAGACACCTCTCCATTCAATAACCAATAGCGGGACCTGGATGCCCATATTGGCTCCCACATATTCTACGAAGATCATTATCGGTCAGACCGCATAACAACATACGTTGTTCCCTTTGTCATCGGTATGTTACTTGCCCGAGATTCGATCGTCGGTATCTCGATACCTAGTTCAATCTCGTTACCGGCAAGTCTCTTTACTCGTTCCGTAATACATCATCCCGCAACTAACTCATTAGTCACAATGCTTGCAAGGCTTATAGTGATGTGCATTACCGAGTGGGCCTAGAGATACCTCTCCGACAATCGAAGTGACAAATCCTAATCTCGAAATACGCCAACCCAACAAGTACCTTTGGAGACACCTGTAGAGCACCTTTATAATCACCCATTTACGTTGTGACGTTTGGTAGCACACAAAGTGTTCCTCCGGTAAACGGGAGTTGCATAATCTCATAGTCATAGGAACATGTATAAGTCATGAAGAAAGCAATAGCAACATATTAAACGATCGGGTGCTAAGCTAATGGAATGGGTCAAGTCAATCACGTCATTCTCCTAATGAGGTGATCCCGTTAATCAAATGACAACTCATGTCTATGGCTAGGAAATATAACCATCTTTCATTAACGAGCTAGTCAAGTAGAGGCATACTAGTGACACTCTGTTTGTCTATGTATTCACACATGTATTATGTTTCCGATTAATACAATTCTAGCATGAACAATAAACATTTATCATGATATAAGGAAATATATAATACTTTATTATTGCCTCCAGGGCATATTTCCTTCAAAATGCGGCACCGATTCTTTGGAGCGGCGCTGACCGTTTCGGGCAGGAAGCGCGCGCGAGCGAGGGAGGGGCTTTGGGTGGGCCAGGCTGGTCAGGAGTGGGCGCGGCAGCTATCCGCCTGGCCCTACCGGACGCCCGGAAACGAGAGGATACACCGACTCTCGCGGCTAAAATCGTACACTACACACCATCTCTCTGTAGGAGTAGGTCGATCTGTCGCTCTCTCTAACACACACATGTTGTTAAACAGACACACGCACACGCACACACAGGTTCATAGAATAGGAAAATCGTGCGAGTGCGAAGCCACAGGAAGTGAGATACAAATGGAGTACGTACAAGAAGAGGAGAGGTGACGAGTATTCCATCAAACCTGGACTGAGGAGTAGTACTCCCTCCGTCTAGGTGTTAAGTCATTCTACGGAAATCAGATATTCCCAAAATGTTTATGCGTCGTCCATTAACTTCGCATCTCAATCCCCTCCTGGCCACGTTGCTAGCGAGCGTTGTTACTTAGGGAGCGTTTGGATCCTTAGCAAGAACAGCTTATAGCATAGCTGGGCAAGGTTAGGCGTTTGGAACTGTTAAAATATGTTAGCTTTTGTGGTCCAGCTAGCTTGGGTGGGCTAGAAAAACCTTGCTAGCTTAGGAGAGCCAGATCGGCTCGCTTTCGATGGAAAACTTCGCGTAGTAGTAACATAGACTAGTAACATATGCATGTTACTAGTCCAAGTTACTCACCACTATGACCAGCCTAAGCAATGTAACCAAACGCTCCTTACTCTGCCTTATTATCTCCCCCGGAAACCCAATGCATGGAGCGCAACTACGCGTTGATCAGTCAAGAAATCAAAGTCGGCTTGCATGCGAGTTAATACGTGGCCCTACATGGTAGCTAAAACGGCATCTCTTAGTTGTTTGGATTAATTGTTGCATTTAGGGACAGAAATCAGGGCTTTGATTGGAGGAATGACCGGTCAAGTTTCTCCTTCTCCTCCAATCTGCTTGCACCTTGGTCCCGCTGCACCTTCTAACGTGACTTATTACACCTAGACGGAGGGAGTCGTACGAGATATGGTGGCACACTGACTTAGGTCGAATACAAGTGCCCAAAATTGTGTGCATGTTATAATAAGGATTCACTTAAAATAGTACGTGAGCGAATAGAGGGATCAATTGGACAGTGTTCCTGAGCAGTAGCGAGATGTGTGAGGTAAGATACACCGCTGGCGCTTTTAATTTTTATTATTAATTTGTTTGTTTCACCCTCTGACTGGTGGGACCCAACGTACTATGTGGAGAGAGGTAAGGTGACTAAGGCTGCATTATTTCTGCACCACTGTGGATAGTCTTACCACCAAAGCCACATGACACGATTATGATTTAAATCCCAATGACTCCCACACACACAAAAAAAACATGGCATGCTTGTCACACGAATGCAGGAATGTATAAAAGGTTATTTTCCTCTCGTTGAACATAACGGGAGGGTTGTGTAGCTGGTTAGCCTGTTCGCTCATCAAACTTGAGGTCTCAGGTTCGATAACTACACTTGAGCATAATTCGTGCCAGGAGGATTCTTTGACTGGTCAAAATGGATGGATACGGAGCTATACGATCTCGTAGTGACTGTATAGTCACCTCATCATGTATAAGTTACAGCCTCGGCGCTTGTTTTCTAGGGTTTGCACTCTTCACACTCTCTCCAGTATATATATACATGCTGGAGGCTCAGCGCTTGTAGTTGCTCTCTTCACACTCTCTCACTCTCTCCAGATCTAAACAAGACTTCGTTGGCCTCTCTCTCTCCCCTCACTGCTGGTCTGCTTGTAGTTGCTCTCTTCACACTCTCTCACCCTCTCCAGATCTAACAAGACTTCGTTGGCCTCTCTCTCCCCCTCAGTGCTGGTCAAAGAGTCGGCATGATCCGTCCGCCGGGAAGGGAAGGAGGCTTAACGCTGTCGCCGTCAGCGAGGGAGGGAATCCACTACCGGCGCAGCTGTTCACTTTCACCCAGCGGCGGCGCGGGAGGGCCTCCGACCCCTTCTTCTTCGCCGCCGTACATAGTGTGGGTCGAACGGCCTCCGGTCGCCCACCGAACCACATCCCAAGAACCTTAAGGTATAATTTACTTATTCCACATGCATTGCTCTAGCTGCATGTGGGCTTTTTCTGCTTCTGCACTCGAATCTAGGTGTTGGATCAAACAGGAAAGTAGTGGGGAAAGTTGTATACCATGAATCCAGGACGTGCTTCAATGAGGAAAGGAATGGGGGAAAGTAGTGGGAAAAGTTGTATAGCATGAATCTTGGATGTGGTTCAAAAAGGAAAGGAAGGGGGAAAGTTGTGGGGAAAGTTGTATCGCATGAATCTAAGACGTGGTTCAAAGAGGACAAGAATGGGGGAAAGTAGTGGGGAAAGTTGTATAGCATAAATCTAGGACGTGGTTCACAGAGGAAAGGAAGTGGGGAAAGTACTAGTACAGACTGGCTATCTAGCACCTACGTTGGTCGAAAAGGGAAAACAATGACAAATGCAATACGCACATCTGTAATGAACTGATCTTTTGTTTTGGGGGACAAGGATGTAGAGTTTGAGCAAAACTAGATTTGCTGCGCTCACATAGGGAAAGGTGTCTAAAGATAACAAAACTGGGACCAACACAAATATGCTGCTTGGTTGTTTGTTCTTTGTTGCAACAGACTGTGCATCACCCCAGTACATCGGTAGATGCACATGGTGCTGGTGCGTCCATTGTCCCGTGCAACTCTTTAGGTGTTGTTAATCTAAGGCCCTGTTTGGTTAAAAACTCCCTAGTCCCTACCTGCTTGGTTCCAGGGACTAAACATGGACTAGAGGTTATTAAATGACATGCTAAAAGACCATGTTACCCCTAGTAATGAACTAATAGAGACAATGTGCGATGCGTGGTAGGGGAAACTGTTGGAAAAAGTCCCAAAAAGACTCTCCCTTGGGGTCTTCTTTCTATAGTCCCAAATGCCCACTTTTAGTCCCTAAAAGTCCATCCTGTTTGGTTTAGATGGGACTGACACGGAGTTTTTTAGTCCCTCCACCAAAATGTCCCTGTAAACAAACACCCTCTAATAATGCCGCTGGAAAATTGATGCAATGCCACAGTTAAAAGCAAATTACATGTTTAACGAATTTTATTGTTAATATAATCTCTCTGTTAATATTAATCAATGCCATCGTTTGAGAAATGCTACTGTCTTGCTTTCTTTCCCATTTAGATAAGGTAGATGCTTCTTTTTGTTGGCTTCTGTGTCACCCACTGTTATTGACCACTAGTTGTTTCCTTTGCACCTCTGTGTAAACAGGGTTATCTACTTCACCTCGTTGCCATTGTGACCTTTTGTTGCACTGCACAAAACACTTTTGTTTTAAGAGTGTTTTGTGCAGTTCAACCAAAATGTCACACCGACAATGTTGCTTGATTGCTTGATCTTAGTGGAACTGCACAAGAGGAGATCTTACTTCCTATCCGTGTTGGCAAATTTGGTTCAGATCTTCTTCTTGTGAGTTGTTTGAATTCCGCGTCATGAGAGGTCAGTACTAGCCTTCTTTCACATGATTCTGCAGTGTGCTTTCATATGTTGTGCTACTTGTACGGTAATGTTGCTTGATTTTAGTGTACTGCACAAATGGAGACAAGACTTCCAATCTGTATGTGCACCGCAATATCCCATTGAGGTAAGATAAGGATATTTCACAATTGTTGGCCTGTATTTTGCTACTTTAATCAGAAAATTAATGTCATTGTATAGTGCTATACTTGTGCAACCTAATTGACATGCCAAATCTTACATTGAAGGCAAAGCTTGTCTGTTATTGAACCAAGTGATGAAGGGGAAGAACAAGCGGAAGAAAAACAAAAATCAACTCCTCGTGCTGTAATGAAGCACTGGAACTGTGATGACACAAGTAATGATATAGTTTTGCATCTTAATTTATTGCTATGGCTGGAACGAGCAATTGTTTTGCCACTGATTTGATGCCACTCTTAATGTAATACGTAATTATCTCTACTTGTGCAAACAGGGATCTTCTTTGAAGATACCATATATTTTAGTGGAACTGCACAAGAAGATGTTGGAAACATTAATCTAATCGAGGAGTATATAGTAAGCATGGCCACCACAGTAGATAGCAACAGATGGTTCCGGAGAAGTGCTTCATTTGTATGCTCTACACAATAAGCCTCCTGACAAAGGTTGGTACTCGCCCACTGATTTCATCCATATGATTGAGCTTTGTCATCTCTATTGGTGTTGTGCTACTGTTTAGATACTGTCATCAAAAAGTGGTATTGTCCTTGAGAAGTGCTTCATCTGTGCTGTTTTAAATATTTCCTTTCCTTTTTTTGAGCAAAAAGGGATGCTAGCATTTAGTTATCCTCTTGTCTTTGCACAACAGGATCATCCTCCTCTGAAGAAGAATATGGAGTACGTGAAGTGACTAGTTCCGATTATGCCAGGATGAAGAAGCCCTGTCTATCTTCTCATCAGAAGGAGCAGTTGAAGGATGGTTACATTACCCCCCACAAGACCAAACTAACTTCAGCTCAGAAGGACTGACAAATCTCCATGTTCTTGCTGTGATGCGTGAGTACAATGTTGTTCTAGGATTCTTTCCGGTGAGTTCCATTTTTCTAAAAGTGTGCTCTACATGGACCATGTAGGTGCCTGTTTAAACTGACAATTCATAGTACAGTTTGCTTGATACTAATCACTTTTTTTGTATTTGTGCAAATAGGGGTGCTCAGCTTGATTTCAATGGGAACTGCACAAAATGTTCATGAATACATCGAGTCATTCATTTCCACCACAAGAAAGGAGGTGCCGATAAGTTCAAGGCGTTGCAACATATACGGGCGAAATCATACAAGCTACGCGCGAATTTGGTTGATTTTGGTGGAACTGCATAAAAAGAACAGCTGGTTTATTTAGCACGAGGTGCCATGCCAATGTCCGAACTGATGGAAAACCCTACCCATTCCACAATCGTAGGCATTTGATATTTTGGAATGGGAAAACCTTGTCAAATTTTGCTCATTGATTGTAGCAAGAAGACATGCATTTGATATTTTCGAATGGGACGCCCTTTGCTGTCAGCAGCGTCGATCCATTTTTTTCTTTATTCTTTAGTTGTGAAGTAAATATTGGCTCTGACATGTGAATCGCTGAGATGCATAATCATCGGTTGTTTTGAATGTTCTCTATGAATTGCCAGGCCTGTGTGTTTGATTTCAATGTACATGAACGCTAAAAAGCTGCTCAAACTCTTTGTACTCCTTCTGTTCCTTTTTACTTCGCACATTGTGGAAGTGCATACTTTTTTCTATAAGATTGGTCAAAGTAGAGATACTTTGATTGCAGACAAAACTTGTATGCAGACTAGAAAGGGCCGGAGGGAGTACATGTGAAACCGCTGCAAACGAGGTGATCACCCTGGGAATAATGCTAGTACGTATTGTTTTGCATGTTCATCCAATGCCAGTGATACAAGAATTCGAACTAATCAAAATAAATTCATTCATACACGGTCGGATTTCATATAAACATGCCAGATTTCATTACATTTCATACATTCTTCAACTAAAAAGGGGTGCGCTAGAGGTATAATTAATTAACCGAAGCTACCTAATGCGGAGCATCCTATGGACATCACCATGTCAAGAGTCCATTCGGCGAGTGACACGTGCGACATATACTTCACATACACAAAGGTGGATCATCTCCTTTACACGTGCTCACTTGACGCCTTCGAGGATGGTATACTACTTGACACTCCACTCGTGTGCATGCATAGGTATTGTCGGAACACTACGGACGACGAGGAGGAGTGCAAGCGCCAAGGAACAACTACACCATCCGCGAGAGAATCATGGAAGCGACGACGGAAGAAGAAGACGGAGACAGCTCCCAGGACCCGGACATCCGGCCCCTGGAACCTCACCCACAGCAGCCGCCCAGCCGCCAAGTACCATCAGCGGCCGGACATCCGGCGCCAGCCCCGGACATCCGGCGCCTCGCCAAAGCCCGGACATCCGGTCATTCCCCCGGAAATCCGGCATTGATGACAGAACGCACCCGAAGTTTGGCCACTTCAGCCCGGACATCCGGCCCGAGCCCCGGACATCCGGCGCCTCGCGAAGCCCCGGACATCCGGCGCTTGCCTGCGCACAGAGTCGGGCCAGAGGCCCATGTATCCCTTTCCCACTTACCCCTTCATGGCTTAGACTATATATACTACTCCCCGTCCTCCTAGTTAGGGTCAGCAAAGTGATAGCTCATTTGATAGAGAGCTTTGCTCCTTGTACCACTCTACTCTTGAGAGAGAGAGAGAGACTACTACTCCTTATGGAGGCCAAGACCTCATCTAGGAGAAGATCTTGCGGGATATATCAAAACCCCTCACGGGAAGATCCCTTCGTGGATTCAAGACGTCCTCACGGAGATGAACTTTACCTTGTATCTTTCCTTTTGTTGTTCATGTACCTTGTGGATCTTGTGTTTGATTGTCTAGTGGATGTGTGATTGGACTTGTTCTTGAGTGTTTCCCCTTGTGATTTCTCTCCGTTCTTCCCCGTGTTCATCGTGTTCTTCGAGGGAACCCACTCCAATCGTGAATGATCGGCCTACACCGGGTTAGCCCCGTATCATATGGTATCATGAGCCACGTTGATCACGTATTTGGAGTCCCTCCCACCGTTTTCTAGCCTTCTTTTGCTTGATTTCGTCCTAAATTCGAAAATCCCCACCAAAAATAGCCCCCAAATTTTTTGTGATTTGTTAGTTTCATGATGTTTTGTTGATTTTGATCCATGGAATTGCTTGGTTTCAAGTGGATCTAGCTTTCCCCCATCTTTTCCCCCTTTCCATCCACAAAATCCGTCAAATTTTGCCCCCGAAATCATCCATTTCCGCCCCAAATCGAGTTTCGAAGTCCAAATCCCGATCTGGAATCGTCGGGCCGGACATCCGGGCCTCAGGCCGGACATCCGGGCCATCGGGCCGGACATCCGGGCCCCAAGCCGGACATCCGGCTCCTGGAGGGCAAAATCGCGCAAGTTTCTGGACATCAGGTCCTAGATATCCGGCCCCGACCCCAGATGTCCGACCCCTGGGATATCAGCCTCCCGTGTTTCACCGTTTTGTCCATAACTTTCACATCCGGAGTTCGATTTTCGCGTTCTTTAGCTCGTTGAGTAGCTATTGACATCCCCCATCCATCTAGATAGGTTAAATCACCATTTGACTCCATCAAATTTTTGGCACTTTGGCATCTTTGCCTAGGGCTTCCACCATATCATCCGCATATCCACCACCGACTTCCGCAACCTAACCCATTTTGTTCCTTATAGCATTTGTGGTTGCTTGAGTAGTGATTCGAGTCTCCTAAGGTGTTTAGGCTACTTAGGGACGGTTGCTTCTTCATCAACCACCACCACTTCCGTATAACCTTGCCCACCATAACGTCCACTTCCACATTGCCTACTCCAAAACCCATCATTGCCTAGTGCAAAAACCACCACTGCATTCCCGCTACCACCATTTTGACATTTGACGTTTGAGACTTTGAGTTCGTGGTTTTTACCGTTTCCTAAGGTGTTTCGGCTACTTAGGGACGAGTCTCCATCATCTTGGTATCTACATTGAGAACACCGCCACTCATCATCGCCACGAGGTCGTCATCGACATTGACCACTTCACCATCATCCGTCCGTGTCTTACAAACGAGAAAACCCTCGACGGTAACCTCGACGACATCATTGTACATTCTCCCTTACCGTTACAATTGATAACTCCTAGCCCATTTTGCGTCACTTGCCTATCGAGACTAGCCATTTGAGAATTGCCGGCAATGTTACTTGTGCACATTAGTGATCTACACCTTCCATTGCATACATACCATATCATCTTTGTATCACATCATCCATTGTGTCACAAGATTGTTCCCGCATATACACAATTGCTATCTTGGTTTGTGCATTGTGCAAAAGTGGCCATACAAAAAAAAGAGAATAAGCTTTTAAGCAAAGAAAAAGAGTGAACAAAGAGCTTGTAAGCAAGCGCCATAGCATCGTATCATAGTGCATTACAATATATCATATGGTATCATACTTGATCATCTTCGATCATCGTGTGAGAAACACCGGGAACCATACATACATAGCATACTTGGGATAGAAAGTTTATCCATTTTGCATCTTATAGGTTGTGCACAAGTGTCGTATCCGCCTATAGAGCAATCGTGCTAGCGTCTCTCTTGAGTTGTGCAACACGAGCGTTTTCCGTGGATTCCACATTTTGTGCTCATTCCTTGGTTGCACTACCCCATTTATCTATCCGTGTGTGTGTGTTTCCGTGTGCAATTCATTGCTATTGGTCTACTTGTTTCCCTTGCAAATTTGTGAATCTCTTTCAACATTATTGACTCTTGCTAACATTTTGCATTAAATTTTTGTGCCACTATCCTCACCGAGCTACTCCATAAGCTTTAGTTTGTAGGTGTGAGTGAACAAGTCCGGTACCAATTCCACTATTCTTTCATCTGACATTGAGTGAAACGGGATACATCCTCAACTTTGGGAAAAGGTAACTTGGTATTGTTTATCTCATTTCCTACTCACCTCTACTCGAGTCTTGTGATGGATAGGCAAGGTATTTCACCCTCGGTCTACAACAACAACAACGAGTTCGATGCCACGAACAACTCCAACGACGCCAAGATGAACACTCAAATGGAGGAGGTCAAAGCCCTCATCAAGTCCTACAAGCGATCTTCCTCATCTTCGAGAAGACGCTCAAGAGCACATGCTTCCGAGCTACCATCTCCGGCAAGATCACGTCGGCATCGACACCACCACCGACAAGAACGTGAAGGTCAAGAGCTCAACACCAACAACCGCTCAACGACTTCACCATCTCACTTGGCATCTTCGCCTTCGGATATACGACATCTTCGCCAACAAGAACCTCAAGACTACGCTCAAGAGAAGCTCCCCAAGCTCAAGTCCGCGACCTCCACGAGCTACTACGACCTCGACACCGACCATGAGATTCCTTTCTATGGGACTCAAGAACCCGAGGAGTATCTCGAGTGGGAGCACCTAATGGACAACTACCTCAAGCTACATCAAGTTCCTCCCGAAGATCAAGTGAAGTGCGCCACAAGAAACTTCCACGACTACGCCTCGACATGGTGGTTTCACACACCTTCGGAGAGCTACGACATGAGTTGTCCCAAGACAAAGAAAGCTTTGCGGCGAGAGTTTGTGCCTCCAACCTACACAGAACAACTTCTATGCCAATTGGAGAACACCATCCAAGGATCCAAGTCCATCGACGCGTACTTCAAGGAGATGAAGAATGCCTTGCGACGAGCCGGCGTGGACGACCCCATGTCAATGAAGTTCCACTTCATGATGGGATTGAACAACGACATCTCCAAGACTATCTTCCTCGAGAACTACAAGTCCCTCAACGACAACTACATTGGTGCTCTCAAGGCGGAACAAGAACTCATGAAGGCCAAGGCTTCTCCACCCCAAGCACACTTCTCAAAGACCAAACTCAAAGACGATGAGCATGAGGCTAGTACCACCAAGATGTCCAAGCCCGATGAGCTCCAAGACGATGCTCCAAAGTTCGACTTCACCGCCATCCCTCTTTGTGGCATTGATGATGCCGAGTCCTCCACGACTCTTTTTCAAGATGGTGCGGCAACGAGTACGACTACGGAGACCTTCAAGGACCAAGATTTGGAGGCGAACGACTTGGTGACGAGCAAGGATGATGCTTCCATCTTAGGAGGCGAGAGTGATGATGTGCCATCTTCGGCCTTCATCCACGGTGACAACGACGAGATGGTTGAGCATGGGATTTTCCCTTCGACCACGGTGACGTATGATGACTTGAGTGGCTTGTGCCACCATATTGCGAGTGAGAGTGACTTCACCACTAGCCCCATATATGACGAGTTGCCCCAATTCCCATGTGAGGAGAGCCACAACCCCCACCATTTGAGTGATATGAGTGACTCCAACATATGTGAGTTTGAGTGCACCTACCTTGAGGGAGTGAGTGAGCCACCACATAGAGAGAGTGAGGCCACTATGATTTCTAACGACTTAACCTCTACCTCTATTGTGTCTTCTCACTTGGTGCTAGGTCCCATATATGATGACGCGCCGATTCGCGATGACTACGTCCTTCCTTTGGACAAGACGATGGCCATGGTGGAACATGATGCACCCCCCACATGGTTCCATCACGATGATGATGACCACCATTTGGTCTTTCCCACCTCACCTACACCACTTGAGTGGAATGAACAAGGTAACATAGGTGAAGGTGATGCTCTAGTCCCAATAGTGGACATTCTTGACATTGATTGCTTGCATGATGTTGATCAACCTATTACCATGCTTCATTCTAGTATGATTTCCCCATGCGATGATTTACCCATTTATGGTGAGTTTGATGATTGTCATGTGGAGTCTATTGGTTGTGACGCCATGTTACATAGGATTTCTTGTGACAATTCTTTAGGTCACATCATGTTTGACAATCCGCTTGACTTGTCATATGCTATGAATGAGATCAATCATATGTCATATTTGCAATCTCATCGTAGTGACTATGCATATGCCATTAAAATAAACCCAATTTACACTTATGGAATAGATGACAAGCCCATGGTTATTGGCATTTGTTTTTCTTGTGATTATATTGATATGCTTCATTTGCATCATTCATCGCATATGACATGCCATGACCACCTAGCTTCGGATATGCATTGTTTTGGATGTTGTCCATTTTCTCCATATGATGTTTCCAATATTGCTCATGAGGAGACCCCCATAGTTTCCTCATACATTTTAGGAGATTTTGATCCATCCCATCCATTGCATGATCCCAATACTTGTGTGCACAATATGCTCCCCATGAATGAAAATGCTATTGATGTGCCATATAATTGTATGCTCAATTTGCATCCCCATCATGTTATACATAACAACTATTCTTTCATGATGGATGACATGTTCTTGTACCATGCATGAAATTTCTTTGAGAGATGCTTATCTTGTGCTAACTCACACATGCACATACACATCATGATGGATGATGTGTACATTTACCACACACACAATTTCTTTCGATTGTGTCTTTATTGTGTAGGTACCCATGATCACTTGTCAACCTCACAATCCCATGAGTTGACAAAACGAGCTCTAGAGAGCAATGATGACTTGGGATCCTATGGATTGCCTTTCCCACCGCTCACTTCGCGCAAACACTTCGCGCATTTCTTTTACATGGTCCTCACATGGTTATGGGTTGTTGTCCATTATATATCCTTTGCCCATCTTGCCATGTTCACTTTGCATCATATGCCCATTCCTATGCCTTTGCCATGCATTTGTGACCCATGCTTTGCATTACACATGATGATTGATTCTAGTACTTGTATGTGTATTTGCAAGCGTGGTGGAGATATTGTGTGTTATTGCCATGATTGCTTTGTTCCCCATGCCTATGATGATACTATGATCTTGATTTGTGTTCGTGCTTGCGATATGTCATGTACATTGCCTATGCCTATTCTTTGCTCACATGACATGATTGCCATGATTTCCTCTAGTGTGTTGCATCTTCGCTCCACTAGTTTGCATGACTTGATTACAATTGCTTGCCTTGTTGCATCACCAATGATTCATACTTGCTCATTTCATTCGGTTGATGACAACCACCTACATGCTTTGCACATGATTGTTATTTCTTCTTGTCATATATCTCCATATGTTGCCTCTATCATGATAGATGATTTGACATGTATTGAGTGCAACAATGCTATTAGTCTTGCTTATGAGTTTGCCCCCATAGCATTCTCACATATATTTGGAGATTTTGACATATTTCTTGTGAAGCATGCCTGTCTTACCTCTTTGCACCATATACCTCGTGCCATGAATATTGCCATTGTTGCATCATATTATTCGTGCACTTGTGCTTCTAATGGTTATGTGCAAGAGAAGAAAACCATCATGATGGATGATGTGTTTATCTACCATGCGCATACGTTCTTTGTTTTGTTGTGTGCATGTGTAGGATATGGACTTTGTGTCGACTTCCGCTTCACGTGAGTTGACCATTCGAGCTCTTGCGAGCGAACCACCTTCTAGCACGACGATTCTACATCGCACTTGCTTGTGCTTCGGCATTGTGAAGGACGCACAAGGACACACTTTCACGGTGATATCCTTCTCTTTTGAGAACCCCCAAACCATGATCATGGATATTATGGATCATACTACGTGTGTTGCTTTCCCCATGAGACTTATTGTTCATCTTGGATCACTTGATTGCACACTTGTTAGAGATCTTGCTTCGACTTGTCATTTTAACCATTCCATGCATCATGATATATATGCCTTGTGTGTTGCATCCAATTCTTGGATTATTTGCTCCTCTCATATGTTTGGTTGCAACAATGTCATCACTTCACATATGCCATGTACCATTGCTTGTCACATGATTGACTTGATTGCCTCACACATGATGAACAATTGCTCTTTCTATTGTGTTGAGTGCCACACTATGTTCACTACACCCTATGCACATTATGCTTGGATTGTCTTGCACTTAACCCATGTGTTTAGACATCTCATCTTCTTAGGTGTTGTGAATGATTCCTATGCCTACCATAGACCTTTCATTGAGCGCTTTGCCCATGCTTGCTATGAACTTGAGGTAGATGCTTATTCTCTTGACACACATATTTGCATCTCTACCTCCAATTTACATGCTTGTCCCCATGATATCTTTGCCTGTGCTCGATTGATATACTTACATGCCATGTCTCAATCCTTTGTCACACCATATGCTTTGCATGATGACGACACTTGTTTGGTGAATCACCTCTTTGAATGCTTGGTTTTGCACTAACGCTAACCACATTTGTTTTTCCAAGTTTTTGTTGTCCTTACTCCTTTTGAAGGAATCACAAGACGGTGCGACATTGGAGAGTGCCCATTTCGAGCTTCAAGATGACAAGTACTTGGTGAACGTCCACTTCTACACGGCGAAGCCATCTCTTTCCCATGGTGATTTGGTTTTCGATCCGAGGTCGGATCTTTCCCAAGGGAGGGGAGATGATGCGGAGCATCCTATGGACATCACCATGTCAAGAGTCCATTCGGCGAGTGACACGTGCGATATCTACTTCACATACACAAAGGTGAATCATCTCCTTTACACGTGCTCACTTGACACCTTCGAGGATGGTATACTACTTGACACTCCACTCGTGTGCATGCATAGGTATTGTCGGAACACTACGGATGACGAGGAGGAGTGCAAGCGCCAAGGAACAACTACACCATCCGCGAGAGAAGCATGGAAGCGACGACACAAGAAGAAGACGGAGACAGCTCCCAGGACCCGGACATCCGGCCAGGACCCCAGACATCCGGCCCCTGGAACCTCACCCACATCAGGCGCCCAGCCGCCAAGTACCATCAGTGGCCGGACATCCGGCGCCAGCCCCGGACATCCGGCCCTTCCCCCGGAAATCCGGCATCGATGACAGAACGCACCCGAAGTTTGGCAACTTCAGCCCGGACATCCGGCGCCTCGCGAAGCCCCGGACATCCGGCGCCTGCCTGCGCGCAGAGTCGGTCCAGAGGCCCATGTATCCCTTTCCCACTTACCCCTTCGTGGCTTAGACTATATATACTACTCCCCCTCCTCCTAGTTAGGGTCAGCAAAGTGATAGCTCATTTGATAGAGAGCTTTGCTCCTTGTACCACTCTACTCTTGAGAGAGAGAGAGAGACTACTACTCCTTATGGAGGCCAAGACCTCCATCTAGGAGAAGATCCTGCGGGATATATCAAGACCCCTCACAGGAAGATCCCCTCATGGATTCAAGACGTCCTCACGGAGATGAACTTTACCTTGTATCTTTCCTTTTGTTGTTCATGTACCTTGTGGATCTTGTGTTTGATTGTCTAGTGGATGTGTGATTGGACTTGTTCTTGAGTGTTTCCCCTTGAGATTTCTCTCCGTTCTTCCCCGTGTTCATCGTGTTCTTTGAGGGAACCCACTCCAATCGTGAAAGATCGGCCTACACCGGGTTAGCCCCGTATCACTACCCACCTGTGTTCGCCTGAGCCGAACAGAAGCTTCAGTGACTTAACTGCAGGTGCAGTTGCGTAACTGACATGTGGCCCAGATGCCTGTTGGGCCCATGTGCCAGTCAGCCAACTGCACCAGCAGTTAAGTAGAAGCAGCGTCCTTCTCCAACATAGCTCTCCGACTCCACATCGCCGCCAAGAAGCTAACCAGCCGTCAGTGCTCACCTCCGTCTCCTCAACGAGCACCAGTGAACAAGCGAACGACAATGCCATCGCGGACATGTGGCCCTATGATCCTAGCTTCCAGAATGAGCAGCAGGCGCTGTATCAGACCATCCGTAGGGCCCGCGAGGCCCTCTCCGTCGTTCTTCAAGTTGTTGCGCTCACCGTGGCGCCGCCGTCTCGCGTTGTCAACATGGTCAACGGACATGAGGATGAGGAGATGACTTTACTTGGAGAGGATGACAGTGGGGACCCACCAGGGCCATAGTCGCACGTACGCAAGTGCCTCCTTATTAGTATATAAAACTATAATTTTTTTGCTTCCTCCTGGTTTCCTGACATCACGGTCCCACACCATTGTCAACCTATGTAGTGAATAAACGATAGAATTGCACAAGAAGCGGCCGACAGCTGGGACCAAGCAGCTCGAGCAGTATTTGTGTTTTTGAGGTGTGAGCACTGCAGAGTTTTTCTTGAGCGATGTTTAGCCCAGATATTAATTTTTCTCCTCTGGACAACAACGAAAACATCGCTGCAGCTATTAACTGGGCGGGCTGTGGCCCGTCTAGCCTAGGCCAGATATCCAGCCCAGATATTAATTTTTTTCAAGCTGAAAATGGCTAGCCCAGCTATACTTTTTTTAGGAATACCCAGGCAAGGTCAAGTTGTTATTCTCCGCCCCGCTGGGCTGCAAATCTTTCCTAGGAGGGATGCATTATGCTTAACAAGAAAATGGGATTTAAGAAATAATAAATGGGATGTAATTATAAAAACTAGGCAGTAACTATAAAAAATGCACCAAACACGTAATTACTTTATAAAATATTATTTTTGGATATTGAAAAATTTAATTTCATTTATTGTTGCGAGCGGAATGTTTCGTTGGATTTTGACATAATATAAATTTATATTGAAATTGTATTTAATCTGACTAGAAATTTCGGGATAAAAATATTTCGGATCCCATCAAAATGTGGGAAATTTTATTGAATTCTGTTTTGAACGGTTGGTTGAAATGGGCTGTACTTTTAACAAACTGTAAATGGGCTGTATTAAATTCCATTAGAATTCAAAAATTGGCTGCACATTCTTACAAATCTCAAATGGCTATAAGTTCTCTGCCACACACTTGTGGCCTTACTAAGTTGACGCGTCCCCTAAAAAAAGAGAGTTGACGCGTATGCAGGGCTTTGTCAACTTATA
Organism: Aegilops tauschii subsp. strangulata; assembly: GCF_002575655.3. NCBI lineage: Eukaryota > Viridiplantae > Streptophyta > Magnoliopsida > Poales > Poaceae > Aegilops > Aegilops tauschii. The sequence goes on from NC_053037.3 coordinate 388,846,722, forward strand.
GTCAATACACGGTTCTAGCAGCAGTGGCCGTTGGATGTCCATCCAACGGATGCCGTGCTTCTTCTTCAATCTCGGATATTTTAGCTTCACCCGCCCAAAAAATGATTCCTCCCCCTGACATCTGGGGCGCACAATTTCGGAAGCTGACCTGTGGGCCTACTTAGTTGACGCGTACCAAGGGCTTTGTCAACTTAGTCAATATAAACGATTCTAGCTGCAGTGACCTTACGATGTCCATCCAACGGCCGTCGTGCTTCTTCAACCTCTGGTCTTCTTGCTCCAGCCGCCCAAAGCAGCGCCGGTCGTGCCGCCTGCTCCTGCCTCCTGTGGCCGGCTGTGCTGCCGCGGAGGCCTCACCGCCCCCTACTACTCCCACCGCTGGCCAGGCCATCCCTCCACTCACCCACACCCCCTGTTATTCTGTAGCGATGGCTGCCTCACACCGCAGCCGAACTAGTGAACCCTCGTACTCCTCTCCGCGTGGGTATCCGCTGCCACATCTTCCCCGGCTCCGCGTCGTCCCCTTCCTAGGCCTCGCAGTCGTCCACCGCCGTGGTGCTCTCGGCGCGGCGTGGTCAATGTGGTCAACGACCGACTTCCATCGGAAGAGTACTGTACGTGGAGAGGCTGACAGCTGGGTCCACGGCCGCAGCAAGGAAGTGCCTCCTTATTATGTGCAAAATAATTATTCCTCCACCGACAGCGGGGACCCACCGGACGGGCCACCATATTTTGCAAAAAAAACGTATCCCCTGACTGCTGGGACCCACCAGCTACATCTTCGCACGCAAGGAAGTGCGTCCGGGCAAAAAAAATTGATTCGCCCCCTGACTGCTGGGACCCACCAGCTACATCTTCGCACCCAAGGAAGTGCCTGACAGTGGGGACCCACCTGGTCGAAGCGTACGTAGCGTTGTCATTCTGGTCGCGAACGTGTACGTACATACTGGTCGATGTAGAGGCGCGCACGTAGCATTTACACGTACTTACAGCGGCCAGGGTGCAAGAAAGTAAATACGGCCACGTACGTACATACGGGCGGGGTCTCGAATGCCTACTCGCGCTTACGTATGGCCAGGGCTCGTGTACATGGCTGGGTCGGTACGGAGAAACAGTGTCGTCGTCGTTTTCATGGGGAGCCAACCGGCTGGGTCGGAATGGAATACGTCGTCGTGTTCATCGGGAGGGCTTGGACGGAATAGCAGATGGGAACGAGGCCTGGCGTACTGCAGAACGGAGGAAACGGACTTGTGTTCGATCGGCCACGGTCGAAATAGGATCCTGTTCATTGGGAGGGGTCTGGCGTACCACAAAACGGAGGAAACGGGCCTCCTACGGTCGAAACGGGGGTCCTGTTGATCGGGAGGGGTGTGGCATACCGCAAAACGGAGGAAACAGACTTGTGTTGGAGCGCTACGGTCGAAACGGGGGTCCTGTTCATCGGGAGGGGTGTGGCGTACCGCAAAACGGGACTCCACGGGATACTGTTCATCTCCACCGTCGACCCCCTCCAGCCTCCACGGGCTACTATTCATCCACCGTCGACCTCCTCCAGCCTCCACCTGCTCCTGTTCATCCACGGGCTCCTGTTCATCCAGCCTCCACCGCGCGCTACTCCACCGGCTACTGTTCAACCAGCCCTCTCCACGGGCTCCTGTTCATCCACCCCTCCACGGGCTACTGTTCATCCAGCCCTCCATCGTCTACTGTTCATCCAGCCCTCCACGGGTGGTCCTATTCATCTAGCCCTCCACGGGGTCCTGTTCATCCAGCCCCAACCAGCTCGATCGATCGGGGTCCTGTTCATCTAGAGGCAACACCACGGGGTAATGTTCATCCACCCCCACCAGAGGCAGCATCGATCGGCTTCAGTTAGCAGCAGTAGCGAAGGAATCGCTCGATCGGATTCAGTTAACAGCCAACGATCAATCGCTCGGGTTCCGTAACGCGTAGCCTGCAGTGCAATCACTCGGGTTCAGTTAGAGCCCAACGCCTCGCTCGGGTTCAGTTATAGCCCAACGCCTCGCACCCACGCGCGTGCGTGTACGAGAGAAACGCGCATCGCTCAGCCCCGACCACCCACTGTAACCGGGAACACCCTGATATTTTCCTTGCCCTCGCTTCTACCATGGTTTTTTCGTCATGGATGGCCCAAAGAATGTCATGCAGCTGCGTCTCTGGCCCGCCCAGGACGAAAAGCCCATTTTCTGTCATGATTTTTTGTCATAGAAGTAGGACCCCACCAAATCTATGATGATACCGGGTTTTGTCACAATTATCGTCATAGAAGTGTCATAAGTATGACAGGAAAAAAATTCGTTCGGCCCAAAATGTCACGGATGTGTCTTTTTTTGTAGTGTAAGCATGAGGAATTTGAAACCAGGTTGGCTCGGTGAAGACACAGTGATTTGGTAGACCAGTTCCAGTTGCTGTATCAACTGTACATCTGGTTAAGGCGGCTGAGATGAACCCAGAGGACACTTAGTCCTCACCATATTCCTCTTGAGCCAAGGTTACTTAGACCTCGCCCAATCACTTGTGGTAAGTCTTTAAGGTAGACTTCCAGAACCTTCACAGACTTGTTCACCGGCACACCACAATGACTCTTGGGTGCTCGGAATTTGACGCCTAACCATGTGGAAGAATGAGAGTCTTCAAAGGTAAGTAGTTAACATGCGCTAGATCACACAAATCAATCTCTTCAGTGATGCTCAATCAATTTGGCTCTGGTTGGTTTTTTCCTCACTTGGATTCTCTCAAAGTCGTCAGAGGATGGGTTGCTCTCAAATGACAAGTGTGACTTCTCTCAGGGAGCAGCCAACCAACAAGTGGTTATGGGGGCGGCTATTTGTAGCCAGGGGCAACCCAACATGAATTTTCATAAATGCCCTTCTCAGATATGACCGTTGTTAGGATAAGGATCCACTCGACTGCTGGCACGCGGTGCAACAATGGTCGGAATTCAAACTCTCAAATTCGTTGGGGCACTCAATTTCCTCATGGGAGTTTTACATCTGTGCCCCTGGTTCCTTAGCTGTACTCATTCATCCCCACGCTCTTAACTTTTGCTCACTGTTCCCCACTCCCTTGCCCGAAACCCTCACAAATGGGCAAACTGGACATTGCCGTCGGGTCAATGGTTTGACTATTAACTCTAATGCGTGGGCCCATGCTGGACTGTGTCGCCCGTTGGACCCGACAAGTGGGGCGGCCTTGGACGGTGGCGCTGTTTGACCGTTGGCCCGTGGTTTCGTTGGACTGTTGGGCCGTTGCATGAAATGCCTGCGCGCGCCGCCACGACAGAAGCCTGCAATGCATGCACGGTGTATCCAGCTAGCCTGATATGCATGCATGTAGCTAGCCTGCCTGCATGCGCTGATGCGTGCCGACCGAGCCGCTTTCCTGCACGCCAGCCGCCACGAACGTAGCGACGGTCGTTGTCGCTGGTTCACACCCAGCTATCCGGCCTGCATGCACTGATGCGTGTTGCCACGATGCGCTGATTGAGCCGCTTTCGTGCATGCCAGCCGCCACGGACCCAGTGACGGTCGCTGCCTCCATGCGCCGATGCGTGTCTCCTCGATTTAGAACATCGTTTGATCCTTTTCGATCCACTCGCATCTGCACCCATTTTGCTACGACAAATAAATTGAACAATATTTTATTATTATTTTTGGCTGCATGCACTAGGTGGCTACATATCTTAATTCTTTGTGGCTTCCTCGACATGGTGGTGGCTTGTGTAGCTATGCATGCACTAGGTGCTTACGAACAAAGAGAGGTCTCTCAAAAAACAATCAATAATTCAAAAAAGGCACAAACTAGCAAGAAATTAATAATAGGATAGATAGAAAACTTAATAATAGAACTTAATAACATAACATAGATAGGTCCAACAAGCCCAGAGCACGATCATATAGTTCAATTACAACTTAATAACATAACATAGATTCAAAAAAAAAGAAAAAAAAGATAGGGGGTTCTAAACCCTAGCCGCCGCCTTCTCCACCTCGCTCCTCCTTGCCCCTCCTCGCTCCTCCTCCACCTTGCTCCTCTGGGCGCCCTTCACTGCTGCTCCGGGGTGTTGTCAATGGGGTACGGTAGAGTGTGCATGCGCGACCCGGTGGGGAAGATATTGCTGTACTCCATGAAGATGTTGTGGGTGGTGAAAGCGATGAACTCGCAGCCACACCTAAACACGCGACCGAGGAGGTAGAAGGCGTCGAAGGGGTTGGTGATGTGGGAAAGGATAGCAACCACAACCCCGTTTTGGATGACCTCCTCGACGCGGAATATCATTGGAGATCCCCATGGGAGGTGGTGGTAGCCGGCCGCGAGGAAGAACTCGGTGAAGCCCCTTGCGGTCGTCCACCTTGATATCGCCCATACACGTAGTGTATGCTCAACATACACGCCGGCAGGGGAGAGCCTCTCTGGCACGGTGGGTGGGAAGTGGTAGGTTGGCCCGGTGTAATGCATGGCTAAGGGATGTGAAGAAGGAGAAGGGGTCGAAGAACAAGAAGGGCAGATGGCAGAGGATGGGAGATAGATGAGGGATGTGAGAGGAAGAAGAATATGATGTGTGGCTTAAATAGCCGTAGTGCGACGTATTATTTCGCCGTGGCACTAATGGGGTCAAATGTGAACTAGCTCGTTTTCACACCACCGCGGTACTGGGAACTCAATCTCTGTAGGTGCAATCAAAACAATCAAGCAAAAAACCAGAGCCAATGCGACGGCCCAACCAGAGCTTGGTTTCATTTTGGGCCCAATAACTACGTTTGTTTTGCAGAGTCAATGGTGGGCAAGCACAACCAACAAGAGAATATCTCACGGATCGCCCCACGATCCAACAATGCGGAGCCGTCCATCTGCTCCAACGGCGTGGAGTGTCAGTGTCAAAACCGGCGGATCTCGGGTAGGGGGTCCCGAACTGTGCGTCTAAGGCGGATGGTAACAGGAGGCGGGGGACACAATGTTAACCCAGGTTCGGGCCCCTCTCGATGGAGGTAATACCCTACTTCCTGCTTGATTGATCTTGATGATATGAGTATTACAAGAGTTGATCTACCACGAGATCGTAGAGGCTAAACCCTAGAAGCTGGCCTATGATTATGATTGTTCTCGTCCTACGGACTAAACCCTCCGTTTTATATACATCGGAGGGGGCTAGGGTTACACAGAGTCGGTTACAAGGGAGGAGATCTACATATCTGAATTGCCAAGCTTGCCTTCCACGCCAAGGAGAGTCCCATCCGGACACGGGACGAAGTCTTCAATCTTGTATCTTCATAGTCCAACAGTCCGGCCAAAGGATATAGTCCGGCTGTCCGAGGACCCCCTAATCCAGGACTCCCTCAGTAGCCCCCGAACCAGGCTTCAATGACGATGAGTCCGGCGTGCAGATTGTCTTCGGCATTGCAAGGCGGGTTCTTCTCCAAATTCTGAGTACCTGTCGAGTAGTGTCCGGCTTCCCATGAACGTTGCACTCCTCGGCTTCTGCGCCTAATAATGGCTATCCTCCACGTGTCGAGCGAATGCGAGAAGTCGGGGCATTTTTACACTTGCCACCCTAACCATGTAAGTAAACCGTCTATTTAAAGAGACGGGGATCCTCAGATCCAGGTCACACCATTCTCCCACAGCGAGCATCCATCGAAGAGCGCCCGAAAAAATCCATCCCATCATGGCCGGCCATCGCAGCTCCTCCTCTCGCTCCCGTAGCCCCAAGCCGGGCAATTGGAAGAAGTGTTCCGTTCCCCACAGCCAATTAGTAGAGTTACAGATCCAGGGGTTTCTCCCTCCTGCGTATATGGTCCCCGTCCGAGCCGGATTAGCCACTTACAATGGCGGGGAGCAAGCAGAGAGCTTTCCCAACCCATCCATGGGGGAGCGGGTATGAGGGGACTCGGATTTCCAATCCATCCGTTCCTCCACGGACTCCTAGAGTCCTACGGCCTCCAGCTGCATAACCTTACTCCCGCCTCCATTTTACACATCGCTGGCTACGTCGCCCTTTGCGAGCTGTTTTTGGGCTGCGAAGCTCATTTCGAGCTATGGAAGAGGCTATTGTGCCTCGTACCCTGTACACAGGAGGGGTCAATATATCAAATGGGTGGAGCCGAGATATGGCGCATCGCCGGGACCGGATACCTGTCCGGTACTCCAAAGAAGACGTCCGAAGACTGGCCTTCAGAGTGGTTTTATATGGAGGACGTCCCCCTTCCGGACCCTATTCGGATGGGCCTTCCTGAGTTTAGTAACGCCCCTGTGAAGAAACGCCGCAGCTGGCGCCCTCGGAGCCCCCAGGAGGAAGATAACGGAGAAGTCCTTTACCTGATGGACCGGATAAAAACGCTGGCCAAATCAGGATTGACAATAATCGAGGTTATGTCAATATGTATAATGCGGGGGGTGCAGCCACTTCAGTATCGGGGACAACCCATGTGGCACTTCAATGGAGAAGACGATGCCACCCGCTGCGGTCGTAAGGGACAGGAATCCGTTGCTGCTTTAGCGAAAATACTCTTCGATTTATATAAAGGAGAGAAAGAGGAGCTCATCCGCATTAAGCCACAGGATGGATTCTCCATGTACAACCCCCAAAGCTGGGTGAGCTGCTACCTTTTACTCCTAACCTTCCCGCATTTTTCGTCATAGGTATTTACCTTGCTATTTCATAGCAGGAACTGCGAAAAGCTGTGAGGGAGGTCCACAGCCTGCCTCCACAACCAGAGGACCCTGACCGGGCCCTCGACCCCAGACTCGAAGAAGATCCGGACACATTTGTGGAGCTCATCGATAGGACGTTCTATCAATTAAGCTACGACAGTGCCTTGGTGGCCATCATAGCCGATTATCCTGGACTACTCCCTGCGTCGCATGTAAGTAAAATCGGAGCCCAACTTCCGAGAAGGATCCCTTTTTCCGCACTTCACCTACCGCACACATATGGTGTCTTACAGGGAAGGTCTTCGAGACGCCATGCCGAACCCGCAGTGACTCACCAACAAGGGGCACCGAAACCGGGGAGGCTTAAAAGGAAGGCGGTCAGGACTGAAACGCCGTCGCAGAGGTACGAAAAGGAACCCCGCTCCATGGTTGTCATCTTTTAAAATGTAATAACATCCCTGTTTCCTAGCAGAAAAAACGCTCGTCGGACCATATCCGGAGAGCCTGCCGGCCACGCCTCCACCAGTCGGGCTCCAGAGCCAGACTTAGAGGCAGACGCTAACGAGGGGCCAACACCGGATGTCCCTCCTAAAGAGGATGCGGATAGGCTGTCCGCCACGAATTCCGAAGTGGAGAGTGCCATGAATCACAGGCGTCATCGGGCCGTACTCCGGGACGCTTGTTTCTCTCAAGAGGCGTTCGATGCCTTCAACTCAGGAGACGCGTACATCCGAGCTGCTCAAAATGGCCTAGCCAGAGCGACGGACCAGTATGTAAAAGATATACGGGTAAGAAAATCTGATAATTATGTATACCAATAGCCCCTGAGACTTAAACAGTTGGCACAACTGATTTAAGGATCATTATATGCGTAGGTTCTTACGAAGAAGAGTACCCGGTTGTCTCAAGAGCTGGAGGAACGCAAAGCCCAGCTACGGGCCGCAATTGCCGGAATGGAGGAGTCCAAGAAGGCCCCATCTGGTAATACTTGTCGTGATCGAGAATGAAATGACATGTACTAGTGAGTATTCAGCATGCATGCAAATCTAACAATAGATTCTGCAGATAATCCCGGAGTGAATCCGAAGATCGTTTGAGGGGATGAGCAACATGCTCAACGACAGCTAGAGGCTGGCGAGCGCATGCTTACACGGGTTAGGCGGGAGAAAAAATATCTCCAAGATGCCAATATCCGGTTGGGCGTTGAACTGAAAGATGTTCGGGCCCAGCTTGCTGACTCCATAAAGGAGAATAAGAGGCTTCGACGCGGCATATTTAGTAAGTGCTTGAACGAACGTTTTTATAGAGTTCGGCGAAGAAACCGGCTAACAGAGTTATATCTGTAGGTATGCTGACGGGTCGTCCCGAAGAGGAGAGGCCCGGATCTGCAGGCGATCTTCTGCAAGAGCTCTCACAACTGCACGAACAAGTTCGGAAGGTGATGCAGAGCATTGCCCAGGCCTTGTGGCCATCCGCCTCCCTGCCAGGAGGCATGGGGGAGCTCGTAGAGATGCTCAAGGGAGCGCGGCGGCGCTTCCGATATGGAAGATATCGGCCTGCCGACAAGGTGCAAGGGAAGCCTGGGCCATGGTGAAGACGCGATATACCAAGGCTGACCCGAACCACATGGCCGAGGTCGGACCTGTAGGGTCTGATGGGAAAGAGATCCCCGTTAGTCTGGTATATGACCAGGTAGAATTAGCTGAAGAGTATTCCCAACAGGATTGTAGGCTAGACAGCATGTTGGATGGTATAGAAGAAGAATTTAGTCAGTCTAAGTGACTGTGTACTTCAAATGACATATTTTGTCCCTAGCCGGATTGTAAATAATTTGTCATGGCGGACCTTTTCACTTCGACCTCCGGACCCGACAGTCCGGAGTGTATCCGAATACCCGCTCAGTTATGTAAAAACCGGGGTACGCGTGGAAACCAGGCGTAGGGGTCATAAGTGCTTGAACAGACAAGTACCCAACTAGCTATATTATATTACATGGATAGTAAGAAACATCTTCCAGGGAGAATAGTTACGTTAAGGGTTCCTTTCCCTGGGTACGCATGCATTAATGTGCATGTCCGAACTGTGAAAAGAGACGCAGGATATAAACATCTAGGGGCATGTATTACAATAAGTAAAAGTCATCTTTTGTTCACCGACCGAATATTCCCTTAAGAACGCTAGCTTTTGGCTTCACCCAGTCTGAGGTACACATCCAGCTGACCCGGCAGTAACAATCGCAGAGGTGCTCCCCTTATGCCCTAGCCGAATTAACGGGAACGTAGGGCATAAACACAAGAGCCAGGCAACCCAGCTTGGCCAAAACTTAAGTCATATCGATGCATATAATGGCGAAGAAAAGGTACATGTGGAAAAGTAACACATGTGCGGGGGCATAAAGCCCGGAACATAATTATATTAGACCTTCTGTATAAGAAGCCCCCAGGTATAATGAGCACGCCTAGCGCGTCAAGATTGTGTAGTTAAGACACATTCTAACCTTTTAAGGCTGTGAAGAAAAAGGGAAGAAAGAAAGAAAAGACAGATAACGGATATATATAAAAAATTGATGGAGGTAAGGAGACGAACACATAGTCTGGCACTAGGCGTAGAACCTTCGGAGTCTGGATGCGTTCCATGGGTTTGGCTCGAGTCGATTGTCCGATGCATCCCGCAGACGGTACGCTCCGCCGGTCAGAACTTGGTCAATAACGAAGGGACCTTCCCATTTGGGCTTGAGTTTGTTCTATTTCTTCTCTAGTAAGCGTAGAACTAGTTCGCCAACGTTATAAGTTTTGGCCCGTACTTCTCTGCTTTGATACCGTCGAGCCTGTTGCTGATAGAATGCGGAGCGGGCTTTTGCCACGTCACGCTCCTCCTCCAGGGCGTCCAAACTATCCTGCCGATCAAGCTCGGCTTCTTTCTCTTCATACATGCGCACTCGATATGAGTCATGAATTATGTCGTAGGGCAGTACCGCCTCTGCGCCGTACACCATAAAGAACAGTGTGTATCTGGTAGTGCGGTTCGGCGTGGTCCGCAGCCCCCATAGTACGGAGTCGAGCTCCTCGACCCAGTGCGTATCCGATTCCTTCAAGGATCGCACTAATCTGGGTTTAATGCCGCTCATAATGAGACCATTTGTCCGCTCAACCTGACCGTTTGTTTGGGGGTGATAGACAGAGGCATAATCGAGCTTAATGCCCATGTTGCCGCACCAAGTTTTTACCTCGTCGGCTGTAAAGTTGGAGCCGTTATCGGTGATGATGCTGTGGGGGACGCCGTAACGGTGTACAACCCCGGATATAAAGTCTATCACTGGTCCGGATTCGGCCGTTTTAACTGGTTTGGCTTCTATCCATTTGGTGAATTTATCCACCATGACCAATAGGTATTTTTTTTCTTATGGCTTCCCCCTTTAAGGGGTCCGACCATATCGAGCCCCCAGACCGCAAAGGGCCAAGTAATGGGGATTGTTTGGAGAGTGGTAGGTGGCATATGGCTTTGGTTTGCAAAAAGCTGGCACCCGACGCAACGTTGAACGAGGTCCTGTGCATCTGCTCAGGCCATCGGCCAGTAAAAACCAGTACGGAAGGCCTTGCTTACAAGGGCCCGAGCTGCGGCGTGGTGGCCGCCGAGTCCCGCATGAATTTCTGCCAAAAGTTGCCGTCCTTCCTCTTCGGAGATACACCTTTGAAGTACTCCGGTAGCGCTTTTCTTATAAAGCTCTCCCTCGTGGAGCTTGTAGGCTTTGGACCGCCGCACAATGCAACGTGCCTCGTTTGGGTCCTCAGGGAGTTCTTGCCTAGTTAGGTAGGCCAAGAAGGGTTCTGTCCACAGGGCGATGATAGCCATAATCACGTGGGCCGAAGGTGTTATTTTGGTGGCAAAGCCTCCGATTACGTGAGAGTGTTCGGGATCGGGCATTGTGGCCGGATCCGGACTGTTGTTGCCGGTCTCCCCTTCCCACACCACGGATGGCTTAAACAGCCTTTCCAAGAAGATATTAGGTGGGACGGGGTCGCGCTTAGCGCCGATGTGGGCGAGGATATCCGCCGCTTGATTGTTTTCTCGGACCACATGGTGGAATTCGAGCCCCTCGAACCGAGCTGACATTTTGAGGACGGAGTTGCGGTAAGCCGCCATTTTTGGGTCCTTAGCATCAAAGTCTCCATTTATTTGAGATATTGCGAGGTTCGAATCCCCGGCACCTCTAGGCGTTGAATGCCCATGGAGACTGCTATCCGGAGACCATGCAACAGGGCCTCATATTCTGCTGCATTGTTGGAGTCTGTGTATAATATTTGGAGTACGTATTGGACTGTATCTCCGGTGGGGGATGCCAGGACGACGCCTGCCCCCAGACCAGCCAGCATCTTAGAGCAGTCAAAGTGCATGATCCAATTGGAGTACACACCGTACTCTTTAGGGAGTTCGGCTTCTGTCCATTCGGCCACGAAATCAGCCAGTACTTGTGACTTAATGGCTCGCCGTGGTTTGTATGTTATGTTGAACGGGAGGAGATCAATAGCCCATTTAGCAATCCGGCCCGTGGCATCGCGGTTATTTATTATGTCATTGAGTGGTACTTCAGAGGCCACCGTAATTGAACACTCTTGAAAGTAGTGTCGTAATTTCTGGGATGCCATGAAGACCGCGTATGCTATCTTTTGATAATGTGGGTACCGTGATTTGCATGGAGTGAGGACAGTGGATACATAGTATACCGGCTTTTGAAGTGGGGACTTATGTCCGTCCGTCTCTCGTTCGACGATGAGCACTGCGCTTACAACTTGATGTGTTGTCGCTATATATAACAGCATTGGTTCGCCGATATTTGGCGCGGCCAAGATTGGGTCGGTGGCCAAAACGGCTTTTATTTCTTCCAATCCGGCCGTGGCCGCATCCGTCCACTCGAAGTGTTTGGTGCGTCGAAGAAGGCGATAAAGGGGTAGTGCCTTTTCCCCTAATCGGGAGATAAAGCGGCTTAAGACAGCCACGCATCCAGTTAATTTTTGGATTTGGTTGAGGTCTGTTGGGATAGCCAACTGTGACAGAGCTCGTATTTTAGCCGGATTTGCTTCAATTCCTCTGCTGGAGACGATGAAGCCCAAGAGCTTTCCGGCGGGCACGCCGAAAACGCATTTTTCCGGATTGAGCTTGATGACATATGTTCGGAGATTGTCGAACGTGAGCCTCAAGTCGTCTATTAAGGATTCGACGTGTCTGGTTTTGATGACCACGTCGTCTACGTATGCCTCCACTGTTTTGCCAATTTGTGTTTCCAGGCATGTCTGAATCATGTGTTGATAGGTTGCACCGGCGTTTTTGAGCCCGAAAGGCATGGTGTTAAAATAGAAGGGGCCGTATGGAGTGATGAATGCCGTTGTGGCTTGATCGGACTCCGCCATCTTAATTTGATGGTATCCGGAGTATGCGTCGAGGAAACACAATGAGTTGTGCCCTGTGGTAGCATCGATAATTTGATCGATGCGGGGGAGGGGGAAGGGATCCTTGGGGCAAGCCTTGTTAAGGTCCTTGAAATCGACACATAGGCGCCAGGATTTGCCCTTCTTCGATACCATCAGCAGGTTTGCTAGGCAGTCCGGATGTTTTATTTCTCTAATGAATCCGGCCTCAAGTAACTTGGCTAGCTCCTCTCCCATGGCTTGTCGCTTAGGCTCAGAGAAACGCCGAAGAGTCTGCTTGACCGGCTTGACCCCTTTAGAATGTTAAGGCTATGCTCGGCCAGCCTGCGTGGGATTCCTGGCATGACTGAAGGATGCCAGGCGAAGATGTCCCAATTCTCGCGCAAGAACTCCCGCAGTGCGGCGTCTACTGTAAGGTTTAACTGTGCCTCGATGGATGATGTTTTTGCAGGGTCCGTTGGGTGGACTTGGAATTTGACTATTTCGTCCGCTGGTTTAAAAGAGGTGGACTTGGGTCTTTTGTCGAGTATCACATCGTCCCTGTCCACTGTGGAGCGCAGCGCAGTTAGTTCTTCGGCCGCAAGGGCTTCGGATAACGCCTCGAGGGCTAGTGCAGCGGTTTTATTTTCGGCGCGGAGTGCTATGTCCGGATCACTAGCTAGAGTGATGATTCCATTGGGCCCGGGCATTTTGAGCTTCATGTACCCGTAATGGGGTATAGCCTGGAAGATCGTGAATGCCTCCCGCCCTAAAAGGGCATGGCATCCACTACTGAACGGGGCCACTTGGAATGTGATTTCTTCGGACCTATAATCCTCCGGCGTGCCGAATACCACATCTAGTGTGATTTTTCCTGCACATCATGCCTCCCGACTAGGGATGATTCCTCTGAAGATCGTGCTGCTTTGCTCAATGCGGCTCTTGTCTATTTCCATTTTTCGAAGGGTTTCCTCATAGATGAGGTTTAATCCGCTCCCACCGTCCATGAGCACTTTAGTAAGCCGAAAGCCGTCCGCAATTGGACTTAGAACCAAGGCGGCTGGTGCTCGGGCTGTTCGAAATTTAGGTTTGTCGTTGGCATTGAAGGTTATAGCCGTGTCGCTCCATGGATTTATTGCTGGGACGTGGCAGACTTCGGCGAGGCTGCGGAGTGCTCGCTTGCGCCTATTCTTTGAGGCAAAAGTCTCAAAGACTGTCAATACTGTATTGTTATTTTCCACGGGATGGTGCTCTGAGGTATTGTTTATGAGGATATCCTCGCCGCTCTTGGCCACCTGCCGGAGTATCCAACATGCTCTAAGGCTGTGTGTTGGCATGGTATCCGGTGTACTGCGAATTTTGCATGGCCCATTGAGCCATCCCTCCAATACAATTCCGCCCTGTTGTGGGCTTTGGTTTTTTCGTAGTTGGATCGGCTGACTTACGAGAGTACACCCTTTTAGATCGGACGGGTGGTTTAGTGAGAGCCGGAGGATCCCAGAATTTTGTTTGGGTTTTGCAGGTGCTTTCCATCGCACAGTAGTTCTGTACTATGGTCGCCAAGTCAGCGAAGTGTGCATAGTCACGGCGACTTATGGCGTTGAGGATTCCCTTGTCCATACGATTTTTGCAAAAGAATGGAATTGCGTCTTCCTCACGACAGTCCTTGACCTTTCTCGTTACAAGGAGGAATCTGGCCCAATAGTGATGTACTGTCTCTTGGGGCTCTTGTCTAATGTGGGAAAGATCACTTATATCTGGGTGGGTGGGTAGCTTTAGGTCCGAACCTTGACCCGGTCTGAGACCTAGGGGCGGAGGAGTTTCCGAGCTTGGTAGTTCGGGCTCCGAGATGTTGCCCAATAGATCTGGCCTGCTGTCTGATTCTAAGTTCAAAGCTTGGGCCATGTCCTCCCGTAGACGGGTATCCGGCTCGGAGAGCTCGGGAATCCGGACATAGTTCGTCCTCAAGATAGAGGAAGAATTGCTGCGTTGCTCCTCCACCACCGCTATCTGATGGGTGACCGGCGGAGAATTAATCTCCCTTTGGTCGGGTTTAAGCCCGATCCGATCATAGTCCGTAGTGACTCCCAAGGCGGCGATGCGATCCAAGAGCTCGTTCAGGGAAGAGAGCTCCATTGGATCCATCTGCTCAGCGAATCCCGAGCCGATGTGGAGGTTGTTTTTGATGACCCCGAGAAGTCATCGTTGGCGCAACGGCCGAACGGGCGGTCATGACGAAGCCGCCTAATCGGAGGGTTTGGCCTACAGCCAGGGCTCCCCCCGAGGTGATGTTGTCCTTGACAACAAGACGAGCCATCGAGCCTTATGATGACGGCACAACAGAACTCAATGAAAGCACCAATGTCGGTGTCAAAATCGGCGGATCTCGGGTAGGGGGTCCCGAACTGTGCGTCTAAGGCAGATGGTAACAGGAGGCTGGGGACACAATGTTTACCCAGGTTCGGGCCCTCTCGATGGAGGTAATACCCTACTTCCTGATTGATTGATCTTGATGATATGAGTATTACAAGAGTTGATCTACCACGAGATCGTAGAGGCTAAACCCTAGAAGCTAGCCTATGATTATGATTGTTCTCGTCCTACGGACTAAACCCTCCGGTTTATATAGACACTGGAGGGGGCCAGGGTTACACAGAGTCGGTTACAAGGGAGGAGATCTACATATCCGAATTGCCAAGCTTGCCTTCCACGCCAAGGAGAGTCCCATCCGGACACGGGACGAAGTCTTCAATCTTGTATCTTCATAGTCCAATAGTCCGGCCAAAGGATATAGTCCGGCTGTCCGAGGACCCCCTAATCCAGGACTCCCTCATGGAGCCTGCACGCAGTCAGCCCTTCTAGAAGACCACATCTGAGGGATGTCTCTTGGCACTAGTGTATGATCGAACGGCTGATGTTTAGAGCTAGGGTTAGGCGAAACCTCGCGGGGTTTAGAGGGGTTTTGAGCTGGTCAACGGGGTTATCTAGGCTTTGACTGAGCATAACTAATTTTAAAAAATAAAAAAATGAAATCTTCGCCATTCGTCGTTTTATAAGACACACAAACGAGGAAAAATACTAAACTTGGTATATGGAAATTAAAAAAAAACTAGGTGGCACGATCGAAGTCAAGTGAGCACCATTAATTTAAAAAAATCAAAAATATATAAAACCAGCGCATAATGTTCTCTTATGTGACATGTTACCAACCAAAAATCATAAACTTGGTCTATGGACATTTTCATGAAGAAACCTTCACACATATGAGCTATCACGTACAACATTGCACAGAGTTCAAGGAGAAGAGGTAGGGTTCCCTTATGTTTTTGAAAAAATCAAAAAAATCAAAAAATTCACCAAAGCTTGATTTCAAAGTGAATAAGAAGGATCTGAACTTAGTTTTCCATTTTCATATTTTAAACGTGTTTTTAATGGTTTTCTATTAAAGCATAATTTTTTCGAAAAAGGTAAAAATATGAAGATTAATTCAATAAATAGTGAGACTTTGAATCTACACTATATAGATTGAATAGGTGTCAATAAAAAATATTTGGCTCATTTGGAGTCGGTCCAAAAAAACTTGATTACAAATGGAGCTCATTTGGAGCACATTTCTCACGACTAAGTTTTACCACGCAAAAGAGATTGGATTGATCACCTAATGTTTATAATAGTTCAGCAAACTTTACAACATCACACCACAAGGCAATGGACTTCAAGTGTTGGTCCAAATTCAAATTCTGCTTCAAATTCAAATTGGAATATTTGATCTGTTACTGGAATATTTGATTTGTTATTGGAATACTTGATCAAATGATGGACTATCTTCATTCAAATGTTGTTTTTTTGCTCTGTTATTGGAATATTTGATCAAATGATGGACTATTTGCTCTTTTTGCTTATTCTTTGCAGCATGTCTGATCAGTGAAGCAACACTGAAGCAACATGTGTGATCATTGCAGCACCTAAACTCATAGCTCACAACATCTAAACAGAACATACCATACACCACAGGCAAATTTAAGGGCAGACAAATATAGATAGCATAATACATTACTACCATAGATCACACACAAAGTTTACTATAGATACCACCACACAAATTTTACCAAACAACCACATTCAGCTTAGCAAAAGTAAAAGATAAAACATCATCACATCATCACATCACTTGGGAAGAGGAGTCGGGACCTTCGTGAGGGCAGCATGATGCCCCCTAATCTTGTAGTCCTCCCCGCGAATCGCTACATCCTCTGCATGAGACACAAGGTGATTGAAGTGGCCATCCTCTTGCTTTGGCTTGGTGGTGCAGTAGGGGCAGTGCCACTTCTTGATCTTGCGGTTGTAGAAGGAGGTAGCTCCCTTGGCCTTGATCTTCTCCTCCTCCTTTGCTGTGAAGGACGCGACGTTGCCGTTGTCCACATCTTCTCCAGACTCATACTGCACACATGAATGAATTACATTAATACATTATAGATTCATATACACCATGTCAAAGGAACTAAATGAACAATCTTAATTTCAAGTAGGCTTACCTCATATTCTTCGTCGTCACTATACTCTGGATCGTACGGGTCCTTGAACCCAGTAAGGTCCAGCTTCCTCTTATTCCCCACAGAATCATCCTCCTGAATATACAATTACATCCATTACTAGTAAATACAGAAGCCAACTGATAATTTAGATATGCACACATGACACATTGATCATATTATCCATACTATGATCCTATTTGCATTTTCCGTTGCCATGCACACACATAGAATAACAAAGCTAATATAACTACATATTGTGGACAAATTTATATACTGATGAATCAAGTAAGTTCTTAATCAATTGATAGGTACATCAAAATTAACGCATTCCATTTGGGCATATGACATTCACAACACCAATCTGTGTAGCATTCAAAAACAAATCTAAGGATACATGTCTGTAGCATTCAAAACCCCAATCTGTGTAGCATTCAAAAACAAATCTAATAATCATGTGTAGCATTTAAGCACAGAGATCCCTATCTCTCATTAAGATCTGTCTAGCATTTTTGCAATGAATGTAATCCAAAAACCCCTAATACAAAAAACCCCCATCCCCCCATATAGAAAAGGTACAAAAAAACCATCCCTCAAACCAACTACTCTAACCATTTATACTACCCTACGAATCACAATCCAACCACTGAAACTAACTCTACAATCTAAATGTTGCAACTAGGGTACAAGCAAATGGATGTACCTCCTCTACCACCTTCTCCTCGCCAGGCTACACATCTGGATGGACTGTGCCGCTCGACGCCGTCACCTTCAGCTCCGGCAGCGCCGAGGCGGAGCCATATGATAATGATAACGAAATCAAATACGCAGTATTTACAGAAAAAAGTCTTCGTTTATTGGGAAAGAATCAATATACTTTTAGTGTTGAATCGGGATTCACTAAGATAGAAATAAGCATTGGGTCAAACTCTTCTTTGGTGTTAAGGTGGTAGCCCAC
This sequence comes from Aegilops tauschii subsp. strangulata, assembly GCF_002575655.3. Lineage (NCBI taxonomy): Eukaryota > Viridiplantae > Streptophyta > Magnoliopsida > Poales > Poaceae > Aegilops > Aegilops tauschii. Next base: position 388,864,289 of record NC_053037.3, read on the forward strand.
CTCCTTCTCCACATCCACAGCCGCGACAGGGGTTGCGAGTTTCCCCGCACCACCGTGGATGCCACCAATGTCCTGCATTGCATCTGCCGTGGTCACCGCACCCTGCAGATCTCTGGTCGCTGCGTCGGTGTCGCCACGAGCGTCCGCCATCGGTATGAGGGAGGCAATGAAGGTGAGGTAGAGGATGCGGTGGGGGAGAGCGAGATGGTGCGGTAGAGGAGAACGAGATGATGTGATGAGGGAGAGGGAGACGATGCAGTAGGGAGGGGATTTGGGGGGAAATGGTAGGGGCGATGCGCCCGTAGGTGGTTCCCCCTCTTATATGATGGGAAGTTTTTGGCATGTTCCATGGACACGTGCTACCCCATGACCGCGCTCAGTTGCATGCAAAAACGAAACGCCTACGTGGCCCCACTAGTCAGAGTTACCGGTCAAGCCATTGACCCGACGGCAACGTCCAATTTGCCCACTGGTGAGAATTTCAGACAAGGGGGTGGAGAAAAGTGAGCAAAAGTTAAGAGCGTGGGGATGAATGAGTACAACTAAGGAACCAACCAGGGCACATATGTAAAAAACCCTTTCCTCATGGTAGGCAGATCGCACTGGCGAAATCCTAAATCCTCAGCCTGACCAAATTTGTCAGCGACCAGATGAACTTCGTCACTATCGCTAGCAAATTCGTTAGTTGTTCCGGAGATTTCCAAAGGCTTCACTCGAAGCGGCTTGTGTATGTATAGGTTTGAGCATCACTTTGGAAATGTGAACTATGATTCACCTAGACCTTCTTTAACAGTACGGTTTTTCTATGACTCAAAATAAGAAGAAAGAAACTACAAAAACAAAATTCTTCAAGCTTCAAAGTCTTCACATCGATTTCTTCAAAGGTCGTACCAATTTTTTCACCAAATTCTTCACTTGAAGAAATACATTTTTAACGGCGGGGTAGCAAACTATCGTCTAGCAATAGCATATCTAAACGAGTACATAGTGGCATAGTGCTAGTAATCTCTCTCCTAAAAGAGCATTGGGCGTATGCATGGCTTATTTTCACCTCCATGGTTTATTTTTGCCTCCACCTCCCACCACCACCATTTGATGCTGGTTTTTCATGCTTGCTTTGGCAAGTGCCAATTCAATTCAATCACGTAAATATTAAGTAATTAAGAATGCATAAATCCCACCATATGTGAGATCACCTTCCTAAAATACAGACATAATGACATCAATTATGGAGGAAATTAATTCCATGCTTATATTAGGTAGGTCATCAGTTACACATTAATTATGTGATTGCATTGATGTTACTGTATATGATATGATATTAATTGCATGCTAAACATGTCGAGCGTTCATGGGAAACCTAGATCGTTGGATTGATATTGTTTGATGGTCGAGATTAATTGGATTTGCCTTTTTGAGTCTTTTCATATTGATATTGTTTGATGGCAAACGGTTTGAGCAGTCGAGTCCAGAGTGTCATCTGATGAGAGTGAGCCGGGTAGGAATGGCGGGCGGACAACACATGTTCATTGGCAGCAACATGAGCATGGGGATACAATGCGTAGGAGGGTTTTTTAACCGAGCAGAGACAGTTTGGAGGAGGAGGTAATGTGGTGGGACGTGTGGGACGCGTGATTTTTGCTTTATGTTTTTTTCAGTTACGTGATATGTTGTGACGATTTGCTTCCTAATGAAGGTGTAATTAAGATGCAATGTTTCATAATTAAGGTGTTGTGGAAATTATGGCTGATGTGATGCTTTGTTTACTAATTATTCCTATTAAGGTGTTATGGAGATGATTAAAATTAATTAGTAAATATGTGAATTTGATGTGATACAATATTGGGGCAATTTGGTACATTGATGGATGATGCATATGTGGCTGAGATACTATGCTTTTGTGTTAACTCGCTTATTTAATAGTAGCACTAGAGATAATTAAGGTGCAATGATTCCTATTAATGTGTTATGGAGATCTCATTGAACTTCTGGTGGCGTGCAGCTAATGGTGAAAAAAAGGTGCATTGGGTTTGCATGGGACAAGATGTGTACCAGGAAGCATGAAGGGGGGCTAGGTTTCCGTGATAGGGAAGATTTTAATCAAGCACTCATGGCTAAACAAGATTAGTGAATTATGCAGGTCCCTAACTCCTTTGTGCACGTGTTCTCAAAGCGAGGTACTTCCTGGAGGGCTCGATACTGAATGCAAAATGTCCAGCGGGAGGGTCTTTTACATTTAGAAGCATTTTGCATGGGAGGGATTTGCTACGGAGGGATTTGTTTGGAGGCTAGGTTCAGAGTAAAAATACATCATGATAAATGGATCCCAAGGAAGGGGCGTCTTCAGCCACTGGGCCAAGAGTATGTGTAGGGTGTCGGCCATGTCAAAAGACTTATTTTCTATGCATGGGCACTCATGGGACAGAAGTAAGGTGGAGGAAATGTTCACACCAGATGGTGCATAGAACTTCCTTCAAATACCGATTGGTGGCCACGTGGAAGATTATCTTGCTTGGAACTATACTAAAAATGGATAGTTTATGGTGAAATCGGCCTATCATTTTTGTATGTCTCTAAAACTAGCAAAGACCGGATGGCTGGCTTCTTTGTCTACGATTGTAGAGCATAGAGGCTGGATGGGGTTCTAGGATACCGCTGCTCCAAACAAAACTAAAGTGCATATGTGTGTTGGAAATATGCCCTAGAGGCAATAATAAAATGGTTATTATTATATTTCCTTGTTCATGATAATTGTCTATTGTTCATGCTATAATTGTGTTATCCGGAAATCGTAATACATGTGTGAATACATAGACCACAACGTGTCCCTAGTAAGCCTCTAGTTGACTAGCTCGTTGATCAACAGATAGTCATGGTTTCCTGACTATGGACATTGGATGTCATTGATAACGGGATCACATCATTAGGAGAATGATGTGATGGACAAGACCCAATCCTAAGCATAGCACAAAGATCATGTAGTTCGTTTGCTAGAGCATTTCCAATGTCAAGTATCTTTTCCTTAGACCATGAGATCGTGTAACTCCCGGATGCCGTAGGAGTGCTTTGGGTGTACCAAACGTCACAACGTAACTGGGTGACTATAAAGGTACACTACAGGTATCTCTGAAAGTGTCTGTTGGGTTGACACGGATCGAGACTGGGATTTGTCACTCCGTGTGACAGAGAGGTATCTCTGGGCCCACTCGGTAATGCATCATCATAATGAGCTCAATGTGACTAAGGATTTAGCCACGGGATCATGCATTACGGTACGAGTAAAGAGACTTGCCGGTAACGAGATTGAACAAGGTATTGGGATACCGACGATCGAATCTTGGGCAAGTAACATACTGATTGACAAAGGGAATTGTATACGGGATTGATTGAATCCTCGACATCGTGGTTCATCCGATGAGATCATCATGGAACATGTGGGAGCCAACATGGGTATCCAGATCCCGCTATTGGTTATTGACCGGAGAGTCGTCTCGGTCATGTCTGCATGTCTCCCGAACCCGTAGGGTCTACACACTTAAGGTTCGGTGACGCTAGGGTTGTAGAGATATTAGTATGCGGAAACCCGAAAGTTGTTCGGAGTCCCGGATGAGATCCCCTACGTCACGAGGAGTTCCGGAATGGTCCGGAGGTGAAGAATTATATATAGGAACTCCAGTTTCGGCCACTGGGAAAGTTTCGGGGGTTATCGGTATTGTACCGGGACCACCGGAAGGGTCCCGGGGGTCCACCGGGTGGGGCCACCTGTCCCGGAGGGCCCCATGGGCTGAAGTGGGGAGGGGAACCAGCCAATGGTGGGCTGGTGCGCCCCCCTTGGGCCTCCCCTGCGCCTAGGGTTGGAAACCCTGGGGGTGGGGGGCGCCCCACTTGACTTGGGGGGCAAGCCACCCCCTTGGCCGCCGCCCCCCCCCCCCCTCAGATGGGATCTCCAGGGGGCCGACTCCCCCCAGGACCCCTATAAATAGTGGGGGGGAGGGAGGGCAGCAGCACCACATCCCCTGGCGCCTCCCTCCCCCTCCCGTGACACCTCTCCCTCCCGCTTGCGCTTGGCGAAGCCCTGCCGGGATCCCCGCTACTTCCACCACCATGCCGTCGTGCTGCTGGATCTCCATCAACCTCTCCTTCCCCCTTGCTGGATCAAGAAGGAGGAGACGTCGCTGCTCCGTACGTGTGTTGAACGCGGAGGTGCCGTCCGTTCGGCGCTCGGTCATCGGTGATTTGGATCACGACGAGTACGACTCCATCAACCCCGTTCACTTGAACGCTTCCGCTCGCGATCTACAAGGGTATGTAGATGCACTCCTTCCTTCTCGTTGCTAGTAAACTCCATAGATGAATCTTGGTGATGCGTAGAAAATTTTAAATTTCTGCTACGATCCCCAACAGTGGCATCATGAACCAGGCCTATGCGTAGTTACTATGCACGAGTAGAACACAAGATTGTTGTGGGCGTAGATGTTGTCAATTTTTCTTGCCACTACTAGTCTTATCTTGTTTCGGCGGCATCGTGGGATGAAGCGGCCCGGACCGACCTTACACGTACGCTTACGTGAGACAGGTTCCACCGACTGACATGCACTAGTTGCATAAGGTGCCTAGCGGGTGTCTGTCTCTCCCACTTTAGTCGGAACGGATTCGATGAAAAGGGTCCTTATGAAGGGTAAATAGAAATTGGCATATCACGTTGTGGTTTTACGTAGGGAAGAAACGTTCTTGCTAGAAACCTATAGAAGCCACGTAAAAACATGCAACAACAATTAGAGGACGTCTAACTTGTTTTTGCAGCATGTGCCTTGTGATGTGATATGGCCAAAAGGATGTGATGAATGAGATATATGTGATGTATGAGATTGATCATGTTCTTGTAATAGGAATCACGACTTGCATGTCGATGAGTATGACAACCGGCAGGAGCCATAGGAGTTGTCTTTATTTTTTGTATGACCTGCGTGTCATTGAATAACGCCATGTAAATTACTTTACTTTATTGCTAAACGCGTTAGCCATAGAAGTAGAAGTAATCGTTGGCGTGACAACTTCATGAAGACACGATGATGGAGATCATGATGATGGAGATCATGGTGTCATGCCGGTGACGAAGATGATCATGGCGCCCCGAAGATGGAGATCAAAGGAGCAAAATGATATTGGCCATATCATGTCACTATTTGATTGCATGTGATGTTTATCATGTTTTACATCTTATTTGCTTAGAATGACGGTAGTAAGTAAGATGATCCCTTATTATAATTTCAAGAAAGTGTTCCCCCTAACTGTGCACCGTTGCGAAGGTTCGTTGTTTCGAAGCACCACGTGATGATCGGGTGTGATAGATTCTAACGTTCGCATACAACGGGTGTTGACGAGCCTAGCATGTACAGACATGGCCTCGGAACACACGCAATGCACTTAGGTTGACTTGATGAGCCTAGCATGTACAGACATGGCCTCGGAACACGGAAGACCGAAAGGTCGAGCATGAGTCGTATAGAAGATACGATCAACATGGAGATGTTCACCGATGTTGACTAGTCCGTCTCATGTGATGATCGGACACGGCCTAGTTGACTCGGATCATGTTTCACTTAGATGACTAGAGGGATGTCTATCTGAGTGGGAGTTCATTGAATAATTTGATTAGATGAACTTAATTATCATGAACTTAGTCTAAAATCTTTACAATATGTCTTGTAGATCAAATGGCCCACGTTGCCCTCAACTTCAACGCGTTCCTAGAGAAAACCAAGCTGAAAGATGATGGCAGCAACTATACTGGGTCCGGAACCTGAGGATCATCCTCATAGCTGCCAAGAAAGATTATGTCCTAGAAGCACCCCTAGGTGAAGCACCCATCCCAGAGAACCAAGACGTTATGAACGCTTGGCAATCACGTGCTGATGATTACTCCCTCGTTTAGTGCGGCATGCTTTACAGCTTAGAACCGGGGCTCCAAAAGCGTTTTGAGAAACACGGAGCATATGAGATGTTCAAAGAGCTGAAAATGGTTTTCCAAGCTCATGCCCGGGTCAAGAGATATGAAGTCTCCGACAAGTTCTTCAGTTGTAAAATGGAGGAAAATAGTTCTGTCAGTGAGCACATACTCAAAATGTCTGGGTTACACAACCGCTTGTCTCAGCTGGGAGTTAATCTCCCGGATGACGCGGTCATTGACAGAATCCTTCAGTCGCTTCCACCAAGCTACAAGAGCTTTGTGATGAACTTCAATATGCAGGGGATGGAAAAGACCATCCCTGAGGTATATTCAATGCTGAAATCAGCGGAGGTGGAGATCAAAAAGGAACATCAAGTGTTGATGGTGAATAAAACCACTAAGTTCAAGAAAGGCAAGGGTAAGAAGAACTTCAAGAAAGACGGCAAGGGAGTTGCCGCGCCCGGTAAGCCAGTTGCCGGGAAGAAGCCAAAGAATGGACCCAAGCCTGAGACTGAGTGCTTTTATTGCAAGGGAAGTGGTCACTGGAAGCGGAACTGCCCCAAATACTTAGCAGACAAGAAGGCCGGCAACACCAAAGGTATATGTGATATACATGTAATTGATGTGTACCTTACCAGTACTCGTAGTAGCTCCTGGGTATTTGATACCGGTGCGGTTGCTCATATTTGTAACTCAAAACAGGAGCTGCGGAATAAGCGGAGACTGGCGAAGGACGAGGTGACGAAGCGCGTCGGGAATGGTTCGAAGGTCGATGTGATTGCCGTCGGCACGCTACCTCTGCATTTACCTACGGGATTAGTTTTAAACCTCAATAATTGTTATTTAGTGCCAGCTTTAAGCATGAACATTGTATCAGGATCTCGTTTAATTCGAGATGGCTACTCATTTAAATCCGAGAATAATGGTTGTTCTATTTATATGAGAGATATGTTTTATGGTCATGCCCCGCTGGTCAATGGTTTATTCTAATGAATCTCGAACGTGATGTTACACATATTCATAGTGTGAATACCAAAAGATGTAAAGTTGATAACGATAGTCCCACATACTTGTGGCACTGCCGCCTAGGTCACATTGGTGTCAAGCGCATGAAGAAGCTCCATGCTGATGGACTTTTAGAGTTTCTTGATTACAAATCATTTGACACGTGCGAACCATGCCTCATGGGTAAGATGACCAAGACTCCGTTCTCCGGAACAATGGAGCGAGCAACCAACTTATTGGAAATCATACATACCGATGTGTGCGGTCCAATGAGTGTTGAGGCTCGCGGAGGCTATCGTTATGTTCTCACTCTCACTGATGACTTGAGTAGATATGGGTATGTGTACCTAATGAAACACAAGTCTGAGACCTTTGAAAATTTCAAGGAATTTCAGAGTGAGGTTGAGAATCAACGTGACAGGAAAATAAAGTTCTTGCGATCAGATCGTGGAGGAGAATATTTAAGTCACGAATTTGGCACACACGTAAGGAAATGTGGAATCGTTTCACAACTCACGCCGCCTGGAACACATCAGCGTAACGGTGTGTCCGAACGTTGTAATCGCACTCTATTGGATATGGTGCGATCTATGATGTCTCTTACCGATCTACCGCTCTCATTTTGGGGCTATGCTTTAGAGACTGCCGCATTCACTTTAAATAGGGCTCCGTCGAAATCCGTTGAGACGACACCGTATGAATTATGGTTTGGGAAGAAACCTAAGCTGTCGTTTCTAAAAGTTTGGGGATGCGATGCTTATGTCAAGAAACTTCAACCTGAAAAGCTCGAACCCAAGTTGGAGAAATGCGTCTTCATAGGATACCCTAAGGAAACTATTGGGTATACCTTCTACCTCAGATCCGAAGGCAAGATCTTCGTTGCCAAGAACGGGTCCTTTCTGGAGAAAGAGTTTCTCTCGAAAGAAATAAGTGGGAGGAAAGTGGAACTTGATGAGGTGATAGTCACCCCTTCCGAAACAGGAAAGTAGCGCAGCACAGGAAGATGTTCCTGTGGTGCCTACACCGACTGGGGAGGAAGTTAATGATTATGATCATGAAGCTTCGGATCAAGTTACTGCTGAACTTCGTAGGTCCACAAGGACACGTTCCGCACCAGAGTGGTACGGCAACCCTGTCCTGGAAATCATGTTGTTCGACAACAGTGAACCTTCGAACTATGAAGAAGCAATGGCGGGCCCAGATTCCGACAAATGGCTAGAAGCCATGAAATCCGAGATAGGATCCATGTATGAAAACGAAGTATGGACTTTGACTGACTTGCCCGATGATCGGCGAGCCATAGAAAATAAATGGATCTTTAAGAAGAAGACAGAAGCGGATGGTAATGTGACCATCCATAAGGCTCGACTTGTCGCTAAGGGTTATCGACAAGTTCAAGGGGTTGACTACGATGAGACTTTCTCACCCGTAGTGAAGCTGAAGTCTGTCCGAATCATGTTAGCAATTGCCGCATTCTACGATTATGAGATATGGCAAATGGACGTCAAACCGGCATTCCTTAACGGCTTTCTTAAGGAAGAATTGTATATGATGCAGCCAGAAGGTTTTGTCGATCCTAAGAATGCTGACAAAGTATGCAAGCTCCAGTGCTCAATCTATGGGCTGGTGCAAGCATCTCGGAGTTGGAACATTCTCTTTGATGAGATGATCAAAGCGTTTGGGTTTATACAGACTTATGGAGAAGCCTGTGTTTACAAGAAAGTGAGTGGGAGCTCTGTAGCATTTCTCTTATTATATGTGGATGACATACTATTGATGGGAAATGATATAGAATTCTTGGAAAGTATAAAGGCCTATTTGAATAAGTGTTTTTCAATGAAGGACCTTGGAGAAGCTGCTTATATATTAGGCATCAAGATATATAGAGATAGATCAAGACGCCTCATTGGTCTTTCACAGAGTACGTACCTTGACAAGATATTGAAGAAGTTCAATATGGATCAGTCCAAGAAGGGGTTCTTGCCTGTATTGCAAGGTGTGCAATTGAGCACGGCTCAATGCCTGACCACGGCAGAAGATAGAGAAAAGATGAGTGTCATCCCCTATGCCTCGGCCATAGGGTCTATTATGTATGCCATGTTGTGTACCAGACCTGATATAAACCTTGCCGTAAGTTTGGTAGGAAGGTACCAAAGTAATCCCGGCATGGAACACTGGACAGCGGTCAAGAATATCCTGAAGTACCTGAAAAGGACTAAGGATATGTTTCTCATATATGGAGGTGACGAAGAGCTCGTCGTAAAGGGTTACGTCGACGCTAGCTTCGACACAGATCTGGATGACTCTAAGTCACAAACCGGATACGTGTATATTTTGAATGGAGGGGCAGTAAGCTGGTGCAGTTGCAAGCAAAGCGTCGTGGCGGGATCTACATGTGAAGTGGAGTACATGGCGGCCTGAGAGGCAGCACAAAAAGCAATCTGGATGAAGGAGTTCATTACCAACCTAGGGGTGATTCCCAGTGCGTCGGGCCCGATGTCTCTCTTCTGTGACAACACTGGAGTTATTGCCCTTGCCAAGGAGCCCAGGTTTCACAGGAAGACCAGGCATATCAAGCGTCGCTTCAACTCCATTCGTGAAAGTGTTCAAAATGGAGACATAGACATTTGTAAAGTACATACGGACCTGAATGTAGCAGATCCGTTGACTAAACCTCTCCCTAGAGCAAAACATGATCAACACCAGAACTCTATGGGTGTTCGATTCATCACAATGTAACTAGATTATTGACTCTAGTGCAAGTGGGAGACTGTTGGAAATATGCCCTAGAGGCAATAATAAAATGGTTATTATTATATTTCCTTGTTCATGATAATTGTCTATTGTTCATGCTATAATTGTGTTATCCGGAAATCGTAATACATGTGTGAATACATAGACCACAACATGTCCCTAGTAAGCCTCTAGTTGACTAGCTCGTTGATCAACAGATAGTCATGGTTTCCTGACTATGGACATTGGATGTCATAGATAACGGGATCACATCATTAGGAGAATGATGTGATGGACAAGACCCAATCCTAAGCATAGCACAAAGATCGTGTAGTTCGTTTGCTAGAGCATTTCCAATGTCAAGTATCTTTTCCTTAGACCATGAGATCGTGTAACTCCCGGATGCCGTAGGAGTGCTTTGGGTGTACCAAACGTCACAACGTAACTGGGTGACTATAAAGGTACACTACAGGTATCTCTGAAAGTGTCTGTTGGGTTGACACGGATCGAGACTGGGATTTGTCACTCCGTGTGACGGAGAGGTATCTCTGGGCCCACTCGGTAATGCATCATCACAATGAGCTCAATGTGACTAAGGAGTTGGCCACGGGATCATGCATTACGGTACGAGTAAAGAGACTTGCCGGTAACGAGATCGAACAAGGTATTGGGATACCGACGATCGAATCTCGGGCAAGTAACATACCGATTGACAAAGGGAATTGTATACGGGATTGATTGAATCCTCGACATCGTGGTTCATCCGATGAGATCATCGTGGAACATGTGGGAGCCAACATGGGTATCCAGATCCCGCTATTGGTTATTGACCGGAGAGTCGTCTCGGTCATGTCTGCATGTCTCCCGAACCCGTAGGGTCTACACACTTAAGGTTCGGTGACGCTAGGGTTGTGGAGATATTAGTATGCAGAAACCCGAAAGTTGTTCGGAGTCCCGGATGAGATCCCGGACGTCACGAGGAGTTCCGGAATGGTCCGGAGGTGAAGAATTATATATAGGAAGTCCAGTTTCGGCCACCGGGAAAGTTTCGGGGGTTATCGGTATTGTACCGGGACCACCGGAAGGGTCCCGGGGGTCCACCGGGTGGGGCCACCTGTCCCGGAGGGCCCCATGGGCTGAAGTGGGGGAGGGGAACCAGCCAATGGTGGGCTGGTGCGCCCCCCTTGGGCCTCCCCTGCGCCTAGGGTTGGAAACCCTGGGGGTGGGGGCGCCCCACTTGACTTGGGGGGCAAGCCACCCCCTTGGCCGCCCCCCCCCCCCCTCAGATGGGATCTCCAGGGGGCCGGCGCCCCCTAGGACCCCTATAAATAGTGGGGGGAGGGAGGGCAGCAGCACCACAGCCCCTGGCGCCTCCCTCCCCCTCCCGTGACACCTCTCCCTCCCGCTTGCGCTTGGCGAAGCCCTGCCGGGATCCCCGCTATTTCCACCACCACGCCGTCGTGCTGCTGGATCTTCATCAACCTCTCCTCCCCCCTTGCTGGATCAAGAAGGAGAAAACGTCGCTTCTCCGTACGTGTGTTGAACGCGGAGGTGCCGTCCGTTCGGCGCTCGGTCATCGGTGATTTGGATCACGACGAGTACGACTCCATCAACCCCGTTCACTTGAACGCTTCCGCTCGCGATCTACAAGGGTATGTAGATGCACTCCTTCCTTCTCCTTGCTAGTAAACTCCATAGATGAATCTTGGTGATGCGTAGAAAATTTTAAATTTCTGCTACGATCCCCAACAATGTGGTGATTAATGTGCAATGGTTTGGATGTTGGAACATAGCTATTGCATCGAAGAATCAATGTAGGAGTCTTTTGTCCGGCGTGTGGACGTGAGGAATCAACGTATCATCATTTTTGGTTACTTCCGCACTCGGTTCGGTTCTGGAAATTTTTAAGCTCGACATTGGGAGCTCCAGCGGCAACCCCACCGGTATAGGCAAGTTCCCACAGCAGTATAGCACCATGGCTCCTGGACTGGTTCGGCGAGGGGAAGGAACAAGAAAAGGCAATGATGGTTCAGGGCATATACATGCTCTATGGCTAGCTTGGAACTATCAGTGTTCTGGGAACTGGGGTACCCAGACTTGCCTGCCTGCAGCCCATGGCGTGGCTTCATCGATGGCCTGGTATGGCCCATCTTCAGCATCAACAACTCAAGACCCTCGCGAGGAGCCAAGCCTCCTGAGGCGGACGACACCATGACCAAGAGGAGCGGCCTCCTCACATTGGCTCCTGAGGAGCGGAGATTTCTATGGAAGCCCCCGCCTCATGAGGTTCTGATGACGTGAGCGATGACGATCAAGGCCAGGCGGGCACCAGCGGGCGCTGTACAACAGTTTCCTCTTTGGTGTTATGGAGGCAAGCGCAGGCGCGGAGTCCCGCGGAATCAGTCAAAGGTTTCCATTCCCATGCAACAAGATCAAGACCGCCAGGACGGTAGGACGGAGGTCATCGCCGAGCCCACCACGGCATCACGACCAAAGGCTTTGCAAGCGAAGACTATTTTTGTCATGATAAGATGTACTAGTTGTCTCCCTTCGAATTTGGCGGTTGTGGGATCCCTTCCCGCCTCCATTTTGGGGGAAGAGGACCAAGGCCACTATAAATAGGACCTAGCCACCACCATGGACGGGGATGGATCATTCAGATCATCCTCACCCTCACCAGCTCAAGAACACACCTCCTGAGGTTGTTCCCGCTGTACTAGTTCATCCTCAACCAACCTCGAGGCCAATCCACCACAAAGCAGGAGTAGGGTTTTACACCGCAAGGTGGCCCAAACCTGGGTAAACTGCCTTGTCCCTTTTCCTTCCTGTTCATCGACCTAGGCTGTGGGATCGACAGTGGGCAGACTGAGGAGGTTGAGTTCTTCGCACGCACCCCAGAGTTCGAATCTATCTAGGGTCTGCGGAGCCCGGAATCCAACATTTGGCGCGCCAAGTAGGGGTGCGTCGAAGATCCGCCCCTCCGTCCGTTGCGCTCCACTGCTCGTCTCTCATGGCGGGCGCTGCTCCATCGACCAGATCGATGGGTGCCTTCGGAGCAGCCGTGGGCCTCCGAGCTTTCACTCCCGCCTTGCGGCAGGTGCAGCGGCCACCCAAGTTCAGGCCGGAGCTGCCGCCCCGATACGACGGTGCGGTGGACCCGACATGTTTTCTCCAGGCGTATGTAGAAGCAATTTTGGCGGCCGGCGGCGACGAGAAGGTCATGGCGAACTAGCTTCCCATGTCCCTCGGGGGCATGCCACGCGCCTGGCTCCTTGGCTTGCCAGAGTCCTCAGTGGCCTCCTGGGAGGAGCTGCGCGGCCTCTTCACTACGCGCTTCACGGCACCGGAACCCCACGCCGTTGCAGCCCTCCTCGGCAGCTCATAGGCGCCACCCTCGGACCGCCACGCCAAGCAGTTCTTTCCAAAAGTGGGCGCCGCTCACGTGCAGCGGGGAGCGCCACTAGGCTGGGTGGCGCCTAAAGCCGACCTCACTTTCGACTCCATTGACCACCCCGCAACCATGGCTGGCGCCAGCATGCTCCCGATGCTTTGCACTCCCACCATCTGCAACATAGCAGTCACCAGGACCCTCATCGATGGTGGCGCCAGCCTCAACGTCCTCTCCGTGGAGGCATTCGGCCTGCTGCACGTGCCACACGGCCGGCTCCGCCCCACCAAGCCTTTCTCTCGAGTCATCGACGGCTCCACCTGTCCCATCGGGTAGATTCGCCTCCCCGTCACTTTCGGCACCTGCGACAACTACCGCACCGAGCTCATCAACTTCGACATCGCCCGCATAGGCCTGTCGTACAACTCCATTCTCGGGTACCCGGCCTTGGCCAAGTTCACGGCGGCAACCCACCCAGGCTACAATCTCATGAAGATGCCGGGAAGCAGCGGCGTCCTCACCGTAGCTAGGGACACCAAGGATGCGCTCTCGGCCCTCAGGCACGCTGTCAGAGCCGCGACAGCTGCGAGGCCAAGTAAGGATGGAGCCCCAGAAGCCCCGGGGGCTGCACAAGCGAAGAAGAAGCAATTGTTCTCCCAAGATCGTGCCGAGACGAAGCAGGTGCCGGTCGATGAAGACGGGGCATCGGGCCCCACCTTCACCATAGGCGACGGCCTCCCTCCAGACCAAGAAGAGGCGTTGGTCAGCTTCTTACGTGCGAACAAGGATATGTTTGCATGGGAGCCCAAGGATCTGGTCGGGATCTCGAGGGGGATAATCGAGCACCACTTGAGGGTGTGCCCTAACGCGCGCCCGGTGAAGCAGAAAGCGTGACGGCAGTCCACAGAGAAGCAGGCATTCATCGTCCAAGAGACCTGCAAACTACAAGAGGCTGGCGTCATTCGGGAGGTACGGTATCCAGAATGACTGGCAAACCCGGTTATCGTCCCCAAGAAAGGCGGGAAGGAGCACATGTGCGTCGATTTCACCAACCTCAACAAGGCTTGTCCTCAAGACCCCTTTCCACTTCCACGCATCGATCAGATCGTCGACTCCACCGTCGAGTGCGACTTGTTGTGCTTTCTGGACGCCTTCTCGGGCTGTCACCAAATCAAGATGGCGGCGCAGGATGTTGAGAAGACGGCCTTCTTCACCCCCTGCGGGGTGTACTGCTACACCTGCATGCTGTTCAGGCTACGTAATGTCGGAGCAACCTTCCAGCGGCTGATGCACATCGCTCTGGGCCGGCAGCTTGGGAGGAACGCCGAGGCATACGTCGATGACATAGTGGTGAAATCTCGGGAGTCAAGGACCCTTATTGAAGACCTGGAGGAGACATTTGCCAGCCTGCGCGAAGTGACTCAACCCAGAGAAATGTGTGTTTGGCGTCCCCTCCGGCAAACTGCTGAGTTTCCTGGTGTGGCACAGGGGGATCGAGGCCAACCCGGGGAAGGCTAAGGCCATAGAAAGGATGACCTGCCACAAACCCTCAAGGAGATGCAGAAGAAAGGACCATTCGAGTGGACTCTGGAGGCTGACGCGGCCTTCCAAGACCTCAAGAGGTACCTCACCAGCCCACCGGTCGCAGCCGCTGGGTCGTAACAGAGCTCCTTCTAACGTAGTTAGAAGTCGAAGCGCACCGCGATCCACGCAGCTGTCGTCGCCGCCCACACCGGCAGAAGTTTTGGCGCACGCGCAGCTGCTCCTCGACTTCCCTCCTGCTGCGGAGAAGCTTGACGAGTGGAGGGCCACCATCCGGAGCCTCGTCGCCGTCGCCAATAAAGATGATCCGCGACCGGCGGGACCCTCGGGTCGGCGCTCCACCGAGCCACCGCATGCTGGCGCTGGGAGGACCGGGGGAGTTGCGGCCACAGTGCACTCTCCTCCTCCTCGCCAGCCGCCGCGGACGTCGGCCTGTCGTGACGATGCTTGTGATAACATCTCCATAGCGTCGTCCGACCCGTGGACCCTCCACGAACAGCGCCAGGTCCTTCGGGAACGAGCTCACGAAGACGCTCGAACCACCGTCGAGCGCCAGCGCGAAACGCGCCGCCAGTCGGACAAGCGGGCGGGACCCGCTATGGACCACCCGGCACCAGGGGGCCCCGGCGGCCTACCTTACGAGGTGGCCTGCCCGGCCTTTACCCGTGAGCTGCGGCAGTTCCAGTGGCCGTCCCACCACACGTTCAAGCCCGACGTCGGCGAGAAGTACACTGGCAAGACCCATCCGTCCAAGTTCCCAGCATCTACACCATCGCGATGCAGGCTGTTGGGGCTAGCGACGACAAGGTGCTTGCCAACTATTTCCCTCTGGCGCTCAAGCCCAATGTGATGTCTTGGTTGATGCACTTGCCGGTGGATTCCATTTCTTCTTGGTCGGATCTGTGCCATGAGTTCGTTGGCGCCTTCACAGGAGGCCACCAAGCTCATGGCCAGGTCAGTGATCTGCATATCATTCCCCAGAAGGAAGGGGAGACCCTGCGCAAGTACATCCAGAGATTCAGCCGGGTGCAGTACAACATCCCCGACGTTCATCTCGCCGTTGTGATTAGCGCGTTCCACCAGAACCTGCGCAATCGCAAGATGCGCAAGGAGCTGGTGATGACCAAGGTTAAGGATGTGGCCGAGCTCTATGTTCTGGCCGATAGGTGCGCCCGGGCTGAAGAGGGAAGGAAGTACCCCGGCGAAGACGCCGGCGCGGAAACCGACTCTACCGATGAGGACGCTGCTACCCCGACGAAGAAGGGCCGGCGTCGCAACAGGAAATGCAAGGGCAAGGCCGTGCTTGCCGTTGAGGGATATGACAACACCGGTGCCGACAAGAAGGTCAAGGCAGGCGCTCCCGACAAGGAGGTTGCCGGGTGCGCCGCTTGCCGGGCCTTGGCGGCTACCGACAAGCCAGGGAGCTCCGGCAAGCAATACTGCAAGATCCACCGCACCAAGGGCCACGACCTCCAGAACTGCCGACAAGTCGAGTTGCTTGCTGAGAAGCAAAAGGCTGAGTACGAGAGGCAGGACAAGGAGAAGGACCAGGACGGTGCTGAGGGATCTGGCAAGAAGCGTGGCGGCCAAGGAGGCCGCCCCAGCAAGGACAACCAGCAAGAGAGGCCCGCCCGGGGCCGCGACAAGAAACAAGAAGACGATGATCACGATGAGGACGACGAGTCTGGTGAGCAAGGGTTCCAGAAGGCTACGGGGGCCATGTGCGTCGATGGCGGCACCTCGCTGCATACCTCTCACCGCCAGCTCAAGCAGTGGGCGCGTGAGATTACAGCAGCAGAGCCATCGTTCGACGCTCAGAAGCCGCTAAAGTGGTCCAGCACGCCCCTCATCTTTGACGCCGAGGACCACCCTGACCGCACTACCGCGGTTGGGTGTTTGCCATTGTTGGTCTCACCAACAATACGCAACCTCAGGGTGAACAAGATGTTGGTTGACGACAGGGCCGGCCTGAACCTGATCTCGCCTGTCGTGATCAAAAGGTTGCAAATCCCTGATGAGACCTCGAGGAAACGGGCACGTTTCAAGGGGTCAATCCGGGGAGGAGCCAGCTGAAGGGAAAGGTCACACTGCCCGTGACTTTGGAGGAGAGTTGAACTACAGGACGGAGAGGATCGTCTTCGACGTGGCCGAGATCCCCTTGCCCTACAACGGGATCCTCGGCCGCCCGGCACTAGCCAAGTTCATGGCGGCGGCACACTACGCCTACAACATGCTAAAGATGCCCGGGCCATTGACCATCATCTCCGTCCCCTCCGACAAGAAGGACGCGCTGATTTGCGCCGACCAACTCTACCGGGAGGCAGTTGCAGCAGCTGCCGCCAAGGCACCTGCTCCTTCCGCTGAAGCCCCGGGAGGGGGGAAGAAGCCCGGCAAGACCTCTCGCACCCACTCCGGCAAGCGCACCTCTTCGGAGTGTTGTGCTGCCGTCGAGGACATGCCAGAGAGCTCTACCGACAAGAGCAAGAGATCCAGAGCCGAGCCGCCGCAAACCAAGAAGGTGTCCGCCAGGGAGGATGGCACGGGAGGGGCCTTCACCATAGGCTCCACCCTCGGCAGCAAATAGGAAGGCGCGCTCGTCACCTTCCTACGGGCGAATGTCGACGTGTTTGCATGGCAAGCATCCGGCATCCCCGGTGTTCCCAGGGAGGTGATTGAGCACCACCTAGCTGTCTGCCCCCATGCGTGGCCCGTCCAGCAGAAGGTCAGAAAGCAGGCTCTACAGAGGCAGGAGTTCATCACGGAGGAGATCAGGAAGTTGGGAGCGGCAGGTTTGGTGAGGGGAGTGCTCCACCCGACGTGGTTGGCCAATCCAGTAGTGGTGCGCAAGGCGAATGGGAAGTGGAGGCTGTGTATTGATTACACAAATATCAATAAGGCTTGTCCTAAGGACCCCTTCCCATTGCCGCGCATCGACCAGATTGTTGACTTCACGGTCGGATGTGATCTGTTGTCATTCCTCGACGCCTACTCGGGCTACCACCAGATCTTCATGACAAGAGAGGATGAAGAAAAGAGAGTGTTCATCACCCCATGTGGTACGTATTGCTTTTTACGGATGCCTTTCGGGTTGAAGAGCGCTGGCTCAACATTTGCAAGAGCAGTCCAAATTGGTTTTGAACCTCAGCTCCATAGAAATATGGAGGCTTACATGGATGACATAGTGGTCAAAACCAAGGACGGGCCAACTCTTGTGCAAGATCTGGAAGAGACATTTGCCAACCTGCGCAAGATCAACCTCAAGCTGAACCCTGAGAAGTGTGTCTTCGGCGTTCCATCCGACAAACTTCTCGGGTTCTTTGCGTCGCAGCGCGGAATCGAGGCAAACCCAGAAAAAATCAAGGCTATTGAGCAAATTGAGGCGCCCAAGCAGATCAAGGATGTGCGTCGGCTCACCGGCTGCGTTGCCGCCATGAGCCGATTCATCTCCAAGTCCGCCGAGCGCGCCCTTCCTTTCTTCAAAATCTTGAAGAAGGCAGGCCCAATGGAATGGACCCTAGAAGCCGAGGCAGCATTGCAGGATCTGAAGAAATACCTTTCCTCCACGCCAATACTAGTTGCGCCTAAACCACAAGAGCCGTTGCTGCTGTATCTGGCGGTGACGAATCAAGTGGTTAGCGCCGCGCTAGTGGCACAGAGGGAGGTCAACGAGGAGGCAGTGATGGTGGCAGAACCAGCGGATGGCAAGCCCAAGATTCCCCCGGCAGGGCCTGGTGCCGGCAAGGCGAGGCCCCCGGCAGAGTCTGATGCCACCGAGGCAGTGCCCGCGCAGTCAAGTGAGGTGGTGCAGAAGAAGAAGATGATGCAGCACCCGGTTTACTTTGTCAGCTCCCTCTTGCAGGGGGCTAGATCGAGGTACTCCGGTGTGCAGAAATTGCTCTTCGGCCTCCTTATGGCCTCGAGGAAGCTGCGTCATTACTTCCAAGCCCACGAGATCACTGTCGTCACCCGCCTTCCTTTGCAATGGATACTGCATAACCCGGATGCAACCGGGAGGATTGTGGAGTGGGCCTTGGAGTTGTCAAGTTTTGGTTTGAAGTTTGAAAGTGCCTAGACAATTCAGAGCAGAGTCTTGGCAGAGTTCATTGCAGAATGGACCTCAACGCCTGACGAAGAAATCTAGGAGACCACTCTCCCCGGCAAGGAGGAAGATCGCGACTGGATCATGTACTTTGATGGGGCTTTCTCGCTGCAAGGCGCCGGTGCCGGTGTGCTACTCGTCGCACCTACCGGGGAGCACCTCAAGTACGTGATCCAGATGCACTTTCCCCGAGAGATGTCCACCAACAACACTGCTGAGTACGAGGGATTGCTTGCCGGTCTCAGGATCGCGGCAGACCTCAGGGTTAAGAAGCTCATCGTCAGGGGTGACTCGCAGCTTGTTGTCAGGCAGGTCAACAAGGATTACCAAAGCCCATTGATGGAAGCCTACGTAGATGAAGTGAGGAAGCTGGAGGAGCGCTTTGACGGTATCCAAGCGGAGCACGTCCCCCGAGTGGAGAACGACACCGCCGATTACCTGTCAAAGCGTGCCACATTCAAGCTACCTGTGGAACCGGGTACCTTTTTGCTTCGGCTAACTCAACCATCCGTCAAACCATCAACAGGGCAGAACAAGCGAAGGAAGTCGGGTCCCGGCAAGTACTTTCCTACCGAGCCCTCTGGGGCTGCCGGCAAGGGTGCCGCCACGGACGCTGAGCCTGCCCAAGAGCAGCTACCTCCGGCAGGGCGTCAAGCCCTAGCCATAGAGACAGCCGCTCCCACGGCGGAAGAAATGCCTTTGGTCCTTGCCGTCGAGCCCCGGGCTCCGGCATGGGCGCAGCATACCGTCCGATTCCTCCAAACAGGGGAGCTTCCTGAGGAGCAGGAAGAAGCGGAGAAAGTAGCCCGTCGGTCCGCCCTGTACCAGTTCGTCGATGACGTCCTGTACAGGAGAAGGCCGAACGGCGTGAAATTGAAGTGCATCCCCCAGGAGGAAGGACTGGAGCTGTTGGCGGAGATACATGGAGGCATATGTGGCTCCCACATAGGGTCAAGGGCCCTTGCCGGGAAGGCGTTCCGACTAGGTTTTTTATCTGGCCCACCGCCCTCCAGGATGCGACGGCACTAGTAACCAAGTGCGAAGCATGTCCGTTCCATTCAAAGAAGCTTCATCAACCAGCCCAAGCCCTTCAAACAATCCCTCTCTCCTGGCCTTTCTCGGTCTGGGGGCTTGACATACTGGGCCTTTCCCCCCGCGCTGTCTGGGGCTTTGAGTACTTGTACGTTGCAATCGACAAGTTCACAAAGTGGCCGGAGGTGGAAGCAGTGAGAAAGGTGACTGCTCAGTCAGCTGTCAAGTTTCTCAAAGGACTGGTCTGCCATTTTGGTGTGCCAAATAGAGTCATCACCGACAACGACACGCAGTTCACGAGCCACACCTTCATGCGGTACATTCAAGACCTCGGCAGCAAGGTCTGTTTTGCTTCCATGGCACACCCACGGAGCAACGGCCAAGCGGAGAGGGCGAATGCTGAAGTGTTGCGAGGCCTAAGGACAAAGACTTTTGGCAAGCTGCGCAAGAGCGGAAGGCGCTGGATTGATGAATTGCCGGCGGTTCTTTGGTCGATCAGAACGACGCCAATCGAGCCACCAGCCAGACACCTTTTGCCCTGGTCTACGGGGTAGAAGCAGTTCTCCCCACGGAACTCATATACGGGTCACCTCGAGTGCTCGCTTATGATGAGCTTGATCAAGAGCAGTTGCGCCAAGATGATGCAATGCTCCTTGAGGAAGATCGTCTTCAGGTGGCTGTGAGAGCAGCGTGCTACCAGCAAGCCTTGCGCCGCTACCATAGCCGCAAGATTCATGCACGAAGCTTTGAGGAAGGCGACCTTGTTCTTCGGCGCGTTCAGTCGGCCAAGAATGCCAACAAGTTGATGCCGAAGTGGGAAGGCCCTTATCGGGTAATACGTGTCACCAGGCCCGGCGCAGTCCGCCTGGAGACCGAAGATGTCGTCCCAGTGAGCAACTCCTGGAACATCGAGCATCTTTGCAAGTTTTACCCATAAGGCGCGGCTTGTCGGGCCTCCCGGCAAGCCACCTTTTATACAAGCTTTGCCGGCAAGGCATGTAACCCTTCGTGCAAAGCCAGGCGCAGACCCTGAGCATAAATAAATGAAGCGCTGGCGCCCTAAGTCATAGCATGCATGCTAGGTCGAGTCTCTTCCTTGGTTAGGGTTGATAGTGCTCAGTAGCGACTAACCCCTACCTTAGAGGTCGAGTGCGCATCTATCTGTTTCTCTTCTGTCCTCCTTTGGTTCGCAGGGCACATGAGCACTTCTGCCGGGCTACTTGGAAGAAAGAAACGGACCGGCATCCCGACCCCGGCAAACCAGAGTTGCCGGGGGCTGCAAGCACAAGGATCCAACCACGGCAAGATGAGATTGCGGGGGGCTGCAGATCCAGATAAGTCTTTTATCCTCTATCATGCATTTCGGAACAGGACTAGGGCATGTGAAACCTCGTTTTTTTCTCTAGGCTGCCGTGCTCCCCTTTTTCCTATACCTAAGGATTATTTCCTGGGTCTGGATTTGGTTGTAGCCGCGGCGGCAAGGAGGTAGAATGAGGAGCCTAAAGCCCACTGCATCCCTGCCTCCGCCAAGAGCGCGAGAACGGTCGAGTGGAGTGGGGGGACGGCAAGGCCTGTTGCCGGGCGAAAAACGTTTATCTTAAACAATAACAAGGATTCGCTCCTTGTCGCGGGATTTACCCACGAACGAAAAACCCGGCAAGCATCCCTTTTTCATTAAAAACATCCCATACAGGTACAGTTCGTACGAAATGAAAAATATGAGCAAGGGGATTACAAGTTCTAAATTTAACAAAGGCCCGCAAGCTTACAAACTAAAGAAGGATAAGATTCCCGTAATCCCTTTCTTGTCCCTCTCCTCAGGAGGCAGGTCAAGGAGGCGAGAGGGCAAAGGGGGCACCTAGGCGAGCTACGAGTGGCAGAAAGCACCAAGAGAACACCTCGGTGACCGCCCAGGGGCGGGCCGGTGACGACGGTGCCGGGAAAGGAGCTGGAAGACGAGGCAACAGGACCGGCAGTACGCGACGAAGGCGTCGGTGCCCGCGTACTCCGAGTTGACGGCCTTGCCGCCCGCCCTCTTCCTCTTCCGCAGCCTCCCGACGCCAGCCGCCCAAGGAGACGGCCCCGAGAAGTTCAAGGAGCTGGCCCCACCCCCGGCAAAACTTTGCCGGAGGAGCGGCCAGGTGCAGATGTTGCTGCTGCCGCACCCACCCAGTCGCGGGGCGTCCGACGCCTAGTCGGACTTGTCCCTGCCATCTGCCCCGCTGTCCTCCTCATCACTTTCGCTCGAGGTAGAGCTTCCATCGTCGGAATCTCCATCGGAGGAGCTCTCCACGCAGCACTTCAGGCGAGTCCCGAAGTCGCCGAAGACCTTGACGGAGAGCAGGCCGTCCTCCATTAATTTGAAGTAGAGGACGAGCCCCGCCGTCAGGCTGTGGATGCGAGCAAACGTCTTAGACGGAGGTACATGACCCGTGGAGCCGGGAAGTCGACGTCGACCTGCGTGCCCCCATTCCCACAACCCCTCATGTGCATTCTGAGGGACTGGGGCGGGTCACGCTCCATCTCCCGAGCGAACGGGCCGGGAAGACGAAGACGGCGATGCGGAGGCCGGCGCAGCCTGATGAAAAACTCACGGGGCTGGTCTCCGACATGGCCTTCCATTGGAAAAGGCATCATTGGCGGGGGCGAAGCCGGCGCGTCGCCCCGTCCTCCTCTTCCCCGAGCACTACGACTTCTACCCCGGCCTCGCCCATGACCTAGCCCCCTCCCCCTTCCCCTCGCGGCCGGTTCCACCACCGCGGGCTCATGAGGAGGAGGGACGCGCTGTCGGGCGGCGACCCTCACCGCCACCGTCGAGGGACCGGGATTCCCCTTCTCCATGGCGAGTGAGAGGAAGAAGCAGAAGCGAGAGGAGATAGATGACGGAAGAGTGCGGGACGCCATTCCCCCCTTCCCCCTCTTTATAAGGAGGTGGGGACGGGGCTCGGCCGCCCCTCTCGGCCAATCCAGCCACCAAAGGCACGGGGAATCAGGACCGACCCGCTGCCCCAACCAGCGACGGCCCGGTTTCCCGCCTCCACCGCTTGCCACCCCAGGTACATGGAGGACGCGTGGCGGACATGCAGAACCGAGGGGACGGGCGAAGCGACCTCTCCCCACCCCGTGATCATGGGGAGTGGACGCCTTGAAGACCGCCCCCCGGCCCCGCTCAGTAAATGAGCCGCGCCTCCACGCCTCCCTCTTTTTACGGGGAAGGCGTGAGCACCTCTTTACTGCGATGTGACGCATGCGTGTGGAAACCGCCCCACGCATGCCGCCCATGTCACGCACACCCTCCACGTCGCACCACGCGCGCGGGCCGTGGGAAGCGCAACGCGTGAAAAGTTTTACCGCGGTAAAAACCGCCCCGCCTGCCCGCGCACCGTTTTTGGGCCTGGCCCAACAAAGTGTCGCGCTTATGTGTGGCCCAGGCCCGGGGGCTCCTGTCGGTGTACAAAAAGAGGGGTGCATTTTTGTACCCCTATACCTGTGCACAGGCAGTCGGAGCCGCGCCTACGGTCACGCCAAGCAGAACAGGGGAGGTGAGCCAAGGTAAGACCAAAGCCCAAGATAATAAGAGCAACGCCAAGGCCAAGACCACAAAGAGCAGAGGGATGAAGCAGGTTCCCCTGGCAAGACCCTTGCCGGGGCAGCCTCAGCAGCCCCGGCAAGATCCTTGCCGGGACAGCTCGCCCCGCACCAACAGAGCGGGCCACCCTTGAGCCCACGGTCTCCAACATCACGTTGGGCCAGGGCTCGGGAGGCACCTCCGTGGTGGCATGCAGATCTTTGTGAAGACATATTGAAGATCAGATGAGGATTACAAGACGAGGATCCTCAGCAAGATCCTTGCCGAGGAAGGCCACCAGACCCCCGGCAAGGCCCTTGTCGGGGACGACAGCGCGCCACGGCAAGACCCTTGCCGGGCCACACGGCAAGACCCTTGCTAGGCCACTCGGCAAGGCCCTCACCAAGGACGCCAGCAGGGTCACCGCTAGGCCCACGCCAACCAAGCTTCCACCGCCGTTCACATGCAGATGCCAGCCCAACCAGCTGGGCGGGCACCTGCGTGGCAACATGCAGCTCCCAGGCCAACTGATCGAGCGCCTACGTGGCGGCATGCAGATCTTCGTGAAGGCTCCGCCACTGCGACACCTCAGCTGCCTGCCTGCCTACATGGCACCACGCGCCTCACTGGCCAGGGCGCGTGTCAAAGCGAGGAGGAGCGGCGGCGGACGGGACGGGCCTCGCCCCCGTCCCCAATAAAGCAAGTGGTCACCTAAGCTACGCATTAAATGCGTCTTGTCCTGTAATATGAGCGAAAAGCACAGGGCACTGTACGCCTTTCCACCTCCTGTGTGCCACTGTGGCAGCCCCTTTCGACTATAAAAGGAGGCCCATGGCATACTGGAGAAGGATTCGGCTCTTCTGAACCACGCACTGATCACAGCTAGTTCGAGAACTCAAGAACTCTCTGAAATACACCCACCAAAGCAGGACTAGGGTTTTACGCATCCTCGCGGCTCGAACCTGGGTAAACGATCCTTGTGCTGCCTACTAGCCCTGCTCTTCTCGCAACCCCACGCCCCGGCAACCGTAGTAGGGATTCTTGTGATCCCATAGGTGTCGTTCCACACCGACATAAAATATATTATGGAAAAGAAAGATGCTTAACCTAGACTTATTCGATGGGTTCTCTTGCCACAAGAATTTGATTTACATATCACTGGTAGAAAATGAGCTGAGAACCCCATAGCTGATAACTTGTCTAGGCTTGAAAATGTGCTTGATGACCCACTACCTATTGATGATAGTTTTCCTGATGATCAGTTAGCTGCAATAAATGTTGCTCATAACACTCCTTGGTATGCTGACTATGCTAATTACATTGTTGCTAAATATTTACCACCTAGCTTTACATACCAACAAAAGAAAAAAATCTTCTATGATTTAAGACATTACTTTTGGGATGACCCACATCTTTATAAAGGAGTAGATGGTATTATTAGACGCTGTGTACCTGAGCATGAATAGGGGCAAATCCTACGGAAATGTCACTCCGAAGCATATGGAGGACATCATGCTAGAGATAGAACTGCTCACAAGGTATTGCAATCTGGATTTTATTGGCCTACTCTCTTCAAGGATGCCCGTAAGATTGTCTTATCTTGTGATGAATGCCAAAGAATAGGTAATATCGGTAAGCGTCAAGAAATGCCTATGAATCATTCACTTGCTGTTGAACCATTTGATGTTTGGGGATTTGATTACATGTGACCTTTTCCTTCCTCTAATGGGTATACACATATTTTGGTTGCTGTTGATTATGTTACTAAATGTGTAGAAGCTATTCCAACCACTAGTGCTGATCACAACACCTCTATTAAAATGCTTAAGGAAGTTATTTTCCCAAGGTTTGGAGTCCCTAGATATTTAATGACTGATGGTGGTTCACACTTTATTCATGGTGCTTTCCGTAAAATGCTTGCCAAGTATGATGTTAACCATAGAATTGCATCACCTTATCATCCTCAGTCTAGTGGTCAAGTTGAACTTAGTAATAGAGAAATAAAACTAATCTTGCAAAAGACTGTCAGTAGGTCCCGGAAGAATTGGTCTAAGAAATTAGATGATGCACTTTGGGCTTATAGAACAACATATAAAAATCCTATGGGTATGTCTCCTTATAAAATGGATTATGGAAAAGCTTGTCATTTGCCTCTTGAGTTAGAACATAAAGCATTTTGGGCAGTCAAAGAACTCAATTATGATTTCAAACTTACCGGTGAAAAGAGGTTATTTGATATTAGCTCATTAGATGAATGGAGAACCCAAGCTTATGAAAATGTCAGGTTGTTTAAAGAAAAGGTTAAAAGATGGCATGATAAAAGAATCCAAAAGCGTGAGTTCAAAGTCGGAAAATATGTTCTTTTGTACAACTCTCGTTTCAGATTCTTTGCAGGAAACTCCTCTCAAAATCGGAAGGACCCTATGTTATTGAGGAGGTTTATCGGTCTGAAGCCATCAAAATAAATAATGCCAAAGGTACTAACCCGAAGGTTGTTAACGGGCAACGAATAAAACATTATATCTCAAGTACGCCCATTAATGCTGAAAGTAATATTATCCAAACTTTGACACCGGAAGAACACATAAAAGAGTCCTTCCGGAACACTCCAAAATCGTGAAAATAAGGAGGTACGTGATACGGTAAGTAAACGGCCTCCGAAAAATCCGCAAAAATACTTTTTGTCAGTTTTGGAATATTTAGAAAATTAGGAAAATAAGAAACTTGCGGGAAGCGTACCCTGGTGGGCATAAGACACCAGGGTGCGCCTGGCAATCCAGGCGCGCCCAGGTGGGTTGTGCCCACCTGGGGTACCTTCTGGACTCCATTTTTCTACCGCTTGCTTGTTTCCTAAGATAAAAAAATATTTATATACCCGCCGAACCTATTGACCGTCGTATCGCAGAGAAATCTTTTGTTCTCTTTTCTTGCTGTTTTCTGACAGATTCAGCTAGGCCAACATCATGTCTTCCTCACCCTCCAACAATGGAGAAGAAGACGCAGGGGTGGTTCATGAGGATCTAAGGGGAGAGGAAATTGAAGAGGTTGCTATGGAGGAGGAAGAGGAAAATCCTTTTGGGGTTCACTCTCCGGCCCCCGAGAGAGGCACATTGGCTGGCATCTCCACGCATCTGAATCCTCATCAAGCTATGAGATCATCAAATAATCAAGAGAGCCTTGAAGTGCGAGAGGAAATCCCACCAAGAAGGCCTTTACACAGGTTACATCGTAACAATTTTTGCAATTTGATTCACAATTATGGGTTCGAGAATACTCCTCGTAGGCACATACCGTCCAATTGGGACATATCTCGCCCAAGAGAAAATAGTGCAGGAACAAACCCGTGGGGCCCGGAAAATAAACACATAATGGCTGACGTGAAGAAAAACAGTGAGTTACTTCATCAAACCCTTCGAGAGATTCAAGGTTTGAAGGATCTACTCATGGTTATATTGGAGAATTCTAC
The DNA here is from genome assembly GCF_002575655.3 of Aegilops tauschii subsp. strangulata. Taxonomy (NCBI): domain Eukaryota; kingdom Viridiplantae; phylum Streptophyta; class Magnoliopsida; order Poales; family Poaceae; genus Aegilops; species Aegilops tauschii. The sequence goes on from NC_053037.3 coordinate 388,891,072, forward strand.
TTCATCACCACCACCTTCTTCTTCATCACCAAAACAAATTGAGTATTGGGTATGGGCACTCCCCTTGGATTCCGCCAAGCTTGGGGGAGGTGCCCCGGTATTGTATCATCCCCACTATCTTTTGCCTTTACTTATCTTAGTTTGGTCCATAGTTATATTTTGCTTTAGATGAATAAAAGTCTAGTTTGATCCTTTCTTTTCGAGAGTATGCTTAGTGATCTATCCTTGTAATCGTGTGTGAGATATATAATAAAGTTTAGTTTGAGTTTTTGCTTTCTTTACTTTCATGTTGCAATAAAAAGAAAGGAAATAAAGGAAAAAGATCCTACGCTACTCTTATGGTAGGTGATAACACCACATAAGGAAAAGTATAAGTAGGAAATTTTATTAGAGATTGACAAACATAGCATTGGTCAATGATGCAACTCATGAAAGAATTAATAAGGGAAGAGAAGATTCACATATAAATACACTATCCTAGAAATCTTTTGTGATTGTGAGCCCCCATCAAAATATTATATGCCAAAGTTGTTGACGTTGGACAAGGAAGACAACCAAATGATTTATGTTTGTTCATGTTCACATAGAAGTCATATTGTCATAGATCCTTTAACATGTGGTGCTTGCCCCCTATCTTTGCTAGCCAAAAATTCTGCACTAAGTAGAGATACTACTTGTGCATCCAAAAACCCTTAAACCCAAATCTTATTTTCAAGTGTCCACCATACCTACCTAGGGATTGAGCAAGATCCCTCAAGTAGGTTGTCATCAGTGCAATAAGGCAATAAAAATTGCTTCTAAAAGTGTGAGATCATTTAGTGTAAGAGAAATTGAGAGTTGTACGAACTTGTGATGGTGAAGAATAAAAGCGACAGACTGCATAATAAAGGTCGCTATCACAAGGGTCAATACAACGTGACGTTCTTTTGCACTAAAGGGTTGAGCATACAAACAAATAAGCGCATGGCAACCTTTGCTTCCCTCTGCGAAGGGCCTATCTTTTACTTTTATGTATTTACTTTTATGCAAAGAGTCAAAGTTTTCTCTCTATTCGTTTTTATTTTTTCTCCTTTCGCAAGCATCATGTGGTGAGGAAAGATCTAGGCACATCATGTGGTAGCATGAGTTATTATTGTTGACATCACCCTTAGGTGAATACGTTGGGAGGCGAAACTATAAGCCCCTATCTTTCTATGTGTCCGGTTGAAACGTTTTGCTCATGTGTATGCGGTGAGTGTTAACAATCATAGAAGACTATATGATGGTTGAGTATGTGGACTTGCCTAGAGGCTCTGATACGTGACTCTTCCTGAAAAGATGATGAATTGTAGTTGCAAAGTTGACTGAGAACATAGTTTGTTGGTTTCTAATAGAGTTTTTGCTTTATAATTCAATAATGTGATGAATTATCACTTATTCATGAGAAGTCTATGATAAAAGTTCGATGATAAGAGTCTTATGTTTAAGTTTGTTGCTGTTATAATAATGAACATGATGCGTCTATGTTCGTATTTTGTTTTTATCGACACCTCTATCTCTAAGCATGTGGACATGATTTTCGATTTCAGTTTTCGCTTGAGGACAAGCGAGGTCTAAGCTTGGGGGAGTTGATACGTCCATTTTGCATCATGTTTTCCTACTATTATTTATGATGTTTTTATGCATAATAATGTTTTTTGGAGTAATTCTAATGCCTTTTCTCTCATAATATGCAAGGTACACATAAAGAGGGAGAGTTCCGGCAGCTGGAAATCTGGGCCTGCAAAAGCTACGTCAGGCTACCTATTTTGCACAACTCCAAACATGCTGAAACTTCACGGAGAATTTTTATGGAATATATGATGAATATTGGAGCAAATAAGTACCGGAAACCCACCTGGGCGCTCCAGGGAGCCCAGGCGCGCCCTGGTGGGTTGTGCTCACCCACGCCCACCTCCGGTGCCCATCTTCTGGTATATAAGTCATTTTGACCAAGAAAAAATAAGGAGAGCAATTTCGGGATGGAGCACCGCCGTCTCGAGGCGGAACTTGGGCGGGAGCACTTTTGCCCTCCGGCGAAGCGATTCCGCCGGGGGAACTTCTCTCCCGGAGGGGGAAATCATCGTCATCATCATCACCAACAACTATCCCATCTTTGGAAGGGCAATCTCCATCAACATCTTCAATAGCACCATCTCATCTCAAACCCTAGTTCATCTCTTGTGTTCAATCTTGTTACCGGAACTATAGATTGGTGCTTGTGGGTGACTAGTAGTGTTGATTACATCTTGTAGTTGATTACTATATGGTTTATTTGGTTGAAGATTATATGTTCAGATCCAATATGCTATTTAATACCCCTCTGATCTTGAGCATGATTATCATTTGTGAGTAGCTACTTTTGTTCTTGAGGGCACGGGAGAAATCATGTTGCAAGTAATCATGTGAACTTGATATGTGTTCGATATTTTGATAGTATGTATATTGTGACTCCCTTAGTGGTGTCATGTGAACGTCGACTACATGACACTTCACCATATTTGGGCCTAAGGGAATGTATTGTGGAGTTAGATGATGGGTTGCGAGAGTGACAGAAGTTTAAATCCCAGTTTATGCGCTATTTCATAAGGGACCGATTGGATCCAAAAGTTTAATGCTATGGTTAGAATTTATTCTTAATACTTTTCTCGTAGTTGCGGATGCTTGCGATAGGGTTAATCATAAGTAGGAGGTTTGTTCAAGTACGAACAGCACCTAAGCACCAGTCCACCCACATATCAAATTAACAAAGCAGCGAACACAAATCGAACCAACATGGTGAAAGTGACTAGATGAAATTCCCGTGTACCGTCAAGAACATTTTGCTTATCATAAGAGACCGTTTTGGACTGTAATTTGCCTCAAAATGATTGGAATACCTTGCTGCACTTTTGTTACTACTATCATTACTTGCTCGCTACAAATTATCTTGCTATCAAACTACTCTGTTACTTACAATTTCTGCACTTGCAGACATTACCTTGCTGAAAACCACTTGTCATTTCCTTCTGCTCCTCGTTGGGTTCGACACTCTTACTTATCGAAAAGAGCTACAATTGATCCCATATACTTGTGGGTCATGACCCTTCCCCTCATTTAAAGCCAGAGGGAGGCCAACCGCCGGCCTCCACGATCCCATGCAATGATGGCTTTTTGCATGCAACAGACTCTAGTCAAGGCGAACGGTTGCCGAGGCAGCATCGGGAAGCGGAGGAGCCCACGTCCCATCAAGCGCCATGCGTCGACCAAGGTTGTGCTACCTCTTGAGCATGCGTTGGTTTTCCCTTGAAGAGGAAAGGGTGATGCAGCAATGTAGCGTAAGTATTTCCCTCAGTTTTGAGAACCAAGGTATCAATCCAGTAGGAGACAACGCTCAAGTCACCTAGTACCTACACAAACAATAAAGAACCTTGCAACCAACGTGATAAAGGGGTTTTCAATCCCTTCACGGTCACTCGCAAAAGTGAGATCTAATAAAGATAGTAAAGTAAATATTTTTGGTATTTTTGTTGTATAGATTGGAAAGTAAAGATTGCAAAATAAAAGAATGGCGACAGAAATTGGCAAGTTGACGGGAAACTAATATGATGTAAAATAGACCTGGGGGCCATAGGTTTCACTAGTGGCTTCTCTCAAGATAGCATGTATTACGGTGGGTGAACAAATTACTGCCGAGCAATTGATAGAAAAGCGCATAGTTATGAGAATATCTAAGGCAATGATCATGAATATAGGCATCACGTCCATGTCAAGTAGACCGAAACGATTCTGCATCTACTACTATTACTCCACACATCAACCGCTATCCAGCATGCATCTAGAGTATTAAGTTCATAAGAACATAGTAACGCATTAAGCAAGATGACATGATGTAGAGGGATAAACTCAAGTAATATGATATAAACCCCATCTTTTTAAACTCGATGGCAACAATACAATACGTGCCTTGCTGCCCCTACTGTCATTGGGAAAGGACACTGCAAGATTGAACCCAAAGCTAAGCACTTCTCCCATTGCAAGAAAGATCAATCTAGTAGGCCAAACTAAACCGATAATTCGAAGAGACTTGCAAAGATATCAAATCATGCATATAAGAATTCAGAGAAGTACCAAATCATATTCATAGATAATCTTGTTCATAATCCACAATTCATCGGATCTCAGCAAACACACCGCAACAGAGTATTACATCGAATAGATCTCCAAGAACATCGAGGAGAACTTTGTATTGAGAATCAAAGAGAGAGAAGAAGCCATCTAGCTAATACCTATGGACCCGAAGGTCTGTGGTAAACTACTCACGTTTCATCGGAGAGGCTATGGTGTTGATGTAGAAGCCCTCCGTGATCGATTCCCCCTCCGGCAGATCACCGGAAAAGGCCCCAAGATGGGATCTCACGGGTACGGAAGGTTGCGGCGGTGGAAAAGTTGTTTCGTGGCTCCCCCTGATGCTTATAGGGTATAAGGGTATATATAGGCGAAAGAAGTACGTCGGTGGAGCTCCGTGGGGCCCATGAGGGTGGGGCGCGCCTACCCCCCTGGGCGCGCCCCCCTGCCTCGTGGCCGCCTCGCGGAGTTCCAGACTTCAACTCCAAGTCTTCTGTTTGCTTCTGGTCCAAGAAAAATCATCGCGAAGGTTTCATTCCGTTTGGTATTCCTTTTCTGCAAAACTCTAAAATAGGAAAAAAAAACCAGAAACTGGCACTGGGCCTCCGGTTAATAGGTTAGTCCCAAAAATAATATAAAAGAGCATATTAAAGCCCATTAAACATCCAAAACAGATAATATAATAGCATGGAAGAATCGAAAATTATAGATACGTTGGAGACGTATCAAGCATCCCCAAGCTTAAGTCTTGCTCGTCCTCGAGTAGGTAAATGATAAAAACAGGATTTTTGATGTGGAATGCTACTTAACATAATTATCAATGTAATTTTCTTTATTGTGGCATGAATTTTCAGACCCGAAAGATTCAAGACAAAAGTTTAATATTGACATAAAAATAATAATACTTCAAGCATACTAACAAAGTAATCATGTCTTCTCAAAATAACATGGTTAAAGAAAGTTCATCCCTACAAAATCATATAGTTTTGTTATGCTCCATCTTCGTCACACAAAATGTTCAAATCATGCACAACCCCGATGACAAGCCAAGCAATTGTTTCATACTTTAATATTCTCAAAAAAATTCAATTTTCACGCAATACATGAGCGTTAGCCATGGACATAACACTATAGGTGGAATAGAATGGTGGTTGTGGAGAAGACAAAAAAGAGGAAGATGGTCTCACATCAACTAGGCGTATTAATGGGCTATGGAGATGCCCATCAATAGATATCAATGCGAGTGAGTAGGGATTGCCATGCAACGGATGCACTAGAGCTATAAATGTACGAAAGCTCAACAAAAGAAACTAAGTGGGTGTGCATCCAACTTGCTTGCTCACGAAGACCTACGGCATTTTGAGGAAGCCCATTGTTGGAATATACAAGCCAAGTTCTATAACGAAAATTCCCACTAGTATATGAAAGTGACAAAATAAGATACTCTCTATCATGAAGATCATGGTGCTACTTTGAAGCACAAGTGTGGAAAAAGGATAGTAGCATTGTCCCTTCTCTCTTTTTCTCTCATTTTTTTGGTGGGCTTCTTTGGCCTCTCTTTTTTCATTGGCTTCTTTGGCCTCTTTTTTTTTCATTTCCTCACACGGGACAATGCTCTAAAATGATGATCATCACACTTCTATTTATTTACAACTCAAGGATTACAACTCGATACTTAGAACAAAATATGACTCTATTATAGTGCCTCCGGCGGTGTACCGGGATGTGCAATGAATCAAGAGTGACATGTCTAAAAAATTATGAATGGTGGCTTTGCCACAAATACGATGTCAACTACATGATCATGCAAGGCAATATGACAATGATGAAGCGTGTCATAATAAACGGAATGGTGGAAAGTTGCATGGCAATATATCTCGGAATGGCTATGGAAATGCCATAATAGGTAGGTATGGTGGATGTTTTGAGGAAGGTAAATGGTGGGTTTATGGTACCGGCGAAAGTTGCGCGGTACTACAGAGGCTAGCAATGGTGGAAGGGTGAGAGTGCATATAATCAATGGACTCAACATTAGTCATAAAGAACTCACATACTTATTGCAAAAATCTACAAGTCATCAAAACCAAGCACTATGCGCATGCTCCTAGGGGGATAGATTGGTAGGAAAAGGCCATCGCTCGTCCCCGACCGCCACTCATAAGGAAGACAATCAAAGAAACACCTCATGCTTCAAATTTGTTACACTACGGTTACCATACGTGCATGCTACGGGACTTGCAAACCTCAACACAAGTATTTCTCAAATTCACAATTACTCAACTAGCATGACTCTAATATCACCATCTTCATATCTCAAAACTATCATCAAGCATCAAACTTCTCATAGTATTCAATGCACTTTATATGAAAGTTTTTATTATACCCATCTTGGATGCCTATCACATTAGGACTAATTTTATAGCCAAAGCCAATTACCATTCTGTTCTAAAAGACTCTCAAAATAATATAATTGAAGCATGAGAGATCAATAATTCTATAAAATAAAACCACCACCGTGCTCTAAAAAGATATAAGTGAAGCACTAGAGCACAATTATCTAGCTCAAAAGATATAAGTGAAGCACATAGAGTATTCTAATAAATTCCAATTCATGCGTGTCTCTCCCAAAAGGTGTGTACAACAAGGATGATTGTGGTAAACTAAAAGCAAAGACTCAAATCATACAAGACGCTCCAAGCAAAACACATATCATGTGGTGAATAAAAATATAGCCTCAAGTTACCGATAGACGAAAATGAAAGAGGGGATGTCTTTCGGGGCATCCCCAAGCTTAGCCTTTTGGTTGTCCATGAATTTTACCTTGGGGTGCCTTGGGAATACCCAAGCTTAGGCTCTTTCCACTCCTTATTCCAAAATCCATCAAATCTTTACCCAAAAACTTGAAAACTTCACAACACAAAACTTCAACAGAAAATCTCATGAGCTCCGTTAGTATAAGAAAATAAACCACCACTTTAAGGTACTGTAATGAATTCATTCTTTGTTTATATTTGTGTTAAACCTACTGTATTCCAACTTCTCTATGGTTCATACCCCCCAATACTACTCATAGATTCATTAAAATAAGCAAACAACACACAAAAACATAATCTGTCAAAACAGAACAGTCTGTAGCAATCGGATTTGTTCAAATACTTCTGTAACTCCAAAAATTCTGAAATAAATTGGTGGACCTGAGGAATTTATCTATTAATCATCTGCAAAAAGAATCAACCTAAAAGCACTCTCCAGTAAAAAATGACAGCTAATATCGTGAGTGCAAAAGTTTCTGTTTTTTACAGCAAGTTCACAAAGACTTCACCCATGTCTTCCCAAAGGTTCTACTTGGTACAAACACTAATTAAAACATAAAACCACATCTACACAGAGTCTAGATGAATAATTTATTACTAAACAGGAACAAAAAGCAAAAAACAAAAATAAAATTGGGTTGCCTCCCAACAAGCGCTATTGTTTAACGACCCTAGGTAGGCATAAAAACAAGAATAGATCTAAGTATTGTCATAATAATGATAGGGCAAATTGCGGAAAATCATCTCATATTCCCTACGTTCAGCAGCAAGTTTTCTTTGTGGCAGGCAAAAGTAATCAAAAGAGCTAAATTTAATGGGACAAAAGTCCCCAAGATCAAGCTCGGGAGGTATTGCTTCCTCCTTTGGCCCCTCATATTGCACAACCAATTCATCATTATAAGCATTCTTTTGGCAAAAAATCATGAGCCTTTGTTCAAGAGAAAAACCTAACCCATTGTTCTGAATAGCAAAATTATCATTAAGTTCAGAAATCTTATCAACTAGAACATCGGTAGGAACCCTTTTTCTAAGGTTTTCATTATAAGCAATTTGATCTAAAGATCGTAAACGCATTATGTTTTCTTGATTAAAAAGAATTGCTTCTATGGGAGGACGGCCAACATCCACCCTATAATGCGCAAAAATTTCATTGGCCTCTTTTATTATAAATCTGAACTCATGTGCTAAAAAGATGGTAGCCACTCGCTTAACAGAAGAATGCTCAATATTGGAAAATTCTAGAAAAATCTTTTGTATGCAAGGATGCATGTGGATAAATTGTCTTTTAAGTTCCACTATGACCAAAGATATAGCATCCCCAAGACTACTAGTTCTATGAAGAATAGACCAACCCATAGTGGGCAAAGCACCAGCACAAGTAAAAAAAATCTTGAATAACTCCTTTTCCAATAATGTTACCACTACCAATCCGAAACTTTTTAGTGTGTAAAATAGTAGGTTCTTCATGAGGATTATCACAAGCATCAAAGTTTCCCCCATCGTTACTACTATCTTTTTCAATGATAACCTCCCCAGTTTCAGACATGATGACAACAAACCGCACTAAGAACGAACACATAAGAGGCAAGCGGAAAGAAACGAACGGAAGAGGGGCGAAGAAAAGGCAGAGGTTTTCGAAATTCATTTTATAAGTGGGGGAGAGGAAAACGAGAGGCGAATGGCAAATAATGTAATGCGAGGGAGAAGAGTTTATGATGGGTACTTGGTATGTCTTGACTTGGGCATAGATCTCCCCGACAACGGCGCCAGAAATTCTTCTTGCTACCTCTTGAGCATGTGTTGGTTTTCCCTTGAAGAGGAAAGAGTGATGCAGCAAAGTAGCGTAAGTATTTCCCTCAGTTTTGAGAACCAAGGTATCAATCCAGTAGGAGACAACGCTCAAGTCACCTAGTACCTACACAAACAATCAAGAACCTTGCAACCAACGCGATAAAGCGGTTGTCAATCCCTTCACGGTCATTCGCAAAAGTGAGATCTAATAAAGATAGTAAAGTAAATATTTTTGGTATTTTTGTTGTATAGATTGGAAAGTAAAGATTGCAAAATAAAAGAACAGCGACAAAAATTGGCAAGTTGACTGGAAACTAATATGATGTAAAATAGACCTGGGGGCCATAGGTTTCACTAGTGGCTTCTCTCAAGATAGCATGTATTACGGTGGGTGAACAAATTACTGCCGAGCAATTGATAGAAAAGCGCATAGTTATGAGAATATCTAAGGCAATGATCATGAATATAGGAATCACGTCCGTGTCAAGTAGACCGAAATGATTCTGCATCTACTACTATTACTCCACACATCGACCGCTATCCAACATGCATCTAGAGTATTAAGTTCGTAAGAACATAGTAATGCATTAAGCAAGATGACATGATGTAGAGGGATAAACTCAAGCAATATGATATAAACCCCATCTTTTTATCCTCGATGGCAACAATACAATACGTGCCTTGCTGCCCCTACTGTCACTGGGAAAGGACACCGCAAGATTGAATCCAAACCTAAGCACTTCTCCCATTGCAAGAAAAATCAATCTAGTAGGCCAAACTAAACTGATAATTCGAAGAGAGTCGCAAAGATATCAAATCATGCATATAAGAATTCAGAGAAGTACCAAATAATATTCATATATAATCTTGTTCATAAATCCACAATTCATCGGATCTCAGCAAACACGCCGCAAAAGAATATTACATCGAATAGATCTCCAAGAACATCGAGGAGAACTTTGTATTGAGAATCAAAGAGAGAGAAGAAGCCATGTAGCTAATAACTATGGACCCGAAGGTCTGTGGTAACCTACTCACGTTTCATCAGAGAGGCTATGGTGTTGATGTAGAAGCCCTCCGTGATTGATTCCCCCTCCGGCAGATCGCCAGAAAAGGCCCAAAGATGGGATCTCACGGGTACGGAAGGTTGCGGCGGTGGAAAAGTTGTTTCGTGGCTCCCCCTGATGTTTTTAGGGTATAAGGGTATATATAGGCGAAAGAAGTACATCGGTGGAGCTCCGTGGGGCCCACGAGGGTGGGGGCGCGCCTACCCCCCTGGGCGCGCCCTCCTGCCTCGTGGCCGCCTCGCGGAGTTCCAGACTTCAACTCCAAGTCTTCTGGTTTGCTTCTGGTCCAAGAAAGATCATCGCGAAGGTTTCATTCCGTTTGGTATTCCTTTTCTGCAAAACTCTAAAATAGGCAAAAAAAACAGAAACTGGCACTGGGCCTCCAGTTAATAGGTTAGTCCCAAAAATAATATAAAAGAGCATATTAAAGCCCATTAAACATCCAAATATAGATAATATAATAGCATGGAACAATCAAAAATAATAGATACGTTGGAGACGTATCACGCCACAGGCGATTAGGGCCTGCGGCGCTTCGCTCTTGCCCTTTGGCTTTGCCTCGAAGCCAAGTCTGACGCGCCTTGGGCCTGGGGGCTACTGTCGGCGTTCTGGGAACGGGGGTACCCAGACTTGCCTGCCTGCGGCCCATGGTGTGGCTTCACCGACGGCCTGGTACGGCCCATCTTCAGCATCAACAACTCAAGACCCTCGCGAGGGGCCAAGCCTCATGAGGAGGACGACACCAAGACCTCCAGAAGGAGCGGCCTCCTCAGGTTGGCTCCTGAGGAGCGGAGATTTCTATGCAAGCCCCCGCCTCGTGAGGTTCGGATGACGTGAGCGATGACGATCAAGGCCGGGCGGGCGCCAGCGGGCGCTGTACAACAGTTTCCTCTTTGGTGCTAAGGAGGCAAGCGCAGGCGCGGAGTCCCGAGGAATCAGCCAAAGGTTTCCATTACCATGCAACAAGACCAAGACTGCCAGGACGGCAGGACGGAGGTCATCGCCGAGCCCACCACCGCGTCACGACCAAAGGCTTTCAGGCGAAGATGTACTAGTTGTCTCCCTTCGATGGCTGTTGTGGGATCCCTTCCCGCCTCCATTTTGGGGGAAGAGGACCAAGGCCACTATAAATAGGACCTAGCCACCACCATGGACGGGGACGGATCATTCAGATCATCCTCACCATCACCAGCTCAAGAACACACCTCCTGAGGTTCTTCCCGCTATACTAGTTCATCCTCAGCCCACCTCGCGGCCAATCCACCACAAAGCAGGAGTAGGGTTTTACACCGCAAGGTGGCCCGAACCTAGGTAAACCGCCTTGTCCCTTTTCCTTCATGTTCATCGAGCTAGGTTGTGGAATTGACGAGTGGGCAAACTGAGGAGCTTGAGTTCTTCGCACGCACCCCAGAATTCGAATCTATCTAGGGTCTGCGGAGCCCGGAATCCGACAGGAACGACACTAAGGAGGGTAAGAAAATTGCAGACCCAGAGAGCATCGCAAGATCTGTTGCGTACATTTGGAGCAGTGGATGCTACTGCATGGCTCAGTGGATAGAATGACGATGGCGACACGTGCAGTACGGGAGACGTGGAAGCCGCCGACGTCGGGATGGATTAAAGCAAATACAGATGGTGCTATGTCGAAGCATGGTGAGAGGGGAGGCAGTGGTGTGGTTCTTACAGACCAAGAGGAAGCCTTCCATGGAGCAGCATGTCATTCATACTCGTTGACTTCCAATCCAGAGACTGTCGAACTAATGGCGTGTAGGTGGGAAGCACTGCTTGCAGCGGAGCTGAATTTCAACGTCTTCACGTGGAAACGGATTCCAGGGTGGTAGCAGCCATGCTAAATGGTGATAGCACTAACCTCTCTATGCTGGGCCTGTGGTTGAGGAGGTCAAGCTCATGTTGGGCACGCAGCAAGGGTGGAAGGTAGGGTGGGCTCAGCGAGAAGCAAACTCTCCGGCGCATGCAATGGTAAAGGAAGGAGTGACGAACGATCTCTATAAAGCGTGGTTGCATGTGCCACCTGATTTTATTATGCATGTAGTAGCTTATGAAATTCGTGGACCTAATGAATAAACAAAGTGAGGACTTTTACTCTATAAAAAGGTGTTGTTGAGATGATTGAAATTAATTAGTAAATATGTGAATTTGATGTGATACAATTTGGGGCAATCCGGTCCATTGATGATGACGAATACGTGGTTGAGATACGATATTTCTACCTCAACTCATTTGTTTAATAGTGGTGGACATAAAGATAGAGATTATTATCGAGTTAAATACACTGGAGGTGCCCTAACTTGTCCTGTGCGGTTATTTTGGTGCCTAAAATTGCAAAATACACAAAACTGGTGTTATAATTTGTCCTATGATGCAAATACGGTGCCTCCGTATGTATTTAGGTGTCTGTTCTACCTGCGTGACATGTCAACAAGGCCATGGGCAACATGTCAATGGTTGGCAGCCGATGAGGTGTCAGGTGACTTGCGTGTGAGATTTTTTTGCAGAAAACTTCCGCATATTTTATTAATTACATAAAGAAGGTCAAACATGGGTCCGACGTGTAGTATGAAAATAACACAGAAAAACAAACCGCGTTGCCGATGGGTTTTGAACCAGGGACCTCCAGGTTAAAAAGAATTAGTGGCTAGGGCACCACCTGAGGCGGTATTGTACGCACTAATAAAGCTGGAGCATTTGTTAACGCGTTGATAGTTCAGATGATCGACCGTGGTTAAAAATATACGGAAAAACTAACGCCCACATGTGTGGGCGTTTGCACATCGCCCACACGCCTCCATCACCACTCATTTTGCCACGTATGAACAGAGGACATCAGTAGAAATCTTTTGGTTTTCGGCTTAAATTTTTTTATCTCCTAACTAAAAATCTGTTTTCACTATTAAATCCGTCTCGACGAGATCTTCAAAACTAGACCCCATGTTGATATGTTTGGATGAAAAAAAATTGTCCAAAAGTTGCCATATGTTTACACTGTAGTTGCCATAGTGCTTAAACTAAAGTTGCCATGCGGCAATTTTAGTTTGTAGATTATGGCAATTTTAGTTTTTTGATGATGGCAATTCTAGTACTTTGGCCATGAAAATATTTTTTTGTATGAACCATGGCAATTTTAAGTGCATGTATCATGGCAATTTTAGTTTATGGTGCATGACAAGTCTAGTTTCTTAATTCCCCGTTTTATAATATGTCAAAATTTCTTTTTAAATGTAGAAGAAAATAGCTGAAACATATCATGACAACTTCAGTGTAAACATCATGACAATTCATGTGCAATAGACACGGCAACTTTTAACCAAAAAGAAATTTCGTCGAAATATATTAATATGAGATCTAGTTTCGAAGATCTCGTCGTGAGGGAATTAATGGTGAAAACGGATCTTCAATCGGATTTTTCATTTAAGAGATAAAACATTTTAAAAACAGAAAATTCAAAAAGATTTTCACATACATGCATGCGGTGACATGACGTAGTCTGTGTGTTATATGGCGTGTGGGCGGGTTTGACTCCCACCACACGTATGAGCGTTAGTGTTGTCCAAAATATAATACACAGAATAGAACTATAGTAGAAGAGTGTTCATTCATAAAGTAGAGCAAGTGAAGTAGTTTCATCTATGCTAATAGCTAATAGGTCTATATTAAGAAAAATATTCTGACTGGCGCTCTGCAATTTCCTTTTATGTTATTTACTAAAAAATCAATTTACTATTGTTTAGTTGCATAAAATTGCAATAATTCTAAATATGCCATTATTGTAAATTTTAAATCTCTAATCTATATTCATTATTGTGTAGGTTGAAGAGGTAAACATGAACTTTTTCTAAAATTTATGTGTATTTAAATAGTTCAATGTATATTCTAAAATATTGTGTAAACTTTTTGTATCTTCATTCAGGAATACAAGCACGCATAATTATTGTGTATCTTCATTATATTTTTAGAATACATAGTTATTAAAATAATCAACAACGTTGTATTTTGAAAACTATTCAACGTGTATTAAAAATCACTGAGTAAAAACAATAAATTCTAGAAATGTGTTAAAACATGTTAAACATGTTTTTAGAAATATATGGATAATTTATACAATAATTTTTTAATACATGTTGAGCATTTTTTGAAATAGATATTTTCAATTTTTGAGTGCACGAGAAACGTTTTCCAAAAACTGTTTACTATTTCTTAATGCAGCTGAGACTTTCTGTTGAACATTTTTTTAAATGCACCAACACTTTACTTAAGTTTATGGCAGTTCTAACATTTTACTCTTTCTTTTTCAACAGAAAAATTGTATCAAAAATTAAACATGAAATTGGAATAAATAAATAAATAAGAAACCTTGTGCGGGCCCAAAAGAGCGCCATATATTAAAGAAAGGGACAATCACATTTTTGTCCCTAGTTGGAACCTACCCACGGGTTTTGCCCTTACTTTTTGACTCTGCTCAGTTTTGCCCTTAGATTTTCCACCGAGGTCACCCGAATGCCCTTTGACCGTTTGACCTATACTTTGAAAATTCATAACTAATTGATTTGAACTCAAAAAAAATGCAAATAAGATATCAAAATGTTCAGATAAACATTACCTTTATGTGTATGTCATTTGCATTCAGGACAAAAGTACCGTTTAAACAACCTAAGGTTATTTATGTTATTAACATTACTATAAATAAAAGGGTATAAAAATACTTTTTTCAGGAATAAAAATTACATGCAAATGTAGGTGACATTTTCTAAACATCCTGATATCTTATTTGCATTTTTCTGACTTCATATCATCTTGTGATGAATGCTCAAACGACTTTGGCCATTATTTTGAAACTTCATAACAAGTTGATATGAACTCGAAAAAATGCAAATAAGATATCTGGATGTTCAGAAAATGTCACATGCATTTGCGTGTAATTTTTATTCCTGAAAATGTTATTGTTCATACCTTTTTATTTTTAATAATGTTAATAACATTAATAACCTCGGGTTGTTTAAACGGTACTTTTGTCCTGAATGCAAATGACATACACATAAAGGTAATGTTTATCTGAACATTTTGATATCCTATTTGCATTTTTCTGAATTCATATCAATTTGTTATGAATTTTCAAAGTATTGGTCAAACGTCAAAGGGCATTCGGGCCACCTCGGAGCAAAATCTAAGGGCAAAACTGAGCAGAGTCGAAAAGTAAGGGCAAAACCCGTGGGTAGGTTCCAACTAGGGGCAAAAATGCATTTGTCCCTTAAAAAACGCTTAAAAGGTAAATACTAGCGTGACATATACTCTAGCTTGTAAATGTTAAACTTATAATAGGTTTTTCCGGTGGTCAGCCTCTGCTACGTGCGACTTGGTTGTCTCACGTTCGAATCACATGCGCACAATTTTTTTTCCAGGCTTCTTAAATAATCAAATAAAATATGAAGGCGTTTCTTCAGAAAATCCTCATGCGCGGGACACCCACTGCGTTTCTGCAGAAAATCCTCATGCGCAGGACACCCCCTAACATGTGGCCCATGGCCAGGTTGGCATACCACGCAGGTAGGACATACACGCGAATACGTATGAAGGCACTGTATTTGCATCATAGGACAAGTTATAACATCGGTTTTGTGTATTGTACAACTCTAGTGTATTTAACTCACTATTATCTCACAATCACAACTTTTCCTTCAATAATAGCGGAGTAGAGATGTGTAACTTTTGTTAATCCGTAGCAAATCACGCTAATTTATATACCGTTGCATTAATAGTGCACGAGTGGAATTCGGAGTTAGCATTTTTTTGCATCAAATTAGCCTTCTATTCGGGGTAGAATTAGCATTGGGGTTCGATTTCGTGTAAGCCTGGCCATAGTGGGGGTAACATAAATGGTATCATGCACTTAGGGCAAACAAACATGCTTATGTGGCAAACAATTAAAAAAAGAGGGTTATAGTAACATAGATAGATACAGTATCATAATTAATGTCATGCTACTATGTGTCTTGCATGGCAATAAATGATACCACATATGATACTAATCTATGATACTATGCACTGTAGATGTAGTATCATACACTAGTATCGCATGCATGATACTAGTGTATGGTACTCCCCACTATAACCAGCAACCTAAGGGAGAACTTCTCACAAGAGGTAATATCATCGGGAGTCATAGAACTTGCGCTCGATGTTTAGTGTGGTGCTAAAACTTTAAAAATACGAATTTGTGGTCATTCAACTTGTGTTCTTTTTTTTTTGCGGAGTAAAGGGAGTTTTATTCAAATGTCATAGTGTTACAGTCGAGAGGCCACAAATCCTCAATACAAGGTGGAACCAAACGCAACCACACCGCCGTAGCCCGCTCAGATCGGCTATAATTGGCCAAACGATCGGCAACTCTATTCTGAGAACGACATACTTTCAGAGGTACAAACTCCCTATTACTCATCAACTCCTTAATCTCCAGAACCAAATGACCATAAGCCGAGCGCGCTAAAGCATTGCTTCAGAGACTCGCCAAGGCTTCAGAAGAATCCGACTGGACGACGACTGGAAGAACCGAGTGTTGGATGGCCAAGGCCATACCCTGCATGAGCGCGTGAAGTTCAGCCTCCAGAGCATCGTTACAGTGGAACAGGACTCGGTAAGCTGCAAAGATGATCTGTCCTTGATGGTCGCGCAACACCATTCCGACAGCCGCCGAGCTATCTGCTGCCTGGAAAGATCCATCGACAGTTAGGGCAACACAACCCGGAACCGGCGCCGGCCAAGATAGTAGTATATTTTCCTTTCTAGGAAGAGCTGTTGGAATCGCCGAAGATGGCATTTTTCCTTTCAGAATTTCGTCCACCGAATACCGACCAGCAAGCTTGATGGATTTGTAATAACTCTCGAGGAAGTCCACCGTAGCAGAAACTGGCGGAGCCTCCTTGCCATGAGTCTGGTCATTCCTTAGCTGCCAAATGCGCCAAACTAACATGATGATCATGTCCCGTACATCATCAGAGCTTCTACACAAAAGGTGCATAAGCCATTCCCTTCCGTTATCAAGAAGAATCTCGTCTGGTGGGAGTGGCCATCTGTCACGCATCTGCAACCAAATTCCTCTCTCATGATCGCATGCAACCAGGGCATGGAAAGTGCCTTCCTCCTCTAGTCCACATAGCCGACAAGTGGAAGGTGTGGGTATGTGACGTAACACCTTACACTTCTGCGTGGGTAAAGCTCCCGTTATAACTTGCCATGCAGTGATCTTCATCTTCTGCGGGACACACAGTTCCATAGGGACCGGTATCCACTCGCAGACGCACTTGTTGCCCCTTCACAAAATGTTGTGTTGTGATCGCATGTAGCTAATTTGTATGCACTTTTAACTGAAACCTCCACTCTTCTCTGGATACCATGAGATAAAGTCAGACCGCTGTCTTGGAGAAGTTCGAATTTTGAGAATACGTTGAACATCCATCTCCCAAAAATATTCATGGAGGCGATCAGCCCTCCATGCCCCATTAGCATCCAGAAACGCTGAAACACGATTGAGCCGGCGGGAGCCTTTTGGGATGATCGGCCGGAAGGAAGATGGTCGTGGGATCCAAGGATCTCGCCACGTCCGGATGTGCTCCCCGTCCCCCACCCGCCATATGACACCTTTTTTGAGCAGCTCCAAACCATGCAATATACCTTTCCACACTACTGAACCAGAGATTGAGAATACTGTATCTAGCAACTGACCTTGAGGGTAATACTTTGCCTTCATTAGTCTCGCACATAGGCTGTCAGGGGAGTCAAGAAGCCTCCAAGCTTGCTTAGCTAGCAGCGCTTGGTTGAACGCTCTCATATCCCTGAAACCCATGCCCCCCATAGATTTAGGGAGACTCATTTTGTCCCAACTCATCCACGCCATTTTCTTCTTTTCATTCTCCTCTCCCCACCAATATTGGTGCATCATACGGGTAAGCTCATCACAAACCGAGGCTGGAAGCGTGAACACACTCATAACATAAGCATGAATAGCTTGAGCCATGGATTTAATTAAGATTTCTTTGTTACCTGATGACATATATTTCTCACTCCAATCAATTAGTCTCTTTCTTAGGCGTTCTTGAACTGTTTCAAACTTGCCTTTGTGCATCCTTCCTTCCGGCACTGGAAGACCTAGGTATCTAGGCTCAAAAACTTCCTGAGTAATCTCCAACACACTCTTGATATTTGTCACAACAGCTTGCAAGCAATTGTGTGAAAAAAGAATGGAACACTTCGAGGGGTTTATCAATTGGCCCGTGGCTGACGCGAAGGTGTTCAACAAATCTTTAATCAGTGCCGCTTGCTGCTCGGTTGCTTGGAAGAATAACAGGAAATCATCCGCAAAAAGTAGATGAGAAATCTCAGGAGCCCCACGACAAATTTTCACCCCTTGCAAACTCTCTTCCCTCATAGAGTTACTGATAAAGGCAGAAAGGGCATCAGCCACAAATAAGAATAGAAAGGGGGACAGAGGGTCACCTTGTCGCAGCCCCCTCGAGCGGGAAAATGATTCCAGTAACTTGCCATTAAACTTTACTAAATATCTGACAGAAGTAACACAAGCCATTACTCGCGAGATCCGGATCTCCGAGAAACCCCATTTCACAAGGGCCTTCTCAAGAAAGTCCCAATCCACATGATCGTAGGCATTCGAGAGATCCAGTTTATAAGCACACAAAGCCTGAGAATTCTCCTTCACTGATTGAATATGGTGAATACACTCGAACGCAATGATAGAATTATCAGAGATGAGTCTCCTTGGGATGAAAGCGCTCTGGTTCTCTGATATAAGTTCATTAAGCATCGGACGCAACCTATTCACCATGCACTTCGACACAATCTTGTATACCACATTGCACAAACTTATTGGACGGAAATCCTTTAGTTCCTTGGGGTGAGGAACTTTAGGAATTAACACAATAGATGTATCATTTATACCCTCCGGCATAATCCCTGTGTTAAAAAACTCTTGAACTGCAGCAATAATCTCCGGTTTAAGCACAGCCCAATTACGTTGATAAAAACGTGCAGGAAAGCCATCACATCTAGGGGCCTTCAAGGGGCCAATTTGGAAGAGGGCATCAGATATTTCTTGCTCGGAAAACGCCTTGCAGAGGGCCTCATTCATCTCCAAAGTTACTTTTGGTGCTATGATGTTAAGAACCTCATCTGCAACCAAGGTAGGATCCTTGGTAAAAATCTCCTTGAAGTAGGAGGACGCCATCCTCTCCATCTCCGTGGGGGCAGAACACCAGGAGCCATCCGCCTTCATCAAGCGCTGGATATGGTTTCGCCTAGCTCTCCACACAGCCCAACGGTGTAAGTATTGGGTATTGAGTTCCCCCTCCTTCAACCATGTGATACGGGATCGCTGCAGCCACATCATTTCCTCTCTGTATAACAACTCATCTAGCTGGTTCATCTTGGCTCGAAGAAGAACCCGATCCGCGCCAGAGAGCTGTAGGTCTGCAAGCTGAGAACGGAGTAGTTCTATCTCCTTCAGAACATTACCGAAGTTTGCAGCACTCCATTGCCTCAAATCTGTCATAAGTTGCTTCAGAGCAGTCGCCACCGAGTTCAGGTTCCCACTAGGTTTACTAGTAGCCCATGATTTTGCAATTACCTCCGGGAGCGCATGATGCCTCTCCCACATGATCTCATACCTTGGGCTTGAACACTTCCTTCGGTCTCCCCGCACTCCTTCTAGCTGCACTAGGAGTGGACTATGATCAAAACACGACGAAGCTAGGTGCAAAACCCTAGCAGCCGGAAACAACTCTCTCCACGTTTCATCTGCACATGCACGATCAAGACGTACTTGCACATTGCGGTTGCCATCCTGCCCATTATTGTATGTGTAGGGAATACCACTGAAGCCAAGGTCATCGAGCTCACAAAGTATTAGACAGTCTCGAAAGGCTGCCATCTGAGGCTCTGCCCGCATCGTCCTTGATAGGTGCTCGTGTTGCCACATCGCCTCGTTGAAATCTCCGCATACAAACCAAGGTGCCGGGGATGTAGCCCGTAGCCTGGTTAGATGATCCCACATGTTCTGTCTGTTCTCAACTCGTGGTTCCCCGTAAACAAAAGTACTCCTCCACTCTGTACCAGCACCAATATCTGCCACTGAAACATCAATGTATCTCTGACATGAATCCAAGACGGTGACTGAGAGAGATTCGTCCCAAAAGAGCGCTAAACCTCCACTCCGACCATCACTACACACACCATGGAAACCCTTCAAACCAAGTCTCCATCTCAACTTCTCCACTTTATTTGATGCTTGCTTGGTTTCACAAAGGAAAACAAGCTTGGGGTTATTGGCTTTCGAGAGGGCCACAACCTCACGAACTGTCCGGCGGTCCCCCCCAGCAGTTCCATGCTAGGATATTCATTGCGTCCGGCGGTCCTCCTCGAGGGAGGCCGCTGATTTTTCCTCAGACACATTTTGTGAGCTAATTCTGTCTCTCTTACTGTTTGAGCTATTGGTAGGAGAAGTATTTTCCCCACCATCCTCCCCTAAACCTTGAGTTAACGCTAGCGTTGCGGGCATAGCTCCATTCCGTTTCTCCACAGCTTCCAGCTCCAAGGCCGCACGCTTCCGTGCCCCCGGATCCACCTGCATGTCCCTGACCACCTGTTTCGATGGACTAGTAGTCGTGTCAGCGAGATCGGGGTCCTGGGCCTTCCGCACATCCTTCTCCCTTGATGGTGTAAACTGTTGCTGCTTCTGCTTATCATTGCCACGCCCAAACTCATCCGATCTTGTTTTATTTGGCCCATCTGCATAGAGCCAAGGACCAAACTTCTTATCCTTTTCGTCATGAACGCCGGAGCCGCACTCCTTATAATCATGTCCAATAAGACCACATACGCTGCAGAAACGAGCTAGCTTTTCATAACGAACTAGAAACACTTGCCTTTCCTCTCCTCTGACAATGCTCACGAACTTTGTGAGGGGTTTTCGGATGTCATGGCGAACCCTAACCCTCACATAGTCACCACGGATATTCCTGTTCAACCTCATCTCCAAGATCTCTCCAGATTTCCTCAGCAAGGATTCAACTATGTTCTTCTTGGAAAACCCATCGGGCAACTTGTGAATCTGAAGCCATATCGGCAAAAACAACATGGGCACATCTTCCGCCTTCGTGAATCCATCGTACGGGGCCATCAGCACCGCCAAATTCCTGAACAGCCAAGGCCCTTGTTCCACCATACGCTCCCAATCACAAAGGCAGGCCGCCTGCACCACAAATACGTTCGGTCCGACGGGTCTGAACCTCACGGGCTTCGTCATGTTCCAGGCCGCACGCATATCTTTGTAGAACGCCATCGGACTAAAACTCTTCTCTGTGTGAACCCTAGCTAGGGCTAGCCAACGCACTCCCTCGTTAACAACCGGATCATCGTCCTCGATGACCAGATCGTCAAACTCCTCCTCATCCAAATTGAGTTGTTCCATGAAATCACCCAGATCTGAAGCTTTGGCAGCGCCGCCGCCCGCGCTAGTCCCAGACAGGGCATCGGCTACCGGCTCCATCCCCGCTAGCAGAGAGGGCGCGCCGGTCGGGACCTCGCAAACCTCGGCGGAGAGGTCAGCGGACCGTAGGGGGACTCTCGGGCGATGTGATCGCCAGAGAGGAGAAAAACCCTAGCCTTGGCGTAGGGGAAAAGAACCTTATTTCAACTTGTGTTCTCGTGCAGATACGGTCACATCGTTCGTATTCAGACGTATTCATGCTTATGTGGCACGCCAACCTGGCTATGACCCAATGTCAGTGACTGAAACAGATCGGCGCGTGTCTTTTTTGAAGAAGAACACCTCGGTCTGTATTTAAATAAGCAGAAGCTTTGAATAACATGTGTCCCACTTGTCAGCCCGAGCTGGTGGGGAAAATCAGAATAAAAAGTGCACGCAGGGATTATAACTCTCGACCTCGGGTCCATGCTCGCACTAGCAAACCACTGCAGAACCTACATAGTCACGCCTATAAAGAGGTACAGTTGTTTCTATATTATGTTCTAAAAAAAAAGTTGTTTCTATATTAGACGCAGTTTTTTTTCTACGATACATTTCTTTCCCGGGTTCAGTCAGAAAACCGGATGCAGGAAAATCTCGGCCTTTTAGTAAAAAAATCAAATTAAAAAACCGCATCAAAATGTATAATGTTTAACCTAGAACATACAAAACTTTTTCATGACCGAGATTTTTGTATTCCATATTTTACTGAAAGGCGCCGGGAAATCTGGTTCCAAAATATCTTGCAATTCCTTTTTTCGCTCGAAATTTCAAAATGAAATAACGTCTAAATATATTTGGTTTAACAAAAAAAACGCACGAGAGAAAAAGAACCTGAATACGAGTAGTTGCCGTGGTCAGTATATAAAAGTCGGCGTTTCTCTTCGTAGACGCTAGTATCTAATTGGTTTAGCGGTTAGAGCAACTCTAAGGCCTTGTACAATGGGAGGTGCTTAGGAGAGGTGCTTAGAGAAATAAACCAGGATTTCCTTAAGCACCGGTGCTTATTTGTACAGGGTAGACGCTTAACTAAGCGTCTCTCCTATAGAAATAGGCACCGGTGCTTCAGAAAAACCCGGTTTATTTTTCTAAGCACCTCCCTAAGCATCTCCCATTGTACAAGGCCTAACGCGGCGATCCAAACGGACGCGCCGTTTTATCCGCTTTTCGTCTATTTGGGTCGGCCAGGCGGACGGCCGTGTCCGCTTTTCAATTTGGATCGGCTGGTATGCCCAACGGAAGGCAGACCCATATTTGCCCGCATCCAAAGAAAAATGTCAATGATAACACGTGGCTGAAATAAACTTAATTAGACATAAATGGCCGGTCAACCGCGGTCAAAGTCCACTTATGCTGCCCTAGGCGTCCCTTTGCCCTTTGCCCTTGCCATCGTCATCACCGCCGGTGTGGTCGATGAAGACGGGAGGCGGCCTAGCCCACACGAACGCGGCTTTATAGGCCGCCAGGGCAGCCTCCTCCGGCGTCTGCTGCGACCGCGACGTTGCGGCGAGGTGGGCGCACTCCTCCTCGTCCTCAAGGCGCAGTGCCTCCTCGTCGCGACGCAGCTCCTATTCATGGCGCATCTGCCGCTCGCCATCGTCCTCCTCCTCGGCGAGCCAATGCGCCTTTTAGTGCTCAAGGTGGGTCGCCTCCTGCTCCGGCGTCGCGGCGTAGTGGACGGGAGGTGCGCTCACCCGCTCACGAAAACTCACCGGTCCACGAGTAGGACTCCTCGGGTCAAGTGGCTGGTGGCTGACTGGCTAGGATTTCGGGCTGGCTGGCTACGGTTTCAGTCTGGCTGGCTAGGGTTTTCTAGTCGCCAACGAGGGAGCAACCGTGGCCAGATGTGCAAGGTGAGATGGAAGTGGATGAGGCCGGCTCTGCCGCACGCTTCCATTAGAAAGGACGGGCATGCGACCCTTGCACACATTGCCGGGCGGGCCCAAGGTAGATGATGGTGTTAAACACGACCGCGGTGGTTGTTGAGCGACTGACAGGTTGGGCGCGACGGACATCGAGGGGACGCGTTTGTATCATGTCCGTGTCGACGCCTTTCAGGCTCTTACCTCCCGCGCTTTGACGCTCAAGGTTGAGAGATCGAATTCGCCCGGCTACTTTTTTCGGCAAAATTACCAATTCCCCCGGGTTAAGAACGGTTGACCCACTGACACGTGGGTCCATTTATCTTATTAACGGAGACAAACTTGACAGCGTTGGCCACAGGCTAGATCCACACCAGTCACTCACTGTGCGCTGGGCCTTTTATTTGTAATTAAAGTAATTTAGTTTTACATGTTCATCGTCAATCTGACACTAGTGGGACGGACGAACGTTGGACTATTTTATTAACAGGCCGCAGGTTGGAACCCCATCTTTTCCAGCGCTTTTTCATTAGGGTTTTTATCACTTTTGTCACTAGTTGTGTCACACTACTCACTTTTGCCATTAAAATGTTTCACTGCTCAAAAATGCCACTCTTCCGTTAGAGACACACTCAAAAATGCCATTTTCTCACGTTACCGTCCGTCAAAGGCTCATTGACCACGTGATATGACCGTAATACCCCTGATTCCATTACATGTGGGCTCATTTGTAAAGAGTAGGAAAAGAAAAGCAATAGGGGAGAGTAGGGGATCGAACCTCGCACATTCAATCAGGGCGACTAATACACGCGCGTGTAATAACCATCCAGGAAGACGCACTTATCTGTCAATTATAGAGATCTTTAACTTGTAGTCCAATCGGGTTGACCTGACTAAGCTATCGATTATACTAATCCTATCCCCAAACTACTCGTACCTTTCCCTATCCATTAGCAGCCGCAGCCACAAACCGTCGCCGCCGCCGCCCGCCAAACTCCTCCATTCGGGTACGGCCGGTCGCCGGCGCGCCTGCGCAGCTCCGGCGCGCCTCCACTCGCCGCAGCACCGACGTCTCCCGCCCTGCGCACCTCCCGCCCCGCAGCTCCGACGCCTCCCGCCCCGCGCACCTCCACTCGCCGCAGGTCCGGCTTCCCTCCCGAGCAGCATCGCCACATGACTCCCATCTGACTCCTCTGTTCTTCCTCCGCCTGTGATTTCTTGAACAGAGGTTGTTCCACGGCAATGGCGACGGACAGCAGGTCCGAATCAGAGGCTTGCCTCGGCCACCAGATGGCGCTAAGTGTACAGGTCGCAAACCTCTGATATTCCGGCAGGGTGAGTATGCTAATTACTAGGATGATGCATATGTATTCATAGTAGTATGTAGCGGTCGAATTTGTTGTGTATAATTCATAGTGACTAACTGCACACAATTTGGTTATGTGTTCATGATGATTTAGGATGGATGAGGAAGTTGCGTGTATGCTGTCCGTTAGGATGGAAACAAGTCGTCTTAGTAGCGATGGCCGCAAGCGATATGTTGGCGGCTTTGATTATCCTCTGTTTGTCGAATCCAGTATCACATACAAAACATTGTTGTGCAAGTTGTCTGATACCTATCCCTGGGGGTGCCGTGATTCTGTGGAGTTGAAGTACTACGAGAGGGAACAGAATATATGGGTTGATGTTGCATGTGATGATGATGCAGCTTTGATGTTTGGAAAGCATCAAGATTCAAAGAAAATATCTATGCTAATTGAGGTTCTTCAGAAATCTCCAACTCCCAGCACACCGAACCGCAATCCACCTACACAGCCTTCTTATAGTGAGAGTCAACATACAGGGAGTCAGGCAATTTATGATATAGTCAACATACAGGGAGTCAGGCAGTCTACTAGTATTGATGATCCTAACAGAGACATAACCGATGATGCTATTCCTGATGATGCTATACTCTCAGATAATGATGATGAGAGGGAGTATCCTGACTTAGTCAAGAAGTCTACGAAAGAAGATGATTCAAAAGACATAGAAGAGGAAGATGATCCTCCAACATATGAATCCACTGACACTGAAGAGGAAGAAGAGAATAGAGACATGGGTTTAGTAGATGAGGAGGAAGAGGAGGAGGAGGAGGACAGACCTATTGTAGTGTATAATAAGGAGGATCCATCATTTGTAGAAGGATCCGCATTCCCCTCTTTGTTGGATTGCAAGAATGCACTTTCGACTTTTGCAATTAAAAGTGAATTTGACTATACAGTCCAAAAGAGTGATCCTAATAGGCTGAGAGTTTGTTGTGCATATAAGAGGTGTAAGTGGAGGATACATGGCTCTTATATGAGGAATAGCACAATATTTCAGGTATAACTTCGTAATATCTAATTGATTTGATTGTTGTACCCTTTCTTCTATGCAATTGGTAGCAATACAATTTGATTTTGCTATTTTTTGAATGCAGATCAAGGTGTGTCCTTTCTCTCATACATGCCCAACTAAGCTGAGAAGTGAGAAGTTCAAGCCGGCTAAGAGTAGGTGGGTTGCTGATGTTATCCTAGATTGGGTTAGAAAGAACCCAGACATTGGCCCTACTGCTCTTCAAGAGAAGATCGAGGAGAAGTATCACTTCACGATGCCGTACATGCGTGTATCTCGTGGTAAGGAGAAAGCAATGGATATGATTAGTGGAAAATGGAAAGATAGCTTCCATCTTCTCTATAGTTTCAAGGCTGAGGTGGAGAAGTGTTCTCCTGGTAGTGTAGTGGAAATAGACAAAGAGACTGTGAAGTACTTAATCAAAGGAAAAGTCAGGGAGAAGGAATGCTTTAGGAGAGTGTTCGTTTCATTCAAGGCATGTTGGCAAGGGTTTTTAGATGGGTGTCGACCATACTTGGCCGTGGATTCAACTGCACTAAACGGGAGATTCAAAGGGCAGCTAGCTTCTGCTTGTGCCATTGATGGCCGTAATTGGCTTTACCCGGTTGCCTACGGGGTGATAGAGACAGAATCATCAGATAGTTGGGCTTGGTTTCTTCGAAATCTATGTAATCTTATTGGGCATCCTGAAGGACTAGTCATACACACCGACGCTTGTAAAGGTTTAGAGACAGCAGTAGAACAAGTGTGGCCTGGAGTGGAGCATAGGGAGTGTATGAGGCATCTTGTTGCAAATTTTGGGAAAAAATTCAAGGGCAAGGTCTATGATGATAATCTTTGGCCAGCAAGCTTGACTTATAGTTCTAGGAAGCACAATTGGCATATGAAGCAGATCCTTGCTAAGAAGAGTGTTCAAAAATATATGGCTGAACACCACACAAAGATATGGTATAGAAGCAAGTTCAATGAAATCTGCAAGGTTGACTACGTCAATAACAACCTCGCAGAGTCATTTAATAGCAAAGTCAGGAAAATTAAGGCTCTTCTTATTGTTGACATGTTGGAAAAGATTAGGCAGATGATAATGGAGAAGTTTGATTTGCGGATGAGGATAGCATTAGAAAAATGGCTTGGCCATCTCATAATACCAAGTGTGATAAAGGCACTACATGCCAAATCCAAAGGTAAACAAACATCTTCTGCTCTTTCAACCGACTAATGTCATAACGAACTAAATTAAATGTTTAATATTTGGTGTTCTTTCCAGGACTAAAGATGAAGGTAGTTAGACGCAGTGATGTCGAGGCAGAAATTACTGCAGTCGACAAAGAAAATAGGGAATGGAGGTACCCTGTTGACATAGCCAAGGAAACATGTAGCTGCAGGCAATGGCAAGTCAAGGGTTTGCCATGTATCCATGCTCTATATTTCATTACTTCACTAAGAGGTCCGGTATCAAAAATTGAACCTTATGTACATGAGTTCTACTCTGTAGCAAAATTCAAGGCTGCGTATGCAGACAACATACCTGCAATGGTAGGCAAGCAACAATGGGACATTGTTGACCCTGGCTTCAAACTACAAGCTCCAGTGTTGAGGAGGCCAAAAGGACGACCGCGGAAGACTAGAATCAGATCTAGTGCTGAAGGTGCTGGCCTTGGCCCTAGGAAAAGGAAGTGCAAGCATTGCGGAGGCTTCGGCCACATAGCGAGAATTTGCAAAAATCCAGTTGACCCAGCATTTGGAGAAGATGAGGCTGACCTCCATGCTGGAGATGCCCCTTTTGTGGCCGGAGAAGGCGACCCTGAGCCATCCGTGGTTGCAAGTTCTGTGGGGTAACTCCAAAACCTGTGCTTTCTATATTTCAACATCCATGGCTACATCGCTACATTCATGCATTTTCAACATTCTGTCCTATAATCTGAGTCGTCAAAGACTAATTTTACTTTCCACTTCCAAAGAATTTGAATACATGTAAGCTATGACTATATTCTGTACAAAATTGATGCTTTATATTTCCATTTTTTTGCAACATGACAAACTTCTATACAGCTCAAGGAAAAGTGTGAAGAAGAAAACAGAGAAGAAAACCAATAAAAGGAAGAACAAGGAAGATGAACATTCAACCAGAACTGAAGGTTCCACAAGTGGATCTGTTGCATCTCCCATGCATACCCGAGTTGCACACAAATCGCCAGACAGCCCTGCCCAAAACACAAGAAGCAAAAAGAGGCTGCACATGTGAACATTTGTGTGATTGTGACCTTATAAGATTGTGAACCTGGACCTGTTTATTTAGAACCTTATGTTGAGAATTTGGACCTTTTACTTCAAACTAGCAAGTGGATGTTATTCGACCTTAATGTATGTTTGTGAACCTGAGACACTTTGTGTGCTGAAAACCCAGGAAATGAACATTATGTTTGCTTGTGTGCTGGATGTTTTCATCCTTATGTACATGTGTCATGGTAAATTTATTTTTTAGAGAAATTTAGAGAACCATTTGTTGCTGCTGTTGCGTGTACAACTTGAGTTTACTTGGTTTTTTAATAGCTATGCCAAGATATCACGTAAGGATATGTAGCATATCTCCATTCATTAGTCAATTAATGACCTTGGGTGTAGTGACTAGCTCGTGCGAGCGCATCCCAGAGGTCTGGGGTTCGAACCCCTCTACTGCCTATTTTTACATCCTAAAAATTATTTCCCTGCCCCTGGCATGCGGGCCCACAGTTCGGGAAGAAACTGAGCCAGGGGCATTTCGGTCATCTAGCGCGGTCAACGAGCCTTTGACTGACGGTAACGTGAGAAAATGGCATTTTTGAGTATGGCTCTAACGGAACAGTGGCATTTTTGAGTACTGAAACATTTTAATGGCAAAAGTGAGTAGTGTGGCACAACTAGTGGCAAAAGTGATAAAAACCCTTTTCATTATACTTGATGGCTTTCGCATAACTAAATAAATTGCGAGGGTGTTATCTGCGGAAAAAACTGGCGTGCTATGGTCACTCAACGCTTTATGCACTCCCAACCAATGACATGTGGGCCTCCGCCAGGCTGAAGCGCCATGTGGCCAGGCCATACAGCTATATACGTAAGGAAGCACCGTATTTGCACATCGGGACAAGTTATGTGACAAAAATTTGTATTTTTAAAATTTTAGCATCAAATTGAATATCGAGCGCAGGTTCTATGACTCCTGATGATATTACCTCTTCTCACAATGAATTGTACCGGACCACAGCTGACGTCTTTTAGGTGACGCAATATATATTCACTGCGGTTCAACAGCTTGCCCACGTGCATGTCCTAGGGCCGAGAACGATCTCTCGAACGTGTCAACGGCTGACCGTTCGCGGAATTTAGTTTGTAGAGCCCAAATCACGCCAAAACACCAGCCATATGCCGACATCAATTAACAAAATCTGGCTGCTTTGGATTTTCTTGACCTGGACGTTTGACCTGTTGTCATCACACGCGATTCCCTAAGATAAAGCACACGCGAATTCGGTACTTCCTTTGGCTTGGCTGTTCAGCGACCTACGCATGTCCCTTGTCATCACACGGGAGTATTTTCCACCACTACAGCACGTGAATAAAAACGAAAACTCTAAAGATATCATGGATACTAGATAAAGCCAGATGTTGGCTCTACTATTAATCATGCTCTAAGGGGGACGAAACTCTATAAAGATTAAAAATATGATGGAAAACAGAAACAAAGTAGTTCATACTAATACGGAAATTTATTTTGGCTCTAGGGAGTACATGCTGCTGCGTGTCAAAATAAACTTTAAAAATGTCAAAAAGTAGATGCGTTTATTGTCAAACCCAAATGATACATAAACATCAAAGTGGTGGTCCACAACATGCAAAAACTACCAAGGTCAACAATTCAGTTCACACACAAACGCAAAAGGTTGTACTCCCTCCTTCCCATATTATTAGGGGTATTAGTTTCAGTACGAAGATTAGCACACATCAATCATTGCTTCAGCCATCATACAAATTTGCAAGGAGGATGACACCCATGACTCAGAAAATAAAAAGAGGGAGGCACCCACGATCTTCTTTGACCAAATCTTGGTTGACCAATTTAATCCCAAACGGAGATTGCCTCCGGCGCCTAACAATACGAGATTGCATGCAAAAGTTAGTATGCCTAATAATATGAAAAGAAAAAAGTTCATTTTACTCCCTCAAGAAAATGGGTTGTTAGCATAACCCCTGAACTTTTTTTCGGTTTACTTAAACCCATGATCTATTCAATACAGCTCAAAAATCATCCTGGATGGGTTTGCTCACGCGGTTTGCTAACCTGGATGAGGTCAAAGCTGTATTTGACCAACATGGCCCTTTCGTCAGCCGCAGCCCCTATCTCCTCCTGTACGTCGACAGCGCCGCCGCCTCGATCTCTTCCTCCGGCGACCACCACTTATCCTCATCTGCTTCCCGAGCACCGTGCTGCTCACCTCAAGCTGAACAACCCATCCATTTGGAGCCGCGCGTCCTCGAGGACCTCCCCCCGCTTGTCCAAGCTCCGCCACCCACAGTTGTCTTGCCGTCGAACTCGATGCCCATGAGCTCCTCTAGCCTCACCGCAGTTCCAATGGAGCAGACGAGGAGGAGGAGGGGATATTGAACATCCGAGCTTCTTGCCTGCCTACCCCTCTCCCATGTGGCCATTCCCCTCTTTCTCGCGATCCAAAAATCCCCGAGAGCACCATGGACGTTGGTGTCGTCTTCGGGTCCAACGACCACCCCTCGCCAAACCAATGCGCCGCAGAGATCCACCTTGTCACCCTCGACATCCCAGGCGAAGGAATAGACTCCGGCTTCCCAGAGCCGTGCGAACCGGGTCGTCTTCCCCGACTACGGCCGCCGGACTCCATTGCCAAATTCGCCGCCTATTGTGCTTCCCCGGCCTCTCCGTTTGCGCTGGAACAACCGCTGTGGGCTACTGATCATTCCCACTCTCTTCTTTTGCTCGATATCGCGCTATAGCTACAGCCCCCGGAAGCTTCAAAGTCGTCGGCCGCCGTTGAGTGCGACCACGAGGTCGTCGGATGGGGAAGCAGCGGGGAGGATGGGAGGGAAGGCAAGAGGGGGAGGAGGCGCAGCAATTCGATTAGGCACGCACGGCGGAGGTTCCTGGCAGCGGGACTGCAAGGTGAGTGCATCACGTGGCAGAGAGGAGACGCTGGCAGCAATGATAAACCACCGGACGAGGAGGCCCATTGGTCAAATACCGCTTTGACTATATCCACGTCATAAAATAATTGAGCGAACCCACCTAACACAGTTTATGAACGGTATTGGGTAGTTCGAGGGGCTAACATAACAGAAAAATAGTTCAGGGGTTATGTGAACCGGTCACTTTGTTCAGGGAGTAAAATGGACTTTTTTCATATGAAAAAGAGGGAGTAATCCAGGAAAAAAAATTAACCTTTGTTGTCCCTCCTTCCTATCTATCTAGCTAGCCACCGGCCTAACTTAAGGAGTTGTTTGGTTTGTGACTAACTTTTCCAAAGGTTGCCACATCTAAGGTTAGTCAAGTTTAACCAACTTAGATGAGTGTTTGGTTCAAGTCACACCTTAGGCAAGCCACACTAGGGCCCTTTATGGCATACACACAAAAAATATGGCAAGATTCCCTTAAGCTTGCCAATTTATGGCTCTCATTTTGATGAACTAATCTTAGGCAAACTTGGCAAAAATGTGCAACAAAGTATGGCAATACAAGGCCTAGAACCAAACAGCCCCTAACTGCCATCGGCAAGTTTGTCGGTGTCGCCGCCACTTACACCACCCTATGTTGCAACCTGGAGAAAAGTGTGGCTGTGACATGAAGACCGTGTCCTGCGCCCGTGTTTGGGTGTCGCCGCCGCCGGCCGCTACACCACGTTGCAGCTAGGAGTTAGGATTCCCGGCGAAAAAATTATTTCATGGACTCGGTAGGTTTTCTAATTTTTGGGTATTTATAGATGCGGAGTTAGGTCAAATGGAGGCTTGTGGGCCCCACTAGGTACCAGGGTGCGACCCAGGGCCCTGGCGCGCCCTGATGCCTAGTGGGCCACTCCTTCCTCTTCTCGTTCCCTCCTGAAGCTTCTAGGATCTCTTATTGCCAGAAAAAAAAATCTCCAAAAAGTTCCGTGGCATTTGGACTTCGTTTGGTACTGATATTCTACAAAGTCAAAAACAAGCAAAAAACAGCAACTGACATTAGGCACTAAGTTAGTAGGTTAGTCCCAAAAATGATATAAAGTTGCTTGTAAATGTATGTAAAATATCCAAGATTGATACTATAATAGTATGGAACAATCAAAAATTGTAGATACGTTGGAGACATATCACATCCCCTCTTTCGTCTTCAAACCATCGATATATTACTCAGAGCTATATTCTTATTCATCACATGATATGAGTTTTGCCTGGAGCGTCGTGTATTATAAGAGTCTTTGCTTAGTTTGCTTTTTAGTTTGCCACATTCATTATTTGCTGCACCCACCTTTTGAGAGGGTCACCCATTTATTCTGATTTGTTAAAATACTATATGTGCTTCACTTATATCTTTTGAGCTAGACAACTGCTCTAGTGCTTCACTTATATCTTTTAGAGCATGACGTTTATTACATTTTAAAGAAATAGTTGCACTCTCATGCTTCACTTATATATTTTTGAGAGTCTAATAAATAGTAATGGCAATATGCACATTTTATGAAATTGGTCCTGATATGATAGGTATTCAAGAGGGATATAATAAAAACTTTCATGTAGATCACTGAATATGATAAGCTTGATTTTTTGCAATAGTTTTGCGATATTAAGATGGTGATATGTGGGAGGTACTAGTGAATGATTGTGGTTTAGTAAGAATATTGGTGTTAAGGTTTGTGATTCCCGAAGCATGCATGTATAGTCTCTCGTTATGCTAAGAAGTTGGAGCATGATTTATTATTGATTGTCTTCCTTATGAGTCGCGGTCGGGGACGAGTGATGGTCTTTTCCTACCAATTTATCCCCCTAGGGGCATGCGTAGTACTAATTTTCTTCGAGGGCTAATAAACTTTCGCAATAAGTATGTGAGTTCTTTATGGCTAATGCGAGTCCATGGATTATATGCACTCTCACCTTTCAGCAATTTGCTAGCCTCTTTGGTACCGTGCATTGCCCTTTTTCACCTTGAGAGTCGGTGCAAACTTCGTCGGTGCATCCAAACCACATGATATGATATGCTTTATCACACATAAGCCTCCTTATATCTTCCTCAAAACAGCCACCATACCTACATATCATGGCATTTCCATAGCCATTCCGAGATATATTGCCATGCAACTTCCACCGTTCCGTTATTATGACACATATCATCATTGTCATATTGCTTTGCATGATCATATAGTTGACATAATATTTGTAGCTCAGCCACCGTTCATCATTTTTTATACATGTTACACTAGCATTATTGCACATCCTGGTACACTACCAGAGGCATTCATATAGGGTCATATGTTTCAGTTTTATTGAGTTGTAATATTAAGTTGTAAGTAAATAGAACTATGATGATCATCATTATTAGAGCATTGTCCCAGTGAGAAAATAAAATAAAATAAGAGAGAACAAAAAAAGGAAAAAAATAGGCTAAAAAGAGCCAATCGAAAAATAGAGAAAAAGAGAGAAGGGCAAGTGTTATATCATTTTCCACACTTGTGCTTCAAAGTAGCACCATTTTTTCATATAGAGAGTCTCCTATGTTGTCACTTTCATATACTAGTGGGAATTTTTCATTATAGAACTTGGCTTGTATATTCTGATGATGAGCTTTCTCAAATACCCGAGGTCTTCATGAGCAAGCAAGTTGGATGCACACCCACTTATTTTTTAGTTTGAGATTTCATACACTTATAGCTCTTAGTGCATCTGTTGCATGGCAATCCCTACTCCTTACATTGACATCAATTGATGGGCATCTCCATAGCCCGTTGATTAGCCACGTCGATGTGAGAGTATCTTCCTTTTTTTCTTCCCCTTATTAATCTCTACCACCACATTCTCTTCCACCCATAGTGTTATGTCCATGGCTTGCGCTCATGTATTGCGTGGGGGTGAAAAAGCTGAAGCACGTTAAAAAGTATGAACCAATTGCTCGGCTTGTCATCGGGGTTGTACATGATAAATACTTTGTGTTAAGAATATGGAGCATGAAAAGACTATATGATTTTGTAGGGATAACGGTCTTTAGCATTTTTATTTTTAAAGACATGATTGTATGTTAGTATGCCTGAGTATTGATGTCTTTATGTCAAATTATAGACTATTGCTTTCAATCATTTGGATCTTAATATTGATACTATAAAAAAAGAGTACATGATAGACATGTTAGGTAGCATTCCACATAAAAAATATGTTTTTACCATTTACCTACTCGAGGAAGAGCAGGAATTAAGCTTGGGGACGCTTGATATGTCTCCAACGTATCTATAATTTTTTATTGTTCCATGCAATTATAGTATCAATCTTGGATGTTTTATATGCATCTATATGCTATTTTATATCATTTTTTTGGACTAACATATTAACCTAGTGCCCAGTGCTAGTTGCTGTTTTTTTGCTTGTTTTTGGCTTTTCAGAAAATCAATATCAAACGGAGTCCAAACACAATGAAACTTTACGGTGATTCTTTATAGACCAGAAGGGACCCATGAAGGTTCGGGAGAAGACTAGAAGAGTCATGAGGAAGGCGCACCCCTTGAGCTTGTGGGACCCTCGTGGCACCCCTTGACTTAATTCCACCTCTATAAATTACCAAATATTCCCAATATACTAGAGAGCCACCTGAAATACTTTTTTCGCCTCCGCAAGCTTCTGTTCTTCCGCGATCCCATCTGGAGGCCTTTTCCGGTACTCTGCCGGAGGGGGGATCGATCACGGAGGGCTTCTACATCATCTTTGCTAGGAGCTTGGGGATGGCAGGACATGCTCCTTCTAGGAGGACCACTAGCTGGATGACTCGTGCTCAGTGAGATCGCAACCCTCATCCACGCCTTGATCCCTTGCCGCTGACGCAAGATTCGCAGCATGCGCGACGCCCTCACCAACCACGACTGGGTGTGGGATATACATGGAGCGCTTGGCGTCGAGGCCCTGATCCAGTATGTCACGCAGTGGGTCAAGCTGCGCGACATCTCACTCTTCGACGTCCCGGACCGCATCCTTTGGCGGTGGATGCCGACTGGCACGTACTCCTCCAAGTCGTGCTACCTTGCCCTATTCTCTGGATCGACTATCGAGCCTATATGGCATCTGACTTGGAGATCATGGGCGCCGCTATGTGTCAAGATCTTCTTATGGCTCGCCTACCAGGGGCGATGCTGGACGACGGATAGACTGACACGCCATGGTTTGTCGGACGCCCCCCTTCGTCTCCTGTGTGACCAAGAATCAAAGACCAGGCAACATCTACTAGCGGGCTGCTCCTTCACCAGACAAGTTTGGCATGAGATCATGTCGTGGTGCCGATCCACCACCAACCTACCGTCTCCAGAATCGGAATTCCACGATTGGTTCACCGCATCCATTCGTGATTCCCCGACGGCCTTATGTCGAGGCCTCACAACTCTCTTCATCCTCACGGCTTGGAGGCTCCGGAAACACCGCAACGGATCCGTGTTCAATAACGACCGACCTTCAATTTTGTGACTCGTCGAGCTGATCAAGGAAGATGCTACAGCATGGGCTCGCGCTGGGGCTAGGGGATTTGGCC
This sequence comes from Aegilops tauschii subsp. strangulata, assembly GCF_002575655.3. Lineage (NCBI taxonomy): Eukaryota > Viridiplantae > Streptophyta > Magnoliopsida > Poales > Poaceae > Aegilops > Aegilops tauschii. Next base: position 388,926,417 of record NC_053037.3, read on the forward strand.
ACCTCATCGGCGAAAGATAGCTGTAGGATCGAAAGTATGTCTAGAGGGGGGTGATTAGACTACTTGACCAAATAAAAATCTAGCCTTTTCCCAATTTTAAGTCTTGGCAGATTCTAGCAACTTAGCACAAGTCAAGCAATCAACCTACACATGCAAATCTAAGAGTATAGTAGCGGAATGTAAATCATTGCATATGAAGGTAAAGGGAGGAGTTTGGAGGGAGCAAACGCAATGTAGACGCGAAGATTTTTCCCATGGTTCCAATAGGTGGTGCTATCGTACATCCACGTTGATGGAGACTTCAACCCACGAAGGGTAACGGCTGCGCGAGTCCACGGAGGGCTCCACCCACGAAGGGTCCACGAAGAAGCAACCTTGTCTATCCCACCATGGCCATCGCCCATGAAGGACTTGCCTCACTAGGGTAGATCTTCACGAAGTAGGCGATCTCCTTGCCCGTACAAACTCCTTGTTTCAACTCCACAGTCTTGACGGAGGCTCCCAAGTGACACCTAACCAATCTAGGAGACACCACTCTCCAAAAGGTAATAGATGGCGTGTTGATGATGAACTCCTTGCTCTTGTGTTTCAAATGATAGTCTCCCCAACACTCAACTCTCTCTCACAGATTTGGATTCGGTGGAAAGAAGATTTGAGTGGAAAGGAACTTGGGGAAGGCTAGAGATCAAGATTCTTGTGGTTGGATTGGAATATCTTGGTCTCAACACATGAGTAGGTGGTTCTCTCTCAGAAAATGAATGCTGGAAGTGTAGGCACGTTCTGATGGCTCTCTCTTCGAATGAAGAGTGGGTGGAGGGGTATATATAGCCTCCACACAAAATCTACCATTACACACAATTCACCAAACTCGGTGGGACCGAATCAAGAAACTTGGTCAGACCAATTCAGTTCAAAATGTGAACGTGAGGCTTTTCGGTGGGACCGACCTGTCAACTCGGTGGGACCGATTTCATTAGGGTTAGGGAATAACGTAATCTTGGTGAGACCGATCACATAAACTCGGTGAGACCAATTTCTGTAATAGGCAAACAGAGAGTCGGTCAGGCAAACTCGGTGGGACTGAATCGCTCATTTCGGTGAGACCGAAACGTTACGAAAGGGAAACAGAGAGTTTGCATTGCGAACTCGGTGGGACCGATCGCTCATCTCGGTTAGACTGAATCGTTACGAAGGGAAACAGAGAGTTTGCAATCCCATCTCGGTGAGACTGAGATCCCTATCGGTGAGACCGAACTGATTAGGGTTTCTGGCTATGGCTATGTCAAATGAACTCGATGGCGCCGGATAGATCAAATCGGTGGGGCCGAGTTTGACTTTTGGTTTGGGACATATGTGGATATGAGAAAGTGGTTGAGGGCTTTTGGAGCATATCACTAAGCATTTTGAGCAAGCAAGCCATTAAGCAACACCTCATCCCCTTTTAATAGTATTGGCTTTTCCTACGGACTCAATGTGATCTTGAATCACTAAAATGAAAATGTAGAGTCTTGAGCTTGAGCCAACATGTGTTCTTAGCATTTTGAGGGGTCCACATTCCTAGTCCATGCCATGCCAAACATTGAACTTTCTGAAATGATCATCTTGAAAGAGCATTAGTTCAATGAGCTATATGTTGTTAGGAATTACCAAAACCACCCAGGGATAGTTGCACTTTCAATCTCCCCCTTTTTGGTAATTAATGACAACATATAGATCAAAGCTTCGACAAATGATAATAAGATTGAAATACATCGCCGCTTTGAGAAGTATGTGATAAGCAAGAGCTCCCCCTAAATTTGTGCATTATTTAAAATTTGCTTTTGAATGCAAATGCACAATCGATTAGGATCATGGGTTACTCTTCCATGCCACATACATCTTGGTGGAGCGCTCAATATGATAGAAAGTGAAATATGCACTCATCACCAAGACAAAGTGAATGATCATATATGACAGATAAATAATAGCATGATTCAAGCACAAGCATTAATGTATGATATGATCAAACACATGATCAAACAAGTATTTCACACACACATAAAGTACCATCCAAGCAAGCATACATAAGTATTAACCAAGAAACAAAAGAGATAGCAAAAGAAGCAAAGCACTCTCTCTCGAAGCCTATGATCTATACACTTTCTCCCCCTTTGGCATCAAGTTCCAAAAAGCTCGAAAATGCATAGTGCTATGCGTCTCTCTAGGCTTGATCTTCGAGAGGTGGCGTTGAGAGGACTCCAAGGACGAATGCATCTATTGAAGTTGTTAGAGCTGGTGGAGTGGCAACTGGAGGTGCTACTGATGTTGTGGCTGCAGGTGCTGATGTAGTAGCTCTTTTGCTAGTCACTGGCACTGCAGCAGATCTCTGTCCTCTTGGCACTCTCTGAAAGGCATCTGTGGTAGCCTGCCCTTTCCTCTCCTCAGCTTCTTCTTGGAGCTGCTCAACTGCTGTCTACATCTCTGTCACCTTCAAGTCAAGATCATAGAATTTTGTTTCAATGATCCTCTCCAGGCTTTCTTGGTTCTGAGTTAGGGTGGCCAATCCTTTCTCAATCCTCAAGGTGGCTTGAATCAGATATCCAAGTTGATCTTGCTTAGACTTGAGAAACACTTGAGAAGCCTCTTCAGCACTTGGCATCTTTGCTGCTTTCTCAGCTTTAGCTTTCTCCCTCTTCTCTTGAGCTTCTACAGATGTAGGGTCTTCTTCATTCTTGACAACTGTGTTGCCCTCAAAATCAGGCTTCAAGGGAAGATGTTCCTTGTCCAATAAGTATGTGCCTGTGCCCATCTTGGAGTTGATGAGCATCTGGATGTGTGGAGCAACCCACAGGACCTTTTTTGATCTGCAGCTGTTCTCTTGATTGTCTCAACAATCAGACTCATAACGTTGAACTTCTGGGGCACATCAAATAACAGCAGCAAGTTTATGGAATGACCTCTGATCATCCTATGATCTCCTGATTTGGGCAACAATGTATGCCTCAAGATAGTGTTGATAGTGGTCAAACCAGACAACAGATAGTATACAGAGCCCGTCTTGTGAGTTTCCAAGGCTTTGTCAGGAATTTCCTTATACATGTTAGCCATGAAATTATGATCCTTCTTCTTCTTGGCATAGACATCTATGTCATCCTCTTACTCAACAGGGGCATTGATCAGTTTGGCCCATTCATCAACTATAGATTGGTACCTAGTACCTTCAGACATCCAAACAATTCTGCCATCAGGATAGAAATGTGATGTGGAGTAGAATTGCTTAATAAGTTCGTCATTCCACTTAGTGAGTTTCTGACCCACCAAGGCATCTACTCCACATAACCTGAAGCTCTCATGCACTCCTGGAAAGTGATCTTCATTGTTGTCAATATATTTCTGGTCTACCCACTTCATATCACAGACAATTGGCTTCTTATCAAGCAGAATGGTCTCATAGAAATCTTGCTGCTCCTTGGTGTGAAACCTATAGTCCACAACCGTCCTTTTCCTCACAGCATATGGATCAGATTGTCTCCATAATCCGAGACATGCATCCTTTCTGATCTTCATGTTTTCTACCACTGGATGGTTATCATGATGGTCAGGGATCTTGGGCTTGAGCTTTCTGAGCACTTGGGCTTCGGCATCTTCTTCTTCAACTTCAGTCTCAGGCACTGGGGCCTTGTTCTTCTCAGCAGCTGGTATATTCCTTGTGCTCCTCTTTGGTGCAGTATTGGGAGCAGGAGCAGAAGCTTTGGGAGCTGTCTTGGGCTTAGAAGGGGCAGCCCCAGACTTGATGGCATCCCCCATCAGCTTTTGAGCTTTGGGTGCTGGTGCAGCATCCTCTTCCTCTTCCTCTTCATCCTCATAGTGCTTCTCAAATTCTGCCATGAGATCCACTTTCTTGCACCATCTTCCTCTCTTCCTTTCCTTTTTTCTTCTTGCCCTTACCAGCAGCCTCACCACGAGTTGATTTGGAAGTTTCATGAGTGGAAGCTCTGGCCTTAGACACGGGCACTCTCTTTGCAGGAGCCTTCTTGTGCATACCAAGCCTTGTAGATGCAGCTGTGCCAAACTCTTTCTTGACCACCTTTTTCTTGGAGCTGACCTCCTCCTCAGCAGCTACATAGTCTTCATGTTCAGACTCAGAATTCCTCTTCCTCCTGTGCCTAGTAGCAGCCTTAGGCAGATTGCTAGGAGTACTTCTGCTGCCTTCATCATAACTGCTAGAGGGACTAGAGCCCTCACTCAGATTCACTTGTTCTTCTGACTTGTTCTAGCTGTCACTCTAATCAGACATACTGGCTATGCAAGCTGACAGCTGACCCTGTGAATAGTTATAGATGAGACAGAGTGGATGAGCATCACAAAGTGCAGAGATTTTGCAAATCAAATGAGTCAAAAACTTAACTCGGTGACACCAAAGCAACTTTTGTGTCTAAACTAGTGAAATTGGTCAGACCGAGACACAGTTCGGTGACTCCGAGATTGCTAGGGTTTCACTGAGAGTTGAACTCGGTCACACCGATTTGCAAGTTTCGGTCAGACCGAAAAGTGCAAGTGCAATGGCCCAAGCCAAATCGGTGAGACCGATTTCCACAACCCGGTCGGTCCGAGATGAGTTCGGCGGAAACCTAACCCTAAATTTTTGCATCAAATCTAATCTAAAGGAAGTTTTTGCTGGACAGGATGATCTCATACGTGGTAAGAAACATGGCATTTGCTTTGTGCTAAGAATCGGAGGTAAGAACAGCACAAAGATTCAAACTCATACCCTAGTTCGATGATGAGCTCGCTATGGCGGCAACGGCGGTGTGGAATTCCGTTGACACCAACGAAGACCAGTGGCGGGAGGTCGCTGGCGACGAGAGGATGATCCGGAGACCCGAGATGGTAGAGCAGGACACGCGCGGGCGAAGAGGTTTTGGAGAAATTTCCAAAATTTGACCCGTCGGTATATATATCCTGACCCTATCGGTGTGACCGAGTGGAACAACTCGGTGGCACCGAGATGCAGAATCGCAAGTGGTTACTGCAACTCGGTGTGACCGAAAAGTTCTAATCGGTTGCACAAAGACTGAAAACCTAAATCAACTCAGTGAACTCGGTCGGACCGAAATGGATGAATCGGTCAGACCGAAATGAACAGAGAGGTTTTGGAAGCTTAAGTCTATGACGAATCGGGGACTCCGAGTGCTCCTCACACAGAGGGTTCGAATCTGACTTGGTCAAACTTTGTGATGTAGCATGAATAGAGTTTGAGACGAGAAAATCATAGATAGCTAGAGCAAGGTCTTAGGCATTCTTGTCCATCCATTTGGCAAAAGAAGAAGAGCCAAACAATCAAAGCAACAAATGGATGTTCTTGAATGAGAAAAATATGCAACCAACATGCTCACACAATAAAATGGCAAATGAAATATGTGACAAAGCATGCACAAACACTCTAGCATCTATCAAGCAATTGGCGATGACTAGGTCATCTATATATGAGTATATTGACTTAGGAGTCAAATGAGAACATTTGATCATAGGTCATACTCATCGTTTAAGCACAAGTGGGGTTACAACTTTTACATAAAGCATTGTTGTGTTCACACCATTAGAGTTGCTTTAGCTCAATATTTACAGTAAAGCTCCCCCTAGATGTGATATCCCCCTAAGAGGGATGAAATAACCTTGGGTTTTGTCGATGATGACTTCATGTAGATGTTGAAGATGTGGATGCTCAATGTTGATGTAGATCATTTGGAGCAATGCATTGGAGTGAGTTGCACTTTCAATACCTACACGGGTTAGTCCCACAAGGAACAAACAAGGATATCCATAGACATAGAGTGAAGTTCATACAAGATGATGTCCATGAAAGCATTAGGTTACCTTGTCCCTTGTCTTACCAACAAGAGGGTTTGTGACTCCTTGAACTAGTGCAAGATGTGGAAGTTGTTTGCACTTGTCCTTGCCAAAATGATATGAGTTAAATATGTTGGCGGAGTCACCCTCAGGAACTCTCTAGTTCTTCTTCTTCGGGATCCACATCATCTTGATGGGAATCCTTGGAGTTGTAGTCGTACTTGATGAAGTAGAACTTGATGTAGTCTTGGAAACCCACTTGACCAAGGCCTTGGGAGCTTCTTAAAATGCATCAATCTCCTCTTGAAGCTTGTCCTTGCCTTTTTGCTTGTGGTCTTGTGGTGGAAGATCATCTTGAGCTTGTGTCCCCTTGAAGGAAGTAGGATCATACTTCTCTTGTTGAGGAACAAACTTCGTCTTGGGGTATTATCTTCTTCCCACTCAACTCCATTGGCATTGAACTTCCGTTCAAAACCAACACCTTGATTCTTCCGGTGCCTTCCTTGCTTGCGTACAATTTCCTCAAATTGCTTACTCCCGGCAAGGCTCTTGTAAACACCTTTCTCTATAATTCCTTCAATAAGCTATTTTCTTGCTCAAGTGTAACTTGGCTAAGAGAATCGTTAGTGGAATCAAGAGAACTACTAGAAGCAACAACATTGGATTTAACATGATTATTGTTACTACTATAATAAGAATCTTTCTTGTTCTTGTTGCTAGATTTTACTTGTGGCATGTAAGTAGACAAGAGTAAACGCTTGGCAATGTAAGAAAAACTTTTCTTATGAAGATCATCATTGATTGACTTTAAGAACCCATGCTCTTGCTCAAGTTTGAGCTTTTCAAAGCATAGCTTCTCATGAGTCTTTAAAAGCTCTCGATGATCTTCTAAGGTAGTTTCATGAGCTAACTTAAGAGTGTTTAGTTCTTTAGTTAGATGCTCAATCTCCTTCTTATCATCATCATTCTTTTTATCTTGATTAGCATGATTAATAGCAAGTTCATCATAGTTTTCATCACTAGAGTTGTCAACAAGTAAAACATCATCACCTAGCAAACCATCTTCATCACTATTGAAATCAACATACTCGGGATGTGATACCTTGGGGCCTTTGGCCATGAAGCATCTTCCAATTCCTTCATTTGGTGAGTCAAATATGTCATAGGAGTTGGTTGACACAAGTGCTAAACCGGCAACACCTTCATCTAGAGTATATTCGGAGTTGGAGTGATAACTTCTCTCGGAGTGATGGTCGGAGTCGGAGCCGCATACCCATTCACCAACGTGAGCTTGATGTCTTCGTTTTGTGTTGCTCCTTGATGATTTGTCCTTCCTCTTCGAATCCTTGCTTCTGCGAGAGGTTCTTCGTTCATAACGATCATCTCTACTCCTTCTCTCTCTTGGAGGTGATTCTTCTCTTCTACTTCTCCTTTTAGGTGAGCCATCTCTTCTTTTGTAGGGAGCCGTACACTCATTGGAGTAGTGTCCGGGTCTTCCACAATTGTAGCAATTACGCTCACGACTAGAAGATCTTTTGTCATTGTAGGACCTTGACTTGGAACTTCTTTCCTTGCTTCTACTCTTGTAGAACTTGTTGAAGTTCTTCACCGTTAGGTTCAATTCCTCATTGACGGTTTGTTTCTCACTTGATGATGTAGGAGCATCACATGAGGCTTTGTAAGCACCACTTGACTTGTTGTGAAGCTCTTCTTTATCCTTGAGTGACATCTCATGAGCAACAATTTTTCGACTAACTTCCGTTGGCTTGAGATCTTTGTAATTGGGCATCATTTGGATCAATGTGCTGAAGGTATCATATTTTACATCCAAGGCTCTTAGGATCTTCTTGATGATGAATCTACCGGTCATCTCTTCACTTCCTAAGCCGGCAATCTCATTTGTGATGAGAGCAAGCCTAGAGTACATTTCAGCGACACCTTTACCGCCCTTCATTTTGAAGTTGTCAAGCTGACTTTGAAGCACATCCAATTTGGATTCCTTGACGGAGTCGACACCTTCGTGCATATCAATCAAAGTATCCCAAATTTCCTTTGCATTCTCAAGACGGCTGATTTTGTTGAATTCTTCGGGGCACAATCCGTTGAAGAGGATATCGCAAGCTTGAGCATTGTATTGCAGCATCTTCAACTCTTCCGCGGTAGCTTCACGGTTTGGTTCTCTCCCATCAAAGAATTCACCTTGCAAGCCAATACACACAACAGCCCAAACAGTGGGGTTATGTCCAAGAATATGCATTTTCATCTTATGCTTCCAACTAGCAAAATTAGTACCATCAAAGTAAGGACCTCTACGGTGATAATTTCCCTCGCAAGATGTCATACTCTCCTAATACTCTCCTAGGTTGTGAAACCAAGGCTATGATCACCAAAGCTATGGAAATCAAGGCTAATGGAGACCAAAGCTCTAATACCACTTGTAGGATCGAAAGTATGTCTAGAGGGAGGGTGATTAGACTACTTGACCAAATAAAAATCTAGCCTTTTCCCAATTTTAAGTCTTGGCAGATTTTAGCAACTTAGCAGAAGTCAAGCAAACAACCTACACATGCAATTCTAAGAGTATAGCAGCGGAATGTAAATCATTGCATATGAAGGTAAAGGCTAAGATTCTTGTGGCGGATTGGAATATCATGGTATCAACACATGAGTAGGTGGCACTACAAAAAAAATACACTTCCGTGATGATACGTGTTTGTCACAGTAGGTCACGTTTTCTGTCATGCATGTACATCCATGACAATTTTATGACAGAATCAAGATAGTCATACCTGTGCTGTCGTAGAAGTGTTCCATGACATTACCAAAATTATCATCACGGAAGTGTCCACTTCCATGACGATAAATGGCGCGTCATAGAAGTGCTTTCGTCAAGGGTGACCGACACGTGGCATCGACCGTAACGGGTCGCCGTTAAGCTATCGGGTTCGATTTTGGATCCGATAACCCGTTAACAGCTTGGACCAATGGGGATTTTCCACATGTAAAATTCTCATTGGCTGGAGGAAACACGTGTTTGCTCACCGTTGGGACAGATGTCATCCACTCATTGGACAGGAGGCGCCTATGATACATCGACACGTGGCACGACCCAACAGAGGCCCATTCCGGTGAAAAGGCCGGCCCAGCCAAAGGCCCACCATGTTTTTTCAGACACTAGTGGGCTGGCCCGTTAATAGACTGCCATGTTTTGGGCCAAATTGAGGCCCATACCAGATCAGGCCCGTTCACAACTTGTCGTGTTTTGGGCCAAATTATGGCCCATATCGGACCAGGCCCGTTAACAGGCCACTGTTCTTTTGGGCCCATTCTAAGATAGGTTTGTATTTCAGCCTGTTAAATGCCCGTTTACCAGTTCGGCCCGATAATAGTTTCGGCCGGTTAGCGGCCCGTGGTGCATCTGGGACGTTGTCGGCCCGGTTTAACTTTAGGCCATTTAACGGCCCATGCAGAAACTGGACTATTTCTTGTCCGAAGTAACTTTAGGCCTCATAACGGCCCGTAGTCTTCGTGGATAAATTTCAGCCCAGCTGGCCTATCGGCCTGTTAATGGCCCGTGTAACAGTTGGGCCTAATTACAGCCTGCGTTGAATCCGGCATGCTTACAGCCCATCTGATAATGGCCCGCGTAGATACTGGCCTGCTTAAAGCCCATAATTTTATTGGGCCAAACAGGCCCGAGATATATTTTGGCCTGTTAACTGCTCGTCCTATTTGGGCCAAACATGGGCCTTAGGCAGTTTCGGCCTGTATTGACCCATGAATTTTTCGGCTCAATGCTAGCCCAATCTAGGTTTAGCCTGTTAAAAGCCCATGGTATTCTCTGGCCCAGCTGGCCAGAACTTTACTCGGCCTGTTAAAGGCGGGAAACAACTATAGGTTTAGACCTGCTAATGGCCCAAGATGATTATAGGCCCACGTTTTGGCCCATATGAGTAACGGGCCGGCCTGAAGACCGACAACACTGAGATCCACTGAACATTCCGGCCTAAATTACAGCATACCGACCAAGAATAAACCTAGACTATACAACAAAGAAATTACAACATATTACATCCCCTCGACATCAAAGTTCGCCACCAGTGATAATAAAGGGCAACCACACAACAAATTACATAAACTGGGTAGCAACCTGATGAGTCTGCGCTTCTTTGGCGCTCATATCCACCAACTTAAGCTGCATAGCATCAATAAACGTACTGTACTTGCGGTTAATCTTGCATAGAGATTGGAGTTCCAGTCGTATTTGAGCCGAAGCATGTATTTCTGCTTGAATTTCAGACAGAAGAAGTCGAACAGATTCAGGCGGCGACTTCATCGAGCTTGTGTCACTGAGTAAGTTTGACACTACATCAAGATGTGACTTCGTGGTTGTATCCCTACCCTCAATATGTGTTGCCTTCTCCTCTTGAATATGTGTTAGAGGGACAAACAATGGGTTCGTCTCACTATCATTGTGGCAGTTCTTCCTAGCAGCAGTGTTGTCACCCTGAAAGAGAAGCAAGTAGGTAGATAACAGGTTTTGCACGTATAAGCATCATCACTATCAATTCATCGCATTTCTTTGTCAGAAATAAAGAGACACAGTTTAAAATAACATTAACATAATAGGCATTGTTCATAGTTAAGACGACAGGAAATGGCATTATGCAGGAGCGGCCAGCTTCACCAGACCACTGGATTACAGATCAAGAACACAAGCATAGATGTAGTTCTAAACAACGTATAAGCATGAATGGTGAGTGTACTGTCAATTTATACCATTTCTGATTGGTAAATAAAGAGACGTGATTTAAATAACATTAATATAATATGGCATTGTTCATAGTTGAGACATAGCAGGATATGACATTGTGTTGTTGTTGGTAGTCTCACCACACCACTGGATTACAGATCAAGAACACAAGCATACACATAGTGCTAAAGAAGAGAACTTGTTATGTTTAGTTTAATTTACATGTTACGAATAAGGAACTAGATTGTACAACTAAAGACTGAAATTGAGAAGGACAAACTTATGTTTATGTACTTCTACTTTGTAAACTTTGAACAAGCAATTTGATGCAGACGACAAAAATAAACAGCATTTGCACTCATAGCTATCCAAATATAAACAACAAAGTTTGAAGGCTCTAGGGGAACAAACTTACATTAGTAGTGAAGACATGCTCTATAAAGGCCTTGTCCATATTGATGGGGGGGGGGGGCAATTCAAGAAGTTTACCTCACACTTTTCTTCAAGAGTATTGCCTTTATTCTACATTTTGTTAAGAGTAAATATAGATGTGAAAATATAGGAACAAATGGCGATTATTTAACTTAAGATGCAGAGTACAAATGTAAATACAGCATACAGGCAGAAGGCACCGAAAGAGCAATGCGGAGCTAAACTTCTTCACTAACATTGGTTTTATTCAATATTTTGGCAAGAGTAAATGTAGATCTGATGTGTAGAAAAATGGAGGACAAGGGAAGCTGCAAAATGTACATGAAGAACTAGCTGGCAAATATAAGTATAGTGATGAAGGACAACAGATACTTACAAGAACAATGCAGAACTAAATTTCTTCATAGGCATTGGGTTTATTCTACATTAATTTAAGCATTAATATAGATCTGATAATTTGGAGCGAACAGTGGATAAGCAAGCTATAATGCACAATGATGTCACATAATCCACCAGGTATGAATGTAAGGACAATGATAGGACAATAGGTACTCACAAGAGCAAAGTAGCGACTAACATAGTTGGGATATCCTAGGTTTTGCGGCGCTGGTTCTATCGCCAATATACATCGGGTTCTATGTGATTTCTGTGGTAGCACCACCTTTTTCAAGGACTTTGCTTGTACTCCTTCAGGTTCTGCAATCACCCTCTTCCTTTTGGATGTCTGAAACACAAGAACAACATTTGAATGGAAAAACATGGTATGATGACAAATGGAATAGGTGTTGATAATGGATGGGCATAGCATCTTCACATGTATCATGAGTAAACTAAGCAGATGGCGGTGCAACGAAGCAAAAGAAATGCAAGACACCTTATGCAAGATATGTGCAACCAATAAAACCTTGCCAAATTAGAATAGGCACCTTATTGGGTGAACAGGATAGGCCATCTTCCTTTGACTCCTTGAGCTCAGAATAGTCATTAGGATCATATTCTGAATATGAATCTATAGGTCGGGAGCATGTGGGTTTCATTCATCCATAATGGACCTCAATCCCTTGATGCTAAGTTTGTTACCCATTGAACTGTTCCGCAATATTCTTCTGATGTGCGCATTCCTATATTCATTGTGATTACGTACAATATCAGTAAAGCATGAAAACACAAATAGTAGTGAGATTATCTTTGTAATGCAGAGGATATTGTAATATAATAGAGGCTCCCTGTAAACCCTTGTGTGCTATCACTGGATTCTGATGAGAGAGCCCATGTGTGCTGTAATATGGTGAGTAGATTAATATAATCTGGCACAACTACACAAAAAACAGGATCCCTGTTGGGGGCCCCAGATGTAAGGATAGTTGGCAGATGATAGGTTCATAATATACCGTATAGAAAGTTTATTGCCAAACCATGATAACGAGAGCGTAGACCCAGTAGGCAGATCGTAGTGTACATAATAGGGGTACACCATAACCACCATAAATAAATCGGGAAAGCGAACTGGAAGGAAAACATAGGGTTTTGCCGCTACTAATATGCAGCCTATCGATCACCTACAGGCCAACTCTATTCATCAGAAGGAGCACAGCTGTTACTATCAGTTTAGTCTATCAAAGACCGCGTGGCTCCCACCATTTCCGGGGTATTATGGCAGACCAACTCGAAGTGCGAAATCATTTAGCAGAACCGCCCAATAGAGGTGTCGACTGCAGATGTCCCTGCTCCCCTTCCTGAGAAGGAACATACTGTGCTTACTAAAGAAGAACAGAAGAGGAACATGTTAAAGAACAGAAGAGGAAGCATATTATTGATATTCCCCTTCTTTCTATACAATGTTGGTTGCACCCATGATGAATCAGAGCGCCCAAAGAAATGCAATTCCATGATGTCTCTCTATATGTGGCCACATGCATTTAGAAAATCAAGTGGGAGCATTACCTGACCAATTAAATGTGTGTCTGTTAACTAATGTCAGTATCATATCACAATTCGTATTTGAAGAAGTAAGCTTTGGACTTATGATTGGTGTGTTGTTTAGCTTCAAGAGTGGACTACTGCTAGTGCGACACAAAGCGGCTACACAGATCATAGTGTAGATATAACGGGAAAACCATAAGCATCAGGAGTAAAATCAGCAAAGTGGAACTTGCTGGAATATATGTGCTAGTATTGCCGGTACAGCTAGAAAGGCTTCGGATACCAGCTCTCTTCAACTGAAGGTGCGGTACTGTTAATATCAGTGTAACTCTCAAAGGCGACACAACTCCCCAAATTTCCTTGCTAATCTTATAGGATTCAAGTGGGCAGGCCACTACAATTCCTATTCCTATGTTTACCAAATCCTATGAATCAAAGAGGCCCAAAGAGTTCAAAGTGTCCATCACAATTGACCGTATAGACCTTACACTGCAAATGTCCCTGCTCATCTTCACTAAAAGGAACATACTGTACTACTATCATACTCCCTCCATTCCAAAATATAATTCTTTGTAGAGATTTCCACTATGGATCACATATAGATGTATACAGATGCATTTTAGAGTGTAGATTCACTCATTTTGCTCCATATGTAGTCCATGGTGGAATCTATACAAAGACTTGTATCTAGGTACGGAGAGAGTACTTATTAAAGAAGAACGGAAGAGGAACATGCTAAAGAAGAGCAAGCAGATTTTGGATAATAAAATGTTCGTTGCGCAGTGCCCACACATGATGAACCAGAGCGCATTAAGAATGCAACTCCCTGTTGTCTCTCTATATGTGGTGCACGTGCTTTTCGAAAGTAAAGTAGGAACATTAGCTGAGAAATTAAACGTTATCTATTTTAGTAATATCAGCATCATATCAGATTCGTATTTGAACAACAAGTTTGGAATTATGAGTGGCACGTTGTTTAGCTTGATGGATTCAGGAGCAGTGCTAAGCAGCTACGATGATGGTACTAAATATAAAGGCATGTCTGCATGCAAGTCGCGTGACTTTTGTCATTTGGGTCAGTCGACCATTTCAGGCCGTTGGTTGAAGATCCTACGTCTCCTAACCCTTCTTCTTCCTCGTCTCTGATTCTTCCCATACAGAACACCGCATGGGCCGCCGGCCGAACCATCGCCCCCCCCCGCCCTCCCCTGAATGAACCGCCCCCACCGCCTATGTTCCTCCGCCACCCCAACCCCCCACCCCCGCCCCCACCCGTGTCGAGTTTTCTTCGTTCGGCGAGGCCCCACCACCGCCCCCACAACCACCGTCCCCACCCGAGCCCCTTCCTTCGCACCGGCGAACTCTGGCGAGCTCTGAAAAATCGACTGGCCCAATTTTGAAATTTAGTCTACTGCCATTTAACTAGTGTGGAATATAAAAGGGGAAAACCATAAGCATTGCGAGTATAGTGTTGAGCGTGCCATGGCGGATCTAAAGGTGCAAACTGGACAAAGGCAACTTCGCAACCAATGTTTGCTTTCAACTAACAAGTAAGTGATGGACAAGAAATCAGAGTAAAGCAGTGGCGATCTATTTTCTTGCTGCGATAAATAAGTTGAGCAGATACGAAAGAGTACCGCCTCTAGTGCGACGCCGTGTATGCATCTGCTGAGAATTCGACGGTGCTGCGGTAGCGATGGCTATCGGCGGCGTGGAAGCAGATCTAGGAGGATAGACGGTGGCGGCGGGGCGCGTTGGACGAGACGGTCGTAGGAGCGGCGCCGACAAGGTGGACGATGGCGGGGATGAAGTGAGAGGACGGGATGCAAGGATCCCGGTTCGAAGCCGTGGATGAGGGAGGTCGATCTCTTGTAATGGACGACGACATCAGGGTATCAGCTCCGGCATGGTGGAGGAGGACGGCGGTGGATGTGGTGGCGGACGGAGGAGGCTGGGGTGGAGAGGGTGTTTTGGCGCCCATGGAGTACAAATGGGGAAATGGAGGGAGAGAGGAAGGGGGGAACCATGTCTTCAGGGCGCGCTTGTCTCAAATGCAAGGAAATTTACAAACTTAGCCCCCGTTTAAAATTTCCTACATCACAGCAATATTAGTCGGTTGGGGATAGGACGGTAATCTCGCATACGCCGAATATTTGCCGACGAGAGTTTGTTTTTGGCGCCCACCGTGTATGAATCGGGGAGGGAGTCGATTTCGGCCGAGGAGACACTGTGTTTTGGCGCCCACCGTGTATGAATCCGAGTGAGAGGCGGTTATGTCACGTTTGAGTGAAATTACAAACCTACCCCTATCGAAACCTATAGAAATCAAGCTGATAGGCTTTGCTTGTTAGGGATAGGCAGTAATTTCCATCTCACAGATTTTGGTTTCGGGCAGTTACTGCGACTTTTCCCGCTTCGTTCAAATTTTTGCAGAGCAAGAGTGCACGTTTACCGTGCCAACTCAATTCGAATCCAGTTTGTATTCTATTTTTGTTCGGGCAGGATCCATTTTCGATTGGAATAAAATTCTATATACATCATTTTTTATATACTTTCAAAAGCACAACACCCTTTATACATAAATATGGTTTACGAATGGCACGATCTCAGATTCATAAGGCTGTATCCATCTTAATTTGGATTTTCAAATATTTGAAACCACTTTATGTCAAAATCCAATGTATGCATTCCTCGCTAACTGTCTCCAATTAATGTGTGTTTCATGCGGTTTTTTTACTTCTCAAACATGTATAATGTGTTTCACACACGCAACATATAGTGTAATCCCGTTTAGACATTAATAGCATATAAACCATGCATTGTCTCTAATTAAAGAATCTATGGATCACTAATATTGATAAACTATATAACATTACACGTGTCCCCAAATTCAATTGAATATGCATGTTTGATACACCAATTTCCGTTATGATATTATCGATGTCATGATCTCCAGTTTAAATATTTGAATCCCTTTAATCTACATATTCGTCTCATATAGCTATCACGCATGCTTATATAGGAGTATCTCTCTAGACCTATACGCGTTCATCGTCTCTCGGGTATCTCTCGTGCTACCTGTATGTCGACAATGATCTTTTATCTTCGTAACACACTGACGGTACTCTCTCCCTCGACCTTCATCACTCTATCTCTCTCTAAGTATATCTCACTCCCTGCTATGTGTCTCTAACTATGATTCTCCATGTCAAATCTCTTTCTCTTACACAAACACAAACTTCGTATCCCGGGGTCTCATTTCTCTCTACTATTCCCCTGTGTGCCACTCGCACACCACCTCTCACACAAATATGTCTTTCACTCCTTAGGTATGAGAAGCTACGACTCTTCCTCTTAAATATCTCATTCTCACACACAAACACAAACTCTGTCTCCCAGGGTCTCATATCTCTCCACCATTCTCTTGTATGTCGCTCGCACACACACTCTCTCTCCCTAGAGATATCCTGTGTTCCCTCATATGTCTCTCTAGCTATCACTCTCGTTGTGAAATATCTTTCTTTCTCACAGACAGAAAACTCCATCTCTCGGGACCTCATTTCTCTCTGATATTTGTTTGTATGTGACTCACATGCACCCTCTCTCTATCTCTCTCACACCCACACACATAACTCAGCCTTCTGATCCACTCGACTCCTATCTCTAACGCACACTAGCTAGCACCTTTATCTTTCTATTTATCTGTTTCTCCATCAACCTTCTTTCTCGCCCTCACTCTTGCTTCCTATCACACACACTATATATGTTTCTCTCTGCATGCAGTCAAGTGCCCTTTTTTTATCTTTCTCTCACACACGCATAACTTCACCCTCTGAACCACCCGGCGGTCATCTCCAACACTCAAACTAGCCCATGTCCCTCTAGCTAGCATCTCTATCTTTGTATCTATCTGTAGTTTCTTCATCAACATTTCTTTCTCGCACACACTCTTGCTTCCTATCACCCACACTATATATATATATATGTCTCTCCATACATGAATTTATAGGTTGATCTCTTTTGCACAATCGTCGTGTCTCGCTCCCTCTGCTCGCCATAGATGCATGCTCCAGCACACGCCACTATCTCTTAAAGACAAAAACACATGCGCAATTATCGGGCCTTCTTCCCTGCACTCTCACATGCATGCATATTGTCATACCGATCCGTCTCTCCCATGTCGTTGATCTTATGAATTATGTCTTCTTTCTTTTATCTCGATCATGCACGCGCGCGCACACACATTCCACGTATACATGTATACCTCTCGCACATGCACGTTCAAGGTATCCTATGTCTCCATACGTAGTTAATTACCCTCAACCCCAACGCCACATCGAATCATTCTCTTCTTGTGTGCACATAACTTCCGCCTGGATGGGTAAAACACACACTCACACTTAACAATCTCCTTCTAGCTACCCCCCTCTCTCACTCTTCCCCTATATCCCCGAAACCAACAAGACCATCCCTTCATTTAATTCCCGCCTACATGCACCATCGATATATAGTAGTCTTCCTCGGTGTCTCTCGAACAAACACGTTCTCTCGATGTCGACTCCTCTCACGCGCACACGCCTTCTCTTCCCTCTCTACGGGCCTTTTCTCTCTCGCACCCCCTCGTTGGTGGCCTCTGCCATACACATCACCTCTCTATGATGAAGCCATGCACACTTAAATTACATCCGCCACTGAGGACCCCGCGTCACACACACACACACACACACACACACACACGCACGCACGCACGCACGCACCCCCCCACACACACACTAAGACTCCATCTCACACGCACATGCTCTAGGCGGAGCATTTGTTCCAACCGCCCTTCGTCCAACCTTACCCGTATGATAAACAATCACCTTAATTTACTTGTATAACATGGACAAATTCCACTTTACTTTAGTAGTTAGCAAACTTATCATCTCTACTCTTATAAAAAACCGAGTTGGTGATGATGGTGTGCCTGCCATCTTGTAATATAGACCGTCCGATCTATATCTGACGGATAGAAAGCAAACTATGATAATTTTACAAAAGATACCCGCACCTCTCTCCACATCCTTATCTCCCATAACCTCATTGCTGAGCAATTAAAAAAGGAAGTCTCTGGAACAATCTAGCATGGTGGCCGTTGCCACCTGTCGGTGCCGTCCATTCTCATGCCTCCGCCCAGTCCGACCACCAGTCACCACCACGCTCCACTCCTCCTCACCTTATCTCCCATCTTTCATTTTTCAATGAAATTCTCGAGATACCAGTTTTCCGATAAAATTCTTCAGATATCATTAGTTTTTACACATGGGATTACTCCTGCGTTGGTCAATCACAATAGGTGTTTTGTAAAACAATGCATATTGATGTTCCATGCAATGGACGAGCATCTTGCTAGTAATTATATAACGCAAATCACGAACAGGAAGTGACAATTTTTTTTACACAACCACGTTAACATGGCCACGTAAATCACTAGCTAAAGTGTAATACCATTATACTTATATCCCGATGCAAAAGGTTGAGTACGTGTCAAAGAGTAGAGTCGCACACACGCACTTTGTCTCCCAGAATCTCTCACACACACCAGTTACGTGACGCCCACTCAAGCAGACACGTATGTTACAATTTGTGCACCCGCGGGTACACGTGATGGTGCGCATTTATTTAAGCCGGACGGCGAACCCAAACAGTAGCTGCATTCATTCCCCTCCCGCCACCTCTTCTCTGGTTGCCGTCGCCCACTAGCCATGGCCCGGCTGAAGGTAACGACATACGCCATACTCCCGCTGGAGCGGCGCTTTAATCTAGAAATTTTAGTGGTCATGCATGCATCTTTTTGTGCTAGCACTCCTATATAAGGGTTGACCGGTCGCTTCCCGCGGACGTGCGTGGGCGGTGTAAGAGGAAGGAGAAGGGAAGCGGGCTGTGGAGTAACGTTTTTTACCACAATTTCTTAGGAAACCGAGTGCAATAATTGAGTAGTTTTGCAAACTACCAGTACTACACCTGAAACGGTTCAAAACCCAATACCACCACCACGCCCGCGTCTGACCGCCCTGGCCGACCCAACCCCCCTCCCTTGCCGGCGTGCGCTTCCCGCTTGAAACAGTCAGCGTCGCCCCGGATCGTCAGTGCCGCATTAATGCCCAACCAGAGCGGAGGCGACCTCTCACTGGCGCCGCCTTTGAAGCAGCGCGACGGCCGAGAGAGCACCGCTTCCCGATGCACGCGACTACTCCGCGTCGAGGCTGGCCATAGGTTGGATGAGTCTCCATCGTGGGGAGCCACACTAACTGCGATGATATGGACTCCCGTTGCCCACAGTTATGGATCGTTCCATCTATGAAGAACACGTGGGACTGGAACTATAAGACGGACATGTACCCAGGAGTGAACGTACGAACCTGAGTAATGTAGCGCAGGAAGTGAACTAGAAAGGCACAAATAGTATGAACATGCATGGCATATAGACATTTGTCTCTTGCTACCACTAAATGTTGTACGTGCAATGCACGGTGATGTTATGGAGTACGTGCCTAAGTACTCTACTACTATTACTATATTAATTGGAGGCACATATTAGGTTTTATATTTGTTTATGTGTATGCCCCGAGACCTTCCAACTAGATGTGTCTTTCTCTCCGGGTCGCACTTTGTATCGTTCATACCACTAGTACTTCTACGTGTGGTCTCCGACCCAGAAGTGGAAGAAGTGGAGACGCTCTACCACGTTGTTCATGTCCCGCTCCTTTCCCTGACGTGTGGGACATCCAGCATGTGCCATGTTTGGCACTCCTTCATCGTAAGAGTTGAAACGCTAGCATTCATCAGAAGTAAAAAATAAATATAAATCAGCAGTGAAACTATACCACGCGGTTTCCTTGCTCCTCGATATCGGAAAGAATACTTCCGTTCGCCGACATGTGGGACGTCGACCATCCTGGTCCACTTGCCATGCACACAAAACTCCAAGGGAGAGTCACCCCGGTCGTCGCGCCGCAGTAATAATGACTAATGAGCCATCAAATCACAGGCCCAACCTTTCCCACTGTGAAGTTGCTCGGACGAAGGAACCATCATGACTTCGTTGAATTCCGCTTCTTGAAGAAAACTACTGTACCAGCAGTACTGCTAGCTACAGTGGTTACTCAAGCAGAGGCCTCCTTTGGTTCATAGGATAGGAATTTATAAGAATATGAAAACCATAGGAAGTGAGATGACATGCATCTCAATTCCTATAGAGAAAGAGATGCAATTTGATGCATTGGATAGGAATTTTTCCATTGAGTCTAGGCTAATGTACTGGTAATTTGCTCTAAAAACTACAGTAGTAACTAGTACTGGTACATGCTCGTACTCAGACACAGACACACACACTAACTACTAGTACTACTACTTCTCACATGTTGGCCAAACGCCGTCGTTCTCCTTACTGGCTTTGTCGGCGACACCCCACCGTGCTTGGATCTCCGCCGACCTCTCCGCAGCAGCGCGTGCGTCCTCTTCTTTCTTGCGGCGGCGGGCCTCTCTTTTCTTGAGTATTTTCTGACTTTTCTGCTCCCTCTGTGCGGCTTTGGCCGTGATACGTCCATTTTGCATCATGCTTTTATATTGATATTTATTGCATTATGGGCTGTTATTACACGTTATGTCACAATATTTATGCCTATTCTCTCTTATTTTACAAGGTTTACATGAAGAGGGAGAATGCCGACAGCTGGAATTCTGGGCTGGAAAAGGAGCAAATATTAGAGACCTATTCTGCACAGCTCCAAAAGTCCTGAAACTTCACGGAAGTTATTTTGGAATTAATAAAAAATACTGGCGAAAGAATCCATCGGAGGGGGCCCACACCCTGGCCACGAGGGTGGGGGCGCGCCCCTGCCTTGTGGGCCCCCTGGCAGGCCTTCGGTGCCCATCTTATGCTATATGAAGTCTTTCGTCCGACAAAAAATCATAAGCAAGCTTTCGGGAAGAAACTCCGCCGCCACGAGGCGGAACCTTGGCGGAACCAATCTAGGGCTCCGGCAGAGCTGTTCTGCCGGGGAAACTTCCCTCCGAGAGGGGGAAATCATCGCCATCGTCATCACCAATGATCCTCTCATCGGGAGGGGGTCAATCTCCATCAACATCTTCACCAGCACCATCTCCTCTCAAACCCTAGTTCATCTCTTGTATCCAACCTTTGTCCCAAAGCCTCAGATTGGTACCTGTGGGTTGATAGTAGTGTTGATTACTCCTTATAGTTGATGCTAGTTGGTTTATTTGGTGGAAGATCATATGTTCAGATCCTTTATGCATATTAATACCCCTCTGATTATGAACATGAATATGATTTGTGAGTAGTTACATTTGTTCCTGAGGACATGGGAGAAGTCTTGCTATAAGTAGTCATGTGAATTTGGTACTCGTTCGATATTTTGATGAGATGTATGTTGTCTTTCCTCTAGTGGTGTTATGTGAACGTCGACTACATGACACTTCACCATTGTTTGGGCCTAGAGGAAGGCATTGAGAAGTAATAAGTAGATGATGGGTTGCTAGAGTGACAAAAGCTTAAACCCTAGTTTATGAGTTGCTTCTTAAGGGGCTGATTTGGATCCATATGTTTCATGCTATGGTTAGGTTTACCTTAATACTTATTTTGTAGTTGCGGATGCTTGCAATAGGGGATCATAAGTGGGATGCTTGTCCAAGAAAGGGCAGTACCCAAGCACCAGTCCACCCACATACCAAATTATCAAAGTAACGAACGCGAATCATATGAGCGTGATGAAAACTAGGTTGACGATAATTCCCATGTGTCCTCGGGAGCGCTTTTCTCTATATAAGAGTTTGTCCAGGCTTGTCCTTTGCTACAAAAAGGATTCGTCCATATTGCTGCACCTTATTTACTTTCATTACTTGTTGCCTGTTACAAATTACCTTATCACAAAACTATCTGTTACCTATAATTTCAGTGCTTGCAGAGAATACCTTGCTGAAAACCGCTTATCATTTCCTTCTGCTCCTTGTTGGGTTCGACACTCTTACTTATCGAAAGGACTGCGATAGATCCCCTATACTTGTGGGTCATCAAGACTCTTTTCTGGCGCCGTTGCCGAGGAGTGAAGCGCCTTTGGTAGGTGGAATTTGGTAAGGAAAAATTTATATAGTGTGCTGAAATTTACTGTCACTTGTTACTATGGAAAGTAATCCTCTGAGGGGCTTGTTCGGGGTATCTTCACCCCGACCAGTAGAGCAAACAGTTGCTCCTCAACCTACTAAAACTAATGTGATAGATAAACTGCTAGCTAATCCTTTTACAAGAGATGGAACATTACATCCCGATTTGCACCTAATCTATGTGGATGAAGTTTGTGGATTATTTAAGCTTGCAGGTATGCCCGAGGATGTTATCAAGAAGAAGGTCTTCCCTTTATCTTTGAAGGGAGAGGCATTGGCATGGTTTAGGCTATGTGATGATATGGTATCATGGAACTACAATCGATTGAAATTGGAATTTCATCAGAAGTTTTATCCTATGCATCTTGTTCATCGTGATCGTAATTATATATATAATTTTTGGCCTCGCAAAGGAGAAAGCATTGCTCAAGCTTGGGGGAGGCTTAAGTCAATGTTATATTCATGCCCCAATCATGAGCTCTCAAGAGAAATGGTTATTCAAAAAATTTATGCTCGGCTTTCTCTCAATAATCGCTCCATGCTCGATACTTCTTGTACTGGATCATTTATGATGAAGACTATTGAATTCAAATGGGATTTATTGAAAGGAATTAAACGCAACTATGAAGATTGGGATCTCGACGAAGGTAAGGAGTCAGGTATAACACCTAATTTTGATTGTGTTAAATCTTTTATGGATACCGATGTTTTCCGTGAATTTAGCACTAAATATGGACTTGACTCTGAGATAGTAGCTTCTTTCTGTGAATCCTTTGCTACTCATGTTGATCTCCCTAAGGAGAAGTGGTTTAAATATAATCCTCCCATTGAAGTAAAAGTAGTTGCACCTATTAAAGTTGAAGAAAAGACTATCACTTATAATGATCCTGTCGTTCCTACTGCTTATATTGAGAAACCACCTTTCCCTGTTAGAATAAAGGATCATGCTAAAGCTTCAGCTATGGTTCGTAAGAATAATACTAGAACACCTACACCCCCTGAGGAAATTAAGTTGAACCTAGTGTTGCTACAGTTACAGATCTCTTGGCTGATAATATTGATGGGCATGTTATTTACTTCTGTGACGAAGCTGCTAGAATTGCTAGACCTGATACTAAAAATAAACATAGACCTGTTGTAGGCATGCCTGTTATCTCTGGTAAAATAGGAGATCATTGTTATCATGGCTTATGTGATATGGGTGCTAGTGCAAGTGCAATACCTCATTCCTTATACAAAGAAATTATGCATGATATTGCACCTGCTGTGATAGAAGAAATTGATGTTACAATTAAGCTTGCCAATAGAGATACTATTTCACCAGTCGGGATTGTTAGAGATGTTGAAGTCTTATGTGGGAAAGTCAAATATCCTGCTGATTTTCTTGTTCTTGGTTCCCCACAAGATAACTTTTGTCCCATCATATTTGGTAGACCCTTCTTGAATACTGTTAATGCTAGGATAGACTACGAAAAGGATGTTGTTACTATTGGTTTGGGGGATATGTCTCATGAGTTTAAGTTTGCTAAATTTCGTAGACAACCCCGTGATGAGGAATTTCCTAGTAAAGATGAAACTATTGGTCTTGCTTCTATTGCCGTGCGTCCTAGTGATCCTTTAGAACAATATCTGCTAGACCATGAAAATGATATGTATATGAATGAAAGAAGGGAAATAGATGAAGTATTCTTTAAACAAGGACCTATTTTGAAACACAACTTGCCTGTTGAAATCCTCCTCCATCCAAGGGTGATCCCGTGTTTGAGCTTAAACCATTACCTGAAACTCTTAAATATGCTTATCTTGATGAAAAGAAGATATATCCTGTTATTATTAGTGCTAACCTTTCAGAGCATGAAGAAAAGAAATTATTGAAAACTCTGAAGAAGCACCGTGCTGCTATTGGATATACTCTTGATGATCTTAAGGGCATTAGTCCCACTCTATGCCAGCACAAAATAAAATTGGAGAAAGACGCTAAACCAGTTGTTGATCACCAATGACGGTTAAATCCCAAGATGAAAGAAGTGGTAAGGAAAGAAATACTAAAGCTTCTGGAGGTAGGTATAATTTATCCCGTTGCTGATAGTCAGTGGGTAAGTCCTGTCCATTGTGTCCCTAAGAAGGGAGGTATTACTGTTGTTCCTAATGATAAAGATGAATTGATCCCACAAAGAATTATTACAGGTTATAGAATGGCAATTGATTTCCGCAAATTAAATAAAGCTACTAAAAAGGATCATTACCCTTTACCTTTTATTGATCAAATGCTAGAAAGATTATCTAAACATACACATTTTTGCTTTCTAGATGGTTATTCTGGTTTCTCTCAAATACCCGTGTCACACGAGGATCAAGAAAAGACCACTTTTACTTGCCCTTTTGGTACCTTTGCTTATAGACGTATGCCTTTTGGTTTATGTAATGCACCTGCTACCTTTCAAAGATGCATGATGGCTATATTCTCTAATTTTTGTGAAAAGATTGCTGAGGTTTTCATAGTTGATTTCTCCATATATGGAACTTCTTTTGATGATTGCTTGAGCAACCTTGATCGAGTTTTGCAGAGATGTGAATAAACTAACCTTGTCTTGAATTGGGAGAAGTGCCACTTTATGGTTAATGAAGGTATTGTCTTGGGGCATAAATTTCTGAAAAAGGTATTGAAGTTGACAAAGCTAAAGTTGATGCTATTGAAAAGATGCCGTGTCCCAAGGACATTAAAGGTATAAGAAGTTTCCTTGGTCATGCCGGTTTTTATAGGAGGTTCATTAAGGACTTCTCTAAAATCTCCAGGGCTCTGACTAATCTCTTACAAAAAGATATTCCTTTTGTCTTTGATGATGATTGTGTAGAAGCATTTGAAATACTTAAGAAAGCATTAATTTCTGCACCTATTGTTCAGCCACCTGATTGGAATTTACCCTTTGAAATTATGTGTGATGCTAGTGATTATGTTGTAGGTGCTATTTTAGGACAAAAAGTTGATAAGAAATTAAATGTTATCCAATATGCTAGTAAACTCTAGACAATGCCCAGAGAAATTATGCTACTACTGAAAAAGAATTTTTAGCAGTTGTATTTGCATGTGATAAGTTCAGACCTTATATTGTAGAGACTAAAGTAACTGTTCACACAGATCATGCTGCTATTAAATATCTTATGGAAAAGAAAGATGCTAAACCTACACTTATTAGATGGGTTCTCTTGCTACAAGAATTTGATTTGCACATTATTGATAGAAAGGGAGTTGAGAACCCCGTTGCAGATAACTTGTCTAGGTTAGAGAATGTTCTTGATGACCCACTACCTATTGATGATAGATTTCCTGATGAACAATTAGCTGTCATAAATGCTTCTCGCACTACTCCATGGTATGCTGATTATGCTAATTATATTGTTGCTAAATTTATACCACCTAGTTTCACATACCAGCAAAAGAAAAAGTTTTTCTATGATTTGAGGCATTACTTCTGGGATCACCCACACCTTTATAAAGAAGGAGTAGATGGTGTCATTAGACGTTGTATACCGGAGCATGAACAGGAACAGATCCTACGCAAGTGTCACTCTGAAGCCTATTGCTACCTCCTGAGCACTGCGTTGGTTTTCCCTTGAAGAGGAAAGGGTGATGCAGCAAAGTAGCGTAAGTATTTCCCTCAGTTTTTGAGAACCAAGGTATAAATCCAGTAGGAGGCCACGCACGAGTCCCTCGCACCTACACAAACAAATAAATCCTCGCAACCAACGCGATAAGGGGTTGTCAATCCCTACACGGTCACTTACGAGAGTGAGATCTGATAGATATGATAAGATAATATTTTTGGTATTTTTATGATAAAGATGCAAAGTAAAGAAAGTAAAATAAAAACGGCGTCTGAAATAGCTTGTTGCCGGGAAATTAATATGATGGAAAATAGACCCGGGGGCCATAGGTTTCACTAGTGGCTTCTCTCATGAGCATAAATATTACGGTGGGTGAACAAATTATTGTTGAGCAATTGACAGAATTAAGCATAGTTATGAGAATATCTAGGTATGATCATGTATATAGGCATCACGTCCGAGACAAGTAGACCGACTCCTACCTGCATCTACTACTATTACTCCATACATCGACCGCTATCCAGCATGCATCTAGAGTATTAAGTTCATAAGAACAGAGTAACGCCTTAAGCAAGATGACATGATGTAGAGGGATAAACTCATGCAATATGACACTACTAGAAAAAGGCTTACTAGTGGCGCACCAGTTTTGCCTACTAATGGCGCACTACTGGTGCGCCACTAGCATCACGCCACTAGTAATTTTTACTAATGGCGCACCGCTGGTGCGCCATTAGTATCTGGTACTCTAATGGCGCACCGAGCAGTGCGCCATTAGTATAGGCCACGGTGCGCCATTAGTATGCCTCCCAGGGGGCCATATATACCCATGTGCTTTGCCATACTAATGGCGCACTGCAGTGTGATGCGCCATTAGTATCCTTCGGCATACTAATGGCGCACTGCTGGGTGATGCGCCATTAGTACCCTCTGGCATACTAATGGCGCACTGCTCTGGGATGCGCCATTAGTATCCTTTGGCATACTAATGGCGCACGTTGGCGTGATGCGCCATTAGTATGTATATTAGGGATTATTATTTTTTCTTTTCTGATTTTTGCACAGATTACAAAATATATTATTGGACAGAAAATAAGCAGCAGGACACAGCAATAGCAGATTCATCGAATACAATAGAAGATTAGTCTCCGAATACAATTCATCATATTAGTCTCCGAATTCAAAAGACCGAACGAAGATAGAACATTACAAGTTTCGAGACCGCGAGTAGCGAGTTTGTCTTCACATTACAAGTCGATATCGATCATCTAAACTACCATCACATAGAAGAGAGATGCGGTCATCACGATGAGCATCATCGCGATGAAACTGGTCTTCATCCGGTTCCTCCAACGCTCCCTCCTCTCTCCCGCTAGATAGCGCGCGTATCTAGATTCCGCCTCCGCCCTAGTGGTGTACCCTTTGTAACTGTTACCGCTGAAACGGTGAACCTGTCTCCGACACTCCTCCCAGTCATCGTAGACTCCGGGAACCTTACCCTTGTACACGACATACGATGGCATCTCTATGCACTAGCCAAACAACAGACGATACATAAGCAATATATAAGTATGCAACAAAAGGATCGGAAGAGAAAAGCAAGACATCCATAGCACGATTCATGGTCCTACTAACAAATAGCATCGATTACATCTAAGTTGAACGACTGTCCAAACCAAAGAGACATACAAGTTCACTACAGTTTAATTACAACATGAGATAATGAATGTTTCAGAACTACACATAGCATCACAACTTTCGACTCGACTCATGGGACCGGAGCATGGATGAAGCCGCCGTCTGTCGTGATGGTCATGAAGTCGCGGGCGTTGTCAGCCTGCATTTGTAGCGTTGTGTCTATCTCGCTGTTGGACGGTTGAAATTTGAGGTAGAACTGCCCCGAGGTACGAAGGACATCTTGATGGATGATTTCTGCAAACTCCGACTGGATGCGAAAGAATTCTTGTCGGATGTCCGCGTCCTGGATTGCCCCCAAGCTTGCGGCCCAATCTTTGAGATTATTTGGTAGGAGAAGGTGATTATGGTCCCGCACGATCGCCCGCATGTGATGGAGGGCGTAGTAGGCATCCTTCTGACCGCCAGGCGGCTGCTTGACGCAGGGGAACGTCGTATTGTGGGTGAACACGTGCCTGCCGTACCTACGAACTGGCCTCTTAAAGGTGCCTCCAGATGCGACGTAGCCGGGGAGAGCATCATCAAGAACTTTCTTGATATTTGTGTAGTCTATCTTCGAGTCACGGTCCGGGTCGAGATACGTGGCCATGGAATATTTCGGGCTTAAGAGGATGAGTGTGCAATGTGTGTCACTGCACAGAACACGGAATGTTAGAAAAAAAGAACGATCGAAATCTAAGAAATCATATGTTACGGGGCAGTTAGGAGATGACTTACTCGGGAAAGTAAGGCACGAGGAAGTTATCCTTATCTGGGTTTGCCAGAATGACGCCTTCGAGGTGTGAACTCGCGACTTGCCGGTCCCCAGCGCTGCCAAAGATCTTGGCACGCATGTAGAAGGGGTCGACTATCACAATGTCCGGGGTCTTGTCTCTAATGATCCGCATCTCCATACTCAGCGGAAACAGCCGAACGAAGGTGTAGTGCAGCGGATGAAGATTAAGCATAGCAAAGATGTCATCAAATCGCAGGACGATCGTACCCCCGACGGTGCTATCCACAAAGCCCTTGCCCTCTGGCACCTTGGCCACGAAAACCGGGTATGCCACATCATTCTCTCTGAGACGCCGCTTCTCCAAAGAAAGAACACTGTCATGTAGACTCCGCATAGCACCGGTTGCAGCATTGAGCATATTTGTCGGTAGCATCGGCCTACCCGCCACATGCACCCTCCTCGAGATATCCTTAGGTGAAGGTGGTCCGTCCTGAGCACGGATCGTACTCGGTGCCGGTTGGCTCGCACTGGCGCCCTTGTTAGTCTTTCGTTTCCGTCCCTTCTTCTTGATCTGCTGTAATCGGATCGAGTTCTGCTCACAGACCACCTTCTTGAGCGTGTTGGGGCTGATAATATTTGGCACCTCAGCTATCTGAGGCTCGGTGAAGGCGGCAGCTGGAGGTGTCTCCTGAGAACGGAACACCAGACGACGCCTGTTGCAATTGGGTTTCTCCGCCGTACCAGCTAGATCGCGGTCGTCTTTTTGAGGGTTGGGTTCTTGAGAAGGAGGCCCGCAGAACTCGTCACCGTACCCATGCTCGGCAAAGTACTTATCGACGTTGGTAAATGTACCGTCGTCGTTGTCATCGTCGTCCGGATCCTGTGCCATATGCATGTTCGGATCCTGTGCCATAGGGATGTCCGGCAGGTCCGGTAGCGTTGCGGCGTTCTTGCCATGGCTTGGCGCTGGCACGACTGGCGGTCTTGTCTGTGGGGTGGTGTCCCCCGCCCCCAAACGAATCTGGCTCTTCGGCCAAAGCAGGGGCCAGCTTACACAGGCGCTGAGGGTCATCACATCATCTTCGTCGGCCCCAGCGGGTCGAATCGGAGGTAACAACTCGTCGCAGCCTGGCAGTACCCGAACCAGTTCAACCCTATAGAAGGTGGGTGGCATCGGATTACCGTGGAACACGCGGTTGCCCGGTTGAACGATTCTGCCCTTGGTGACATCGACCAACTCGCCGCCCACGAAGTGCAGGAGAGTGCAAGGAACATCGGTGGCGCCCTGCGAAAACATGTAGGGCGTCAGGGATGCCCAGTCAAAGGCAAGGAGATGAAGTCATCGGCCGAGAGGCTTAGTTACCGTGATGCCGTCGAGCTCGGCTAATGTCGAGGCACCGCCAACGGCGGGCGTGCGCGTGCAACTGACGGAGGGGCCGCTTGCCGGCGAGGTGCCGGCCGGCGTACACCCAGGTGCATTAAGCTCCAATGCCCGTGCCGGCGCCAGGGACACGAATACCGCCTCCGCCGGAGACACCAATGGCGCCGCCTGCGCGTTGTGCGAGTTGCTGGCCGTGAAGCTGGGAACCGGGGGAGGCCCCTGTTGGCCGCCCGCAATCCACGTCGTCAGCCCCTGAATCAAGGTAGGCACAATGGCGGTGAGCGTCGTTCCCAGTTGTTGTTGCACTTGCTCTTGGACAATCTCCGGAATCCGCGCCACTTGTGCCTTGAGTTCTTGAACCTCGCGCGACTGGCTTTCCGAGCTGGTCTTTTTCTCCTTTCACCCACCAGCGGTATAGTATGAAGGCCATTTTGTGGACAAGCCTTTGCCGGCCACACGACCAGCTGACGACGACTTACTGAGCTTATCCTTGTTTTTCATTACGTTCAACGCCCTATTTAAAGGGGTGTCAAAAGGGGAGCTCTGAGATGACCCCGCGCTACTGCTTTCAGCCTCCTGCGGAAGGAATGTGAACCATTTAGAAATTTGGCTTCATTAACAAGAATGCAACCATATATGTAGCTAATTACGCGGGGGTGTATTCCTTACCAGAACTTTCTCAAGCGCCTTGGTCTTCGGATCCGTGGTAAGCTCCTTTGTTACCGGGTCCTCCTTGTACCGGGCCCTGACAAAGTTCCTGGTCTGCTTGTCAGGGAATTTCTCGAAGCGGGGCGGTAGGCCTTGCTCGGCATGCTCCGCGTCCTCCTTGTCCCATATAGGCTCCGCCACTCTATAACCGCCGGGACCGAGTTGGTGGACCCCTAAGTTCAACTGCCGCATTTCTTTCCCCCACTGACTTGATTCGGAGGTTGCGCTGCTCTCGCACTTGATCTTGAACTCCTTGTAGTCATCTTCGCTCATCAAAGGATATTTCGCCTTGATCTTCTCATAACTATCACCTTTTTCAATCATTGCCTTCACCGTGCTTCTCCATGTAGACAGGGCCGTGCTCATCCTCGTGAGGGCGGCACTGTTCACTTTATTCCCTGAGAGGCGTGTGTTTGCAAACTCATTGGGGAACTTGTATCGTTCGTGCAGCTTCGTGAAGAGGAGGCAGCGCAAATTCCCTCGGTCCTTATGCCTTAGGTTCTCGGTGTTGATCGAGACGGTGCTCCGGAGAATGCACCCGAGCTGAACCGAGTACCCCTTGACTACATGTTTGGGCGCCGTTGGATGCCCGTCAGAGTTCACTTCAGTAAATTCCTCCTTGACGGTGCCGAGCACGTTTGGGCGCCGGTCCTTCCGTTGCCTCTTCGGTTGGCTGCCATCTGTGCGTGCGCCGCCATCATCAGTGGTGGCATCCTCGGCGGCACCATCAGTGGTGTCATCCCCGACGCCACTAGGGGTTGTGTAGTCAGGATCGGTGTCTTCCGCGGCGTCCTCATAGCGGTGAGGTTCTTCCTCCATCTCCTGGGACAGCTCCCAGAATTGCTTGCCGCCCGAACCGCCGGCCTCATCGTTGTGGGCCATGTTTCGCTCTAAATAGGAAAAAAGTTTGGTCAAAAAGTTGGTTATTGTCAAGGAACAAGATCTCTAAGTTGACCAAATAACCTAATTCTCGAGGAATGTCGCCAAAAAGATGGTTATTGTCAAGGAACAATTGAGAGATGTTTGTGATATTGCCTAGGTGTTTTGGGATGGAACCTGTTAGTGTGTTGTTGCTGAGGTCCAAGTCCACGTTCACAAGGTAACCTAGTTCTTGAGGGATGTGTCCAGAAAGTTGGTTGCTGCAAAGATACAAGGCTGTGAGTTTGGTCAAATTGCCTATGCTATTTGGGATGGAACCTGTTAGTGTGTTGTAGCAAACAAACAACTCCTCTAAGTTCTCAAGATAACCTAGTTGTCGAGGGATGTGTCCAGAAAATTGGTTGATGTCAAGGCACATGCTGATTAATTTTTGTTTCGGTTGAGAATCGGGCACCTTCTAGGTCAAAAAAATTGGGCATGGCCTTTGCTAATTTTCTTGACCTAGGAGTGCCCCATTCTCAACCGAAACGGAAATTAATCAACATTTCAGGAGAAAGGGCTCATTTCAGAAGTTAACAAAATTCAGTGAGATTGACCACAGAAAGATTGCATCCTTTGTTATTGACCATAGAAAGTTTGCATCACAGTTTACAAAGTTCAGAAGATCTACAGTAGCAGCAACATCGCTATGACATATCAGGGCTTTATACAACATTTGCAAAACAAGATTGCATCCTTTGTTATTGGTTTCCTTGCAATGAGATTGACCACAGAAAGGTCAATTTTCAATTTCTGAAGTCACCGCAAATAAAGAAATCAAGGTCATTTGAAAATACAACATAATATCCTTACATTGCATCACACGAACAGAATAAGTCAGACAAATGAGTGCTTCAACATAATTGATGGAAACTACACAGGCAGTACAAACAACCTACAACATGTTGTCTAGATGCTTATAGTCACAGTAGTCTTACTTTGCTATAATGCTCAAGAAAAGAAGCATCATTGACAGACTTCCATCCCAGTATCTTCCCTCAAATCAAGATTAGACTACTTGAAGTAATCAAATAATTTCGAAATAGATTAACCAGTGCTATAGGCATACAAGTACTAGAACATACAAATAATATTATCAGAAAACACACATAGTGGTTTCAGTTAGGTAGCAGAGTGTTTGGAGTACTGAAACTCAATTAAGCCAGGTAGCATCAAGTTGTGCATCTGATCATATAAAATAGGATAGGGTTAATTATTCAGATCATCTATGTTTGGAGTACTGAAACTCAATTAAACTAGTTAAATGGAGTTCATCTACTCACTAGCAGTACTACTAACTGGCAGTAAACAAGTTAAGCTACTCACTACAGTACTGGCTTCTCACTTAAGCTAGCTAGAAGCTACAAGTTAAACACATTTGTAGCACTGAGAAATAATGCAACTAGCGGCAAGGAGTATAATGGCAATCATGTAGCAATCATGTCCTTCCCTTCATATATTCATGATATAAATGGATTGTTCTACCTAGTATGTTGTTGGAAATTCAGTTGCTTTTTCATTAGGACTGGCAACAACACTAGCACTTTTTTACAATGTGAGGTATGTGAATCAAACTTTTTTATACCATGTTGCCTTAGGCCAAATCAATTATCTGTTGGTTCAATGGTTGTTTCTTTCCCTTTTATAATTGCAAAAATCTGGTCACAGTGGTTATTTATTTAGATGGATTTCATATATTCTGCTACTGTTTTACAATGTGAGGCATGAACTGTTCCCTCTTCTAATTATCTTGTATCTGACAGTAGCAAAAATCTAGACTAAAATCTAGCATCTGATCTACACAAGAACACCACAAGAATATTCAGATTCACAATTCCAAACAACACAATTTAAAAAGACGGCACAGGATGGCACCGACGCCCTGGAAGTGATCCATGGAAGAACTCACCTTGATGGACGCGGTCGCAGACGAGGTCGTAGATGGCGGCGGAGCAGAGACGAGGTCGCAGACGCGGTCGTGGTGCTCCGGTGGACGCCGACGTCGAGGAGGCTGCGGGCGACGATCCGGAGGAAGGGGCCCGTGATGTCGTTGGCGTCCTTGGCCGCCTTCTTGACCTTTCGAGCAGAAGAAGGCACGGGTGGTGAGAGGAGGGGGAGGAGAAGCTAGGGGGATGGGGGAAGGGAGGGAGGGGACATACGTGCTGGGGCGGGGGTGGAGTCCGGCGGGGGTCGGGGCGGCGGCGTCGAGGCAGCGCAAGACCACAGCGGCGGACGACGTGTAGGCGCGGCGGACGGAGGGGGCGGAGCAAGGGGGCGGCGGCGTACGGTTGGGGTCGAGGAGTGGGGGATCTGGCGAGCGAGGGAGGGAGGGAGGCGACAGTGCGAGGGGAACAAGTATAAAAATTCTAATGGCGCACCTCCCCCTGGTGCGCCATAAGTACGTCGATTCTAATGGCGCACCTCCCCCTGGTGCGCCATTAGAATTTTGTTTTACTTACTAGCCCGACTGGTCAGGTTATATCCCACCTAACCCTATCTCCATCAGAACACGCCCACTAGCCCGACTGGTCAGCATGCAGCACACACACTAGGAGGTCCTGGGTTCGATTCCCAGGCTCCCCAATTTTTTTTATGCATTTAAAATGCTGTTTGATATTTATTTGTGTTTAAATATGTTCAAACTTGTTTAAATCATAACAGTAATATTTTTTTATAAAAACAGTATAAAAACACTAGGAGCGGGCCGGGGAGGGTGCGGGGGGTCGTCGGCGACGGCCGGTGGAGCGGGGGAGGGTGCGGTGGGTCGTCGGCGGCGGTGGAGTGGGGGAGGGTGCGGGCCGGGGGTCGGCGGCGGCGGCCGGTGGAGCGGGGGAGGGTGCGGGGGGTCGGCTGCGGCGGCCGGTGGAGCGGCGGAGATGGTGCGAGATCGAGTGTCCATGAAATTTAAAAACATTCATGAGTTCAAAAAGTGCTCTTGAAATACAATCGAGAAATGAAGGCTACAATTTAAATACAATCGATCTTAGCTAGCTATCTGTTCACAATCTTCTTGCCCTTATTTTTCGTAAATGGAGTTCTTCTCTTGAACGGACGTCCTTTAGGTAGGGTGGTCCTGCTTCTTCTTGTGGTGTATGCTGATACTTCGTCGTCGTCGTCATGTTCCATCTTCGGGTCGCCGTACTTGTCGAAGTCTTGCTCATTGGCGACTCCATCCATTCCGATGATCTTCCTTTTGCCTCTCCTCACGACAACACGACTGGGCTTTGATGGGTCAGTAATGAAGAAGCATTGGTCCACTTGGGAAGCCGGTACCCATGGCTCATTTTTCGCGGTGACGTTCGCGCCTGCGGTCTTGGATTTGGCTTCGGGTATAACCATGGTGGTGAAATACCGGTCTTCTTTTATGACGCTCTTGGCCCATCTGACACGGAACATCGGGACCTTCTCTCCAGCGTAGCTCAGCTCCCAGATCTCCTCGATCCTTCCGTAGTATCTATCCTTGTCGTTACCGGTGTAGGATTCCATTGTTACCCCGGAGTTCTGATAACCATCGCTCTTCATGTCCTTGTCCTCGGTGTAGAATGTGTAGCCGTTGATATCGTACGCCTCATACGTCATCAGGTTGTGCTCGGCGCCCTGTGACAAGGCGAATATGAGTTGTTCTTCCGCGGAAGAATCCTCATGTAAAGGGTACGACAGAAGCTTCTGCTTGAACCAACGCGTGAAACATGAGTTGTGCTCTTTGATTATATCTCTGTCTGTCCTCTGTTGGCCTTGGTCATTGTACGTCTTCTCAATAAACATTTTGTGCTCTGCCACCCAAGGATCGACCACGTCTATGTGTTGTAGCGCGACTAGGTTTGCTCTTTCAAAGTCGGCGAGTCGACCATCGAAGTCGACATGAATTTCGCGGCGACCCTCACGGTGACCCCATCCAGCGAGCCTGCCGAGGTGCCTGTTGACGGGCAGACCAACGGGGTTCTCGATGCCTAGATAATTCGTGCAGTAGGAGATGCACTCTTCGGTCAGAAAGCCCCTGGCTATGCTTCCCTCTGGACGTGACATGTTGCGAACGTATCCTTTGATGACACCATTCATCCTTTCGAACGGCATCATGCTGTGCAGGAACATCGGCCCGAGTTGGATGATATCCGCCACGATATGGACCAACAGATGCACCATAACGTCAAAGAATGCGGGAGGGAAGTACATCTCAAGCTCGCATAGTATCACCACGATCTCTTCCTGTAGCCTTCTGAGTTGCCTCACGCCAACCGACTTCCGAGAGATGACGTCGAAAAAGTTGCATAGGCCAAATAGCGTTTCACGGACGTGCGCGTCCATGATCCCACGGATTGCAACTGGAAGTATCTGCGTCATCAGCATGTGACAGTCGTGAGACTTCATCCCGCTGAACTTCTGCTTCACTGAGTCTAGGTATCTACTTATCTTCCCCGCGTAACCGTAAGGAAGTTTTACTCCTACGAGGCAGGTGAAAAACCGATCGATATCCTCCTGACTTAGAGTGAAGCACGCGGGAGGGAAGTCATTTCCGGTCTACTTGGCCTTTTTGCCTTTGTGACGACTTTCCGTGTCCTGCT
Source organism: Aegilops tauschii subsp. strangulata (assembly GCF_002575655.3). Classification (NCBI taxonomy): domain Eukaryota; kingdom Viridiplantae; phylum Streptophyta; class Magnoliopsida; order Poales; family Poaceae; genus Aegilops; species Aegilops tauschii. The sequence continues at coordinate 388,962,101 of NC_053037.3, forward strand.
TCGCCTCATCATCATTAGCGTGAAGCTCCTCCCTGATGCCCATTGATTTCAAGTCTGCCCTTGCTTTCGGCCCATCTTTGGTCCTCTCTGGCATGTTGAGCAGGGTGCCAAGCAGACTCTCGCACACGTTCTTCGTGATATGCATGACATCAAGGCTGTGAGGCACACGGTGGATCTTCCAGTACGGCAAGTCCCAGAAAATAGACCTCATTTTCCATACCTTCAGCAGTGGCTCTGGCGCCTTTCGCTTCTTTCCCGGCTCTGGCGCCTTTTGCTTCTTTCCCGGCAGTGGGCAATCTTTCCAATTTTTCAACAGCTCGTCTATTTCCTCGCCGCTCCTCGTACGCGGGCGTCTTCGGGGTTCGGTTTCACCATCGAACAGATCCTTGCGTTTCCTCCATGGGTCATCGTCGCGAAGCCACCTTCGATGTCCCATGAACACGGTTTTCGAAGACCCGGGATCTCTATCTAGCTGGCGATACGTTGTGTCATCCATGCACCTGACACATCCAGAAAATCCGTGGACCACCTGCCCCGCGAGATATCCGAAACCGAGATAGTCGTGCACCACGGTAAATCCAGAGGACACACGATTTTCTTCGCCCTCGAAACTGGTCGGGCACTTGTTCCCCTTGGGAAGACGTTCGTGCCAGAATGACATGTTCTCGTCGAAGCATGCGTCGGTCATTTTGTGCTTTACCTTCATCTCCAGAGCCATGAGCGTTACTTTCAGGCGGGTATCCTCGGGCCTGGATCCTTCATACAATGGAGTAACCGCGTCTATCTCCAGTTGATCCAGCTTGGCTTTCTCTCGGGCGGCAGCTCTTGCGTTATCCGTCTGCTTGAGAAGCAGCTCTTGAATATGAGGGTCCTGGACCCAGCCCATCGATGGTCCATCGTCGTCTGCTCCGCCGGCATCTTCATCTTCATGATCATGCCCTTCGTCTGCTCCCGCATCTTCCTCATCATCATGTCCGGCATCTTCTACATGATGACTGTGTACAGCATCACCGTCGTGATCATGTCCTGGAGATTCTTCGTCTTCTCGCCCGCCCGAGCCGCGGTGGTTGTCTTGCTGCCCATCCTCATTTCTTGCCCGACCCCCATGGACGACTTCATAGTCATCTTCATCACCTTGCCACCGATAGCCATCCATGAAACCACGCAAGAGCAGGTGGTCCCGCACCTGCCCGGAATCCGGGTCCGCAATAAGGCTCTTCAGCTTGCATCTTCGACACGGACATCTTATCTCCGTCTCGTTCTTTTCAAGCATCTTGGCCTTTGCGGAGCTGAAAAACCTATTCACGATGCCTTCGGTCATCGTGCGGACCATGGTCACCTGTAGGGTAGAGCAAAACGATATTTTAGAACCAAGAAAAAATTTGGCATGACTTTCCCTAAAAATAGGACCAAAAAGAATGCATAGTGCCAAAATTCTCGCCGAAACGGAAATGAATCAACATTCCGGCAAAATATTGGCAACTACCGCATTTCAAATACCGGTACCTGCAAACACAAACAAATATGCAACACCACAAACATATGCAACACCACAAACATACATAGATCTAGCTAGGACATAAAAAGTGCATGTGCACGTTGTTGGAGGGAGAACAACATAAAGATAGCTTCCCCCTTACTTACCTACCAAAAAAAGGGGCTTTAACCACGTAATTTGGATGAATTTATGGTGCAAATGAGGTGAGGAGGAGGAGGCAGCCGAGACAAGCTTGGAGGAGGGAGGAGAGAATGAAGTGGGGAAAGTGAGTGGGTAGGTGTGGCTGTCCAAAATATCTAGCTCGTCCCAGGTTAATAATGGCGCACCACCACATAATGCGCCATTAGTAACCCTGGTTACTAATGGCACACCTGCTGGTGGTGCGCCATTAGTAGTTTTGCAAAAACACACTAATGGCGCACGGGGGAGCCGTGCGCCATTACTAGCTTAAACTAGTAATGGCGCACTGCCCCAGGTGCGCCATTAGTAGTTTTGCAAAAAAGTAAAAAATAAAAAAAATATTTTAGTGGCGCACTGTGCTGCTGGTGCGCCATTACTAGTTACAACTAGTAATGGCGCACTATGTCCTGGTGCGCCATTAGTATGTCTGGCAAAATAAAATAAAATAAAATTTGTTACTAATGGCGCACCGTTTGTCCGGTGCGCCATTAGTGTCTTTCACACTAATGGCGCACCAGCACATGGTGCGCCATTGCTATATAGCAATGGCGCACCACATGTCTGGTGCGCCATTAGTGGCCATTCCATCTATAGCCCTTTTCCTAGTAGTGTGATATAAACCCCATCTTGTTATCCTCGATGGCAACAATACAATACGTGCCTTGCTGCCCCTACTGTCACTGGGAAAGGACACCGCAAGATTGAACCCAAAGCTAAGAACTTCTCCCATTGCAAGAAAGATCAATCTAGTAGGCCAAACCAAACTGATAATTCAAAGAGACTTGCAAAGATAACCAATCATACATAAAAGAATTCAGAAAAGATTCAAATATTGTTCATAGATAAACTTGATCATAAACCCACAATTCATCGGTCTCAACAAACACACCGCAAAAGAAGATTACATCGAATAGATCTCCACGAGAGAGGGGGAGAACATTGTATTGAGATCCAAAAAGAGAGAAGAAACCATCTAGCTAATGACTATGGACCCGAAGGTCTGAGGCAAACTACTCACACATCATCGGAGAGGCTACGGTGTTGATGTAGAAGCCCTCCGTGATCGATGCCCCCTCCGACGGAGCTCCGGAACAGGCCCAAAGATGGGATCTCACGGGTACAGAAGGTTGCGGCGGTGGAATTAGGTTTTTGGCTCCGTATCTGGTAGTTTGGGGGTACGTAGGTACATATAGGAGGAAGGAGTACGTCGGTGGAGCAACAGGGGGCCCACGAGGGTGGAGGGCGCGCCCTGGGGGGTAGGTGCACCCCCCTACCTCGTGCCCTCCTGGTTGATGTCTGGACGTAGGGTCCAAGTCCTCTGGATCACGTTCGTTCCGAAAATCACGTTCCCCAAGGTTTCATTCTGTTTGGACTCCGTTTGATATTCTTTTTCTACGAAACTCTGAAATAGGCAAAAAAACAGCAATTATGGGCTGGGCCTCTGGTTAATAGGTTAGTCCCAAAAACAATATAAAAGTGTATAATAAAGCCCAATAATGTCCAAAACAGAATATAATATAGCATGGAACAATCAAAAATTATAGATACGTTGGAGACGTATCAAGCATCCCCAAGCTTAATTCCTGCTCGTCCTCGAGTAGGTAAATGATAAAAACAGAATTTTTGATGTGGAATGCTACTTGGCATAATTTCAATGTAATTCTTCTTAATTGTGGTATGAATATTCAGATCCGAAAGATTCAAGACAAAAAGTTTAATATTGACATAAAAATAATAATACTTCAAGCATACTAACTAAGCAATTATGTCTTCTCAAAATAACATGGCCAAAGAAAGTTATCCCTACAAAATCATATAGTCTGGCTATGCTCTATCTTCACCACACAAAATATTTAAATCATGCACAACCCCGATGACAAGCCAAGCAATTGTTTCATACTTTTGACGTTCTCAAACTTTTTCAATCTTCACGCAATACATGAGCGTGAGCCATGGACATAGCACTATATGTGGAATAGAATGGTGGTTGTGGAGAAGACAAAAAGGAGAAGAATAGTCTCACATCAACTAGGCGTATCAACGGGCTATGGAGATGCCCATCTATAGATATCAATGTGAGTGAGTAGGGATTGCCATGCAACGGATGCACTAGAGCTATAAGTATATGAAAGCTCAACAAAAGAAACTATGTGGGTGTGCATCCAACTCGCTTCCTCACGAAGACCTAGGGCATTTTGAGGAAGCCCATCATTGGAATATACAAGCCAAGTTCTATAATGAAAAATTCCCACTAGTATATGAAAGTGATATCATAGGAGACTCTCTATCATGAAGATCATGGTGCTACTTTGAAGCACAAGTGTGCTAAAAGGATAGTAACATTGTCCCTTCTCTTTTTTTTATTTTTTTTATTTGGGCCTTTTCTTCTTCTTTTTTATGGCCTCTTTTTTTTCGTCCGGAGTCTCATCCCGACTTGTGGGGGAATCATAGTCTCCATCATCCTTTCCTCACTTGGGACAATGCTCTAAAAATGATGATCATCACACTTTTATTTATTTACAACTCAACAATTACAACTCAATACTTAGAACAAAATATGACTATATGTGAATGCCTCCGGCGGTGTACCGGGATATGCAATGAATCAAGAGTGACATGTATGAAAGAAATTATGAACGGTGGCTTTGCCACAAATACAATGTCAACTACATGATCATGCGAAGCAATATGACAATGATGGAGCGTGTCATAGTAAACGGAACGGTGGTAAGTTGCATGGCAATATATCTCGGAATGGCTATGGAAATGCCATGATAGGTAGGTATGGTGGCTGTTTTGAGGAAGGTATATGGTGGGTATATGATACCGGCGAAAAGTGCGCGGTATTAGAGAGGCTAGCAATGGTGGAAGGAAGAAAAGTGCGTATAATCCATGGACTCAACATTAGTCATAAAGAACTCATATACTTATTGCAAAAATCTACAAGTTATCAAAGAAAAGTATTACGCGCATGCTCCTAGGGGGATAGATTGGCAGGAAAAGACCATCGCTCGTCCCCGACGGCCACTCATAAGGAAGACAATCAATAAATAAATCATGCTCTGACTTCATCACATAACGGTTCACCATACGTGCATGCTACGGGAATCACAAAGTTTAACACAAGTATTTCTCAAATTCAAAACTACTCAACTAGCATGACTCTAATATCACCATCTTCATATCTCAAAACAATTATCAAGCATCAAACTTCTCATAGTATTCAACACACTCATAAGAATTTTTCTCTTTTTTTTCTTTACTAATCTTGAATGCCTATTATTGTTAAAGCAAACTACCATGCTGTTTTGTAGGACTCTCAAAATAATCTAAGTGAAGCATGATAGAACAATAGTTTCTATAAAACAAATCCACCACCGTGCTCTAAAAGATATAAGTGAAGCACTAGAGCAAAAACTATATAACTCAAAAGATATAAGTGAAGCACATAGAGTATTCTAACAATTTCCGAATCAAGTGTGTCTCTCTCAAAAGGTGTGTACAGAAAATATGATTGTGGTAAACTAAAAATCAAAGACTCAAATCATACAAGACGCTCCAAGCAAAACACATATCATGTGGTGAATAAAAATATAGCTCCAAGTAAAGTTACCGATGGAAGTAGACGAAAGAGGGGATGCCTTCTGGGGCATCCCCAAGCTTTGGATTTTAGGTGTCCTTAGATTATCTTGGGGTTCCATGGGCATCCCCAAGCTTAGGCTCTTGCCACTCCTTGTTCCATAATCCATCAAATCTTTTACCCAAAACTTGAAAACTTCACAACACAAAAAACTTAACAGAAAATCTCGTGAGCTCCGTTAGCGAAAGAAAACAAAAGACCACTTCAAGGTACTGTAATGAACTCATTATTTATTTATATTGGTGTTAAACCTACTGTATTCCAACTTCTATATGGTTTATAAACTCTTTTACTAGCCATAGATTCATCAAAATAAGCAAACAACACACGAAAAACAGAATCTGTCAAAAACAGAACAGTCTGTAGTAATCTGTAACTAACGCAAACTTCTGGAACTCAAAAAATTCAGCCAAAATAGGAAGACCTAGACAATTTGTTTATTGATCAGAAGCAATTGGAATCAATATTTTATCATGTTCTGGTGATTTTTAACAATTATTATCGTGAACAGAAAGTTTCTAGAATTTTCAGCAAGATCAAATAACTATCATCCAAGAAGATCCTATAGGTTTAACTTGGCACAAACATTAATTAAAACATAAAAAGACATCTAACCAGAGGCTAGATCAAATATTTATTCCTAAACAGAAGCAAAAAAGCAAAAAAGAAAGGGTTTCCTCCCAACAAGCGCTATCGTTTAATGCCCCTAGCTAGGCATAAAAGCAAGGATAGATCTAGGTATTGCCATCTTTGGTAGGCAATCCATAAGTGGCTCTCATGATAGATTCATATGGTAATTTTATTTTCCTTCTAGGGAAGTGTTCCATGCCTTTCCTTAATGGAAATTGGAATCTAATATTCCCTTCCTTCATATCAATAATTGCACCAATCGTTCTAAGGAAAGGTCTACCAATAATAATAGGACATGAAGGATTGCAATCTATATCAAGAGTAATAAAATCTACGGGCACATAGTTCCTATTTGCAACAATAAGAACATTATTAATTCTTCCCATAGGTTTCTTAATAGTGGAATCCACAAGGTGCAAGTTTAGAGAGCAATCATCAAAATCACGGAAACCTAGCAAATCACACAAAGTCTTTGGAATCGTGGAAACACTAGCACCCAAATCACACAAAGCATAGCATTCATGATATTTAATTTTAATTTTAATAGTAGGTTCCCATTCATCATAAAGTTTTCTAGGGATAGAAACTTCCAACTCAAGTTTTTCTTCATAAGATTGCATCAAAGCATCAACGATGTGTTTGGTAAAGGCTTTATTTTGACTATAAGCATGAGGAGAATTTAGCACGGATTGCAACAAGGAAATACAATCTATCAAATAGCAATTATCATAATTAAATTCCTTGAAATCCAAAATAGTGGGTTCATTAATATCTAATGTTTTGATCTCTTCAATCCCACTTTTATCAATTTTAGCATCAAGATCTAAAAACTCCAAATTTTTGGAACGCCTTCTAGGTAAAGGTGGATCATATTCAGTCCCATCATTATCAAGATTCATATTGCAAAACAAATATTTAATAGGGGACACATCAATAACTTTTAGATCTTCATCTTTATTTTCATAGAAACTAGAAGAACACGCTTTCACAAAGCAATCTTTCTTAGCACGCATCCTAGCGGTTCTTTCTTTGCACTCATCAATGGAAATTCTCATGGCTTTGAGAGACTCATTGATATCATGCTTAGGTGGAATAGATCTAAGTTTTAAAGAATCAACATCAAGGGAAATTCTATCAACGTTCCTAGCCAATTCATCAACTTTAAGCAATTTTTCTTCAAGCAAAGCATTGAAATTCTTTTGTGAATTCATAAATTCCTTAACACTAGTCTCAAATTCAGAAGGCGTCTTATTAAAATTTCCATAAGAATTGTTGTAGGAATTTCCATAATTATTAGAGGAATTACTAGGATAAGGCCTAGGATTAAAGTTTCCTCTATACGCGTTGTTACCAAAATTATTCCTACCAACAAAATTCACATCCATAGATTCATTATTCTCAATCAAAGTAGACAAAGGCATATCATTAGGATCAGAAGAAACACTCTTAGTAGCAAATAATTTCATAAGTTCATCCATCTTTCCACTCAAAACATTATTTTCTTCTATCGGATGCACTTTTTTATTAGTAGATCTTTTAGTGTGCCATTGAGAATAATTAACCATAATATTATCTAGGAGTTTAGTAGCTTCTCCTAAAGTGATTTCCATAAAAGTGCCTCCCGCGGCCGAATCTAAAAGATTTCTAGAAGCAAAATTCAATCCGGCATAAATTTTTTGTATAATCATCCACAAATTCAAACCATGCGTAGGGCAATTACGTATCATTAATTTCATCCTCTCCCAAGCTTGTGCAACATGTTCATGATCAAGTTGCTTAAAATTCATAATGTCGTTTCTAAGAGAGATGATCTTAGCGGGAGGAAAATACTTAGAGATAAAAGCATCTTTGCACTTATTCCAAGAATCAATACTATTTTTCGGCAAAGATGAAAACCAAGCTTTAGCACGATCTCTAAGCGAAAAGGGAAATAGCTTCAATTTAAAAATATCATTGTCCACATCTTTCTTCTTTTGCATATCACACAAATCAACGAAGCTATTTAGATGGGTAGCGACATCTTCACTAGGAAGGCCAGCGAATTGATCTTTCATGACAAGATTCAACAAAGCAGCATTGATTTCACAAGATTCAGTATCGGTAAGAGGAGCAATTGGAGTGCTAAGGAAATCATTATTGTTGGTATTGGTAAAGTCACACAATTTGGTATTATCTTGAGCCATCGTGACAAGCAAGCAATCCAACACACGAGCAAACAAGAAGCAAGCGAAAAAGAAGCGAATGAAAAAGAGAGGGTGAATAAAACGGCAAGGGTGAAGTGGGGGAGAGGAAAATGAGAGGCAAATGGCAAATAATGTAATGCGAGAGATAAGGGTTTGTGATGGGTACTTGGTATGTTGACTTTTGCGTAGACTCCCCGGCAACGGCGCCAGAAATCCTTCTTGCTACCTCTTGAGCACTGCGTTGGTTTTCCCTCGAAGAGGAAAGGGTGATGCAGCAAAGTAGCGTAAGTATTTCCCTCAGTTTTTGAGAACCAAGGTATCAATCCAGTAGGAGGCCACGCACGAGTCCCTCGCACCTACACAAACAAATAAATCCTCGCAACCAATGCGATAAGGGGTTGTCAATCCCTACACGGTCACTTACGAGAGTGAGATCTGATAGATATGATAAGATAATATTTTTGGTATTTTTATGATAAAGATGCAAAGTAAAGAAAGTAAAATGAAAACGGCATCAGAAATAGCTTGTTGTCGGGAAATTAATATGATGGAAAATAGACCCGGGGGCCATAGGTTTCACTAGTGGCTTCTCTCATGAGCATAAATATTATGGTGGGTGAACAAATTACTGTTGAGCAATTGACAGAATTAGGCATAGTTATGAGAATATCTAGGTATGATCATGTATATAGGCATCACGTCCGAGACAAGTAGACCGACTCCTGCCTGCATCTACTACTATTACTCCACACATCGACCGCTATCCAGCATGCATCTAGAGTATTAAGTTCATAAGAACAGAGTAACACCTTAAGCAAGATGAAATGATGTAGAGGGATAAACTCATGCAATATGATATAAACCCCATCTTGTTATCCTCGATGGCAACAATACAATACGTGCCTTGCTGCCCCTACTGTCACTGGGAAAGGACACCGCAAGATTGAACCCAAAGCTAAGCACTTCTCCCATTGCAAGAAAGATCAATCTAGTAGGCCAAACCAACCTGATAATTCGAAGAGACTTGCAAAGATAACCAATCATACATAAGAGAATTCAGAGAAGATTCAAATATTGTTCATAGATAAACTTGATCATAAACCCACAATTCATCGGTCTCAACAAACACACCGCAAAAGAAGATTACATTGAATAGATCTCCACGAGAGTGGGGGAGAACATTGTATTGAGATCCAAAAAGAGAGAAGAAGCCATCTAGCTAATAACTATGGACCCGAAGGTCTGAGGTAAACTACTCACACATCATCGGAGAGGCTATGGTGTTGATGTAGAAGACCTCCGTGATCGATGCCCCCTCCGGCGGAGCTCTGAAATAGGCCCCAAGATGGGATCTCACGGGTACAGAAGGTTTCGGCGGTGGAATTAGGTTTTTGGCTCCGTATCTGGTAGTTTGGGGGTACGTAGGTACATATAGGAGGAAGGAGTACGTTGGTGGAGCAACAGGGGGCCCACGAGGGTGGAGGGCGCGCCCTGGGGGGTAGGCGCGCCCCCTACCTCGTGCCCTCCTGGTTGATGTCTTGACGTAGGGTCCAAGTCCTCTGGATCACGTTTGTTCCGAAAATCACGTTCCCAAAGGTTTCATTCCGTTTGGACTCCGTTTGATATTCTTTTTCTGCGAAACTCTGAAATAGGCCAAAAAACAGCAATTCTGGGCTGGGCCTTCGGTTAATAGATTAGTCCCAAAAATAATATAAAAGTGTATAATAAAGACCAATAATGTCCAAAACAGAATATAATATAGCATGGAACAATAAAAAATTATAGATACGTTGGAGACGTATCACCTATGGACGACACCACGCTGGAGATAGAACTGCACATAAGGTATTGCAATCCGGTTTTTATTGGCCTACTCTCTTCAAAGATGTGCGTAAGTTTGTCTTATCTTGTGATGAATGTCAAAGAATTGGTAATATTAGTAAACGTCAAGAAATGCCTATGAATTATTCACTCGTTATTGAACCATTTGATGTTTGGGGCTTTGATTACATGGGACCGTTTCCTTCCTCTAATGGGTATACACATATTTTAGTTGCTTTTGATTACGTTACTAAGTGGGTAGAAGCTATTCCAACTAGTAGTGCTGATCATAACACCTCTATTAAGATGCTTAAAGAAGTTATTTTTCCGAGGTTTGGAGTCCCTAGCTATTTAATGACTGATGGTGGTTCACATTTTATTCATGGTGCTTTTCGTAAAATGCTTGCTAAGTATGATGTTAATCATAGAATTGCATCCCCTTATCACCCACAGTCTAGTGGTCAAGTAGAATTGAGTAATAGAGAGCTCAAATTAATTTTGCAAAAGACTGTTAATAGATCTAGAAAGAATTGGTCCAAGAAACTTGATGATGCATTATGGGCCTATAGAACTACATATAAAAATCCTATGGGTATGTCTCCGTATAAAATGGTTTATGGAAAAGCATGTCACTTACCTCTCGAACTAGAACATAAGGCATATTGGGCCATTAAAGAGCTCAGTTATGATTTCAAACTTGCCGGTGAGAAGAGGCTTTTTGACATTAGCTCACTTGATGAATGGAGAAAAGTTAAAAGATGGCATGACAAAAGGATACAAAAGTGTGAGTTTAATGTAGGTGATTATGTGTTGCTATTCAACTCTCGTTTAAGATTTTTTGCAGGAAAGCTTCTCTCTAAATGGGAAGGTCCTTACGTTATCGAGGAGGTCTATCGTTCCGGTGCCATAAAAATTAACAACTTCGAAGGCACAAATCCACGGGTGGTAAACGGTCAAAGAATCAAACATTATATCTCAGGCAATCCTATAAACGTTGAAACCAATGTTATTTAAACCTTAACCCCGGAGGAATACATAAGGGACACTTTCCAGAACGTTTCAGACTCCGAAAAGGAATAGGTATGTGGTACGGTAACTAAACCGACTCCAAAACAGTTCTAATGCAATTTTTCTCCGTTTTGGAATATTTAAGAAAATAGGAAAATAAGAAGTAGTCCGGGAAGGACACGCGGCTTCCACGAGGGTGGAGGGCGCACCCTACCCCCTGGGTGCGCCCCCTGCCTCGTGGGCACCTCGTGTGCTCTCCGGACTCCGTTTTCTTGCACGATACTTCTTTTGGTCGGTAAAAATTCATTATATAATCTCCCGAAGGTTTTGACCACCGTACCACGCAAATATCCTCTGTCTTTGTTTCGAGCTATTTCTGTAGCAGGTTTGGAGCAAGATGTCATCTCAGGATTCCGACGGAAAGAGCTATGTCTCACATCTCGTTGCTGACCCAAAGACCTATGGGGATCTATCTCCTTGTGGTCGAACTACGGATGATGAAGAGGATGCTCATTTGATGAGGACCAACGATTCAAGTTCAGAGGAGGATGTCCCTCTACCTCAACCTGGGGATATGCACGTGAAGTTCAAGAAGTCTAGTCTTCCTAAGAGGGCTAAACTGTCTAACAACTGATCTATTCCTTCTCGTTTTCGGCAGAAAAGCAATGGAGATTTATGTGACAAAATCTTGAAGCTGGAAACGGAAGTCAATGATTCAAAGGAGGAAATTGCTCTTCTCAAATACAATATGAAAAATCTGAAGGCACAGTTAACTCCATCATCACCACCCCCGAAAAAGGAGACATAATCACAAGGGTATGGGCACTCCCCTTGGCAACTGCCAAGCTTGGGGGAGGTGCCCCGGTATCATATCACCATCACACTCCTATCTTTACCGTTTTTCTTAGTTCGATCCTTTTGGTAATATCTTGATCTAGTAGAATAAAGTTTTAGTTTTGAGTTTTGCCTTATGATCCTTTTATGTAATCGAGTCCGTGAGTTATATATAATAAAGATTAGTGTTGAGTCAAGGGCTTGATTATCTTGCTTTGATCTTGAAAGAAAAGAGAAAGAATAAAAAGAAGTAAAGAGATCATATTGACCTTATGGAGAGTAATGACTTCACATATAAAGAGTATGATGAATAAAAGTTGTTGAGAGTTGACAAACATAGTTTTGGTCATCATTGCAATTAATAGGAAGTAATAAAGAAAGAAAGGTTTTCACATATAAATACACTATCTTGGACATCTTTTATGATTGTGAGCACTCATTAAAGTATGACATGCTAAAGTGTTGATGTTGGACAAGGAAGACAACGTAATGGGTTATGTTTTCTTATATCCAAAATAAAGTATATTGTCAACGATCATCCAACATGTTGAGCTTGCCTTTCCCCCTCATGCTAGCCAAAATCTTTGCACCAAGTAGAGATACTACTTGTGCTTCCGAATACCCTTAAACCCATTTTTGCCATGAGAGTCCACCATATCTACCTATGGATTAAGTAAGATCCTTCAAGTAAGTTGTTATGTTGCTTGCAATAAAAATTGCTTTCTAAATATGTATGATTTATTAGTGTGGAGAAAATAAGCTTTATACGATCTTGTGATATGGAAGCAATAAAAGCGACGGACTGCATAATAAAGGTCCATATCACAAGTGGCAATATAAAGTGACGTTCTTTTGCATTAAGATTTCGTGCATCCAACCCTAAAAGCACATGACAACCTCTGCTTCCCTCTGCGAAGGGCCTATCTTTTGCTTTTACCTTATGCAAGAGTCATGGTGATCTTCACCTTTCCTTTTTACATTTTATTCTTTGGCAAGCACATTGTGTTGGAAAGATCCTGATACATATATATATATACATACATATATATATATATCCAATTGGATGTAAGTTAGCATGAATTATTATTGTTGACATTACCCTTGAGGTAAAAGGTTGGGAGGCAACATGTAGCGATCCGACCTCAGACGGTCAAATCTCTGTGTTCAGTGTCATCCCTGGATCGGTAATGCTGACACACACAGTACTCGAAGGATTTATAACAGAGTAGCAATCACACACTTATTACATCGAATGTCTCAAAAGAGAACTTATTACAGTAAATATTGCTTAAAGCCATCTAAATAAGATAACAACGGAAGGCTTGGAAGATAAAGTGAGTCCATCAACTCCGACGGCATAGCTGAGTGCATGACAAACGACCTGTGGCACCTTACTCGTCGTCTGAAAAGTCTGCAACATGATACGTTGCAGCCAGAAACGGGTCAGCACATGGAATATGCTGGCAATATAACACAGTAGAGCAATAAACAGATAAACGCTATCACTACATGCATATATGGCTGGTGGAGGCTCTATGGTTATAATGTTTTGCGAAAAGCCAATTTTCCCTACATCAAAGGAATATATCTTATTTATCTACCAAGTTGGTTGAAGATTATTGAGAAGGTTCTTCCAACTCAATCCCAATTAAAAGTTAACAACCCAACCAATTTAATTAAGTAAAGTGATGACATCAATATGATAATCCAAGTACCAGATACTCAAGATGTCCATAACCGGGGACACGGCTAGCCATGATTAGTTTGTACACTCTGCAGAGGTTTGCGCACATTTCCCCACAAGACTCGTTCTCCTCCGTTGGATTTCTCGCACTTCATGGTGTTTGAGAAATGGATGACTGAGACACAGTATTTCAGAAACATTAACTCTAACCCTGGGTAGACAGTACCAACCTACATCCCCTACATCTGCTAGCCTACCACTGGAAGAGGTCATGCAACTTACTCAACTATGCTAGAGCCCATAATAGCTTGTGGTTGCACACGGAAGTTTCTAGCATGAATGATCTTATGATCCCTTTGATCCTGGGTGGCGGACCGTAGGATGATCACATGGGTCCTCCGGGATATCCTAGGACAACACTGGATTCTCCAGGTGCCCACAAGCAATCCACCCAGATGTGTATTAAAGTTGCCACCTTAATTTGAACCATTAATTAACAAACTCACATCTGTCATGGATACACTCAAACCCAATCCACGTCTACGAGCATAGCATGGCAATATAAGCATAACGTAGAAGTAACTCCCAAGGGTTTGATAATAAAATAGGTAATAGGTTCTACCTCATCATCTACTTCCCAAACCCACATGTTAAGAGATCCTACTCATGCAATGTGTGATGGTTGAACTAATGCATAAAAACTGGGTATGAAAGGGTATGATCAATGTGTTACTTGCCTTGCTGACGATCCGCAAAACCTAGAGACTCGTAGTAGCACGCTTCGCACTTCGGGAATTCTATCGCAAACAAACAATAGCATACATAAGCAATCAAACAAATATGCACGGGTAAAACTCAAATAAGAAGATCTAAACAGAAAGTTTAACTGAAGAACTCCAGTTTGCAAAAAGAATCAAATCAAACGGAGCAACGAAACTCAAACTACGGAAGAAACAAGATCCGTTTACTAATCTAGACTAAAGTCAAATTTTACAGTACCAAAATCTTGTTCAAGTTGGTTAAACAGTAAGAGGGCTTCGAGACAAAGACCTAGGCGCTTGTTTCACCTGATTTGGATAAACGAGCGAAAAGATAAACTAAAACGAAGATTAGGGCAGAAATCACGATCGAAAATAATCGGGGAAAACCCTGGAAAAATAAAACAAGACGAACAGGCTAACGAACGAACGTTCGCTGTCTGCGGCTAACTGACGAACAGCGTTCGTTAAAATGAACGTACGGACGAACGTCCGCTAAACAAATAAACCGACGGAAAAACCGAACCGATTCTAAAAAACTAAACTAGGGTTTTTTTTAAACCGGGGTTTTTACCTAAAACCAAAAAAAACGAGCGATGGCCGGATCGGATCGGAACGGCGGCGGCTCCGGCGGGGCGGGGAGCTGCGGGCGACAGCGGGGAAGCGGCGGCGCGGCGCGGGCGACGGCGAGCGGCGGCGGCGGCTGCGGGCTGCTGCTGCTGCGTGCGGGAGGCGGGGCGAGGCGAGGTGGTGGAGGGCGGCGGCGGCTCGGCATATAAAGGGGGCGGGGCGGGGCCGGCTTGGGGGAGAGGCCAAGGGAGGCCGAGTCGGCCACGGCAGCCGGCGGCGCGTGCAGGAGGCGGAGTCCTCCCGGGGTCGTGGACGGCGCGGCGGAGTGGGCCGGCTGGGCTTTCGGCCGAGTCGATCCGAAGCAAATTAAAAAAAAAAACAGAATTCGCCGGAATAATCCTAGAAAATAAATAAAAATCTAAAAATAGCAAAAACAATTTTCACCGTCTAAATAGAATATTTAGAACAAAGTGAACATTTTCTTGGCCCTAAAGTGCGATTTTGAAAAATGCATATTTTTGCTAATTCAGATAAAATTGCAATAAAATCCAAATAAAATTATTTATTTGATTTTAATATTTTTCCTCCAATATTCCTTTTATTTTGGAGAAGCCATATTATCTCCTCTCATATATTTAATATGAAATATTTTCGGAGAGAAAAATAAAATTAAAACCAAAGTGATCCTTGTTTCGATATTTGATAAAATTCAAATATGAGAAACGTGAAATCCCCAACTCTCTCCATGGATCCTTGAGTTGCTTAGAATTTCTAGGATCATGAAACAAAATGCAATAAAATATGATATGCATGAATGACCTATGTATAACATTCAAAATTGAAAATTTGGGATGTTACAAACCTACCCCCCTTAAGATGAATCTCGTCCTCGAGATTCGGGTTGGCTAGAAAATAGGTGTGGGTGGTCTTTGCGTAGATCATCCTCTCGTTCCCAGGTGGCTTCATCCTCGGTATGGTGGCTCCACTGAACTTTGCAAAATTTGATAACCTTGCTGCGAGTAACTCGGCTAGCAAACTCGAGAATCTTGACTGGTTTCTCCTCATAGGTCAGATCACTATCCAACTGAATTGCTTCCAGGGGCACTGTATCTCTCAGAGGAATATCGACCATCTCTGGATGGCACTTCTTCAACTAGGAATCATGAAACACATCATGAACTCCTGACTATCCTTTGGGTAACTCCAATTTGTGGGCAACCTCTCCCATACGTTCCAAAACTCAGTATGGTCCTACAAATCTCGGAGCTAACTTTCCCTTAACTCCGAAATGTTTAACACCTCGTAGTGGTGACACATGGAGATATGCTCTGTCTCCGATTTCATAGACTACCTCCTTGCGTTTTGAATCTGCATAACTCTTCTGTCGGGACTGAGCTACCTTCAGTCTATCTTGAATCAGCTTAACCTTCTCTTCAGACTCCCTAATCAAATCTGGTCCAAACAACTGGCGGTCTCCAACTTCATCCCACATCAACGGTGTTCGGCATCTCCTTCCATACAAGGCTTCGAACGGTGCCATTTCAAACTGGCCTGGTAGCTATTGTTGTATGGGAACTCCGCGTAGGGCAGGTTGTCATCCCAACTAGATCCATAATCTAGCGCATAAGCTCTCAACATGTCCTCCAGAATCTGATTGACTCTCTCAGTCTGTCCATCGGTCTGCGGATGAAAAGATGTACTGAACTCTAGCCTGGTACCCAAAGTTTGATGAAGCTGGTGCCAAAACTTTGAAGTAAACTGTGTTCCTCTATCTGATACGATGGTCCTCGAAACTCCGTGCAGACATACGATATGGCAATATATATCTTGGCCAACTTCGCACTTGTATAGGTGGTCTTCAAGGAGATAAAGTGAGCCACTTTGGTCAAACGATCCACTACTACCCAGATAGAATCATATCCCGATCGGGTCCTGGGTAATCCGGTGATAAAATCCATGCCAAGCTTGTCCCACTTCCATTCGGGTATCGACATAGGCTGCAATAATCCTGCTGGCTTCTGATGTTCTGCCTTCACTCTCTGACATACATCACATACGGCTACATACTCAGCAATATCCTTCTTCATACCAGTCCACCAGAAACTCTCCTTCAAATCCAAATACATCTTGGTGGTTTCTGGGGTGTATCGAGTATGGTGAGTCATGTGCCCCCTAAAGTATTAACTTCCTGATCTCTGCACTATTGGGCACGTAGACACAGTCCTCAAACCACAAGGTGTCGTGCTCGTCCTCACGAAAACCTTTGGCTTTTCCTTTGCTCATTTTCTCCTTTATTTCAGCAATTTCTTTGTCTTCCTTCTGAGCTTCTCGGATCTTTTCCAATAATGTTGACTGAACATATAATGTTGCAGCAAAACCTCTAGTAACTATCTCCAAACGTAGCTCCCTGAGATCTTTTGCTAACTCCTTTGGCAATCCTTCGCTTTCGAGGGTATTGACGTAACTTTTCCGGCTCCAAGTGTCTGCTACGACATTGGCCTTGCATGGATGATAGTCCAACTTCATATCATAATCCTTTATGAGTTCCAACCATCTCCTCTGCCTGAGGTTCAACTCCTTCTGAGTAAAAATGTACTTCAAACTCTTGTGATCCGTGTACACATCACAACGATTTCCAATAAGAAAATGTCTCCAGGTCTTGAGGGCATGCACTACGGCTGCTAACTCCAAATCATGCGTGGCATAATTCAACTCATGCGGTCGAAGCTGTCGTGAGGCATAAGAAACAACCCTTCCGTCCTGCATAAGTACTCCTCCAAGTCCTAAACGAGATGCGTCGTAATACACTTGGAAATCCTTGCGTATATCCGGCAGAATCAGCACTGGGGCTGTAGTTAGACGTTTCTTCAACTCCTGGAAACTTGCTTCACATTCTTGAGTCCAATGGAACTTGGTGTCCTTCTTCAACAATGCCGTCATAGGCTTCGCAATCTTGGAGAAATTCTCAATAAATCTCCGATAGTATCCCGCGAGTCCAAGGAAACTGCAGATCTTTCCAACTGAGGTGGGTGCCAACCACTCAGTGACTGACTGAACCTTGGTAGGATCTACTGCTATACCTTCTCCCGATATAACATTTCCAAGAAATCCAACTTCCTTCAACCAAAACTCACATTTGCTGAACTTGGCATATAACTGATGGTCCCTGAGCTTCTCGAGAACTAAACGCAAATGTTCCTTGTGTTCCTCTTCATTCTTCGAGTATACCAAGATATCATTAATGAACACCACGACAAACTTATCCAAGAACTCCATGAACACCTTGTTCATCATACTCATGAAATAGGCAGGGGCATTAGTCAGTCCAAATGACATAACCGTATACTCATATAACCCGTACCTTGTGGTGAAAGCTGTTTTAGGTATATCTGTTTCTTGTATCTTCAGCTGGTGATAACCTGATCGCAGATCGATCTTCGAAAACACTTTAGCTCCTTGCAGCTGGTCAAACAAATCATTGATCATCGGCAGTGGGTACTTGTTCTTGATCGTCACTTCGCACGATAATCAACAACCATCCTCAATGATCCATCCTTCTTCTCAACCAAGAGCACTGGAGCTCCCCATGGTGATGAACTTCTTCGAATGTAACCTTTCTCCAACAACTCCTTAATTTGCTTCTTGATCTCTTCCAGATCATTTGCGGGCATCCGATATGGTCTCTTCGATATCGGTCCGGTGCCTGGCAATAGTTCTATCAAAAACTCGATATCTCGATCTGGCGGCATGCCTGGTTACTCCTCTAGGAATACATCCGGGTAATCCTTCACTACGGGCACTTCCTCCTGAACAACTCCCGTGAGAGAATTTACTTGGGCCCTCCTCGGCGCATGCCTGGATACATACTTGATCCGTTTTCCCTCCGGGGTGGTGAGTAGAATTGATCTACTAGCATAGTCAATGTTTCCTCCATACTTCGATAACCAATCCATTCCTAGTATCACATCCAATCCTTGTGACTCCAGAATTATTTGGTCTGAGGGGAAAACATGGCTACCAATGGTTAAGGGTATCCGATCGCACCATCGGCTAGCCATATACTCTACACCGGGTGAGCTCACTAGCAAGGGTGTCCTAAGGGCTAGGGTGGGTAACTTAAACTTTTCCAAAAATCCCCTTGAAATGTATGAATGCGATGCACCATTATCAAAAAGAACGAGAGCGGTAAATGACTTAACCAAAAACTTATCGATAACTGCATCAGGCTGCTCTTCAACATCTTCCATGTTCACGTGGTTCTCTTGTCCCCTGTTGAAAGGGTTGGGTTCTTCCCAGAGCTTCCATTGCCATTACCATTCTTTGCTTCAGAACATTCAGTGGCGTAATGTCCAGTCTTCCCGCACTTGAAACAAGTAATGTGACTTAGATCCTTCTTGGCGGGCGTTGCTGGGTTAGAGCGGTTCTGATTGCTGCCTGCTCCATTCCCGTTCCCATTCTTGGGGCCACTGTGGTTATGCGAACTACCTCCATTGTGGGTATGTCCTCCATGGTTATGGGCATATCCTCCCGAGTTCGGGGTGAAACGAGGCTTCTGCCGAGCTCCAGAATTGTACTTTCCTTGTCCATACTTCCTCTTGCGGCTCTCAATCTGCTGCTGCTTCCCTTCAATCATAAGAACCTTGTCTACCAGCTCCTGGTAGTTGTTAAATGTTGCCACCATCAACTGCATGCTCATCTCATCATTCAGCCCTTCCATAAACTTCTCCTGCTTCGCAGCATCTGTAGCCACATCATCAGGGGCATAACGAGATAGCTTTATAAACTCATCTACATACTGAGCCATAGTATGATTTCCCTGGCGCAAGTTGTGAAACTCACGCTTCTTCATGCTCATAGCTCCAGCTGAGACATGGGTTGTGCGGAATGCTTGCTGAAACTGATCCCAAGTGATATTGGCTATAGAGAAAGTGGTCGTGTAATTCTCCCACCATGAGGCTGCTGGTCCATCCAACTGATGTGCGAAAAAACAAACCTTCTCTACATCTGTGCAACCTGCGGTGGTCAACTCCCTTCCAATCCTGCGTAGCCAGTCATCCGCAACTATTGGCTCGGTGCTACTGGAAAACACCGGCGGCTGCAACCTCAGAAAACAGGCTAAGTTGTCAACTGGAGGTGGTGGTGGCGGGTTGTTGTTGTTGTTGTTGCCTTGGTTCTGGACTAATTGCTGTATCAAAGCATTCTGCTGCTGGATCAACTGGGTGATCTCAGGTGGGAAGACAATTCCGGTGTCACGTCTCGGAGGCATCTGATGGGTTTAGAGGGGAGAGATTATAATAGAAATGAGGTCTAGTGAGAAAGCACTACCCATATGCACATGAGACAAACACAATCATATCACACCAAATCAATTCAAGCAAGGGCATACAATCGGTCTAGAACTATCGTTACAAAAGTGCTCGGACTACTACTATACGCATGGGGGAATACTACTAGTCATGTGGTGGTCATCTAGAAATTTTGATCGGTGGAAGACTCCATGATATCCGCTCCAGCTTCATCTTCATAATCATCATCACTATCGTTGGGTTCGGAGTCGGTGTCGTCGATGACAATGTAGTCCTTTGGATGGTCGTCATCTCCTCCTGGCGCGGGGTCACCCATGAATACTCCTAGCTTCCTTGTCAGGTCGTCATTCTTCTCCACGAGTATCGTCATTTCCTCCTCATATCCATCGCGTGTAGACTTGAGTTCCTCTTCTAGCTCTGTGATCCTAGTCATCGCCTTCTTCGGATCTATCATGCCTACGCACATCTGATTCTCCTGGCGTCAAATGTGTTGGTTTAGCTCCTGGATGAACACTGCAATGGACCTGTCCCTCCTGGTGCTGACTATTTCCCATTGCTCATCTCGGCGCCCACATATTTGGTAGATAGTATCCTTGAGATCCTTGTGATAAACTTCGCCAATGCGTCCCATGGCGATGTGGGCTGCCATGCTCTTTCCTAGACTCCAGGTTGGTGCATCAAAGGAAAACTCTATGGGCTCAGTGACTGGCGTGAATGTCCTTCCGGGAACTTGAACTCGGATCATCCCTCGCTCTTCTTCTGGTAAAGTGGTGGTGTAGGTCCCGGTGAAGCTTGGTATTCCGATGTTCAGGTACCTAGTGACTTCCTTCAAGTGTCTCCCAAAAGGTGTGTTTTCATCCGGTTGTGCAAACTTGTTCCTTGAGTCCGCCATCCTAAGGAGTAGAAAATGGAGAGGAGTCAGAAATGAGTAGAGAAGAGTGACCTATGGCTCATCTTAGTGGTCGTGTCCTACATTCAGTGTATGCTCTGATACCATCTTGTAGCGATCCGACCTCAGACGGTCAAACCTCTGTGTTCAGTGTCATCCCTGGATCGGTAATGCTGACACACACAACACTCGAAGGATTTATAACAGAGTAGCAATCACACACTTATTACATCGAAGGCTTGGTAGATAAAGTGAGTCCATCAACTCCAACGGCATAGCTGAGTTCATGACAAACGACCTATGACACCTTACTCGTCGTCTGAAAAGTCTGCAACATGATACGTTGCAGCCCGAAATGGGCCAGCACATGGAATATGCTGGCAATATAACACAGTAGAGCAATAAACAGATAAACGCTATCACTACATGCATATATGGCTGGTGGAGGCTCTATGGTCATAATGTTTTGCGAAAAGCCAATTTTTCCCTACATCAAAGGAATATATCTTATTTATCTACCAAGTTGGTTGAAGATTATTGAGAAGGTTCCTCCAACTCAATCCCAATTAAAAGTTAACAACCCAACCAATTTAATTAAGTAAAGTGATGAGATCAATATGATAATCCAAGTACCAGATACTCAAGATGTCCATAACCGGGGACACGGCTAACCATGATTAGTTTGTACACTCTGCAGAGGTTTGCACACTTTTCCCCACAAGACTCGATCTCCTCCGTTGGATTTCTCGCACTTCATGGTGTTTGAGAAATGAATGACCGAGACACAGTCTTTCAAAAACATTAACTCTAACCTTGGGTAGACAGTACCAACCTACATCCCCTACATCTGCTAGCCTACCACTGGAAGAGGTCATGCAACTTACTCAGCTATGCTAGAGCCCATAATAGCTTGTGGCTGCACACGGAAGTTTCTAGCATGAATGATCTTATGATCCCTTTGAGCCTGGGTGGCGGACCGTAGGATGATCACACGGGTCCTCCGGGATATCCTAGGACAACACTCGATTCTCCAGGTGCCCACAAGCAATCCACCCAGATGTGTATTAAAGTTGCCACCTTAAGTTGAACCATTAATTAACAAACTCACATCTGTCATGGATACACTCAAACCCAATCCACGTCTACGAGCATAGCATGGCAATATAAGCATAATGTAGAAGTAACTCCCAAGGGTTTGATAATAAAACAGGTAATAGGTTCTACCTCATCATCTACTTCCCAAACCCACATGTTAAGAGATCATACTCATGCAATGTGTGAGGGTTGAAACTAATGCATAAAAACTGGGTATGAAAGGGTATGATCAATGTGTTACTTGCCTTGCTCGCGATCCGCAAAACCTAGAGACTCGTAGTAGCACGCTTCGCACTCCAGGAATTCTATCGCAAACAAACAATAGCATACATAAGCAATCAAACAAAGATGCACGGGTAAAACTCAAATAAGAAGATCTAGCCAGAAAGTTCAACTTAAGAACTCAAGTTTGCAAAAAGAATCAAATCAAACGGAGCAACGAAACTCAAACTACGGAAGAAAGAAGATCCGTTTACTAATCTGGACTAAAGTCAAATTTTATAGTACCAAAATCTTGTTCAAGTTGGTTAAACCAAAAGAGGGCTTCGAGATGAAGACCTAGGCGCTTGTTTCACCTGATTTGGATAAACGAGCGAAAGATAAACTAAAACGAAGATTAGGGCAGAAATCGCGATCGAAAATAATCGCGGAAAACCCTGGCAAAATAAAACGAGACGAACAGGCTAACGAACGAACGTTCGCTGTCTACGGCTAACTGAAGAACATCGTTCGTTAAAACGAACATACGGATGAACGTCCGCTAAACAAATAAACCGAAGCGATTCTAAAAAAACGAAACTAGGTTTTTGTTAAAAAACCCGGGGTTTTTACCTAAAACCGAAAAAAGCGAACGGCGGCCGGATCGGATCGGAACGGCGGCGGCTCCGGCGACGGCGGCTCTGGCGGGGCTTCCGGCGGGGCGGGGAGCTGCGGGCGACGGCGGGGAAGCAGTGGCGCGGCGCAGGCAGCGGCAGCGGCTGCGGGCTGTTGCTGCTGCTGCGTGCAGGAGGCGGGGCGAGGCGAGGTGGTGGAGGGCGGTGGCTCGGCATATAAAGGGGGCGGGGCGGGGCCGGCTTGGGGGAGGGGGCAAGGGAGGCCGAGTCGGCCACGGCAGCCGGTGGCGCGTGCGGGAGGCGGAGTCCTCCTGGGGTCGGGGACGGCGCGACGGAGTGGGCCGGCTGGGCTTTCGGCGCAGTCGGTCCGAAGCAAATAAAAAAAACAGAATTCGCTGAAAAAATCCTAGAAAATAAAATAAAAATCTAAAAATACCAAAACAAATTTTCGCCGTCTAAATAGAATATTTAGAACAACGTGAACATTTTCTTGGCCCTAAAATGCAATTTTGAGAATGCATATTTTTTTAATTCAAATAAAATCCAAATAAAATTATTTATTTGATTTTAATATTTTTCCTCCAATACTCCTTTTATTTTGGAGTCATATTATCTCCTCTCAGATATTTTAATATGAAATATTTTTGGAGAGAAAAATAAAATTAAAACCAAAGTGGTCCTTGTTTTGATATTTGATAAAATTCAAATATGAGAAACGTGAAATCCCCAACTCTCTCCGTGGGTCCTTGAGTTGCTTAGAATTTCGAGGATCGCGAAATGAAATGCAATAAAATATGATAGGCATGAATGACCTATGTATAACATTCAAATTAAAAATTTGGGATGTTACATAACACTATAAGCCCCTATCTTTCTTTGTGTCCGATTAAAACTCCATACCCATAAGTATTGCATGAGTGTTAGCAATTGTGAAAGACTATATGATAGTTGAGTATGTGGACTTGCTGAAAAGCTCTTATATTGACTATTTCCGATGTTATGATAAATTGCAATTGCTTCAACGACTGAGATTATAGTTTGTTGGTTCTCAATGAAGTTTCTGATTCATACTTGATGTTGTGAATAGATTATTACTTGAGCATAAGAAATAATAAGACAACATCCATATATGTTGCTGTTATAAGAATGATCATGATGCCCTCATGTCCGTATTTTATTTTATCGTCACCTCTATCTCTAAACATGTGGACATATTTATCGTTATCGGCTTCCGCTTGAGGACAAGCGAGGTCTAAGCTTGGGGGAGTTGATACGTCCATTTTGCATCATGCTTTTATATCGATATTTATTGCATTATGGGCTGTTATTACACGTTATGTCACAATACTTATGCCTATCTCTCTTATTTTACAAGGTTTACATGAAGAGGGAGAATGCCGGCGGATGGAATTCTGGGCTGGAAAAGGAGCAAATATTAAAGACCTATTCTGCACAGCTCCAAAAGTCCTGAAACTTCACGAAAGTTATTTTTGGAATTAATAAAAAATACTGGCAAAAGAATCCATCAAAGGGGGCCCACACCCTGGCCACGAGGGTGGGGGCGCGCCCCCTGCCTCGTGGGCCCCCTGGCAGGCCTCCGGTGTCCTTCTTCTGCTATATGAAGTCTTTCGTCCGAGAAAAAATCAGAAGCAAGCTTTCGGGAAGAAACTCCGCCGCCACGAGGCGGAACCAATCTAGGGCTTCGGCAGAGCTGTTCTGCTGGGGAAACTTCCCTCCGGGAGGTGGAAAGCATCGCCATCGTCATCACCAACGATCCTCTCATCGGGAGGGGGTCAATCTCCATCAACATCTTCACCAACACCATCTCCTCTCAAATCCTAGTTCATCTCTTGTATCCAATCTTTGTCCCAAAGCCTCAGATTGGTACCTGTGGGTTGCTAGTAGTGTTGATTACTCCTTGTAGTTGATGCTAGTTGGTTTATTTGGTGGAAGATCATATGTTCAGATCCTTTATGCATATTAATACCCCTCTGATTATGAACATGAATATGATTTGTGAGTAGTTACGTTTGTTCCTGAGGACATGGGAGAAGTCTTGCTATAAGTAGTCATGTGAATTTGGTATTCGTTCGATATTTTGATGAGATGTATGTTGTCTTTCCTCTAGTGGTGTTATGTGAACGTCGACTACATGACACTTCACCATTGTTTCGGCCTAGAGGAAGGCATTGGGAAGTAATAAGTAGATGATGGGTTGCTAGAGTGACAGAAGCTTAAACCCTAGTTTATGAGTTGCTTCGTAAGGGACTGATTTGGATCCATATGTTTCATGCTATGGTTAGGTTTACCTTAATACTTCTTTTGTAGTTGCGGATGCTTGCAATAGGGGTTAATCATAAGTGGGATGCTTGTCCAAGAAAGGGCAGTACCCAAGCATCGGTCCACCCACATACCAAATTATCAAAGTAACGAACGCGAATCATATGAGCGTGATGAAAACTAGCTTGACGATAATTCCCATGTGTCCTCGGGAGCGCTTTTCTCTATATAAGAGTTTGTCTAGGCTTGTCCTTTGCTACAAAAAGGATTGTGCCATCTTGCTGCACGTTATTTACTTTCATTACTTGTTTCCCGTTACAAATTACCTTATCAAAAAACTATCTGTTACCGATAATTTCAGTGCTTGCAGAGAATACCTTGCTGAAAACCGCTTATCATTTCCTTGTGCTCCTCGTTGGGTTCAACACTCTTAATTATCGAAAGGACTACGATAAATCCCCTATATTTGTGGGTCATCAGGCTGCCTCTTGCTCTACCGCCCATTCGGCCTTGGCAGCTTCAAATTCTGCCCACGTAGGTGTGAGGTCGCGAGCGGCGATGAACTCGGCACGGCGGGATGCCATCGCTTCCCTACCATTTTGTGTGCGGTCGTGGGCGGCGAGGAACTCGGCGGGCGGGATGCCATTGCTTCCTTACCGGCTATCGTGCGGCGCGCTGGCATGAACGACACTTGGTGACAGCTTTGTGGTGGAGTGGCCGGACAACCGTATAGTGCATTGGTTTGTCAAGAGCTCAAGGACAGAAGACGAAGGAAATTTGGATTCCCCTTCAATCCTGGTCATTTATTACCGAGTAAAATGCATTGGCGGTCATCGAACTTGTCTTGATAGCTCACTTTGATCATTGTATACGAGATATGGTGATTATATGGTCACTGGCTCAGCGTATAATTCCGTATTTGTCTGGTTGACCAGTCAAACAGTCCGCATGCGCCTCATCAGCTCGTGTTCTTTATCTGTCTATCTATGTGGGCCTACCTGTTAGTGGAGAAAGAAACAAAAACCAAAATTATGCGTATGTGAGGAATCAAACCACGGACTCGTCACTGCAACGCACACTCGTCAGCCAAATGAAAATGAAATACTTTGCATTAAATGCACAAACGGATTTTTTATATGATACGTGATGCACACATTAGCGCACACCGTCCATAGAGGCAAGTAGCAAGTACGCGTGCAGACACTCACGCTCACGCTGTTAAACCATGCTAATGCATGCACGTCGCCCTCTCAATCAAAGTCCTGCTCATGGCGCAACGCAAACGGCGAGCCCGTCACCTGCGCGCCCGGGCGATGCCTGACATTACTATTTAGACGTTTGCTGGAGGCCTCCGCGAACACCAAGCATGTATTCACCTGGCTCAACACCAACGGTCATACTCGTGACTCGGCGCCTTGCTCATGTATATCGTCCATCACAACGACAATCTATAAAACATCCTAGCTAGAGAGGGTACTATGGTATGGAGTATGTACTATCGTGAGCGACCAATCATAGTGCCACTGCACACGAGTGTGTGTCTGATCGATTCGTCCATTATTCGTAAGTTATGCATGGTTGTGTGGTGTTTAATGGTGGTCGTCGAAGGCTAGCTTGCGACAGGAGCGGTTGCATGGACGCCTAGTTGTCAATACGTGCCGCATACGCTTCAAAGGCTCGTCATCCATGAGTTCACATTTTACCAGCACGCCAGCGTCTGACCGCCCTGGCCTACCGAAACCCCTTCCATCGCTAGCGCGCGCTTCCCGCTTGAAACGGTCACCGTCTCTCCAGAACGTCAATGCCGCATTCACCGGACTTAACTGCAGGTGCAGTTGGTGTGTCACTGACATGCGGGCCAGATGCCCGTTGGGCCCACATGTCAGTGAACCAACGCACCTGCAGTTAAGTCACTGAAGCAGCGTCCGCATTCACGCCCGACGCGACCTCTCACTGGCGTCGGCATTGTAGCAGTGCGGCTGCCGAGAGAGCGCCACCCGCATGGCACCCCGCTGCAAGCGACTACTCCGCGTTAACGACACCACAGCCATCCTTTCGTCTGCCGCCCACATTAATGACACGCGGCTGCCGACGAACCTACTCCGGCACCAGCCATCCATCCGTCTGCCGCGGCTCATTGCCGTTCGCCCGCTATATTAACTTGAGCCCCAGCTCCCAGCCATAGCCAAAGACCCACATTCATTCTCCTCCGGTCCCTTCCTTCTCTCGGCACCACTCCAACCATGGCCTCCTGGCACTCCAAAGCTCTCTTGGACGTACTGTCGTAGGAGCAGACGAAGGACATCGGCGGCTCTGCTCCGGGCGCGCTCGAAAGTTCTCTTGGACGTATTGTCGCAGGAGCAGACGAAGGAGATCGCCGGCTCCCCCCGGCCGCCCTCCGCCGCCACGACCATGAAGCCGGCGCGCGTGCGCGGGTGCAGCCGACAGCGAGGAAGAGTAGTACACGATAGGTCGCCGCCGCTCTGGTCCCAGGAAGGCCACCACTCCTCCACTCAGTCGACGCCAAGCATGGTGGGATAAACATCGCGGCTAATTAGCCGCTTGACGACGACGTGGAGGCGGAAATCTTCAGAACCTTGTGCTCCGGGGGAGGAGGTTATCGAGGCGGATGACGAGGAAGCAAAGGCAATGGCCGGCTTTCTCGGGTTGATGGCCGGACATGGTGGTCGGGCTCCGGCGATTGTTTAGTTTAGGTTTACAGTAGGTTTTAGCACGGTTTGTGCGAAATATGTAATGAATTTTGTCCAGTTTATAGGAAAAGTTTTTAAAATGTAATGAATTTCATCCAGTTAATTTGAAATTTGCTTTGTTTGCACGAATTTAGTTTGGTTAGTTCATATAGTTGTCGAAAGGTATGTGGGCAGCATTGGATGGCATCCATCAGTGTCCTCGGATAGATGCCGGTGTAAATTTGTGGGCCAGCGCCGGAGATGCCCTAACTATCATGCTATAATCACTAACGGTGCTCCATTATTTCGCATGGAACAGTTATCCCTCGATCAAAATCAGATCCGCCGTGTTTCGCATTCCTCCCACGTAAGAGTGTAGACTCTTGCTTACATAAAAATGGAGCAAGTGGACGGCACTGTAGCACGTCATATCAGTCAAACTAGCCCGCCTAACGCGCGGGAAAGCACCGCCCTCGTCATTTTGTTCTGGATTTCTATCGATCGATCGCATGAAAATGTTACGCTTTGCAAGTTCAAAAGGAAAAGGTGGCACACTTATGACTCGTACGTGTCGCACCCCGACAGTCCGGCTCGCGCGCCGCTCACCAAAGGGGACACGCGTTGTCTTGCATTTTCACTGACATGTGGGACTGCAATTGAATAAACCGTCGATAGGCGAAATCTAATCGCTCAGCGAGCGTCGGCTGAGAAGAGAGAAACGGGGGAGGGAGAAGAGATCGCCCGCCCACCGTGCACGGACTCCAAGAAATATATGGTGATAACGTGAGGTGGGCCATGCGGGAGTCCGAACCGCTTCCAAGCCCGCTTCTGACTGCCCTGGCCCACCAGACCCCCCCCCCCCACGCGCGCGCTCCCCCCTCAGACGCCAGCTGCCCGCATTCATAGCAAGTAGTACCAGTAAAATACTGGGCTATAAGCCCGCTATGTGGAGGAGAGAGAGGCATTGACAAAGTCAAGGAGTGGGCTCTGCAAGAGCCCATCTCTACACATGCTCCTAGGTATAAAAAAACTAATTCTAAAAAAGAGGCATAAAAAACAATTGTGTCTAAAAAAGGTAAAAAACATTTGAGAGGAAATAGATAGAGAGAAAGTGAGAAAAAGTTGTAACCTTAAAGCCAAACTTATAGTCAACACTATGGTAGTATTACATGAGGAAGGAGGGAGTGGTGCACATGCCAAGTTCACTGGGCTGCCGTGTTTCACACTCCTCCATCGTAACAGTGGAGACAATAGCTTTCATCAAAAAAAACAATGAATACTCGTTGCTCGTCTTCTATATCGAAAAGAATACTTTCATTCCTCCCACGTAAGAGTGTAGACTCTTGCTTACATAAAAATGGAGCAAGTGGACGGCACTGTAGCACGTCATATCACTCAAACTAGCCCGCCTAACGCGCGGGAAAGCACCGCCCTCGTCATTTTGTTCTGGATTTCTATCGATCGATCGCATGAAAATGTTACGCTTTGCAAGTTCAAAAGGAAAAGGCGGCACACTTACGACTCGTACGCGTCGCGTTCGCGTCGCACCCCCGACAGTCCGGCTCGCGCGCCGCTCACCAAAGGGGACACGCGTTGTCTTGCATTTTCACTGACATGTGGGACTGCAATTGAATAAACCATCGATAGCCGAAATCTAATCGCTCGACGGGCGTCGGCTGAGAAGAGACAGACGGGGGAGGGAGAAGAGATCGCCCGCCCGCCGTGCATGGGCTCCAAGAAATATATGGTGATAATGTGAGGTGGGCCATGCGGGAGTCCGGACCGCTTCCAAGCCCGCTTTTGACTGCCCTGGCCCACCAGAACCCCCCTGCACTCCCCCCTCAGACGCCAGCTGCCCGCATTCATAGCAAGTAGTACCAGTAAAATACTGGGCTATAAGCCCGCTTATGTGGAGGAGAGAGAGAGGCATTGACAAAGTCAAGGAGTGGGCTCTGCAAGAGCACGTCTCTACACATGCTCCTAGGTATAAAAAACTAATTCTAAAAAAGAGGCATAAAAAACAATTGTGTCTAAAAAAGGTAAAAAATATTTGAGAGGAAATAGATAGAGAGAATGTGAGAAAAAGTTGTAACCTTAAAGCCAAACTTATAGTCAACACTATGGTAGTATTATATGAGGTAGGAGGGAGTGGTGCACATGCCAAGATCACTGGGCTGCCGTGTTTCACACTCCTCCGTTGTAACAGTGGAGACAATAGCTTTCATCAAAAATAAACAATGAATACTCGTTGCTCGTCCTCTATATCGGAAAGAATACTTTCATTCACCGACATGTGGGATGTCGACCATCATGGTCCACCTGCCATGCACAAAATTATCCTGGTCCACCCCGGTCGTAGGGCAGGCCCAACCTTTCCCACTGTAAGTGGTCGGACGAAGGAACCATCATAACTTCATTGAATTATGCTTCTTCAAGAAAACTTACTGTACCCGCAATACTGCTACCACACGCGAAGACTGGACGGCACTGTACCACGTCATATCACTGAAACCCACTAGGCCAAACTAGCCCACCTAGGATTTTACTCCCTCCGTTTCAAAGTTAGTAGTACAAAGTTGAGCCATCTATTTTGGAACAGAGGGAGTACGTCTCTGTACTGCTATGATTTTGTGTTGTACATCTTTGTACTTTTGCTACGATATTCCTATCCTATGAACCAAATGAGGCCTGAATGTATCCGTGTCGACTATTGTCTGATCGATCGCTATGCCTACAATTTTAGGAGCTTGGGCTATTGGCCGATCGACGACGGATCAGTATAAGCGTACCACGAGCTCATCAGCCCTAACGTTTCTCTTCGGTGAGTGTTTTGTAAGTACTATTGCTCGCATAGTAGCTAGCCTACTAACACCAAGAATCATCAAACGAGCCCTGATGATATGATAAATAGTTCAAACTTATATCTAAGCATGCCATATATTACATCAAAAGCTGGTGAGGATACATCTATTTCCATAACTCGGAGAGGGTTCGCATGATTCACTATCAAACAAAAGTAGCAAGTACCGCCCATACAAGACAGTGCACTAGCCCTAAGATGGTTTGATAACACACATCGTTCTGGTAATTACACACAATGCAAACTACCCTAAAGGATTAGCGCGACCAACTATTTCTTGTCATCGATCTCTCGGGCAATGACCACAGCACGGACAGCGACATGGGAATCGATCTCTAGGGCGTGATAACCCACAAGTATAGGGGATCGTTTGTAGCCTTCTTCGGTAAATAAGAGTGTTGAACCCAATGAGGAGCTAAAAGTAGAACACATATTCCCTCAAGTTCTATCGACCACCAATACAACTCTACGCACACTTGACGTTTGCTTTACCGGAAACAAGTATGAAACTAGAAGTACTTTGTAGGTGTGATAGGATAGGTTTGCAAGATAATAAAGAACACGTAAATAAAATCTAGGGGCTGTTTAGATAAAGACACAACTAAGTTAGTTTTAGTAGAGAGTTTTTGTCAACAAGAAAGTCATTTGTCCCTAGGTAATCGATAACAAGTACTGGTAATCATTCTTGTAATTTTATACGAGGGAGAGGCATGAGCTAACATACTTTGTCTACTTGGATCATATGCACTTATGATTGGACCCCTAGCAAGCATCCACAACTACAAAAGATCATTAAGGTCGTGAAACCCAACCATAGCATTAAGTATCAAGTCCTCTTTACTCCCATATGCCATAACCCACTTATCCGCGTTTGGGCTGCTGTCATCCCCCGCAACATTGACAATAAGCAAACCATGGACATATCGCAACACCCTACAAAGGGGGCCCCTCACGTTTGTGCGAGAACGGAGGGCACCGTAGGACAGCACCATAAATAAAATATACAATCATACCAACCAAGATCACGATTAACCCACAGGACAAAACGGATCTACTCAAACATCATAGGATAACCATAGATCATTGGGAAATAATATATGGAGTTGAGCACCATGTTTAAGTAGAGATTATAGCAGGGAGAAGGGGTGTTACATTGCTGCATAGAGGGGGAGAAAGTTGGTGTTGACAGTAGCAAGATTGTTGGTGTAGATCGCCATCACGATCCTAGCCCCGGCGGCACTCCGGCGCCACCGGGGGAGAGGGGGAGAGACCCACCTCCTTCTTCTTCTTCATTGGCCTCCCCCCTAGATGGGAGGAGAGTTCCCCCTCTGGTCCATGGCCTCCATGGTGCCGGAGGGGCGGGAGCCCCTTCGAGATTGGATCTCCCTCTCTGTTCTCTTTTGTTTCGCGTTCTCCAGATCTGGCCGAAAACCGTTTCTTATATTCCCGGAGATCCGTAACTTCGATTGAGCTAAGATTTTAACACGATTTTTTCCGGATATAAGCTTCCTTGCGCCCGAAGTAGAGCCCCAACCGACGTACGAGGTGAGCACAACCCACCACGGCACGCCTGGCTCAGGGGTGGTGCCGTGGTGTCTTGTGCCCTATGTGGGCCTCCGTTTTCGGTGATTCCAACTCCCAAAAATCACATATATATTCCAAAATAATTCTCCGTGAAATTTTATTGCATTTGGACTTCGTTTGATATGGATTTTCTGCGATACAAAAAACATGCAAAAACAGGAATTAGCACTGGATCAATAGGTTAGTCCAATAAATCATATAAAAAGGTGCCAAAAATATGTAAAAGTTGTATAATATTGGCATGAAACAATCAAAAATTATAGATACGGCGGAGACATATCAGCAACCCAAAGCTTAATTCCTGCTCGTCCTCGAGTAGGTAAATGATAAAAAAGATAATTTTTGATGTGGAATGCTACCTAGCATAAACTTGATCATATATCTAATCATGGCATGAATATTAAGACATAAGTGATTCAAAGCAATAGTCTATAATTTGACATAAAGACATCAATACTCAGGCATCCCAATAAACAATCATGTCTTTCAAAATATCAATGTTAAAGAAAGTTCTCCCTACAAAATCATATAGTCTTGTCATGCCCTGTCTTCTTAACACAAAGTATGTATCATGCACAACCCCGATGACAAGCCGAGCAATTGGTTCATACTTTTTAACGCGCTTCAGCTTTTTCAACCCTCATGCAAAACATGAGCGCAAGCCATGGATATAGCACTACGGGTGGAATAGAGTATGATGATAGGGGTAAATATAAAGAAGACAAAAAAGTAAGAAAGTCTCACACCGACGCAGCTAACCAACGGGCTATGGAGATGCCCATCAATTGATATCAACGTGAGGAGTAGGGATTGCGATGCAACGAATGCACTAAGAGCTATAAGTGTATGAAAGCTCAATATGAAAACTAAGTGGGTGTGCATCTAATCCTATAATGAAAAATTCCCACTAGTATATGAAAGTAACAACATAGGAGACTCTCCATATGAAAAACATGGTGCTACTTTGAAGCACAAGTGTGGTAAAGGATACTAACAATGCCCCTTCTCTCTTTGTTTATTTTTTTTTCTTTTTTTCTCTCTTTTTTTTCTTTTTTTCTTTTTTTCTTTTTTTCTTTTTTTTCTTTTTTTATTTTTATTTTTCTTTTTCTTTTTCTCTCATTGTCCGGAGTCTCATCCTGACTTGTGGGGCAATCATAGTCTCCATCATCCTTTCCTCACTGGGGCACTGCTCTAAAAATGAATAATGATGATCATCACACTTCTATTTACTTATAACTCAAAAGAAATAAAAATTACAACTCGATACCTATGACAAAGTATGACTGTATATGAATGCCTCTGGCAATGTACCAGGATGTGCAATGATCTAGCGTAACATGTATGAAAAATGATAAACGATGGCTGAGACACAACTACTTTGTCAGCTATATGATCATGCAAAGCAATATGACAATGAATGCTCAAGTCATCAAATGGAAGCGGTGGAAGTTGCATGGCAATATATCTCGGAATGGCCATGGAAAAGCCATAATAGGTAGGTATGGTGGCTGTTTTGAGGAAGATATAATAAGGCTTATGTGTGATAGAGCATATCATATCACAGGGTTTGGATGCACCTACGAAGTTTGCACCACGTCTCGAGGTGAGAAAGGGCAATGCACGGTACCGTAGAGGCTAGCAAATTGCGGAAAGGTAAGAGTGCGTATAATCCATGGACTCACATTAGTCATAAAGAACTCATATACTTATTGCAAAATTTTATTAGCCCTCGAAGCAAAGTACTACTACGCATGCCCCTAGGGGGATAGATTGGTAGGAAAAGACCATCACTCCTTCCCGACCGCCACTCATAAGGAAGACAATCAATAATAAATCATGCTCCAACATCATAGCATAACGAGACACTATACGTGCATGCTTCGGGGATCACAAACCTTAACACCAATATTCTTACTAAACACAACCATTTACTAGTACCTCCCACATATTCCATCTCTATATCACAAAACTATTCCAAGGAATCAAACATATCATATTCAGTGATCCATAAGTTTTATGTAGGATTTTATGACTAACCATGCAATTGACCAATTCCTTTATGGCTCTCTAAATAAATATAAGTGAAGCATGAGAGTTTAATTCTTTCTACAAAAGATCATGCTCTAACAAATATAAGTGAATCAAAAGAGCATTCTTCAAACAACTATTTTCTATGTGAAGAGAAACAGGCAATCCAAACTTCAAATGATATAAGTGAAGCACATGAAGCATTCTAAAAAGCCATACTCAAAAGATATAAGTGAAGTACAATGAGCATTCTATAAATCAACCATGTACTATCTCGTACTAGCATGGTGCATAAAATAAAAATGAAAACTAAAAGCAAAACATGCTCCAAGATTTGCACATATCACATGAACGAAACGAAACCGAAAACATACCGATACTTGTTGAAGAAAAAGATGGGATGCCTTCCGGGGCATCCCCAAGCTTAGACGCTTGAGTCTCCTTGAATATTTACTTGGGGTGCCTTGGGCATCCCCAAGCTTGAGCTCTTGCCTCTCCTCCTTCTCCTCATATCGAAACCTCCTCGATCTTTGATCACTTCATCCACACAAAACTCAATAGAAAGTTCGGTAAGATCCGTTAGTATAATAAAGCAAATCGCTACTCTAAGTACTGTTGCAAACCAATTCATATTTTTTTGCATTGTAGCTACTGTAATATAAATTTTCCATGGCTTAATCCACTGATAGAAATCGATAGTTTCATCAAAACAAGCAAACAATGCATCAAAAACAGAATATGTCTTAAACAAGACAGTCTGTAGTAATCTGAACATTCACCATATCTCTGGTACTCCAAAAATTCTGAAACAATTAGGAAACATAAACAATTTGTATAGAAAGACAGTTCAAAAAGTTTCAGAACCGTTTGATGTTCCAGTAAAAAAATGTAAAATCACGCACTACAGCCAAAGTTTCTGTTTTGCACCGCACAAACCAACAAGCAATGTAAACCTCCTAAAGGCAAACCTTGGCACATTATTTTTATAATACAAAGGAATTGTACAAGGGGATAATTATTTTTGTGAGAATCTTCATGAAAAATTCTACATTGTTTCCATGAGCATGAACACAAGTGTTCAAGGTCGACCCTCACTTCTCCAATGCATAACTTCCAATCGCTTCTCTTTTGTGAAAAAGTTTTTAAGTTCCCCTCTATATTTTTTGTTTTTAAACTTTATAAAAGCACTCAACAAAAATAAATGACTCTCTAAAACTTCCGGGTTGTCTCCCTGGCAGCGCTTTCTTTAAAGCCATTAAGCTAGGCATAAAGTGCTCAAGTAATGAATCCACCCGGATCCCAAGGTATATCAAAGCCAATTTGAATCAACAATGATTTAGCATTTAGTAGTAAGCACAAAGCAACATATATCATGCAATGACGAAGTCTAACTCTCTTCCTATGCATCGGCATGTCATACAAAAACAATTCACGAACATCAAGTAAAGGTCAATACATAGCATAAGCAGTTTCTTGCAATTTTATCGTGTTGTAAACATAGAGAGGTGGAGATATAGTTCCTATCTCATAATAATTGCAAGTAGGAGCAGCAAGCACATGCATATTACATTCATAAAAAATTATCATGTGCAACGGTAAAAGGCAACCAATCGATATAATCCTTAATAAGAGCAAACTTCTCCGATATAGTGTAGTTTGGAGAATTCAAAAAGATAATAGGACTATCATGTGTGGGTGCAATAGCAACAATTTCATGTTTAACAAAAGGAACAATAGCAAGTTCATCTCCATAAGCATAATTCATATTGGCATCATGGCCACAAGCATGGCAAGCATCAAGTTCATCAAAAAGGGATATTTCAAATGAATCAACGGGATCATAGCAATTATCATAGCATTCATCCTTCGGTAAGCACGAAGGGACATTAAACAAAGTATGAGTTGGAGGGTTACTCTCATTATAAGGTGGGCACGGGTAGCTAATCCATTCTTCCTCCTTTTGTTCTTCGCTCTCCTCATCATCTTTTTCATCCAATGAGCTCACAGCTTCATCAATTCCTTCTTCCATAGATTCCTGCAAAATATTAGTCTCTTCTCGGACAGCAGAGATTTTCTTAATAAATTTATCAATATCGGAATTATATTTATAATTATCATAGCAATATTTAAGGATGGCAAAATTTTCGGGTCTATAAACATCATCATCAAAAGCTTCATACTTTTCAAACAAAGATTCAATTTCATAAGCACCCTTAAAAGCAACAAATTCTTCTATGTGTTCCACATCATAGTAATCATATATACCATTAGCATAAGAAGCCAAGGTTTCATTATCATTAAATTCACATGAAAAGGGAAGGTGTGGAGCCTTCATCCTAGAGCAACAAGTATAATCATATCTCAAGCATAAATCCCGAGTATACCAATGCAACATATAAATTTGATCCCATAAAAGTTTCCCTTTTTGTGTCAACCGATAATCCCTGAAGTATTCACGTTGATCCAACGTTACTTCCATTATATAGTTGAATGGGGTTTTCTAAGGATTATCAAAGTAGTGCATAATATCTTTTACATAACGAGCATCGAGGGTTTAAGGAGATTCCCCATCTCCATGAGTAGCAAGTACAACTAATTTTTTTGGTGTTTCGTGTTCCATATCCATAACTAAAGATAGAGAACAACATAGAATAGAAAATAAAAACTACTTAGTGATAAAGCAAACAAGCACACACGAGAATATTCACCCCACGCTATTGCTCCCCGGCAACGGCGCCAGAAAAAGGTCTTGATAACCCACAAGTATAGGGGATCGTTTTTAGCCTTCTTCGATAAATAAGAGTGTCGAACCGAACCAGGAGCTAAAGGTAGAACAAATATTCCCTCAAGTTCCATCGACCACCGATACAACTCTACGTACACTTGACGTTCGCTTTACCGGAAAAAAGTATGAAACTAGAAGTACTTTGTAGGTGTGATAGGATAGGTTTGCAAGATAATAAAGAGCACATAAATAAAACCTAGGGGCTGTTTAGATAAAGACACAACTAAGTTAGTTTTAGTAGAGAGCTTTGGTCAACAAGAAAGTCATTTGTCCCTAGGTACTCGATAACAAGTACCGGTAATCATTCTTGTAATTTTATATGAGGGAGAGGCATGAGCTAACATACTTTCTCTACTTGGATCATATGCACTTATGATTGGACCCCTAGCAAGCATCCACAACTACTAAAGATCATTAAGGTCGTGAAACCCAACCATAGCATTAAGTATCAAGTCCTCTTTACTCCCATACGCCATAACCCACTTATCCGCATTTGGGCTGCAGTCATCCCCCGCAACACTAACAATAAGCAAACCATGAACATATTGCAACACCCTACAAAGGGGCCCCTCACGTTTGCGCGAGAACGGAGGGCACTGTAGGACAACACCATAAATAAAATATACAATCATACCAACCAAGATCACGATTAACCAACAGGACAAAACGGATCTACTCAAACATCATAGGATAACCATAGATCATTGGGAAATAATATATGGAGTTGAGCACCATGTTTAAGTAGAGATTACAGCGGGGAGAAGTGGTGTTACACCGCTGCATAGAGGGGGAGAAAGTTGGTGTTGACGGTAGCAAGATTGTTGGTGTAGATCGCCGTCACGATCCTAGCCACGGCGGCACTCCGGCGCCACCGGGAGAGAGGGGGAGAGAGCCCCCCTCCTTCTTCTTCTTCCTTGGCCTCCCCCTAGATTGGAGGAGAGTTCCCCCTCTGGTCCATGGCCTCCATGGCATCTATGGAGTGTACTAGCAACGAGCGGAAAGGAGTGCATCTACATACCCTTGTAGATCATGAGTGGAAGCGTTCCAATGAACGTGGATGACGGAGTCGTACTCGCCGTGATCCAAATCACCGATGACCGAGTGCCGAACGGACGGCACCTCCGCGTTCAACACACGTATGGTGCAGCGACGTCTCCTCCTTCTTGATTCAGCAAGGGGGGAGGAGAGGTTGATGGAGATCCAGCAGCATGACGGCGTGGTGGTGGATGTAGCGGGTCTCCGGCAGGGCTTCGCCGAGCTTCTGCGAGAGAGAGAGAGAGGTGTTGCAGGGGGAGAGGGAGGCGCCCAAGGCTGTAAGTTCTGCCCTCCCTCCCCCCTTTATATAGGCCCCCTGGGAAGGGGGGGCGGCGGCCAAAGCCCATCTAGGGCAAGGGGCGGCGGCCAGGGGGGTGCCTTGCCCCCCAAGGCAAGTGGGAAACCCCCCCACCCTAGGGTTTGCAACCCTAGGCGCAGGGGGAAAGGCCCATGGGGGGCGCCCAGCCCACTAGGGGCTGGCTACCTTCCCACTTCAGCCAACGGGGCCCTCCGGGATAGGTGGCCCCACCCGGTGGACCCCCGGGACCCTTCCGGTGGTCCCGGTACAATACCGGTAACCCCCGAAACTTTCCCGGTGGCCGAAACTTGACTTCCTATATATAATTCTTCACCTCCGGACCATTCCGGAACCTCTCATGACGTCCGGGATCTCATCCGGGACTCCGAACAACTTTCGGGTTTCCGCATACACATATCTCTACAACCCTAGCGTCACCGAACCTTAAGTGTGTAGACCCTACGGGTTCGGGAGACATGCAGACATGACCGAGACGCCTCTCCGGTCAATAATCAACAGCGGGATCTGGATACCCATGTTGGCTCCCACATGTTCCACGATGATCTCATCGGATGAACCACGGTGTCGAGGATTCAATCAATCCCGTATGCAATTCCCTTTGTCAATCGGTATGTTACTTGCCCGAGATTCGATCGTCGGTATCCCAATACCTTGTTCAATCTCGTTACCGGCAAGTCTCTTTACTCGTACCGCAATGCATGATCCCGTGACTAATGCCTTAGTCACATTGAGCTCATTATGATGATGCATTACCGAGTGGGCCCAGAGATACCTCTCCGTCACACAGAGTGACAAATCCCAGTCTCGATCCGTGCCAACCCAACAGACACTTTCGGAGATACCCGTAGTGTACCTTTATAGTCACCCAGTTACGTTGTGACGTTTGGCACACCCAAAGCACTCCTACGGTATCCGGGAGTTGCACGATCTCAGGGTCTAAGGAAAAGATACTTGACATTGGAAAAGCTCTAGCAAACGAAACTACACGATCTTTTATGCTATGCTTAGGATTGGGTCTTGTCCATCACATCATTCTCCTAAGGATGTGATCCCGTTATCAATGACATCCAATGTCCATAGCCAGGAAACCATGACTATCTGTTGATCAACGAGCTAGTCAACTAGAGGCTTACTAGGGACACGTTGTGGTCTATGTATTCACACATGTATTACGATTTCAGGACAATACAATTATAGCATGAACAATAGACGATTATCATGAACAAAGAACTATAATAATAACCATTTATTATTGCCTCTAGGGCATATTTCCAACAGTCTCCCACTTGCACTAGAGTCAATAATCTAGTTACATTGTGATGAATCGAACACCCATTGCGTCCTGGTGTTGATCATGTTTTGCCCTAGGGAGAGGTTTAGTCAACGGATCTGCTACATTCAGGTCCGTATGTACTTTACAAATATCTATGTCTCCATTTTGAACACTTTCAGGAATGGAGTTGAAGCGACGCTTGATATGCCTGGTCTTCCTGTGAAACCTGGGCTCCTTCGCAAGGGCAATAGCTCCAGTGTTGTCACAGAAGAGAGTCATCGGGCCCGACGCATTGGGAATCACCCCTAGGTCGGTAATGAACTCCTTCATCCAGACTGCTTCCTGTGCTGCCTCCGAGGCTGCCATGTACTCCGCTTCACATGTAGATCCCGCCACGACGCTTTGCTTGCAACTGCACCATCTTACTGCTCCTCCATTCAAAATATACACGTATCCGGTTTGTGACTTCGAGTCATCCAGATCTGTGTCGAAGCTAGCGTCGACGTAACCCTTTACGACGAGCTCTTCGTCACCTCCATAAACGAGAAACATATCCTTAGTCCTTTTCAGGTACTTTAGGATATTCTTGACCGCTGTCCAGTGTTCCATGCCGGGATTACTTTGGTACCTTCCTACCAAACTTACGGCAAGGTTTACATCAGGTCTGGTACACAGCATGGCATACATAATAGACCCTATGGCCGAGGCATAGGGGATGACACTCATCTTTTCTATATCTTCTGCCGTGGTCGGGCATTGAGCCTTGCTCAATTGCACACCTTGCAATACAGGCAAGAACCCCTTCTTGGACTGATCCATACTGAACTTCTTCAATATCTTGTCAAGGTATGTACTCTGTGAAAGACCAATGAGGCGTCTTGATCTATCTCTATAGATCTTGATGCCTAATATATAAGCAGCTTCTCCAAGGTCCTTCATTGAAAAACATTTATTCAAATAGGCCTTTATACTTTCCAAGAATTCTATATCATTTCCCATCAATAGTATGTCATCCACATATAATATGAGAAATGCTACAGAGCTCCCACTCACTTTCTTGTAAACACAGGCTTCTCCATAAGTCTGTGTAAACCCAAACGCTTTGATCATCTCATCAAAGCGAATGTTCCAACTCGGAGATGCTTGCACCAGCCCATAGATCGAGCGCTGGAGCTTGCATACTTTGTTAGCATTCTCAGGATCGACAAAACCTTCCGGCTGCATCATATACAACTCTTCCTTAAGGAAGCCATTAAGGAATGCCGTTTTGACGTCCATCTGCCATATCTCATAATCATAGTATGCGGCAATTGCTAACATGATTCGGACGGACTTCAGCTTCGCTACGGGTGAGAAAGTCTCATCGTAGTCAACCCCTTGAACTTGTCGATAACCCTTAGCGACAAGTCGAGCTTTGTAGATGGTCACATTACCATCTGCGTCCATCTTCTTCTTAAAGATCCATTTGTTTTCTATGGCTCGCCGCTCATCGGGCAAGTCAGTCAAAGTGTAACACCCTGGGAATCATGCTACAGTAACTCCCTGTGATTAAGCTAATCATGTTGCTAAACAGGGCTTGATCACATTTGAATCACCTTCCTTTCTAACTCCTAGTTCAAATCTCAAACATAATTAAAGTGGAAAATAAAAGTTTTCAAAAATTCAAACAGAAATGTTCAGTGGGTGCCAAATATTACACTGGTAATTATGGTGGAGAAAACACATTTTTATAAAATATCTAAATACTTTTAAATGAAATAAACAGAAAAGGAAATAAACAAATAAAAGAAAAGGCAAAACAAAACAGAAAACAGAACAAAAAGAAGAAGAACAAAAGCCCCCCCACTGGACCTGGCCCAACTGGGCCACCCCAGGCCCAGCCGGCCGGCCCAAACCCCCCTCACCTTATCCCCTGCCCCCCCCCCACCGACAGCCTCACCACTCGCTCCCCCCCCGAAATATCTCACCTCCCTCCCCCCCGATCTGGATCGAGGAGGAGGCCGTCGCCGTCGCGCTCAACCCCGCGCCCTCGCCTCGCCGGAGCACTGCCTCGCCGGCCTGCCTCCTCCTCCTCGCCGGCCTGCGCCTCGACACCGCATCGCCGTCGCCCCCGTCTCCCCCTCGACCCCCATTGCCGTGACCCTGCATCCCTCGGTGAGGCCACCGGCCTCCGTCGCCCGCCCCTCTCCTCTCGGTCACCGCCGCCCCGCTCGCGCTCCGGCGCGCCCAGACGCGCCCCGCCGCGCCTGGCCACGCACGCGCGCCCGCACGGCCTTCGACCGCGCGCGCCACGACCGCGCGCCCGCGTCGGCCACGCCCCGCCTGCCCCCCCTCGTCCTCGCACCCTCGCCGTCGCGGGCAGGCCCGTGGCCTCGCCCCGCGCCCCCCCCTCGCAGCTTCTTCCCCACGCCCGACCGCACCGACGCGCGCCCGCGCGAGCCGCGCCGCCGTTGCCTCCCACCGGCGTTGGCCTCTGGCTTCGCCCCGCACCTCGCCCCCGTACGCGCCCGTGGCCGCACGTGGCCGCCTCTGCCGCCCCCTGCTGCGGCGCTGCTCCGGCCGGCGAGCCTCGCCCGCGCGCGCCCCGACGGCCTTCGTCCGCCGCGCTCCCTCGCCGTCCCGTTCGGGCGGACGCCGTTACGCCGTTGCGCCCGTAGCCGCAGTGCCCTCTGGGCCACTGCCAGTGGGCCTCGCCCTCTGGGCCACCGCCAGGTGGGCCTAGCCCCACCTGAGCTACTGGCCACTGGGCCCGACCCCCTGGCCCAATGACAAACGGGCCCCCAGCGCCAGAACGTTTACTAATAAAAATAAATTATTAATAATAATAATAATAAAACAATAAACTAATTAATAAATAATTAAACAAATAAAATATTAATAGTAGGAATAATAATACTAAATTAATTAATAAAAAAATTAATAAATAAATAACTAAAGAAATAAAAATAATTTTAATTAATTAATTAAATAAATAAATAAATAAATTAAGTTAATTAATCCTGTTTAATTTAATTAAATAATAATTAATTAGTTAAACCCTAATTAATCTAAATAGTGAATGACAGGTGGGTCCCACTGGACCCACATGTCAGTTTGACTTAGTCAACCCCTGTTGACTGCTGATGTCAGCATGACATCATGCTGATGTCATTAATCCAAATTTCGAATTAAATTAAATAATTAATTAAATTCCAGAAATTAATAAAACCTTTAGAAAATCATATCTTTTAATCCGTAACTCGGATTAAAATGTTTTCTATATGAAAGTTGCTCAGAACGACGAGACGAATCCAAATATGCGGTCCGTTCGTCCACCACACCTCCCTAACCTATCGAACTAGCAACTTTCCCCCTCCGGTCCGTCTGTCCGAAAGCGCGAAACATCGGGAATACCTCCCGGATGTTCCCCCCCTTCACCGGTACCACCTACTGTCGCGTTAGGACACCCCTAGCACCGCTCACTGTCATGTCACGCATCGTCATGCTTGTGTTTGCATTGTATTTACTGTTTCTTCCCCCTCTTCTCTCCGGTAGACTACGAGACCGTCACTGCTGTTGCCCAGTTCGACTACGGAGTCGACGACCCCTCCTACTTGCCAGAGCAACCAGGCAAGCCCCCCCCTTGATCACCAGATATCGCCTACTCTCCTCTATACTGCTTGCATTAGAGTAGTGTAGCATGTTACTGCTTTTCGATATCCTATTCTGATGCATAGCCTATCCTTGCTACTATTGTTGATACCTTTACCTGCAATCCTACATGCTTAGTATAGGATGCTAGATTTCCATCAGTGGCCCTACATTCTTGTCCGTCTGCTGTGCTACACTATCGGGCCGTGATCACCTGGGCGGTGATCACGGGCATATACTTATATACTATATACATGACACATGTGATGACTAAAGTCGGGTCGGCTCGTAGGAGTACCCGCAAGTGGATCTTTGTGGCGGAGCGACAGGGCAGGTTGAGACCGCCTAGGTAA
Source organism: Aegilops tauschii subsp. strangulata (assembly GCF_002575655.3). Classification (NCBI taxonomy): domain Eukaryota; kingdom Viridiplantae; phylum Streptophyta; class Magnoliopsida; order Poales; family Poaceae; genus Aegilops; species Aegilops tauschii. The sequence continues at coordinate 389,005,867 of NC_053037.3, forward strand.
GAGGTGGGCCTGGCCCTGGTCGGCGTTCGCGGATACTTAACACGCTTAACGAGATCTTGGTATTTGATCTGAGTCTGGCCATTTGGTCTATACGCACTAGCCATCTACGCGGGAGTAGTTATGGGTATCCCGGCGTCGTGGTATCAGCCGAAGCCTTCGTGACGTCAGCGACTGAGTGGCGCGCGCCGTGTTGGACCGCTTTGACGTAACCGCCGTGATCGTGTGGGTTGCTAGGTCTGCTCGCGGCCGCGTTCGCAACGTGCAGGTGTGCATAGGGCGATGGGCCCAGACCCCTGCGCGCTTAGGATTAGACCGGCGTGCTGACCGCTCTGTTGTGCTTAGGTGGGGCTGCGACGCGTTGATCTTACGAGGCCGGGCCTGACCCAGAAAAGTGTGTCCGGCCAATTGGGATCGAGCGTGTTGGGTTATGTGGTGCACCCCTGCAGGGAAGTTTATCTATTCGAATAGCCGTGTCCCTCGGTAAAAGGACGACCCGGAGTTGTACTTTGAGCTTATGACAACTAGAACTGGATACTGAATAAAATACACCCTTCCAAGTGCCAGATACAACCCGGTGATCGCTCTCTAACAGGGCGACGAGGAGGGGATTGCCGGGTAGGATTATGCTATGCGATGCTACTTGGAGGACTTCAATCTACTCTCTTCTTTATGCTGCAAGATGGAGATGTCCAGAAGCGTAGTCTTCGACAGGACTAGCTATCCCCCTCTTATTCCGGCATTCTGCAGTTCAGTCCACTGATATGCCTCTTTACACATATACCCATGCATATGTAGTGTAGCTCCTTGCTTGCGAGTACTTTGGATGAGTACTCACGGTTGCTTCTCTCCCTCTTTTCCCCCTTCCTATCTATCTGATTGTCGCAACCAGATGTTGGAGTCCAGGAGCCAGACGCCACCGTCGACGACGACACCTACGACACTGGAGGTGCCTACTACTACGTGCAGGCCGCTGACGACGACCAGGAGTAGTTAGGAGGTCCCAGGCAGGAGGCCTTGCCTTTTCGATCGTTGCTACTTTTGTGCTAGCCTTCTTAAGGCAAACTTGTTTAACTTATGTCTGTACTCAGATATTGTTGCTTCCGCTGACTCGTCTATGATCGAGCACTTGTATTCGAGCCCTCGAGGCCCCTGGCTTGTATTATGATGCTTGTATGACTTATTTATGTTTTAGAGTTGTGTTGTGATATCTTCCCGTGAGTCCCTGATCTTGGTCGTACACATTGCGTGCATGATTAGTGTACGATCAAATCGGGGGCGTCACAAGTTGGTATCAGAGCCGACTGCCTGTAGGAACCCCCCTTCCACACTCCTTGGCCGAAGTCGAGTCTAGTCATTGCAAAACTTTTACTAACATGGCTGTGCGGCTTACGGGCCCACGTCGCCATTGGGTGGTACTAGGATCTTTTACTCCTCGACCTTTACTCTGGGACTCTGAACTCTCTTCTACTCGGGTTAAACGAATTTACTAACTCTAACACTAGGATCCCGTGACCGCGTTCACCCCAAAGATGGATAAGCCATAGTTGTTTCTTAGAATAGTATTTTGAACAATTCACACACTGTCAATTGACTCCTTTGAAACGTCTTTGCTTTCAGATGGAACCCTCGAGGCAGGTCGTGCGCCACACGACGGCCATTGGTGCCTCGGGATCACCTGCGGTGCTAGCTGAGTTGATGACCTATCTGGGTTATCGCTGGCACCCTGAGTACACCGTCTACGAGGAGTACCATGACTTTAACCAGGAGCAGTACCGTGCCATCGTCCACCTCTACTCTCGGGAGTACGACTCCACTACTGTGCTGCACACCGCACATGGTGTTGGTGTGACCATCGATATGGCTGTCCACGATGCAGCCTATGCTGCTCTGACACGTCTTCGTGGAGAGTATCGGGAGTTGGACACCTCCCCCTTCAGGCACATTGCTATCGCCTCTGATGTTGGTGCGGAGGGATACTACACTGCTGCCTACTCCACTGTAACCCGGGAGCCCTTCTATCATCAGCACCTGGTTCTGCATGCTGATGGGCTGGATCGAGCTAACCGAGCTCTCCGCCACGAGATGTACACCACCCGTCAGCACCTTTACCGTGCTCTGACGCTGCTGCACCCCTTTGTCCGGTCTGGACAGGTACCGCGTTCTGCGATCTACCCAGCCAGGACCGTGATGCCCCACGGTGTTGGTTGGCCAGAGGTGGGAGGCTACTCTCCCGCACTTGGACCTTTTCTGCCACCTGAGCACCGGGCTCTACACTTGAGTATCCGCGGCCCCCAGTCTGCTGACGTGGAGGACTATCCGTTGCCTCACTACCAGCTGTTGGGCTACGATTACCTCCACAGTACCTCTTGGGACTGATGTAGGCTTGATGGTAGTATTAGTTTCAGTCGTCGCGAGCCTGTGTGCCGCCTATGATGTTTTAGTCTATGTACTGAACTCCGTGTACTGAACTCTATGCATGACCCCTTTTGTAAGCTATGCCGACTACTATGTAGTAGCTATCGTGCTCCTTTCATTATGCATGTTTCATCATGAATGATTCTTGTCATTGCAAATTTTCTAAATGCTGAACTACCCCTGTTATATATTAGCAGGATGGTTAGACCAGGTGGTCGTGGTCGTGGTGGCGATGCCCCACCACCACCTGAGTACATGGCTGGTATGATCCAACAGTTCGAACTGAACCGCCAATTCATGGAAAATATGATGGCTCAGTTTCCTCGCCCCAATATGAACCAGCAGCCAGCCCAAGTGACTCTTCAAGATTTCATACGCCTCAACCCAACCATCTACCGCAGCTCAACTCAGCCTTTGGATGCTGATGACTGGCTCCGTGACATCACCTATGAGATGGAGTCTGCTGATGTAGCCCCTGCCAGCTATGTCAATTTTGCTTCCTTCTTCTTGAAGGGACCCGCAGCTCAATGGTGGGACAGCCACAGGCGTACTCTGCCAGCTGGAACAATCATCACATGGCCAGACTTCCAAGCAGCTTTCCGTGCCCGCTTCATTCCTCAGGGAGTCATGGACCGGAAGAAGCGTGAGTTCCGCAACCTCACCCAAGGCAACAAAACTGTTGAAGCTTATCAGCGGGAGTTTCTGGACTTGTCCCGCTATGCTGAAGAAGACATTGCAACTGATGCACGCAGACAGGAGAAGTTCCGTGATGGACTACAAGCTGACATCAAGCTCGCACTTCTAGTGCATGACTTCGCCGATTTCGCCACCTTGGTGAATAAGGCCATCAATGTCGAGACTGGTCTGCAGGAATACCAGAGCTCTCAGAGGCGCAACCGTGACACGGGCTCATCTTCGGGCTCGCCCTCACAGAAGCGTAAGATATGGATCCCAAACAGCATGTATCGTCCAAATGCACCTGCTCCCAGGAAATCTTATGCTGCACCGCGTCTGCCTCCTCCACCATCTAAGCAGTCAAAGCTACCAGCTCCCCCACCTGGGGCTCCTGTTCCCACTCCCGATAATGGTCTGTGCTTCAAGTGTGGTCAACCGGGTCACTTTGCCAGGAACTGCTATCAGAACCAGAATCAACTGGCCCTTCCAGCAGCTGGCCGTGGTAACAACCAGCCCCGCAACAACAATGCTAAGTCTCATGGTCGCGCTCATGCCAACCACGTTGATCTCAGCGAAGCTCAAGACCAGCCTGCTACTGTGATGGGTACACTCCTCGTAAATTCAGTACCAGCATCCGTTTTATTTGATACAGGAGCATCCCATTCATTCATTTCAGCAGAATTTGCATTCCTGCATGGCATTAATCACGAAGAGATAAACACTCCGCTAGTGGTACACACCCCTGCGGGCCAATGTCAAACCTCTATGGTTAGTCGCGATGTTACTGTTGAAATTGAAGGACTGGAATTTCTTGTCTCTCCCATCGTACTGAAGTCCTGTAGCATTGATCTCATTCTGGGAATGAATTGGTTAAAAGCGCATACTGCTTCAATCGTTTGCACCACTAAGACCGTCCATCTGCTACACCCTTCAGATGAGATAGTTACTTACCAAGCCCATCTGGTGCAAAATGCCGAGGCAAGGCTCTATGCATTGAATGCATTGAACGCTGCACCACTCGAGGGCATTGAAAACATTCCCGTCGTGCGTGAATTCCTCGACGTTTTCCCTGAAGAACTTCCAGGGATTCCCCCTGCTAGAGCTGTCGAATTCATCATCGACTTGAAACCAGGCACCACTCCTATAGCCAAGCGACCCTACAAAATGCCGCCGCATGAACTCCTTGAGCTTAAGGAGGAAATCAACAAGTCTCTTCGCAAAGGATTCATTCGCCCAAGTTGCTCTCCTTGGGGAGCACCTTCTCTCTTTGTCAAGAAGAAGGACGGGACAAACCGGTTAGTTCAAGACTACCGTCCTATAAACCAAGCTACCATTCAGAATAAATACCCTCTTCCTCGGATCAATGATCTGTATGATCAACTGGCGGGTTCGTCAGTGTTCTCTAAGCTCGACTTGAGGTTGGGCTACCACCAGATCCGTGTTCGCGAAGAGGATATCCCAAAGACCGCCTTCGTGACTCGCTATGGTTCATACGAGTACACCGTCATGTCTTTCGGTTTAACCAATGCTCCAGCCACCTTCTCTCGTCTGATGAACTACATATTCATGGATTACCTCGACAAGTTCGTCGTGGTTTATCTGGATGATATCCTGATATTTTCCAAGAACGAAGAAGAACATGCTGAACATCTTCGACTTGTGCTGGAAAAACTACGAGAACATCAACTATATGCCAAGTTCTCTAAATGTGAATTCTGGCTACCGGAAGTAACCTATCTGGGGCATGTCATCTCTAAGGATGGTATTGCCGTCAACCCCGAGCGAGTTCAGGCTATTCTTGATTGGACTCCTCCCAAGAACGTTAAGCAAGTCAGAAGTTTTCTCGGTCTCGCCAGCTATTGCCGTCGATTCGTCGAGAACTTCTCTAAGATCGCCAGGCCTCTGACTAACCTGTTGCATAAGGGTGTCAAGTTCCAATGGACAGACAAATGTCAGGAAAGTTTCCAGGCACTCAAAGACAAGTTGACTTCTGCCCCAGTTCTAGCTCCACCTGATACTCAGAAGGACTTCGTCATTTACTGCGACGCTTCCCGTCAAGGGTTAGGCTGTGTCCTAATGCAAGACCGCAAAGTGATTGCTTATGCCTCTCGACAATTGCGCCCTCACGAAGAGAACTACCCAGTTCACGACCTCGAACTTGCTGCAGTCATTCATGCGCTGAAGCAGTGGCGACATTACCTTCTCGGTAATCGTTGCGAGATCTTCACTGACCACCAAAGTCTGGAGTATCTGTTTACTCAGCCAGATCTGAACCTCCGCCAGCAGAGATGGATGGAGCTTGTTGCAGACTTTGACTTGGGTATTTCCTATACGCCAGGCAAGGCTAATGTAATGGCTGATGCCTTGAGCCGCAAGTCTTACTGCAACCACCTTCAGGTTCACAAAGTTCAGCCCTCGCTTGTTGAGGAATTCAGGAAGCTGAACCTCCATATTGTTCCTCCGGGTGCACTCGCTCCCCCTCCTAAACAATTTGGCAAGGTGAACCTCCACGTTGTTGCCCAGGGTTCCCTCAATACCCTAGTTGCTAAACCAGATCTCGAGGACAGCATCAAAAGGCTACAGAAGTATGACTCTGAAGCCTACAAGATTAAGCGCTACCTCGCAGAAGGAAAGCCCTCATTCTTCACCATTTCTGAAGATGGCACCCTATACTTCAAGGGCCGCCTAGTGGTGCCATGTATAGAGAAAAACCTGGATATGACACAGGAAGTTATGAAAGAAGCTCATGATACGCCTCTAAGTATCCATCCTGGTAGTACAAAGATGTACCAAGACATCCGTCAGAGATTCTGGTGGACTAATATGAAGCAAGACATTGCTCGTTATGTTGCTGAGTGTGACGTTTGCCGTCGAATCAAAGCAGAACATCAAAGGCCTGCTGGAACTCTGCAACCTATCTCTATTCCTGAATGGAAATGGGACCATGTTGAAATGGACTTCGTCACTGGATTTCCCAAATCACAGAAAGGTAATGATGCTATTCTTGTCGTCATTGACCGACTTTCCAAAGTTGCACATTTCCTGGCAGTCAAAGAAACGATCACTGCTAGCCAGTTGGCAACGCTCTATATGTCCAGGATTGTTTCACTCCACGGTATTCCATTGGTTATCAGTTCAGACCGTGGTAGCTTATTCACTTCAAGATTCTGGGCAAGTTTCCAAGAAGCAATGGGAACTCATCTGTCATTCAGTACTGCGTTTCATCCTCAATCTCAAGGACAAGTTGAACGCGTCAATCAAGTTCTCGAAGACATGCTTCGAGCTTGCGTTATTTCCTTCGGCAAGAAATGGGAGGAATCTCTCCCGTATGCTGAGTTCTCTTATAATAATAGCTATCAAGCTAGTCTGAAGATGGCCCCCTTCGAAGTGTTATATGGACGAAAGTGCCGAACCCCTCTGAACTGGTCAGAAACTGGGGAACGTCCACTCTTCGGTCCGGATATTATCCAAGATGCCGAAGAACAAGTCCGCATTATTCGCGAGAATCTCAAGACTGCTCAGTCACGTCAGAAGAGTCAGTATGACCGTCATCATAAAGACATGGTCTATCAACCTGGCGAAAAGGCTTATCTTCGAGTCACACCTATGAAGGGTGCTCACCGCTTCGGGATCAAGGGCAAACTAGCTCCTCGCTATATTGGCCCATTCACTATTCTCGAAAGGCGTGGAAAAGTGGCATACCAACTGGATCTACCGCCGAACCTTTCTCAGGTTCACGATGTGTTCCATGTGTCACAGCTCCGCCGTTGCTTCAAGGATCCAATCCGAGCTGTGGATCATGAAGTGCTCGAATTACAGCAAGACCTCTCCTATAAGGAGCATCCGGTCCGCATTCTCGACCAAGCTGAACGCCGCACACGTCAGAAGGCGATCAAGTTTCTCAAAGTCCAGTGGTCGCACCATTCTGAAGATGAGGCCACTTGGGAACGAGAGGATCGTCTGCGCGAAGAATACCCCGCACTGTTTCCTTCTACCTCCTAAATCTCGGGACGAGATTTCTTGTAGTGGAGGAGATTTGTAACACCCTGGGAATCATGCTACAGTAACTCCCTGTGATTAAGCTAATCATGTTGCTAAACAGGGCTTGATCACATTTGAATCACCTTCCTTTCTAACTCCTAGTTCAAATCTCGAACATAATTAAAGTGGAAAATAAAAGTTTTCAAAAATTCAAACAGAAATGTTCAGTGGGTGCCAAATATTACACTGGTAATTATGGTGGAGAAAACACATTTTTATAAAATATCTAAATACTTTTAAATGAAATAAACAGAAAAGGAAATAAACAAATAAAAGAAAAGGCAAAACAAAACAGAAAACAGAACAAAAAAAAGAAGAACAAAAGCCCCCCCCCCCACTGGACCTGGCCCAACTGGGCCACCCCAGGCCCAGCCGGCCGGCCCAAACCCCCCTCACCTTATCCCCTGCCCCCCCCCCCACCGAAGGCCTCACCACTCGCTCCCCCCCCCCCGAAATATCTCACCTCCCTCCCCCCCGATCTGGATCGAGGAGGACGCCGTCGCCGTCGCGCTCAACCCCGCACCCTCGCCTCGCCGGAGCACTGCCTCGCCGGCCTGCCTCCTCCTCCTCGCCGGCCTGCGCCTCGACACCGCATCGCCGTCGCCCCCGTCTCCCCCTCGACCCCCACTGCCGTGACCCTGCATCCCTCGGTGAGGCCACCGGCCTCCGTCGCCCGCCCCTCTCCTCTCGGTCACCGCCGCCCCGCTCGCGCTCCGGCGCGCCCAGACGCGCCCCGCCGCGCCTGGCCACGCACGCGCGCCCGCACGGCCTTCGACCGCGCGCGCCACGACCGCGCGCCCGCGTCGGCCACGCCCCGCCTGCCCCCCCCTCGTCCTCGCGCCCTCGCCGTCGCGGGCAGGCCCGTGGCCTCGCCCCGCGCCCCCCCCCTCGCAGCTTCTTCCCCACGCCCGACCGCACCGACGCGCGCCCGCGCGAGCCGCGCCGCCGTTGCCTCCCACTGGCGTTGGCCTCTGGCTTCGCCCCGCACCTCGCCCCCGTACGCGCCCGTGGCCGCACGTGGCCGCCTCTGCCGCCCCCTGCTGCGGCGCTGCTCCGGCCGGCGAGCCTCGCCCGCGCGCGCCCCGACGGCCTTCGTCCGCCGCGCTCCCTCGCCGTCCCGTTCGGGCGGACGCCGTTACGCCGTTGCGCCCGTAGCCGCAGTGCCCTCTGGGCCACTGCCAGTGGGCCTCGCCCTCTGGGCCACCGCCAGGTGGGCCTAGCCCCACCTGAGCTACTGGCCACTGGGCCCGACCCCCTGGCCCAATGACAAACGGGCCCCCAGCGCCAGAACGTTTACTAATAAAAATAAATAAATAAATAATAATAATAATAATAATAAAACAATAAACTAATTAATAAATAATTAAACAAATAAAATATTAATAGTAGGAATAATAATACTAAATTAATTAATAAAAAAATTAATAAATAAATAACTAAAGAAATAAAAATAATTTTAATTAATTAATTAAATAAATTAATTAAGTTAATTAATCCTGTTTAATTTAATTAAATAATAATTAATTAGTTAAACCCTAATTAATCTAAATAGTGAATGACAGGTGGGTCCCACTGGACCCACATGTCAGTTTGACTTAGTCAACCCCTGTTGACTGCTGATGTCAGCATGACATCATGCTGATGTCATTAATCCAAATTTCGAATTAAATTAAATAATTAATTAAATTCCAGAAATTAATAAAACCTTTAGAAAATCATATCTTTTAATCCGTAACTCGGATTAAAATGTTTTCTATATGAAAGTTGCTCAGAACGACGAGACGAATCCAAATATGCGGTCCGTTCGTCCACCACACCTCCCTAACCTATCGAACTAGCAACTTTCCCCCTCCGGTCCGTCTGTCCGAAAGCGCGAAACATCGGGAATACCTCCCGGATGTTCCCCCCCTTCACCGGTACCACCTACTGTCGCGTTAGGACACCCCTAGCACCGCTCACTGTCATGTCACGCATCGTCATGCTTGTGTTTGCATTGTATTTACTGTTTCTTCCCCCTCTTCTCTCCGGTAGACTACGAGACCGTCACTGCTGTTGCCCAGTTCGACTACGGAGTCGACGACCCCTCCTACTTGCCAGAGCAACCAGGCAAGCCCCCCCCTTGATCACCAGATATCGCCTACTCTCCTCTATACTGCTTGCATTAGAGTAGTGTAGCATGTTACTGCTTTTCGATATCCTATTCTGATGCATAGCCTATCCTTGCTACTACTGTTGATACCTTTACCTGCAATCCTACATGCTTAGTATAGGATGCTAGATTTCCATCAGTGGCCCTACATTCTTGTCCGTCTGCTGTGCTACACTATCGGGCCGTGATCACCTGGGCGGTGATCACGGGCATATACTTATATACTATATACATGACACATGTGATGACTAAAGTCGGGTCGGCTCGTAGGAGTACCCGCAAGTGGATCTTTGTGGCGGAGCGACAGGGCAGGTTGAGACCGCCTAGGTAAGAGGTGGGCCTGGCCCTGGTCGGCGTTCGCGGATACTTAACACGCTTAACGAGATCTTGGTATTTGATCTGAGTCTGGCCATTTGGTCTATACGCACTAGCCATCTACGCGGGAGTAGTTATGGGTATCCCGGCGTCGTGGTATCAGCCGAAGCCTTCGTGACGTCAGCGACTGAGTGGCGCGCGCCGTGTTGGACCGCTTTGACGTAACCGCCATGATCGTGTGGGTTGCTAGGTCTGCTCGCGGCCGCGTTCGCAACGTGCAGGTGTGCATAGGGCGATGGGCCCAGACCCCTGCACGCTTAGGATTAGACCGGCGTGCTGACCGCTCTGTTGTGCTTAGGTGGGGCTGCGACGCGTTGATCTTACGAGGCCGGGCCTGACCCAGAAAAGTGTGTCCGGCCAATTGGGATCGAGCGTGTTGGGTTATGTGGTGCACCCCTGCAGGGAAGTTTATCTATTCGAATAGCCGTGTCCCTCGGTAAAAGGACGACCCGGAGTTGTACCTTAAGCTTATGACAACTAGAACTGGATACTGAATAAAATACACCCTTCCAAGTGCCAGATACAACCCGGTGATCGCTCTCTAACAGGGCGACGAGGAGGGGATTGCCGGGTAGGATTATGCTATGCGATGCTACTTGGAGGACTTCAATCTACTCTCTTCTTTATGCTGCAAGATGGAGATGTCCAGAAGCGTAGTCTTCGACAGGACTAGCTATCCCCCTCTTATTCCGGCATTCTGCAGTTCAGTCCACTGATATGCCTCTTTACACATATACCCATGCATATGTAGTGTAGCTCCTTGCTTGCGAGTACTTTGGATGAGTACTCACGGTTGCTTCTCTCCCTCTTTTCCCCCTTCCTATCTATCTGATTGTCGCAACCAGATGTTGGAGTCCAGGAGCCAGACGCCACCGTCAACGACGACACCTACGACACTGGAGGTGCCTACTACTACGTGCAGGCCGCTGACGACGACCAGGAGTAGTTAGGAGGTCCCAGGCAGGAGGCCTTGCCTTTTCGATCGTTGCTACTTTTGTGCTAGCCTTCTTAAGGCAAACTTGTTTAACTTATGTCTGTACTCAGATATTGTTGCTTCCGCTGACTCGTCTATGATCGAGCACTTGTATTCGAGCCCTCGAGGCCCCTGGCTTGTATTATGATGCTTGTATGACTTATTTATGTTTTAGAGTTGTGTTGTGATATCTTCCCGTGAGTCCCTGATCTTGGTCGTACACATTGCGTGCATGATTAGTGTACGATCAAATCGGGGGCGTCACACAAAGTCCATACTTTGTTTTCATACATGGATTCTATCTCGGATTTCATGGCTTCTAGCCATTTGTCGGAATCCGGGCCCGCCATCGCTTCTTCATAGTTCGAAGGTTCACCGTTGTCTAACAACATGATTTCCAGGACAGGGTTGCCGTACCACTCTGGTGCGGAACGTGTCCTTGTGGACCTACGAAGTTCAGTAACTTGATCTGAAGCTTCATGATCATCATCATTAACTTCCTCCCCAGTCGGTGTAGGCACCACAGGAACATTTTCCCGCGCTGCGCTAATTTCCGGTTCGGAAGGGGTGACTATCACCTCATCAAGTTCCACTTTCCTCCCACTCAATTCTTTTGAGAGAAACTCCTTCTCCAGAAAGGACCCGTTCTTGGCAACGAAGATCTTGCCTTCGGATCTGAGGTAGAAGGTATACCCAATAGTTTCCTTAGGGTATCCTATGAAGACGCATTTTTCCGATTTGGGTTCGAGCTTTTCAGGTTGAAGTTTCTTGACATAAGCATCGCATCCCCAAACTTTTAGAAACGACAGCTTAGGTTTCTTCCCAAACCATAATTCATACGGTGTCGTCTCAACGGATTTCGACGGAGCCCTATTTAAAGTGAATGCGGCAGTCTCTAAAGCATAGCCCCAAAATGAAAGCGGTAAATTGGTAAGAGACATCATAGATCGCACCATATCCAATAGAGTGCGATTACGACGTTCGGACACACCATTTCTCTGAGGTGTTCCAGGCGGCGTGAGTTGTGAAACTATTCCACATTTCCTTAAGTGTGCACCAAACTCGTGACTTAAATATTCTCCACCATGATCTGATCGTAAGAATTTTATTCTCCTGTCACGTTGATTCTCAACTTCACTCTGAAATTCCTTGAACTTTTCAAAGGTTTCAGACTTGTGTTTCATTAGGTAGACATACCCATATATACTTAAATCATCAGTGAGAGTGAGAACATAACGATATCCTCCGCGAGCCTCAACACTCATTGGACCGCACACATCGGTATGTATGATTTCCAATAAGTTGGTTGCTCGCTCCATTGTTCCGGAGAACGGAGTCTTGGTCATCTTACCCATGAGGCATGGTTCGCACGTGTCAAATGATTCGTAATCAAGAGACTCCAAAAGTCCATCTGCATGGAGCTTCTTCATGCGCTTGACACCAATGTGACCAAGGCGGCAGTGCCACAAGTATGTGGGACTATCGTTATCAACTTTACATCTTTTGGTATTCACACTATGAACATGTGTAACATCACGTTCGAGATTCATCAAAAATAAACCATTGACCAGCGGGGCATGACCATAAAACATATCTCTCAAATAAATAGAACAACCATTATTCTCGGATTTAAATGAGTAGCCATCTCGAATTAAACGAGATCCAGATACAATGTTCATGCTCAAAGCTGGCACTAAATAACAATTATTGAGGTTTAAAACTAATCCCGTGGGTAGATGCAGAGGTAGCGTGCCGACGGCGATCACATCGACCTTGGAACCATTCCCGACGCGCATCGTCACCTCGTCCTTCGCCAGTCTCCGTTTATTCCGTAGTTCCTGTTTTGAGTTACAAATATGAGCAACCGCACCGGTATCAAATACCCAGGAGCTACTACGAGTACTGGTAAGGTACACATCAATTACATGTATATCACATATACCTTTGGTGTTGCCGGCCTTCTTCTTGTCCGCTAAGTATTTGGGGCAGTTCCGCTTCCAGTGACCACTTCCCTTGCAATAAAAGCACTCAGTCTCGGGCTTGGGTCCATTCTTTGACTTCTTCCCAGTAACTGGTTTACCGGGCGCGGCAACTCCCTTGCCGTCCTTCTTGAAGTTCTTCTTACCCTTGCCCTTCTTGAACTTAGTGGTTTTATTCACCATCAACACTTGATGTTCTTTTCTGATCTCCCCTTCCGCTGATTTCAGCATTGAATATACCTCAGGAATGGTCTTTTCCATCCCCTGCATATTGTAGTTCATCACAAAGCTCTTGTAGCTTGGTGGAAGCGACTGGAGGATTCTGTCAATGACCGCGTCATCCGGGAGATTAACTCCTAGCTGAGACAAGCGATTGTGCAACCCAGACATTCTGAGTATGTGCTCACTAACAGAACTGTTCTCCTCCATTTTACAGCTGAAGAACTTGTCGGAGACATCATATCTCTCGACCCGGGCATGAGCTTGAAAAACCAGTTTCAGCTCCTCGAACATCTCATATGCTCCATGTTTCTCAAAACGCTTTTGGAGACCCGGTTCTAAGCTGTAAAGCATGCCGCACTGAACAAGGGAGTAATCATCAGCACGTGATTGCCAAGCGTTCATAACGTCTTGGTTCTGTGGAATTGGTGCATCACCTAGCGGTGCTTCTAAGACATAATCTTTCTTGGCTACTATGAGGATGAGCCTCAGGTTCCGGACCCAGTCCGTATAGTTGCTGCCATCATCTTTCAGCTTGGTTTTCTCTAGGAACGCGTTGAAATTGAGGACAACGTTGGCCATTAGATCTACAAGACATAGTGTAAAGATTTTAGACTAAGTTCATGATAATTAAGTTCATCTAATCAAATTATTTAATGAACTCCCACTCAGATAGACATCCCTCTAGTCATCTAAGTGAAACATGATCCGAGTTTAACTAGGCCGTGTCCGATCATCACGTGAGACGGACTAGTCAAGATCGGTGAACATCTCCATGTTGATCGTATCTTCTATACGACTCATTCTCGACCTTTCGGTCCTCCGTGTTCCGAGGCCATGTCTGTACATGCTAGGCTCGTCAAGTCAACCTAAGTGTATTGCGTGTGTTCCGAGGCCATGTCTGTACATGCTAGGCTCGTCAACACCCGTTGTATTCGAACGTTAGAATCTATCACACCCGATCATCACGTGGTGCTTCGAAACAACGAACCTTCGCAACGGTGCACAGTTAGGGTGAACACTTTTCTTGAAATTATTATAAGAGGTCATCTTACTTACTACCGTCGTTCTAAGCAAATAAGATGCAAAAACATGATAAACATCACATGCAATCAAATAGTGACATGATATGGCCAATATCATCATGCTCCTTTGATCTCCATCTTCGGGGCACCATGATCATCTTCGTCACCGGCATGACACCATGATCTCCATCATCATGATCTCCATCATTGTGTCTTCATGAAGTCGTCATGCCAACGATCACTTCTACTTCTATGGCTAACGCGTTTAGCAACAAAGTAAAGTAATTTACATGGCGTTATTCAATGACACACAGGTCATGCAAAATAATAAAGACAACTCCTATGGCTCCTGCCGGTTGTCATACTCATCGACATGCAAGTCGTGATTTCTATTACAAGAATATGATCAATCTCATACATCACATATATCATTCATCACATCTTCTGGCCATATCACATCACATAGCACTTGCTGCAAAAACAAGTTAGACGTCCTCTAATTGTTGTTGCAAGTTTTTTACGTGGTTTGTAGGTTTCTAGCAAGAACGTTTTCTTACCTACGTATGACCACAACGCGATTTGCCAATTTCTATTTACCCTTCATAAGGACCCTTTTCATCGAATCCGTTCCGACTAAAGTAGGAGAGACAGACACCCGCTAGCCACCTTATGCATCTAGTGCATGTCAGTCGGTGGAACCTGTCTCACGTAAGCGTACGTGTAAGGTCGGTCCGGGCCGCTTCATCCTACAATGCCGCCGAAACAAGAAAAGACTAGTAGCGGCAAGAAGAATTGGCAAACTCAACGCCCACAACTGCTTTGTGTTCTACTCGTGCATAGTAACTACGCATAGGCCTGGCTCATGATGCCACTGTTGGGAATCGTAGCATAATTTTAAAATTTTCCTACGCTCACCAAGATGCATCTATGGAGTCTACTAGCAACGAGGGGAAAGGAGTGCATCTACATACCCTTGTAGATCGCAAGCGGAAGCGTTCCAATGAACGTGGATGACGGAGTCGTACTCGCCGTGATCCAAATCACCGATGACCGAGTGCCGAACGGACGGCACCTCCGCGTTCAACACACGTACGGTGCAGCGACGTCTCCTCCTTCTTGATCCAGCAAGGGGGGAGGAGAGGTTGATGGAGATCCAGCAGCACGACGGCGTGGTGGTGGATGTAGCGGGTCTCCGGCAGGGCTTCGCCGAGCTTCTGCGAGAGAGAGAGAGGTGTTGCAGGGGGAGAGGGAGGCGCCCAAGGCTATAAGTTCTGCCCTCCCCCCTTTATATAGGCCCCCTGGGAACGGGGGGCGGCTGCCAAAGCCCATCTAGGGCAAGGGGCGGCGGCCAGGGGGGTGCCTTGCCCCCCAAGGCAAGTGGGAAACCCCCCACCCTAGGGTTTGCAACCCTAGGCGGAGGGGGAAAGGCCCATGGGGGGCGCCCAGCCCACTAGGGGCTGGCTCTCTTCCCACTTCAGCCCACGGGGCCCTCCGGGATAGGTGGCCCCACCCGGTGGACCCCCGGGACCCTTCCGGTGGTCCCGGTACAATACCGGTAACCCCCGAAACTTTCCCGCTGGCCGAAACTTGACTTCCTATATATAATTCTTCACCTCCGGACCATTCCGGAACCTCTCGTGACATCCGGGATCTCATCCGGGACTCCGAACAACTTTCGGGTTTCCGCATACACATATCTCTACAACCCTAGCGTCACCGAACCTTAAGTGTGTAGACCCTACGGGTTCGGGAGACATGCAGACATGACCGAGACGCCTCTCCGGTCAATAACCAACAGCGGGATCTGGATACCCATGTTGGCTCCCACATGTTCCACGATGATCTCATCGGATGAACCACGGTGTCGAGGATTCAATCAATCCCGTATGCAATTCCCTTTGTCAATCGGTATGTTACTTGCCCGAGATTCGATCGTCGGTATCCCAATACCTTGTTCAATCTCGTTACCGGCAAGTCTCTTTACTCGTACCGCAATGCATGATCCCGTGACTAACGCCTTAGTCACATTGAGCTCATTATGATGATGCATTACCGAGTGGGCCCAGAGATACCTCTCCGTCACACGGAGTGACAAATCCCAGTCTTGATCCGTGCCAACCCAACAGACACTTTCGGAGATACCCGTAGTGTACCTTTATAGTCACCCAGTTACGTTGTGACGTTTGGCACACCCAAAGCACTCCTACGGTATCCGGGATTTGCACGATCTCATGGTCTAAGGAAAAGATACTTGACATTGGAAAAGCTCTAGCAAACGAAACTACACGATCTTTTATGCTATGCTTAGGATTGGGTCTTGTCCATCACATCATTCTCCTAATGATGTGATCCCGTTATCAATGACATCCAATGTCCATAGCCAGGAAACCATGACTATCTGTTGATCAACGAGCTAGTCAACTAGAGGCTTACTAGGGACACGTTGTGGTCTATGTATTCACACATGTATTACGATTTCCGGACAATACAATTATAGCATGAACAATAGACGATTATCATGAACAAAGAAATATAATAATAACCATTTATTATTGCCTCTAGGGCATATTTCCAACACGGGAGCCCCTCCGAGATTGGATCTCCCTCTCTGTTCTCTTCTGTTTCGCGTTCTCCAGATATGGCCAAAAACCGTTTCTTATATTCCCGGAGATCCGTAACTCCGACTGAGCTGAGATTTTAACACGAATTTTTTTCCGGATATAAGCTTCCTTGCGCCCGAAGTAGATCCCCAACCAACGTACAAGGCGAGCACAACCCACCTCGGCACGCCTGGCTCAGGGGTGGTGCCGTGGTGTCTTGTTCCCTGTGTGGGCCTCCGTTTGCGGTGATTCCAACTCCCCAAAATCACATATATTCCAAAATAATTCTCCGTGAAGTTTTATTGCATTTGGACTTCGTTTGATATGGATTTTCTGCGATACAAAAAACATGCAAAAAATAGGAACTGGCACTGGGCACTGGATCAATAGGTTAGTCCAATAAATCATATAAAAAGATGCCAAAAATATGTAAAAGTTGTATAATATTGGCATGAAACAATCAAAAATGATAGATACGGCGGAGACGTATCAGGGCGATGTCCACAGGATGGACAGCGGCATCGGAATTGATCTCCGCGGCGATGTCAACAGGACGGACCGCGACATTGAAAACGATCTCTGGGGCGTTGTCCACAGGACGGGCCGCGACATCGGAATCATCAAGGACGTCCACCGGCACCTGCACAACCCTAACATATTAGCAAGCACATTGTAAATAATCAAAAACCACAACTATGGTAAGCCACTATTTTTTTACCTTGTGCAGCTCACCGGGGGATCCCATCCCTCCGGGGGCCATCTCCTCGTCCTCGACGGGGGCCATCACCTTGCCAGGGGAATACTGCTTCTCAACAGTGACTATCTCCTCAAACTCGGCCTTGAGCCTCGCAAAGGTGGCCATTAGAGTTTCTGGGGTAGGCACGGTGGAGCCCTTGCTGTTCTTCCACATTTCTTCGAGGAGTTCGTCCGCCAACGTCGTTAGCTCTTTGGCCAGTGCTTGTTTCATGGAGTTCTTCTTCTCCATGGGTTGGCCCGCCAACATGGTCAACTCGTTGGTCGGTGCTCTCTTCCTGAAGATTGCTGTCTCCAGTGGGTTGTCTGCCAGCAACTCTTTGCCTAGTGCTCCAGGATCCATCAATGAACTGACAAACGAAAAGCAATCGAGAGGAAACCACAATCGCAATGAAAATGGGAAAAGAATAGGCTGTGAGAATCGGTCGGCGATTCGCAAAAAGAAGATTCTTGGATAGAAAATATAGTAGCATCACTGATTCGCCCACCTTTCCTTCGTCGGTACAGAAGAAAAATGGCAGAAGTGAGTAGCCTGGAGTGAGGTTTTCTTCAAGAAAGGGGAGAAAGGGCTTCAATGAGCGTTACAGTGAAATGATGGTTGCTTAATCTAGTCCAACTTCGAGGCCACTTTACCACTGCTGGTAAAGGTGTGGGTTTTGTGATATGACGGGTCATGACGGCCACACCGGGGTGACCGGTGAGTCTCGACTATAGCACCTCGCTGTGATTTGGTGGATGGCATGCGGGCCCGGATGCTTTGATGTCCCGCATGTAGATAGAGCGGCTAGTCATATAGGAGTACTCAATATTGTGCACCGCGATCAAGGCAGAGAGGAAACGAGAGAACTACATAGTATTTATTTACGGTGTAGATTCACTCATTTTGCTCCATATGTACTACTTACTTACTCATTTAGGGTGTAGTCTAGTCACTTGTTGAAATCTCTAGAAAGGCAAATACTCCTTTCCGGTTTACAGGGCTATACTAGCAAGTACTAGTACTACAATAGTGGGCTCAAATAGCAATTTTGTCTCATGCAAGAGCCTGGCTATATGCGTGCTCCAAGGCACCGCACCACGCCCCACCCCTACACAAAGACTGCCACGCGAGCATTCGCAACTGCCACGTTCGGGTTGCGCTTGGCTCTTCGCCTCTTCGAGAAGACGAACAATGATGTTACTACTACTTCTACAGTATTGAATCCACTGGTGCATGTCCATCCACTGGATGCGGGAGGGATAGCTTGTTGTAGTACTGTATAAGCAAAAGCCTATCCTTGTGTGCGAGCCACCGCGCGCATGGGCGAGGGAGAGGCGTGTAGTAGTAAAATCAAGCTTCTCCTCGTTGTACGAGTTGACGAAACACATCATAGCACTGGCCCCACATGCTTGCCTCTAAACTTGGTTGAAAGACCCGCAGTGTACAATATATTTGCTGCAACCTCTAACATTTACCCCACCACAAAATAAAATATATATTCCTGTCTTGACCATATGAGCGTGCAAACTACAATCACCAGGATGACAGGTAGGGCCAGAAGATTATTTTAATCAACAAAAAAATGCTTCGAGACGGCCCCATAGCATGGAGCCGACCCCAACGATTTTAAGCTTACAGGCACGGTACACACTATCCTAGACTACTCTAGTACACATGAAACTGCCACACGAACGTCCGGGCTGCGCTTGGCTCTTCGCCTCTTTGGGAAGTCGAACAATGATGGAGTACTACTGCAGTGGAGGAGTACTATAGTATGCTTCTGGCCATCTGACACCGATTGAACTGCTGCATGTCCACCGCGTGCGGGAGGGAGAGCGTGTAGCGAAAGCTTCTCCTAGTCCTGCCAGCCACCACGCTCATGGGCGAGGGAGGGACGTAGCTTCATTGACTTACTGCTCCTGCCTTTGCGTGTATGACAGGTGGGCCAACAGGTGGGTGGCCCACCTGTCATACAGCCAAAGGCAGGAGCAGTTAAGGCACCGGAGCTCAGTCCACGAGGGAGAGGGCGTTGTAGTAATCAAACTTCTTGGTCTTGTACGAGTTGACGTAACACATCAAAGCACCGCACTCGATATATTTCAATAATTTGCGTTTACCGATGTATTAATTACAATGCATGCATGGTCGTGACTTTCCTTTTGATACTTGCATGTGTTGATTTAATGCACCTTGCCAAATTTTGACAATAAATTTAACTAACCAAATGTTCATGCATGTCACAAAAAATTACATCATTGAAAACTATGTTCAAATACGAATCAAACGATACAATTTTTGTTAACATGCACTAACATTTTGTCAGTTAAATATTTGGTCAAAATTTAGCACCAATTACAAAGGGGCCCAATAAATATTGTACTCTCACATTGTGTTTTGAGGATACTCCCACATAGAAAATATAAATAATAATGCATGTTGGGGCAGCCCACATTTCCGATAATTTTAGCCGTGGGCTTGTTCACAAATTTTATGAGGGGGTGGTTGTTCATTTAATGGAGGGTCTTGTACCAGACTTGAACGATACAAAGTGCGACCTGGCACACCGTAACACCACTTGGAATAAACAGGTAGCTATCTCAAAAAACAATCAACAACTAAAAAAACGGCGACCTGGCACGTACACAATTTTAAATGATTGTTTTCATGGAGTGAAAAAGGAAAACTACCCCACTACATATATCGGCCGGAGCCTCCGCGCTTGCTTGCTAGGGTTGCTCTATTCACACACTCTCATCCTCTCCAGATCTAAACAAGATAGCGGTGGTAACACTGTCTTTCTCCCTTCAAAAAACACTGTCTTTCTATCCTCACCGCTGGTTACAGATCCGGACGTATCCCCCTCCGCCTGTGAAGGGGAGGAGGGGCAGCGTTTAGGCCGTCGTCGATAGCGAGGGAGGAGACCCACTGTCGGCTGCACCATTATCTCTGGCCGAGCACCGGCGTGGGAGGTCCTCCGATCCATTCGTCATTGCCCTAGTGTGGGCGGATCCGGCCTCCCGCCGCCCACCTATCCACATCCCGATGACCTTCAGGTATATCTTCCTTCGAAACCGCCCTAGCTCTACTTCCCCAGCTCGCTACGTCGTTGAATGTGCATCATTTTCTACCTCTCAGCCCCTCTCGATCGGATGGTCCAACGTCACCTATTTTTCTTCTATTGTTAGAAGTAAAGCTACTTCATGGAGTCGAATCTTGTACTTGATTCAAACAAGAAATAAAGTGGGGGTGGGGGAGTTTAGTATGTACATCGGACTTGGTAGAAACATGAAGGAAAGGGGGTGAAAGTAGTACGGACTGGTCATCCAACCGGTCTCTTGGTCGAAAAGGGAAATATAGGGGAAACACTGTACACAGTGGTATGACCAGGACTAGATTTTCTATCCACACATAGGAGTAGGTGCCTAGAGTGAACAAAAATGGGACCAACCCAGATATGTTTCTGATGTTTGTATCTCGGGGCAACAAACTCTGAATCACCACTTTATGCCCCTGTTTAGGTACATGGTGCTGGACTGCTGGTGCACCCACTGTCCCATGCCCTTATACCAAATATTTAGCCATTCTTAATCTAATGCCCCTGGTAAAATTAAGCCATGCCACTGTTATAAGCCATGACAAGTTTAGCCTAATGTTTTTGCCTGTAATTGTTTGAGACTCTGACTGTTTCCTCTGTAGCTTTTTGTGCAAACAGGGATATCCATTTCACCTGGTTGCTGTTGTGACCTTCTGGTGCACCGCACAAAACACTTCTTAAAAGAAGTGACTTTTGTGCTGTTTAACTGGAATGTCATAATGGAACAGTTGGTTCATTTCGGTGGAACTGCACAAAGGGAGATCTGTGTTCCAATCCTCATCATCCATATTGGCACCATAACCTTCCTTTAGGTAAGAATGATATTTAATGCATGTGTTCATCTCTATTTTGCAACTGCCATGAGAAAATCATGCTATTGTTTACTAGTACACTTGTACTCCCTCACTGACAAAACCAATTCTGAAATAGAAGGCCAATCATGTACTTGGTTTCACCAACTGGTGAGGAGAAAGAGAAACAGAGCATGAAGAGGAGGAAGAAGAAGAAGAATAAACAGTGCCATGGTGATCTTGCTGAAGCCTGAGGCCTCAGTCGAGGCCATTCAAGGGCTCCGGCAACGTCTACCTTACATGTGAGACGATCCTCCAGGGAGCCCTTCCACTTCTGCTGTCTCTCCTGCAAGGTCACTTAATTAATAGGAGTACTGAAGTACCACTAATTTATTGCTGCCTAATTTTCCTGTCGGAGTTAAACAAATCTTTAGTAGCACCCTATGTTGAATCATGTACGTGTGTATGTTTGCCTATGGAGGTGGATCATGTGGTGGAGCAGGGAGGGAATATTGGTAGTGTCATGAAAAAATAGTGCTATTGTTTTGCATGTCAATTTATTGCCATTGGTTCAATGAGGCAATGTTTTGCGTATTGTCCATCATGAATTTGATGCTACTGTTAGAGTAATATGCTAATGTCTTTCTATCCTTTCTCACTAAGCTAATGAAGGTTTCACCTTGTTCCTACTTGTGCAAACAGGGATCATGTTGTGCCAATCATACATTTTAGTGGAACTACACAAGACAATACAATGAACTGTATCCCAACCAGTGCTTTAACTCTGCTGGAAGTTCTTGATAATCTTTTGATATAATCTCAGCACTGGTAAACAAGAGTGTTTTCAACCATACATTTGAAGTGCACAAAAATATATTCTATTGAGTGATTCCAGTGAGTGCTTTATCATCTCTTCTCGGACTACATGAATAAGCTTTTTTGCTCAGGTTGGTACCGACCTAAGGCCTTCATCCATATTAGTTTGCTGTCATCTCTATTTGTATCGTGCTACTGTCATGAGAAACTCCTTTAACTTTGCACGTTAAAGTTTTGCAACCTATTACATGGCAATGCTTTGAGTGTTGAGCTATTTGACACTAATTAAATAAACTAATACCTCTCTTTAAGCAAGACTACTATGTTGCTAACTTTACCCATTAAGATAATGAGGGTGCTTCTATTTGTTAGTGTATGTTTCATCAACTAGTCCCACTATTACAGTAATCTCACTCTCTCAATATATGTGCCAACATGGATGCTCGATTTTGGTGGAACTGCACAAAAACTTTGGGTGCTTCATTGCCTCGACAGCTTCCTTCCTTTCCTGTCAGTCGCTAATCTAGGCTTGCTTCCTTCCTTTGCTATCAGTTGCTTGGCTTATCTCGGCTTCCAGTCAAAGGAAATAGTAATTGATATGCTACCTCGCACAGGTTGGTACTGGTCTTTATCCTGATTGTTGTGCTTGTCATATGTATTGGTAATTTGGTATTGTGCTACTGTTTGCTGATTTCATAAAGGAGTAGCTTGGAGCCTGAACTCGCAGGCAAATCATTACAATGGGTGATTTCAGTAGAACTGCACAAAAAGATCAGATGGACAGATACTTATGCTGCTGCTATGTACTCCAAAGTTCACTCAGACAAGCATCGATGTTGACAAGAAGAAGTGCCTATATTCATTCGAGTATCAACCAGCGTCAACCAGTTGTCAAACTCCAAGTATTAGGAGAGTGAACGCCAAAAATATTGCTTGGCGCATAGCCCAGAAAAACGCAGTCCAGTCTTTGGTCCCAACTTGTGCCTTTTGGTTATCGACACATATGGTAGCGAACTGTATGGCATGGAGTCTAAAGATTCCAAACAAGTTGGTTGACACGTATATTCATCTGGCACTTAATCAGTCTGCACGCCAGGGATGCTCCATTTCAGTTGAACTGCATAAATTTTTTGGGTGGTTCATTTTTTCAACCGCCTCCTTTCTTGTCTGCAATGTAGAATTTTGGCGAGCTACAGGACCAAGATGAGCCAGTAAACTAGTTGGATGAAAGTAGTGGCCAAGTTGATCAAACCTCCCTCGGCACAAGGCCGCTATTTGAGGATAAACGTACAAGCAAAGTTCAGATTGTCTGTGCTGCCTCTTATGTACTCGAAAGTTTACTCGTACAAGCATTAATTTTAGCAAGAAGTACCTCCGACTGAACACCATTTACCAGTCTGTACCTTAGGTAATTAAAGTTCGTCTATGGATGATATTGGCTGTGGTCTCAATCATTTGGATGCATAAACATACTAAACATGTGTATATCTGAATCTTTTTGTGAATTATCTATGAATATTGTTGTGTGATCTATCAATCATTTGGATGGATAGACATGCTGAACTTGTGTATATATGAATCTTTTGAGTTGTTGATTGTGAATGTTGGCTATGAATATGAACGTGTCCTGTGAACCTGAGTTTGATACGAATGTTTACCTTTTCTATTGTACTTGTGTGTGAACTTGTTAGTATGTCTACTGTGGGATTTGTGATGTGTGGGTGTCAACGGCACACCTTCTTCCCGAGAAGAATTGCACCTGCTTCGTTAGGGTAGCAATGGCGCATCAGCTCTTTTTAATATTTTTGCTCTGTCTTACCCCCTCCCCGCTCAACCCCTGCCGTAATGTTTTCGGCCTCAAAACAAACATAGTACTGCGTTGTTTTGGGGGCTTGATGAAAAATCGAGTGCTGGTTTCTATAGGTTGGCCCGCCCAGCAAATGGGCTGTTGGTCCACCACAGACTGGGAGGGTAAAAATACAAGTTGTATGGTGCAGAGGCAAGTAAAAAAACTCCATCGAGAGCCATCCATTGAAGAAAAAAAATCGCTCCTGATGTGCTCTTTCAGTCGTGCCGCCGGCCCCCTCTTTAATCCAGTTCGCTCGGGGATCTAGCTGGTATCATTTTTTCCAGAGGGCGAACAAGTATCAGCTAGGCCTAGGTTTTGTTTTTTAACATACGTAGCCCACGACATACGGAGACAGTGGTTTCAACTTATTTTTTAAGGTCCATACCGGCCTATGGGCCTCCCAGCGTAGGTTTTACTTTTTCTTAAAGATCGGCAACCCAATGTATTTTTTTAATAATACGCAGATCTCTGTTCTATTTATCTATATATAAGAATAATAATGCTATGTCCAATTTATGTTTTCCCTTCTAATCACATTATATATATTTATATTATTACTATTATTGTATATTTTATAGAGACTTATATATACATTATAAAAACATCCCACGTGTTATTAACTTACAAAAGTAAATATTTAACAGAAGTTGGCAAGGAAAATCCTGGTTGTTTTTTACTCACAGGCAAGGAAAATCCTAGTGATTGCGTACAAAAGCTTGCGAAGATTTTAAGGACCAATGTAATAATAACGCGCTCATTTTTATTTTGAGCAATAACACGCTAATTTGTTAATTTTATATACAAAAAATGTGTCGCTCCGGTTTATTTTTTGATATTAATTGCTCCTTCTAACCTAACATTATATATAGAATGAGCCCAGCTAATTCGTGTATTTCAAGAAAGTGCAAATGGGCTGGGATTTCTTAGAAAATATTAAATGGGCCGCATTGACGCGAAATTATTTGTTCACCCAGCCCAGCAAATAGACTGTACATTCTAGAAAACATGGGTTAAATATATGCCACATTTTTGCAGGCTGACATGTGGGCCAATAGGTTGAAGCCTACGCAGGGCGTTGACAACTTGGTCAACAAATGTGTACCATGTGCTCCTCGATCTTCTTGGAGTTCTATCCGATGTAATCTTCTTTTGCGGTGTCTTAGTTGGGATCCGATGAATTGTGGGTTTATGATCTAAATATTTATGAATATTAATTGAGTCTTATCTGAACTCTTTTATGCATGATTGTTATAGCTTTGTATTTCTCTTCGATTTATCCGTTTGGTTTGGCCAACTAGATTGATTTATCTTGCAATGAGAGAGGTGCTTTGTGAAGGGTTCAATCTTGTGGTGCTCTATCCCATTGACAAAGTAGGGCACAAGACACGTATTTGTATTGTTGCCATTAAGGACAAAACGATTGGGTTTATTCATAGTAGTGATGTCTACTACACAACCTTCTTCTTGTAGACGTTGTTGGGCCTCCAAGTGCAGAGGTTTGTAGGACAGTAGCTAATTTCCCTCAAGTGGATGACCTAAGGTTTATCAATCCGTGGGAGGCGTAGGATGAAGATGGTCTCTCTCAAACAACCCTGCAACCAAATAAAAAAGAGTCTCTTGTGTCCCCAACACACCCAATATAATGGTAAATTGTATAGGTGCACTAGTTCGGCGAAGAGATGGTGATACAAGTGCAATATGGATGGTAGATATAGGTTTTTGTAATCTGAAAATATAAAAACAGCAAGGTAGCAAGCGATAAAAGTGAGCGTAAATGGTATTGCAATGCTAGGAAACAAGGCCTAAGGTTCATACTTTCACCAGTGCAAGTTCTCTCAACAATAATAACATAATTGGATCATATAACTATCCCTCAACATGCAACAAAGAGTCACTCCAAAGTCACTAATAGCGGAGAACAAACAAAGAGATTATGGTAGGGTACGAAGCCACCTCAAAGTTATTCTTTCTGATCGATCTATTCAAGAGTTCGTAGTAAAATAACACGAAGCTATTCTTTCCGTTCGATCTATCCTAGAGTTCGTACTAGAATAACACCTTAAGACACAAATCAACGAAAACCCTAATGTCACCTAGATACTCCAATGTCATCTCAAGTATCCGTGGGTACGATTATACGATATGCATCACACAATCTCAGATTCATCTATTCAACCAACACAAAGAACTTCAAAGAGTGCCCCAAAGTTTCTACCGGAGAGTCAAGACGAAAACGTGTGCCAAACCCTATGCATAGGTTCATGGGCGGAACCCGCAAGTTGATCACCAAAACATACATCAAGTGGATCACGTGATATCCCATTGTCACCACAGATAAGCACGGCAAGACATACATCAAGTGTTCTCAAATCCATAAAGACTCAATCTGATAAGATAACTTCAAAGGAAAAACTCAATCCATTACAAGAGAGTAGAGGGGGAGAAGCATCATAAGATCCAACTATAATAGCAAAGCTCGCGATACATCAAGATCGTATCACCTCAAGAACACGAGAGAGAGAGAGATCAAACACATATCTACTGGTACATACCCTCAGCCCCGAGGGTGAACTACTCCCTCCTCGTCATGGAGAGCGCCGGGATGATGAAGATGGCCACCGGTGAGGGTTTCCCCCTCCGGCAGGGTGCCGGAACAGGGTCCCGATTGGCTTTTGGTGGCTACAGAGGCTTGCGGCGGCGCAACTCCCGATCTATTCTGTTCCCCGAAGTTTTTAGGGTATATGGATATATATAGGCGAAAGAAGTCGGTCAGGAGAGCCACGAGGGGCCCACGAGGGTGGAGGGCGTGCCTGGGGGTAGGCGCCCCCCTGCCTCGTGCTCTCCTCGTTGATTCCCTGGCGTGTACTCCAAGTCTCCTGGATTGCTTCCATTCCAAAAATAACTCTCCCGAAGGTTTCATTCCATTTGGACTCCATTTGATATTCCTTTTCTGCGAAACACTGAAACAAGGGAAAAAACAGAAACTGGCATTGGGCTCTGGGTTAATAGGTTAGTCCCAAAAATAATATAAAAGTGTTTAATAAAGCCCATAAACATCCAAAACAGATAATATAATAGCATGGAACAATAAAAAATTATAGATACGTTGGAGACGTATCAGCATCCCCAAGCTTAATTCCTGCTCGTCCTCGAGTAGGTAAATGATAAAAACAGAATTTTTGATGTGGAATGCTACCTAACATATTTATCAATTATATCTTCTTTATTAAGGCAAGAATATTCAGATCCATAAGATTCAAAACAAAAGTTTAATATTGACATGAAAACAATAATACTTCAAGCATACTAACAAAGCAATCGTGCCTTCTCAAAATAACATGGCCAAAGCAAGCTATCCCTACAAAATCATATAGTCTGGCTATGCTCTATCTTCATCACACAAAATATTTAAATCATGCACAACCCCGATGACAAGTGAAGCAATTGTTTCATACTTTTGATGTTCTCAAACTTTTTCAATCTTCACGCAATACATGAGCGTGAGCCATGGACATAGCACTATATGTGGAATAGAATGGTGGTTGTGGAGAAGACAAAAAGGAGCAGATAGTCTCACATCAACTAGGCATATCAACGGGCTATGGAGATGCCCATCAATAGATATCAATGTGAGTGAGTAGGGATTGCCATGCAACGGATGCACTAGAGCTATAAGTGTATGAAAGCTCAACAAAAGAAACTAAGTGGGTGTGCATCCAACTTGCTTGCTCACGAAGACCTAGGGCATTTTGAGGAAGCCCATCATTGGAATATACAAGCCAAGTTCTATAATGTAAAATTCCCACTAGTATATGAAAGTGACAACATAGGAGACTCTTTACCGTGAAGATCATGGCGCTACTTTGAAGCACAAGTGTGGTAAAAAGGATAGTAGCATTGTCCCTTCTCTCTTTTTCTCTCATTTTTTATGGCCTTCCTTTTTTATGGCCTTTCTCTTCTTCTCTTTTTAGTCCGGAGTCTCATCCCGACTTGTGGGGGAATCATAGTCTCCATCATCCTTTCCTCACTGGGACAATGCTCTAATAATGATGATCATCACAGTTTTATTTACTTACAACTCATGAATTACAACTCAATTCTTAGAACAAAATATGACTCTATATGAATGCCTCCGGCGATGTACCGGGATGTGCAATGACTCATGAGTGACATGTATGAAAGGATTATGAACGATGGCCTTGCCACCAATATGATGTCAACTACATGATCATGCAAATCAATATGACAATGATGGAGCGTGTCATAATAAACGGAACGGTGGAAAGTTGCATGGCAATATATCTCGGAATGGCTATGAAAATGCCATAATAGGTAGGTATGGTGGCTGTTTTGAGGAAGATATATGGTGGGTGTATGATACCGGCGAAAGGTGCGCGGTATTTAGAGAGGCTAGCAATGGTGGAAGGGTGAGAGTGCGTATAATCCTTGGACTCAACATTAGTCATAAAGAACTCACATACTTATTGCAAAACTCTATTAGTTATCAAAACGAAGTACTATGCGCATGCTCCTAGGGGGATAGATTGGTAAGAAAAGACCATCGCTCGTCCCCGACCGCCACTCATAAGGAAGACAATCAATAAATAAATCATGCTCCGACTTCATCACATAACGGTTCACCATACGTGCATGCTACGGGAATCACAAACTTTAGAACAAGTATTTCTCAAATTCACAACTACTCAACTAGCATGACTCTAATATCACCATCTTCATATCTCAAAACAATCATAAGGAATCAAACTTCTCATAGTATTCAATGCACTTTAAATGATAGTTTTTATTATATCCCTCTTGGATGCCCATCATATTAGGACTAAATTCATAACCAAAGCAAATTATCATGCTGTTCTAAAGACTCTCAAAATAATATAAGTGAAGCATGAGAGTTCATCTATTTCTTCAAAATAAAACCACCGCCGTGCTCTACAAGGATATAAGTGAAGCAGTAGAGCAAACAACAAACTACTCCGAAAGATATAAGTGAAGATCAATGAGTAGTTAAATAATTATTTATCTATGTGAAGACTTTCCCATTTAATAATTTCAGATCTTGATACTTTATTCAAACATCAAGAAAAACAAAATAAAATAAAATGACGCTCCAAGCAAAACATATATCATGTGGTGAATAAAAATATAGCTCCAAGTAAAGTTACCGATGAACGAAGACGAAAGAGGGGATGCCTTCCGGGGCATCCCCAAGCTTAGGCTCTTGGTTATCCTTTAATATTACCTTGGGGTGCCTTGGGAATCCCCAATCTTAGGCTCTTGCCACTCCATATTCCATAGTCCATCGAATCTTCACCCAAAACTTGAAAACTTCACGACACAAAACTCAACAGAAAACTCGTGAGCTCCGTTAGCGAAAGAAAAGAAAACACCACTTCAAGGTACTGTAATGAACTCATTCTTTATTTGTATTGGTGTTAAATCTAATGTATTCCAACTTATCTATGGTTTATAAACTATTTTACTAGCCACAGATTCATCAAAATAAGCAAACAACACACGAAAAACAGAATCTGTCACAAACAGAACAGTCTGTAGTAATCTGTAACTAACGCAAACTTCTGGAACTTAAAAAATTCTACCAAAATATGAAGACCTAGATTATTTGACTGTTGATCTTCTGCAATTGGAATCAGTATTTTATCACGTTCTGGTGATTTTAAACAATTGTTTTCGTGAACAGAAAGTTTCTGGAATTTTCAGCAAGATCAAATAACTATCATCCAAGAAGATCCTATAGGTCTTACTTGGCACAAACACTAATTAAAACATAAAACCACATCTAACCAGAGGCTAGATGAAATATTTATTACTAAACAGAACCAAAAGAAAGAACAAAAATAAAAATTGGGTTGCCTCCCAACAAGCACTAACGTTTAACGCCCCTAGCTAGGCATGATGATTTCATTGATGCTCGCATAAAAGATAAGAGTTGAAACATAAAGAGAGCATCATGACGAATATGACTAGCATGTTTAAGTCTAACCCACTTCCTATGCATAGGGATTTTGTGAGCAAACAACTTATGGGAACAATAATCAACTAGCATAGGAAGGCAAAACAAGCATAACTTCAAAACTTTAAGCACATAGAGAGGAAACTTGATATTATTGCAATTCCTACAAGCATACATTCCTCCCTCATAATAATTTTCAGTAGCATCATGAATGAATTCAACAATATAACCAGCACCTAAAGCATTATTTTCATGATCTACAAGCATAGAAATTGCATTACTCTCCACATAAGCAAATTTATTCTCATCAATAGTAGTGGGAGCAAACTCAACAAAATTATTATCATGTGAAGCATAATCCAATTGAAAACTAAAATAATGATGACAAGTTTCATGTTTATCATTTTTCTTAATAGCATACATGTCATCACAATAATCATCATAAATAGCAACTTTGTTATCATAATCAATTGGAACCTCTTCCGAAATAGTGGATTCATCATTAAATAAAGTCATGACCTCTCCAAATCCACTTTCATAAATATAATCATCATAAATAAGAGGCATGCTTTAATCATAATAAATTTGCTCATCAAAACTTGGGCGACAAAAAATATCATCTTCATCAAACATAGCTTCCCAGAGCTTATGGCTTTGCATATCATTAGCATCATGGATATTCAAGGAATTCATACTAACAACATTGCAATCATGCTCATCATTCAAATATTTAGTGCCAATCATTCTAATGCATTCTTCTTCTAGCACCTGAGCACAATTTTCCTTCCCATCATTTTCACGAAAGATATTAAAAAGATGAAGCGTATGAGGCAAACTCAATTCCATTTTTTTGTAGTTTTCTTTTATAAACTAACTAGTGATAAAACAAGAAACAAAAATATTCGATTGCAAGATCTAAATATATACCTTCAAGCACTCACCTCCCCGGCAACGGTGCCAGAAAAGAGCTTGATGTCTACTACACAACCTTCTTCTTGTAGACGTTGTTGGGCCTCCAAGTGCGGAGGTTTGTAGGACAGTAGCAAATTTCCCTCAAGTGGATGACCTAAGGTTTATCAATCCGTGGGAGGCATAGGATGAAGATGGTCTCTCACAAACAACCCTGCAACCAAATAACAAAGAGTCTCTTGTGTCCCCAACACACCCAATACAATGGTAAATTGTATAGGTGCACTAGTTCGGCGAAGATATGGTGATACAAGTGCAATATGGATGGTAGATATAGGTTTTTGTAATCTGAAAATATAAAAACAGCAAGGTAGCAAGCGATAAGAGTGAGCGTAAATGGTATTGCAATGCTAGGAAACCAGGCCTAAGGTTCATACTTTCACTAGTGCAAGTTCTCTCAACAATAATAACATAACGGGATCATATAACTATCCCTCAACATGCAACAAAGAGTCACTCCAAAGTCACTAATAGCGGAGAACAAACGAAGAGATTATGGTAGGGTACGAAACCACCTCAAAGTTATTCTTTCTGATCGATCTATTCAAGAGTCCGTAGTAAAATAACACGAAGCTATTCTTTCCGTTCGATCTATCCTAGAGTTCGTACTAGAATAACACCTTAAGACACAAATCAACCAAAACCCTAATGTCACCTAGATACACCAATGTCACCTCAAGTATCCATGCGTATGATTATACGATATGCATCACACAATCTCAGATTCATCTATTCTACCAACACAAAGAACTTCAAATAGTGCCCCAAAGTTTCTACCGGAGAGTTAAGACGAAAACGTGTGCCAACCCCTATGCATAGGTTCATGGGCGGAACCCGCAAGTTGATCACCAAAACATACATCAAGTGGATCACATGATATCCCATTGTCACCACAGATAAGCACGACAAGACATACATCAAGTGTTCTCAAATCCTTAAAGACTCAATCCGATAAGATAACTTCAAAGGGAAAACTCAATCCATTACAAGAGAGTAGAGGGGCAGAAGCATCATAAGATCCAACTATAATAGCAAAGCTCGCGATACATCAAGATCGTATCACCTCAAGAACACGAGAGAGAGAGAGAGAGAGATCAAACACATATCTACTGGTACATACCCTCAGCCCCGAGGGTGGACTACTCCCTCCTCGTCATGGAGAGCGCCGGGATGATGAAGATGGCCACCGGTGAGGGTTTCCCCCCTCCGGCAGGGTGCCGGAACAGGGTCCCGATTGGCTTTTGGTGGCTACAGAGGCTTGCGGCGGCGGAACTCCCGATCTATTCTTTTCCCCGAAGTTTTTAGGGTATATGGATATATATAGGAGAAAGAAGTCGGTCAGGGGAGCCACGAGGGGCCCACGACGGTGGAGGGCGCGCCTGGGGGGGAGTAGGCGCGCCACCCTGCCTCGTGCTCTCCTCGTTGATTCTGTACTCCAAGTCTCCTGGATTGCTTCCGTTCCAAAAATAACTCTCCCGAAGGTTTCATTCTGTTTGGACTCCGTTTGATATTCCTTTTCTGCGAAACACTGAAACAAGGGAAAAAACAGAAACCGGCTCTGGGCTCTGGGTTAATAGGCTAGTCCCAAAAATAATATAAAAGTGTTTAATAAAGCCCATAAACATCCAAAACAGATAATATAATAGCATGGAACAATAAAAAATTATAGATACGTTGGAGACGTATCAATTAGTTGAGTTTACTTTGTCTACATCATGTCATCTTGGTTAAGGCGTTACTCTGTTTTATATAACTATGCGCTTTTCTATCAATTGTCCGATAGTAATTTGTTCACCCACCGTATACTATGTGTTCAAGAGAGAAGCCTCTAGTGAAAACTATGCCCCCCCCGGGTCTACTTTTATCGTATATAAAAACACAAAAATACCTTGCTGCAATTTGATTTCTTTTATTTTGTTTTGCAATTTATTTACCACTACAATATTTAATCCTTGCAAGTAACCGCTGAGGGGATTGACAACCCCCTTGCTCTTGTTGGGTGCAAGTATTTGCTTTTGTGTGTGTAGGTGTTGTTCACAAGGTTCTGTGTGGTTCTCCTACTAGATTGATAACCTTGGTTCTTAACTGAGGGAAATACTTATCTCTACGGTATTGCTTCACCCTCTCCTCTCCGAGGAAATCCCAATGCAACTCACAAGTAGCAATACCTATGAATTATTCACTTGTTATTGAACAGTTTGATGTCTGGGGCTTTGATTATATGAGACCTTTTCCTTCCTCTGATGGATATCCTCATATTTTGGTTGTTGTTGATTATGTTACTTAGTGGGTAGAAGTTATTCCAACTGGTAGTGTTGGTTACAACACATCTGTTAAAATGCTTAAAGAGGTTATCTTTCTGAGGTTTGGAGTCCCTAGGCACTTAATGACTGATGGTGGTTCACATTTTCATTCATGGTGCATTCCTTAAAATCTTAGCTAAATATGATGTAAACTATAGAATTGCATCACCTTATCATCCTCAGTCTAGAGGGCAAGTAGATTTGAGCAATATAAATAAAATTAATCTCGCATAAGATTGTTAATAGATCTAGAAAGAATTGGTCCAAGAAACTTGATGATGCATTGTGGGCATATAGAACTGCTTACAAAAATCCTATGGGTATGTCCCAATGTAAAGTGGTCTATGGAAAAGTATGTCATTTACCTCTTGAGTTAGAACATAAGGCTTACTGGGCAAGTAAAGAACTCAACTATGATTTCAAACTTGCCGGTGAAAAGAGGTTATTTGATATTAGTTCTCTGGATGAGTGGAGAACGCAAGCATATACGAATGCCAATTTATTTAAAGAGAAAGTTAAAAGATGGCATGGTAAAAGAATTCAAAAACGAGAATTTAGTATCGGTGACAAAGTTCTTTTGTACAATTCTCGTTTTAGACATTTTGCAGGTAAACTTTTGTCCAATTGGGAAGGGCCATACATCGTCGAAGAGGTCGACCTTTCAGGAGCCATGCATCAAGATCAATAACACCGATGAAACTAGTCCAAAGATTGTTAATGGGTAAAGAATTAAACATTATAGTGTAGGTACTCCCATTAACGTGGAAACCAACATTATCCAAGTGATTACACTGGAAGAATATCTAGAAGAGACCTTCCAGAACGCTCCAGAGTCCTGAATGCAACTTTTGCCAGAACTGAGAGTGCGCTCTGGGAGTCCATGGGAATGGTGGGATCGCCACTGCGATGCCCTTCTCTGAACACAACTTTTGCCAAAAATGAGATGAATGTTGGCATGCCCAAAATCTATGAAATATTGTTTCTTCTCTGCTACACACAACACAAAAAACTCCCGGTTTGATTCGACAACATTGAAGCTCAGCGCCTATTCCCCTGCATGCCTGTCCGTACTTAACACGTGCGTTCATGTGTGTGCATGAGTGTACACATGCAATTGAGAGATGGGAGAGCAACTCTACATGATATGCAGTTCATCTTCGACATTTGAGAGATGATTAATTACCAACGTTGGTGCTTTGTTATTTGAATACAAATTATACCATTATCTGAAAGTATTCCTGCTATATGCTTGTTCGTGTACATTGTAGAACAATACAAGTTCTATGTTATATGTGTCTAAGTTTTTATCATCATTTCCTTTATTGTTCTTTCTTCATTTTCTTTCTTTTTAGGGTAATATCAATGCTCTTAGTTCATTCTACCTTACAATAACATTTGTTTTTGTTTTGTTTTTACATATGTAATTCAATTTTGCTATTGGACATGCATTTGAATGTTCAGCCATTTTTTCGTTTTCATGTGTGTTTTCTTCCGTTTTTTATTGTTATGAGTTATCTTTTCCTTTTATGTGTATATGCTGATGATGTGTTTTTTGTGAGTATACACGTATATACTAAACAATACATGTGTAAGTTATATCAGAGTGCAAAAATTGCACTATTTTGACGTTAATTATCGCATATTATAAAAAGTGCAAATTGTGTGCAAGTTTTTGTTATCATTTGTTTTAAGTTTTTTTCAACTTCTTTCTGTTTTTAAGGGTAATACCAATGTCACTAACTCATTCTTTATTATAAACTTTTTTTAAAAATTGTTGCACTGTTATATGTTCATTTCTTGAATTATAAAAATATTATAATTTCTTTACAAATTGTGTGCACGTTTCGATCATTATTCTTTTAGTTCATTTTTCATTTTCTTCCTTCTTTAAGGGTAATAGCAATACCACTAATTCATTATTTCTTAAAAAAACTTTATTTTGTGTTTGTGTTCTTAGTTTTAGTAGATAAAAAGTTTGACGAATAAAAACATGAAAAGAAGAAGGCAGTTCCGACTTTATATCTAGATTGGGCGGTGAGAAAGATTTGAGTGAACCGACAAGAAACTTCAAGCGCCTATCAAGTAGTTAGCCTTCTTAATATAGGTTATTATTTCTTTAACATGGCTCCTTTTTTGTTAGCATGTTGTAGTGACATGTACTACAGGCCACAGATGTACTGGTTTCTTGAATTATAATTATCACGATGAATTTCTCTTATTGCTTGGTTTTAGTGTTGAATATATGTGTATGTGTATATTGTGACTTGGGCCCATCTTCTAGTTCATCTGTATAGTTGAGGTTGTGGTCCCCCTCTGTACATCATATATACGTGCCTGGTGCACCGATCAATGCATTGTGTTTGCACAGCCCATACTTCATCTTCTACATGGTATCTATCGCAGGTCGGTCGACCTAACCTAGTCGCCGCCGCCGCCGCGCGCCCTCCACGTCGCCGCCACTGCTTTCCCACCCGCCACCGCCACACGTCGTTGTCGCCGCCGCGCGCCCTCCGCGCCGCCGCCGCCGCCGGTCACCGCTGCCCCGCCTACCTCACGCTGCCGCCACCCACCGCTATTGCCGCCGTGCGCCCTTCGCGCCGCCGTGCGCCCTTCGCGCCGCCGCCACCGCTCCGGTCGCCGCTGCACTCTGCTCTCCCGCTTCCGCATAGCCTCCACCTCCCACCCGAGCTGCCCAAACCCTAACACCCCTCCAACCCACGCCGCCTCCATCTCCCACGCCGCGCCATGAGTTTCTCTTCCTCCATTGTTTCCAACCCCTTCGCCGGTCCCGACGTCACCCTCGTCCACGATCTCAACATCCACGAGTGCATTCCGGTGGTGCTTGATCAATCCACCGCATCCTACTCCACTTGGAAGCGGTACTTCTCCTTGGTGTTTCGCGAGTACCTACTTCACGGCCACGTCAACGGCACCGTGGACTCAAGCCTCATGATTCACGACGAGGAGTGGATGATCCTCGACGCCACCATCATCCGCTGGTTCTACCTCACCATCTTCAGCGACCTCTTCCACACGGTGATGGATGATGACGACGACACCTATGCCGTCTGGACCAAGCTCAACGGCCTCTTCACCGACAACAAACTGCAGCGCAAGGTCCTTCTCCACGGCGAGTTTTATGGGTGCCAGCAGCTTGACTCGTCCATCGACGATTTTTGCATGCACCTCAAAAAGCTTGCCGATGAGCTCCGCGATCTCGGCGAGACGGTTGGCGACGAGCTCCTCATCAGCACTCTCACCGCCGGCCTCAACGAGGACTTTGGGAACGCCGCCTTCAACCTCACCCTCATCCCGAAGCCTACCTTTGATAAGGTGGTGGCGTATCTCAAGCTAGAAGAGCGCCGGATGAAGATGGCCCGGACTCAAGCGGCTCACACCGCCCTCGTCGCCAGCACCCGCGGGGACCAGGCGCCGCCGCCGCCACGTCCCGCGCCGGCCCTCCCGCCCGCGCCCGCCTTCCCGCAGGTGTCGGCCGCTCCCTTCCCTCCGCCCCAGCCGACCGCTAATGGGGGCCGTCGCGGCGGCCGCCGTGGAGGCCGCAAGCAGCAGCAGGGTGTGGGTGCTCAGGGAGGAGCGACCTGCCCCTAGCAGCACCAGTAGTATATCTGGCCATCTTCGGCCCGGCCCGGCCGGCCCGGCCCGGCCCGGCCCTAAAAAACGGGGCCTGGGAGGGCCGGGCTTGATCAGTGGGCCGGGCCTGGGCCTGAAAAGTAAGCCCTAGCAGTTATTGGGGCCGGGCCTGGGCTTCAATATTAGACCAAAATTAGGCCCATCCGGCCCTTCCAACAACAGCAGCCAGCAGCCCAGCAGTCCACCAGTCCACCTCCACTCCTCCATGCATCGAACCCTAACTTATCCACTCGCAGTCTCGCACACCGCGCGTCCCTCCCCCAGTCCCCCTCCTCTGTCTGTATCCCGTGCTGGCGGCGGCGACCTACCCTAGCCGCCCTGCAGTGCCGCGTCCCCGTCCCGCACCGGCGGCGGCAGGCTGCCTCTCCTCCCCAACCGCACCGCCGCCGGCAGGCCCCTCTCCTCCCCAACCGCGACGCCGGCAAGCTTCCTCTCCTCCCCAACCGCGACGCCGCCCGACTGCCTCTCCTCCTCAACCGCGCTGCCGCCCGGCTGCCTCTCCTCCCCAATGGTGCCGCATCCAAGACATCCACCGCAGCAACGAGCTCTGCATCCCCTGGTTGACATCCACCGCATCAACTAGCTCAGCTGTCGTCCGAGCGCCGCCGCACCTCTGCTCTTAAGGTAATTTGATGCGGATTTTTTTCCGTTCTTAACCGATTAGCAGGTGTACATACATGTCAACATGATGGATTTGATGCAGATTTGTTGCTGTTGTACATGAATATAAGTGTGTGTAGAACTGTAGATGAACTCGCTGCTGTACATGAATACAAGTGTGTGTAGATGATTGATGAAACAGTGGCTATAAGTGTGTGTTGATATAGATTTCTTGCTACTGTTGACATATATATTTCTTGCTGTTGACCTATATATTTCTTGCTGTTGATATAGATTTAGCATGGAGGGGCATGAGGGTGATGAACCAGATTATCATCCTGAAGAATTAGAAGGGCATGAGGGTGAGATGGAGCTGTTTATTGTACCTCCAAATCCTCCTCGTGTACGGCAGAAAGTTGCAAGTAAAAGGGGGAAGAGGCCAGCATCTAGTGCACGTTCAGGAAGTGGACAATCGGCACCACAGCAGCAGCCTACAGCCGAAGCACAGCAGCAGCCTACAGCCAAAGCACAACAGCAGCGCACTGCCTCCTCTAGCAGTAGCAGACGGAAGTCAAAAGTATGGTTGGACTTCACCAAGATATCCAAAGATGGTGATGCCTTTATTGTAGCTAAGTGCAACCATTGCTCCGCTGAGCTGTCAGCTAAATCTGGACACGGTACATCTCATCTCCTTAGGCACACCGAATCGCTGCATAAGACTAATCAATCAACAATGAATAATTTTTTCTTGAAATCTGAAACAAATGATGATGGAACAAATGCATTGAGAAATGTTAAATATGATGCTCAAGTAGCCAGACATGGAGTCTCTATTTATCTTGTGTCCGGTTCTCATCCATTTACAACAGTTGAAGAAGATGGTTTTAGAACAATGATGAATGCTTGTTGTCCAGCATTCAAGAGTATTGGTCGGCACACAATAAAAAGAGAGATAATGGAAATGTTTCTTTCCCAGAAAAAGAATTGCTTGAAATTATTGTTGCTGCCCCTGGTAGAGTAAGTTTCACATCTGACAATTGGAAATCTGAAGTCACCAAGCATAGCTATATTTGCATTACCTGTCATTATATAGATGCTGATTGGAAACTAAACAAAAGAATTGTCTGGTTCAAAAAAATTGATCCACCATATGATGGAGCATCTATTGCCGATGAGGTCCATCTAGCTTTTCGTGAATGGAGGATTGAGAAGAAAGTAATGTGCATCACTCTTGATAATGTAGCCTATAATGATAGAATGATTGTTTGCTTGCGAACCCACTTGTCTGAAGGTGCTTTACCTTTGTCCGGTAAATTCTTTCAAATTCGTTGTTGTGCACACATACTGAATTTGGTAGTTCAATCTGGTTTGACATTGATTGATGGTGTTGTGGCCAAACTTAGAGATGGTATAATGTATCTAAAGGCTTCAAGTAATAGGCTGCACAAGTTTTATAGCACTGCTACAACTACTTTCAACTTAGAAGAATCAAAGAAGTTGAAACCTGACATGCCCATTCGTTGGAATTCAACATATACTATGCTTGGCTCCTGTTTGTACTTTAAAAAAGTGTTGCAGTGGTATTCTGAGAGGGATAGCATCTTCAAGGTGCATTTTTGGCCAAGTGAGGAAGAATGGTCCGAGGTATCTCATATGTATCAGTTTTTGGAGGTTTTCTTCAAGGTAACTACTGTTTTCTCAGGAACAAAATATCCAACAACCAACTTGTACTTCATGAATGTTTATCTAGTCCATACTGCTATTATTGAGGCTACCGCTGGTATAAATAGCTACATGGGTCCAATGCTGTTTGCTATGAGAGAAAAGTTCATGAAATATTGGTCTGACTATAGCGTATTTCTATCTTGTGCTGTTGTTCTTGATCCCCGTATTAAGTTCAAGTTCTTGGCTTATTCCTACTCCAAGCTGTATGAAGAGAATGATGCCAATCGTCGTCTTGCTGGTGTTAGAAATACCTTGACTTCTTTATTTAATGAATATGGTAGTGTTGTACCTGTTCATGACAACTTACCCAAAACTAGTATGTCAAGCACTTGTGGACTTGGTGCCTTTTCTGACTATGATCAGTATGTGGAAAGCACGAGCACAGTTGAAGAGAAATCTGAATTGGAATTGTACTTGGCTGAACCTACCAAGAGGTTGAATGAGAACATTGATATCTTGGATTACTGGAGCAAGTCTGCAGCTAGGTATCCGCAGTTAGCAAGATTGGCACGTGATATCCTTGCTGTTCCCGTGTCAAGTGTTGCATCAGAATCTGCTTTCAGCTTGAGTAAGAAGGTTATAACCCCGAGCCGAGCCTCACTTAAACCAAAGACGGTTGAGGCCTTGATGTGTTTGCAAGATTGGTATCGCTGCAAATTGGAGAAGAAAGATGGTATATAGTTTAACTTACTTTGTTTATTTCTTCATGCTATGTACTTTAGAGTTTATAGCTAACATGTTGTTGTAGTTGTTGTAGGTAATAAGAGAAAGGCAGAAGTGGTTGAGCTAGATGATGAAAATTCTTCTTCCGATGATGAATGTAACATCCATATTCTTTGTTCATGTCAACTTGTCAAGTTCAACATGTACTTTAGCTAACCTGATGTTTATTGCATTTTGTAGAGTTCTTGCTAGAGCACTGAGATGAGTAGAAGATTCGGAGAAGGCATGTCGAGATGGTAACCAGCAGCTACTGGTCCTTATTTTTGGTTCTATGAATTGGCCATCTGGCATGTAATAATACATTTATGCACTTGTGTTTCTAAACCTCGAAACTGGAATGTTTGATACTATTTGATGTGAAAACAATGCTCTTTAGTGCTATTTTGGTGCTGATGTGCTGCTGTTTTGGTGCTGCTGTGCTGCTCTTTATGCACTTTTGGTGCTGATGTGCTGCTATTTTGGTGTTGTTGTTGTCTTTAACACTTTATAAGATACTATTTGCTATTTTGGTGCTATTTGATGTGCTGTTTTGATGTTACAACATCGAGGGCCTTTGGGAGGGCTTAGGGCTTTCGGGCTTTCTGTGTTGGGAGGGCCTGGGCCTGGGGAACGTAGTATTTTCGTGGGCCTGGGAGGGCTTGGGCCTGGGAAACAGACCTAGGGCTTGATGGGGCCTGGGCCGAAGCCCGGCCCGGCCCGGCCCATGGCCAGATATAAGCAGTAGTACCAGCCGGCCCCTTTGTATGCCGGCCAGAACCCTTGGACTGGCGTTGTGCACGCCTGCTCCATGTCGGTTCCCCGCGTCCCTGCCCCGGGTATCCTCGACGCATGCCCTCCGTCTCACCAGGCGTTCTATGCCGCGCCACAGCCCTATGCGGCGCCCTAGGGCCCCTTTCCTTCGGCCTGCCGCCACAGCCAGGTGGGCTACCGCTGCTGCCCCTGATGGCCCCGCCCGAGCAGCCCGCCCTCCCACCGGCGTCGTGGGACCCGGCTCTCTTGGTGGCCCTACACTCGGCTCCCTCACCGTCCACCTACATCAGTGGCGGTGACTGGTATATGGACACTGGAGCTACTGCGCACATGGCGGCTCATCCCGGTAACCTCCACACCTCCTATCCCATCCACACTTCCGCTCGCATTACCGTCGGTGACGGTTCCTCCCTTCCCATTACTCACACAGGACATGCATCTTTTCCATCTACTTCTACTCCATTTTCATTATCTAACATCTTAGTTTCTCCTGATCTTATTAAAAATCTGGTCTCTGTTCGTTCTTTTGCACGTCAAAATCCTGTTACCGTTGAGTTTGACGAGTGTGGTTTTTCTGTTAAGGACACTCATACCCGGATGGTACTCCAGTCCACTCCACCGCCTCCACCACCTCCGCCGCCCCTGTCGCTCTCGCCACCGGAGTGGATCTTTGGCACGCTCGCTTGGGTCATCCCAACCCCGCCACCCTTTGTCATATACTTCGGAGTTTTCCTTTCACGTGTAATAAGACCGAGGATCACTCGTGTCATGCATGTCGCCTCGGCAAAGATGCTCGTCTTCCCTTTAGGGCATCTTCTCATGTTGCATCATACCCGTTTGAGTTAATTCATAGTGATGTTTGGACCTCTCCTGTCGCAAGTAATATGGGCTATCTTTATTATCTTGTTATACTTGATGATTTTTCGCACTATGTGTGGACCTTCCCATTGCGTCGTAAGTCGGATGTCATCTCCACTCTCGCCGCTTTCTACTCCTATGTTTTCACGCAGTTTGGTCGTCCCATTCTCGCGTTTCAGACAGATAACGGGAAGGAGTTCGACAACTTAGCTGTTCGCATTCTCCTCACCACACATGGCATGACTTTTCGTCTCACATGCCCGTACACTTTGCAACAGAACGGTCGCGCTGAGCGTGTCCTTCGCACTCTTAACGACTGCGTTCGGACCCTTCTTTTTCATGCCAATGTGCCTCCGTGCTTTTGGCCTAACGCTCTCGCCACCGCATCATTCCTCATTAACATCCACCCCTGTCGCACTCGCGGGAACTTTGCACCTCATCACCTCCTCTTCGGTGCACCATCCTCTTATGATGTGCTTCACATCTTCGGCTGTCTCTGCTACCCTAGCATCGCGGCCACCGCGCCTCATAAGCTTGCACCCCGCTCTGTCGCCTGCATCTTTTTCGGCTATCCACCTAACACCAAAGGCTACCGCTGCTACGACCCTATCTCACATCGTGTATTCACCTCCCGACATGTTTACTTTGATGAGAAGGTGTTTCCGTTTCAGCAACAGGTACCTCTCGTCGCCCCGTCACTGCCTGCCACCGACGACCCTTCGGTAACCCCGTCAGGTGGACGGCCCCACTCGGCTCTCGGACCGCCTCCGGGCTTTGGTGGTCCTCGCGCCGTGGGACGAGCTGCTCCTCACGCCCCACGCCGCCATCACCGTCTCCGCCGGCTTTGCCGCCGGCGCCATCTCCTGCCGCCTCAGGCGCCCCAGCTGGCCCACTGCCTCGGGCGCCTCGCCAGCCTCCACTGCCTTGGGCGCTGCGGATGCCTCGGGCGACGCGCGCTCCCCGGCTGCTTCGGTGGCCGCCTCACCGGCCGCCTCGCCGGCCGCCTCCTCGGACCTCATCCCGGAGTTGTCGTCTCACCCCCTCACTCGGGCTTGAGGCGGCGTTCACCGCCCGAGTCTGCGGTACTCCAACGACGAGTATCTCCTTGCCGTCTCCACTGCCTATCCGTCGCAGATACTTGCGTCCGCCAGAGCATCCCTTCGTGATCCTCACTGGCTTGCTGCGATGCAGGAAGAGTTCAACGCTCTACAGCGGAACCGTACCTGGACACTGGTTTCTCGGTCTTCTCGCGCCAATGTCATCAGCGGCAAGGGGCTCTTTCGCCATAAGAGCTGCTCGGATGGTACACTTGAGCGCTACAAGGCTCGTTGGGTGGTCTGTGGTTCTCGGCAGCGCGCTGGCATCGATTTCACTAAGACGTTTGCACCGGTTGTCAAACCGGGCACGATCCACACTGTTCTCCAGCCGGCGGTTTCCCGAGGTTGGCCGGTTCATCAGATGGATGTCTCCAACGCCTTCCTTCATGGCCATCTTGAGGAGCAGGTTTACTGTGAGCAGCCAACCGGTTTCGTCGACGCATCTCTTCCTGGGCATGTGTGTTTGCTGTCCTGGTCTCTCTACAGGCTCAAGCAAGCACCTTGCGCCTGGTACCAGTGTATCGCTGGGTTCCTTCGGACACTAGGCTTCAGCGTTATTCACTCGGATGCCTCATTGTTTGTCTATCACCGCGGCGATACGACTGCATATTTGCTCCTCTACGTCGACGACATCATCCTGACGGCCTCCTCCGCAGCCCTTCTTCAGCAGATTACTCTCCGGATGCGTGATGAGT
Source organism: Aegilops tauschii subsp. strangulata (assembly GCF_002575655.3). Lineage (NCBI taxonomy): Eukaryota > Viridiplantae > Streptophyta > Magnoliopsida > Poales > Poaceae > Aegilops > Aegilops tauschii. Next base: position 389,048,961 of record NC_053037.3, read on the forward strand.
TTGCCATCAAGGACCTGGGTGCTCTACATTATTTCCTTGGCATTGAGGTTGTTCGGCGACGCGACGGCTTCTTCCTTCATCAGCAGAAGTATGCACACGATCTACTTGAGCGTGCCGGCATGCTCAACTGCCACCCTGTTGCTACTCCTGTTGACACGAAGCCCAAGGTTTCTGCTCTCGAGGGCTTGCCCGCGTCGGATGCACCGTTCTACCGGTCCATTGTTGGTGCTCTTCAATATCTAACTCTCACCCGGCCGGATCTTCAGTATGCTGTTCAGCAGGTGTGTCTCCATATGCACGCCCCTTGTGACTCCCATTGGACCCTCGTGAAGCGGATTCTCCGCTACATCCGCGGCACGATGGCTCTTGGGCTCACTCTCACGGCGTCTACTTCTATGGAGATGGTGGCCTACTCCGACGCGGACTGGGCCGGCTTCCCTGACACTCGTCGCTCCACCTCTGGCTACTGCGTCTACCTCGGTCCTTCACTCGTCTCGTGGCCGTCCAAGCGACAACCCACGGTTTCGTGCTCTAGCGCGAAGGCGGAGTACCGAGCAGTGGCTAACGCCGTCGCCGAGTGCACCTGGCTACGACAACTACTTTAGGAGTTGCATCATGACGTCTCCCAGGCTACAGTTGTCTACTGTGACAACGTCTCTGCGGTGTACCTTTCCGCCAACCCCGTTCATCATCGCCAGACTAAGCACATTGAGCTGGGCATTCACTTTGTGAGTGAGCAGGTGGCCCTTGGACGGATTCGGGTCCTCCATGTTCCTACAACACAACAGTTCACCGATCTGATGACTAAGGGACTGGTGACTTTCACCTTCGAGGAATATATGTGTACGTGTATATTGTGACTTGGGCCCACCTCCTAGTTCATCTGTATAGTTGAGGTTGTGACCCCTCTCTGTACATCATATATACGTGCCTGGTGCATCGATCATTGCATTGTGTTTGCATAGCCCATACTTCATCTTCTACATTTAGGATTTAGCCAACAATTATGCGTATGCGCAAGTATGTGTGTGAAAAGAGATGAGGACTGTGTGTATGTGCGTGGTACATCCGTCTATGTTCGCGCGCACATCCGTATGTGAGAGGTGGGAGGCTATGCCGTCAACAAGAGACACAATTCATTTTTCGATGCGCTGAGAGACGACTAATAGTTGAGGCCTTGACGGTGTTGTTCTGCTCTATGAACACTTAGGATGCGTTTGGATGCAAAGTATTTTTGTAGTTTTTCTAGAATACCGTGGTTTCCGAAAAAAACTTTGGTTTTGAATACTTCGATGTGTTTGGCTTCAACAAAAACTGAAGTTTTGTAAACCATAATATTCCAGAAACTGTGGTATTTTTGAAGTATTTGAAAAAGTGGTCTAGACCTCTTTTTTCTAAACAGAACAGAGAGAAAGTGCAATTGACGTTGCCATCTACGTTGGGATAAGAATATTAGATGCGATCGTCTTCTAATTTTTCTCCATCTGTCCAGTCTAATTGCAAGACTGCTACAAGGGGTGGCATATATATTAGATATGACGCCGCTGGATGGGATGACAAAACTGATTAGTTTCTAGTGATCTTGCATGCTTCTCCATGGAGTCCTTAGCTGTCGATTAATTTCGGACTAGTAGCGCACTGATTAGATCAGGAGAACACTTGTATGCAACCGGGTATATATATGCTAGGTAGCCAATTCAGTATAAATGGTGCATCGTACACGCGCAAAGAATTTTGGTCCGCCTTCAAAAGTACATGCACGTATAGACATATGATAACAACACGCTCCTAGGATTGTATTACTTCAATCTAGTTGATTAATGAACTTAAGTTGCCACAGGCTCTTGATCAATCATGCACCTCATGGTTAAATTAGTCCAGCCATTGAAGGCCGGCTGATCGATCCGTTTCTTGCGCCTGCCTAGTTAGCATAGCAGTACACAAATCTGCTACATAGGTGCGGACGAGCTGACCTTATGCGTAGAAGCTGCATGCACCCGGCGGCCGTTAGGTCTTGTAGCTCAGTGAGTTTCAGATGTCACCCAGCGTTACAATTGGTCAAAACTGTAGTATAACAACACCCGCCAAACACCTAGGTAGTTTCGCTAAAACTGAGAAAAAACACGGTTTAAAGAAACTGTAGTATTCGTTGTGTGCACATCTGAATACTGTAGTTTTCAATTACCATGGTTCTCTAAAAACTTCGTTGCCAAACTAAGCCTTAGTATAGCCTGGTCGTACGCATGCAAGTTATACTTGTGCTTGCATATTATGGCACTATGCAAGCTATATCTATTTTCTTTGCAATTTTTATCAGCATATGGTTTTAGTTTATTTTCCCTTTAGGATAGCACCAATGTTCTTAATTCATTTTATTTTAGAATAAGAATTTTTGTTTTCGTTTTAGTTTATGTTTTTCTAGTATATGTCTTTGTTTACTGACACAAAATTTTCTTTTCTTTTTCTTGCTTGTGCTAATGTTTCTAACTTCCTTTTTATCATTGCTATTCGTTTGCTGGATTTTTTCTTCTATATTTTTGCAACAGGAGTCTCCCAAATTTATCGTTGACACGTAAAACAGCAACAAACAACTGACTTTTAGCACGGGATCCACGTGGACGCGGGGAGTCCCGCGACGGAACGAATCTCCGGAATATAAAAACCGTGCGCGTCAAATCTCACCAGAAACAAAACAGCTTTGGATTTGGATTAGACTAATCCCAAAGTCGTCTCTCATGATTGACCCATAAACAAAGAAAGAAAGAATTGTATTCCGGGGAACAAGTCCCACACCGCCCCAGAGCCGCCCAGCACCGTACCTCCCTGCCCTATTTATTTTACAACGCAGAGGGCAGAGGATTCTTCCGCCTTTCAGGTTCACGCGCCGCCCGGCAGAAAAAAGGGAGAAAGGAAGAGGAACAAAGGCGGGGAGGGCGCCCGGCCCTGGCACAACTGCTGGATTCGTTCGGTGAGCGATTGGAACGTCCCGTGCCCCCGTCGCAACATTCCCTCCCCCCTTCCATCCCTCCGTCCCTCCCGGCAAATTCCAACGCTCCACCCACGTCCAAAGGCAGGAGGTGCCGCCTTTTCTCGGCCCCGCCCGATTCTTTCCCCCGCGCACAGCCTTCGTCCGTCCCACGTCGCCGCTGCTCCCTCCACGTTCTTGGCCGGCCGGACGGCTGCCTCCTCCCAGGCGCGCGTCGCTCGGCCTAGATAGATTCGGGTGTTCCTTCCCATCGGGTAAGCGGCCGTGACTCTTCCTGGTTTCAGATTAGGAGGGCCAGCTCCTTTTGGATTTGGATACCGGTTGCGTTCGGCCAGGGGATTTGGCGTGGATTAGGCGCCGAATTCCGAGGTCTCCCGATCGCTGCCCGCCTGCCTCCCCCTGTTTCCTGCATGTGATGTGATGTGATTGTTCTCGCACGCCTCTGTTTTTCTTGCCTGCACGGTTCCTCGTTCCAATTTGATCCCTCCTTCTTCTTGCGTTCGGAAACCGTGGTTGCTTGGCTTTGACCAATCGTGACCTTCAGAAAGGTGTGTGTATTGATCTCGCGAGTGTTTTGCTTTTGAATTGATCCAGGGGCGGCGGGCGGCGGTCCACGGAATCCGGCCGGATTGCGCGTGAATTCAGAGCAATCGAGGCGTGCCATAAGAAGAACCGAAGAGGGGGAGCAAATGTGGCGTCTCTTCAACGAGCTCTGGGACGTTCTAGGATCCGGGTTTTTCTCGTCCAGGTTCCTATAAGCCTAATAACACGTCAGCGACTCGCCGCTCCCGTCGCATCAAATCAAGTCCATCCATCCATTGCATCGGCCCATCTGGTCGGTCGGCATGGACGACGAGGATTACTCGTGGGTGCGGCGGACGAGGTTCTCCCACTCCGTCGTCCGCTCCAACTCCGGCAGGGAGCAGTTCGGCGCCTTCGTCGAGCAGTTCAACCGCGGCGCCGCGCTCAGGCAGAACAAGGGCTCCGACTCAGGGTTCAAGCTCCACGGCATGAACTTCGAGCCCAGGACCAAAGCCTCCGCCACCACCAACCCGGTCCCCATTCCAAGGACAAGGTCGCTGAGTGCCCAGCCCAAGACGGACCTCAACCATGCCTTCTCCAACGCCATACCGGTGCATCATCACGAGAAGCCTGCCGATCACGGTCACCCGCCGCAGTCAGCACCGACCAACAACTCTGCCAACGGAACGAGGGGCCGCAACAACCTCTTCGTCGACGTCTGCTCCGAGCCCGAGGTTCAGGACCCGAGCAAGGCCGACAGCCCTGGGCCTCTCGAGTTCTCCTTCCACCCAGACGAGCAGAGCATGAGGCTGCAAAGGGTGTGCTCCAGCCCGTCTCCTTTCCCGGCCAAGAAAGCGCCGGTCTTGGACGCGCCGCGGCCGCCGGTGCGCAGTTCGTCGCTCAGGGTCCTCCCAGAGGGGCGCACGACGCGGATGCTGAGGGCGAGGTCCCCTCTCCCAAGCCGTCCCGTGCCTGAGGTGTTCAAGGAGGCCAAATCAGCCAGCAAGAGGTTCTCCACGCCGCCGCCGCGCCGGAAATCTTCGTCCCCGCCACGCGCGCCGCCGGCGGACGCGCCACTCAAGGCGCCGGCCAAGGTGAAGCACCACAGGAAGGAGCACTGGGACAACCAAAGGGCCAAGGCGGCCGCAGAGAAGGTGCTCGAAACTTGGACGGTGGATCGCAAGCAGCTCCTCATCGGGCAGAAGTTCGCCTACGGGGCGCACAGCCGTCTGTTCCATGGAATCTACAAGGAGGTGCCCGTTGCTGTCAAGTTCATCAGGCAGCCTGACGTCGAGGAAGATGCGGAGCTGGCATCTCAGCTCGAGAAGCAGTTCAACACGGAGGTTGTCACATTGTCCCGCCTCCAGCATCGAAACGTCATTAAGGTAGTAACTTCCTGAGTTTCCTCTGCAGAAATATTCAGTTTCAGGCAATTTGTGCTTATATTGATTTATTTATCAAAGAAGTTTGAAACAGCTGATGAAATTTATTTCTAGATTAGATAGAAAGAGCAATCCTTACGTTTAGCCTTGTGCCAGATGACTTACATTTCTTCCCTGAAATGGCAAGTTTCTGGTACTAAGTTTCCATCAGTACCTAGCTTTTAGTTCAGGTGTGTTCCTACGTCATGCCGAACGTAGTAGTCCTGTATGACCATGCTAGTAACAACTCACAGTCCTGAAATCTTGCTTACGTGATCCCATCTTTGATGTTATCATCGCAAAACAAAGTCAATTATTGATCCATAAATACAATTTCTTTTGTAGCTGGTTGGAGCATGCACCAGTCCGCCGGTCTTCTGCGTCATCACCGAGTTCCTTTCTGGTGGTTCGTTGAGATCATTCTTGCACAAGCAAGAGCACAGATCTCTGCCTTTGGACAAGATCATTTCAGTTGGCTTGGATATCGCACACGGCATGGGGTACGTCCACTCGCAAGGAATCGTACATCGTGACGTGAAACCGGATAACATCATATTTGACGGGGAATGCTGCGCGAAGATTGTCGATTTTGGAATAGCCTGCGAAGAAGCCTACTGTGACCCTCTGGCGAACGATCCCGGGACCTTCAGATGGATGGCTCCGGAGATGATGAAGCACAAACCCTATGGTCGGAAGGTCGATGTTTACAGCTTCGGCCTTATCTTGTGGGAAATGCTTACCGGCTCCGTGCCTTATGAAGATTTGACTCCGTTCCAAGCAGCCTTTGCTGTTTTTGACAAGGTATGCACTCATCTGGTCCCATTTCTGTCCCTGTCAGGTAATACCTTTGTTAGGTTGAGATTATACAAATTTTCCAGATGGAGAGACATTAGGCATGACATTGTGCATATGGACATTCTTTTAATTAGTTCATATACATTCTTTTTTTCTCGAACAGTCCATATACATTCTGAATTTCTGATCCTGTGCTTTCTGAGAAGAAGAAAATGACCACCAATTTCCATTTTCAGAATGTGAGGCCGGCCATTCCCGGCACCTGCCCAGCTGCATTACGGGTTCTGATCGAGCAGTGTTGGGCCTTGCAAGCAGATAAAAGGCCTGAATTCTGGCAAATAGTTCAATTACTGGACAAGTTCAAGATGGTTCTTGAAAGAGATGGAACACTTGACAATATGCCAAGCTCAAACTGCCAGGAGAATCATGATCCCAAGAAATGGCTAGCCCACTGGCTCCACAAGCTCAAGCATCCCCATCATCATCATGATCTCTCTGGACCTCCACCACCAAAACTTCTGTAACTAATCTTCTCTCTTCCAATCTGTTCTAGTCCAGGTAGTCCTTAGAATGTAAATATCAAAAGTTTCTTTTGGTATATATATAAAAAGAGTCCCATTTGCTTGTATTTGTTGTTTCATAGCATAGTAAGTGAAGTACTTCTCTGGGTTCAACTTGATTTTTTTTTCCTTTTGTGTTGCTTGTGCCTATGCAAAGTCCCTGAAAAAAAATACTCTGTTTTTGTGCTTGAATGTTTGTTGTCATTGACTCGTCCTTTTTAACTCTGAGAGAGTCCAAAAGAAAAATCGAATTTCGAAGGAAGTACACCTGGCCCTTCTTTCTGGACTCCTAGTCCTAGATGCTCATCACTCATCAGGATAATCTGAGATTTGTTAAACTTACAATGTGGAGAAGTTAACTGAGCAGAGCACCTTCCAATTATTGTCGTTGTATTGTACTCCCTCCATCCCAAAATAAGTGTCTTGAGTTTAGTACAAATTTGTACTAGAGCTAGTACAAAATTAAGACACTTATTTTAGGGTGGTAGACACTTATTTTGGGACGGAGGGAGTGGTAGAGTGGATGCCAAGGTGAATTGAATGCTTCTTTGTAGTAAAGAGAAAAAAAGTATATTTTTCGTCCATCAACTCTTCACAGAGTGCATATTTTCTCTCTTAACTTCTGAACCAGACATTTTGCAACATTAACTCTTCAAACAGAACAAGTTTAGTCCCTCGTCTCAGCGCCGACCTGGTATCACTGCAGATTTGGCGCCGTTTTGACCAATCAACACTATGATGCAAACTACTCAGCTTATACACATCAACTTCAAAACAGTAGTCCACATCCATATCATCCTCAAAGTCACTCTCCTTCGTTTCGCTTATCTAGCAAATGATAAACAAAAATGTCAGCTACCCCTTCCTCTACTATGTTGTTTGCCATCCTCTACCCCAGTCCATTTTGTAGTTCTTTTCCAGGGAAAAACCTACTGAAGCTGCACAGTATCTTTGTCAACATCTTTCCAATATCTTCCAAATATAAATAATCCATGGATATGACATATTGGTATAGATGACGTGTGACATTGCGGCCCAAGAAGTGCCATGTCATATACATGGAAATGCACGTAGTGCAGCCAATCCGTTCCTAAAAAAGCTCCATCATAAAAACAGATAGGCAAAATACCAAGACGATACATTTAAAGCCTACAGGTAACAAATCGACAAATAAACATGGACCCCGATAACGCCCACACGTGTGGGCGTTAGGGGTCTGCCGACACGTTTTGTGTGGTGTCTAAGAAGATCAGCCTACACGCCTACGTGTGGGCAAAACAAGTAATGCCCACACGCCTCTTTTTTTTCCTCGCGGTCCCTTTCACACGCCTACGTGTGGGCAAAATAGATAACGCCAACACGCCCGTACGTCAGGCCTCCTACCTCATGGTCCCGCACCCCCTGCGTGACAGTCACCACGTGCCTCGCAGTTGCCATGGTCCGGACCCTCTTCCATGTTCGTTTAACTGCAGTTGCCATGGTCCGGACCCTCTTCCATGTTCGTTTAACTGCAGTTGCCATGTCGCTGAACTACAGTTGCCATGTCGGACAACTACGGTTGCCATGGTTGCTCAACTGCAGTTGCCATCTCAGATCAAGTGCCAGATGTCATTTTTGGACAACTGCAACTGTTGCCATGTATGGTCTGGTTTATTATAGTTGCCATGATTTGAAAACTTTAGGGGTTGCCACCTACTAACACAAGGCAGTTGCCATGTATGGTCTGGTTTACTACAGTTGCCATGATTTGAAAACTTTAGGAGTTGCCATCTACTAACACTAGACAGTTGCCGTGTAGCGCTACAAAGAGACATGGCAAAATAACATGTTCGTGTAAAGAAAGAGTTGCCATCTGCTTACAAGTACATTAGAGCAGTTGCCATGTACCTGCAAAACACATGGCAACTGACATGTTCGGGTAAAAAAGAGAGTTGCCATCTGCTTACAAGCACACTAGGGCAGTTGCCATGTACCCTGCAAAACATATGGTAACTGGCAGCTTTGGGTGTGGGAGAGAAGACGGGCTTGTGGGCGAACTGATAAATGCCCACACACCAGCCCCTGTGCGTGAGTGAAAACTGACGTGTGAGCGAACTGCTAAACGCCCACACACCGGTCCCTCCATGTGATGAAAATGGACGTGTGGGCGACCGGATGAATGCCCACACACCAGCCCAGTCCTACGTGGCACCACAAACATGCCAAGATTCGTGCAACCACAAACGGACGTGGATCTACGCGTGTGGGCGAGATGCAAACACCCACACGTGTGGGCGTTAGTATTTCCGATAAACATATGGTACAATGCTTCCAACAACCTAATCGATCTCAAATTGAAATATCAGAGCTAAAATCGACCTCAAGTTCAAATAACATCTTCCACCGCCGCCGGCCCACCCAGCAGATGTCGCATCCCTATGCATGTCCTCTCTCTTGCCTACAACAGACACGAGTCCGGCGAGCCGTCGTGCCCACTCCTACCCCCCTCCCCCCCCCCCCCAAACCCCACCATCGGTGTCGACATTGAGCCACCACCACAAGAAATAGGGTTCGGGGGAAGATGGGGAATGTGTGAATGAGCTGGAGTGAGAGGGGGGAGAGAGCGTATGCAACAACTTAACGGTCTCCTTTGCCACGACAGCGTAGACTAGTCAAAACCACGTAGAGTCAGCAGTTATACTGGGTATGCTAAGACGAGGGACTAAACTTGTATGGTTTGATGAGTTATATGAGAGTGTAAGATGTCAAGTTTAACAACGAAATCTTCACTAAAATGGGTGTGATACTCGCTGGTTACGATTCCAGTCTTTTCTTTAATCATGATTTTCTTGTAGTTAACTTGATGTCTTTCTATCTAAAAATAGCTTTCTATCTTTCTATTTGTAGTTAAGTTTGTCATGAACGACGTGTTCTTTTTGTGAAAATGACTCAAATCTTTTATAAAGGTTTAGCAGAAGTATGAATACACCCCAAAGATAATAAAAATTACATCGAGTTCCCTGACCACTACCGTCACCACTATGATGAGCTAATGACATGTCGTTTTCGTTGTTGCCGTACCGGAGCTGGCTTAACCTTGTTGATGACAACTGGAAGTCTTCGAGCATGTGCCCTTGAAGACAGGCGCCCCGAAGCCGTTGTTGCCACCTTTGAACCCTTGAATCAATCTGCAGTACCTAATTAACACTACTAGATCTCACTCGCGCAGACACACGACAAGTAACCCTAACTTCGACCATCATGAGGTAATGACATGGATCTATGTCGGAGCTCGGTCGTCTTTGTCCCGATGGACGACTTCGAGGTGGATCGGAGGCAGGAAGACCATTTCGACACGATGCTCCGTCATCCGCCGAGTGCCGCCTCCGCGAAGACCTAACCCTAACCGATCTACTGGCTGGAGCTGCCTCCCTGTCACCATCTGCCGGAGCGGAAGGTAGAGGTTGAGGGGATGTGCTCTGCCCTAGTTGCCTGGTTTGTTTGGTTCTAAATTTAAGGGATGAAAATTAGCCCGTGATTTGTGAAAACTGGATAACTTTTCTCTTGTCCCCATCAACGGATTTCTCTTCTTCAAGAGCAGATTCAAGAAATTACAGATCCTGACTACGCACAACCTACAATCCCCGTTACACACTCTACTAACAAGTGCTACTAGCCTACTAGAGCGCCCGGCATGGCATACGGCATACACGTGACAGTGACACCATGGCATCATATTTCTCTTGTTGTCTGTCTGCCATGCACGCATCACGCAACCACCACCGGGGCCCGGCCGAAGTCGAAGCTCAGCATGGACGCCCTGAACTTGGGCTGCTTCTCCGGCGACGGCGAGCCGGCGGCCACGGTGTCGATTGCCGCCGGCGCCTCCCGCTCGGACGTGCCGAGCCACTTGGACTGCATGTACTTGTGCTTCCTCCAGGGCCCCAGGTGCATGTTGTTCTCCTTCATGCACTGCTTGGCGGCGGCGCACATGGCCTTGACGACGGCGCGCAGCCTGTCGGCGCGGCCGACGAACGCCTCCGGGAGCGCGGCCACCAGCGCGCGGTAGCCGGCGCCGGCGCGCGCCACCTCGAACTCGGCGCGGAAGCTCGGCTCCACCACCACCCGCGCCGCCTTACCGCTCCGCGTCTGCAGCACCACGTCCACGTAGCTGTGCTCGCCTGCACGTCACAGATCGACCAGGAAGGAAAACGTCAGCTTCGATCGACACCAAACTTTTTGCTTAGCAGAGGACGTGCGGTTTTCGGTTTGGCATGTGTCATTTTGTCGTGCGGTTTTGGAAGTGTTTTGAGGCAGCCATTAAACGTGGGGTAATAACATCTGGTCGACTGGTCTGGTCGGGCTAGTTGCAATGCAAGTTCATGTCACGGGCGGTCAGGAAATAATGGAGACGGTGACGGGTGCCTGACATTAATTTACTTGGAAGCGTCCGTTTCTTTAGGCGTAGGATGACCAGGTCCATGTGAGGCATGCATGTGACATTTTATAGAAGAGGTAATATCACATGTGGTGCTTAAACTTGTCACCGATTTTCACTTTAGTGCCTGAAGTTGAAAAATACACCGAACTGGTTTTAAAACTTGGCACGAGCGTGCAAATACAGTGCTAATCCTATTAATAGACGTGTTTTTACGCTGATGTAGCACCGTAGTTCGATTAGCATGCACAGACAACCTCGCCCTAGGAAAGAACCAGTATGCCATACATTTTCTCGTTCCTGTTAATGAAAACAGATCCTTTTTCTTAGAATAATGAAAACATTTCCTATTTTTTTAGATAAGAAAGAAGAGACACGTACGTGGGTTTTAATCGGCTCAGCAGTGCAGCCCAGTTTGCGCATCTTAGTTTCATTTAGAAATTTGTAAAAAAGTTTCTAAATTATAATCACAGTAATAAAAATATTCACATATTTGTTTTAAACGTATCATATAAATAAAATGGTATTTCTGATTATAAAAATGGCTGTACAATTTAGAATTATATAAATATTTTCTATACTACAATTCATGAATATTATTTTAACTACATAAACCTTTTAATAGTTACATGTACATTTTTACAATTCATATTATTTAAGAATTTTTCAACAATGTAAAATGTTCATAAATATCCAAAATTAAAATTTCAGTTTATGAAAAATATTCACTACTGACTATATTTTAATTATAAATTTTTTTGAATATATGACACGATGAAAGTTATACACATGTTTCTCGCAAAAAAAGAAATTTATACACATGTGAATATTAATAAAAAAAATCTACCTATAACATTTTTTTTCATTTAAGCATAAGCCAAGCATGCATAATCTTTTGGAATTTACTCAAAAAATTAAGTTTTTTATAATTATTTTTTCATATACTGAACAATTTAGAAAATTTATTTACGAAAAGCTTTAACTATAAATCACAGGTAAATTGCTGACTATTTTTTTAAATTACATGAACATTTTAGTTATTTAATTTATATGTATTTATAAAAAATTTGAAGCACAAAAATTTGAAATGTATTTTTATTACTGTGATTATAATTTACAATTATTTTTTACAAATTTCTAAATCAAACTAACATGCGCAAACTGGGCTGCACTGCAGCAGGCCATTAAAACCCGCGAACGTGTTTCTTTATCTAACAAAATAGGAAATGTTTTCATTATTCTAAAAAAAGATCTGTTTTCATTAACATGCACGAGAAAACGTATGGCGTACTGGCCAGTAGTTCCAGTTTGCTAGGGCGAGGTTGTCTGTGCATGCTAAGCGAACTACGGTGCCACGTCAGCGTAAAAACGTCTACTAATGAGATTAGCACCGTATTTGCACGCTCGTGCCAAGTTTTGAAACCAGTTCGGTGTATTTTTCAACTTCAGGCACTAAAGTGAACATCGGTGGCAAGTTTAAGCACCACCTGTGATATTACCTCTTTATAGAATTGACAAGCTACTACTTCCTTTTCCCACACACTTTTAATTTAAAGTTCTACTATGGTTATGGTTAGTAGGCGAATATGACAAGTTGTTACTAGTTTTTCTTACCCACTTCTAATGAGAAGTTCTACTCTGGTTAGTAGGCGAATATGCTTCTGGTATCTCATCAACTCTAAACAGCACAACAAAACGAAGAACACTTCATCAGAAGGATCAAAAACAGATCCCTCGAATCGGCACGACGGGTCAGACGTCCTAGACCACACGGTCCATGCCAACCGTGCATGCGCTTTTCTGCTGGAACTGCCAGCTCTTTCATTAAGTTAATTATTATTACGCCGTCTGAAGATTAGCTTAGGAGGAACCCAACCACTGTGTCTCGAAAGCAACCAATTACCTGAGGGGATATCGAGGGACCGTGCCCACTTGGACCTGCAGACGGCGCCGTTGTACCCGGCGTCGCGGAGCCGCTCCACCACGTGCCGCAGCATGCAGCTCCGGCAGTCGCCGGCGGCCGCGCGCCGCGCGCAGGAGCAGACGGCCCCCGCGGGGGCGCGCATCTTCTCCACGGCCTTCTCCGTCACCGCCCGGATCCTGCTCTCGGCCGTGCTGGTCTTGCCCAAGGCCTCCTGCAAACAGACATGGCGTCGCTCCCGTCAGGACTCTCGTGCGATCAGACGATTTGGCTACCGAACGGAGGAGGAAAACTCACGTGAAGCTGGGAGTGCTGGGCGCGCCAGAAGGCCTTGCTCTCGGCGGAACCGCCGCCGCTGGATCCCTCCTCCTCCTCGTCGTCGTTGTCGTCGTTCTCCGGCCATCTCTCCGTCTCCCCCTCCTCCAGGAAGCTCAGCACCATGTTCGACAAGCTCATGTCGCCATCCATCGCCTCTTCCACAACCATTGTCTGTGTGTTTTGGACTTGCGATCTCTTGGCTGGCAGCTTGATCACCACGAGCTGGGCGTGTGATCCTTTCTCTGTGCTGTTCAGCTGTTAGCTCAACGGTGCTCTGATCCGACCCCTTCCACCCCGGGGTGGCTATAAATATGGGTCGCCGGGAGTGTCGGACGGACGTGGAGAATGGGCAGCGGTGAAGCTGTGGGTGGTGGTACTGTTGGGGTGGGGCCTGTGATGAGATGAGACGATTGGAGACGGGATAATGGGGCCTGAGATGAAGCCGGGTTGTTGGTTGGCGCACGGGAACAGCACGGATCCACGTCAGGGACCAAGCCGGATTCTATGCGCGCGACGTCGAGCCGTCCGTTTCGTAACGCTTGCCACAGACTAGACAAATACTTCCTTCGTGTGGAAGACTAGTCGCAGAAATGGATAAAAATTGATGTATTTAAAACTAAAACACGTCTAGATATATTTATTTTCCCGACAAATATTTTCGGACGAAGGGGGTAGTTCGGAGCGTATGATACGTATGATAGTATTATCTGGATAGCACCCTTTGTTAGGTTGATCTCCTCCCGTGTGGGTCCAACGGCCCACCGGGCCCTTAAATCCGTGCCCTGATCGGGGGCGCCCAACCCAGTATGGTTGACGGGCCCCTGTCACGCTGGGCTATATAAAGAGGTGAGGGCCGGGGCACTCACTACGAGGTTGGTCGTGCAGCCGCCAACCCCACTGACAAAACCTACCGATCTAGGTTAGCCCAGCAGTGACGGGAAGCTTTGCCGCCACTGCCCACTCACCGTCATCACCTCGCCCTCCACCATGGCCACCAGCTCGAGCTCATCGAGCCAAGGAGAAGGTATACTACCGATCTAATCTAGCCTACCCGATCCAAAGAACCTATCAATGGTGTCAGAGTTGTTCTAGGCTTAGATGTTTCGGGTAGTAAAGAAATGACAGAACTTTTCCCCTCCCAAAGAACCCTAATCACAGGGCAAAGTAAACATCACGGGCAGAGGGCCTCGAGCTCGCCGGAAAAGTTGCGCCACCGCCGAGGCCGCACTGTTCCTCTCGATCTCGACGCGCATCGGCAAGCCAAGGCGTCGGGAAGAAGAACAAACCCCAAAGGGGCAAAGGGCACCGCCGCTGCCCCGCTTGACAGCGGCGCGCTCTCCTTCGGGAGCCCGCGCACGCCAGCAAGGGGGACAAGGAGGGCGCGCCCGCATCGCAACAACGCCGTCGGGCGCAAAGGGGAGTAGAGGAGGGCTCTGCTCGTGGCTTTCTCTAACAGAAGGCGGTGGTGGATAGGAGAAAGAAGGGGAAAGGGAAGGAGGCTCGCGCGGCGCGGTGGCACTCGACGCCGTCGCCGACAGCTTGACAGAGCATCGCCGGCGGCCGGGGCGTAGCCTCTCTTTTCCGCCGTCCGTGGGACTGAGCGAAGAGGGACGAGGAGAGCAGAGAGTGGGGCTAGGGTTTCTGGTCGGGAGGAGACCTGGGGCTGGTTCTAATCCAGCGATCGGCCCGCTAGACCGTCGGATGGAATCCGACGGCCACACTGCCAACCCTAGTGCGGTCGCGGGCCGCTGGGTCAAAAGTGGAGGCGCGCTGGGCTGAGGCTGGCAGACCAGGCCGAGGCAAGGCCTGCTTGCGCGACACAGCGGAGAGCAGGTTGTGGGCCATTTTCTTCCGCTGCGGGCCTCGCGCGCTAGGCCGAGGCTGGGTCAGCTACCTTTTTTATTTTATTTTTGTCCAGTTTTGGGGCAAACTTCATCTAGTTTTTTCCCTTTTCAAAATTATCCAACGAAATTTTGTTTAGAGAACAGAAAAATAAAAGAAATGCTTCTGAAAAGTATAAAGTTCATGAATTTTTATTCATGCTTTTCAGCTACAAATAAATAAAAGTGCTCTCTTAAAAGTAAATAAAATTAAAATGAGAATTAAATTTCAAAAGCATGTTAAACTAATTATTGAAACAATTATGATCCTATTTATTTTATGACCAACGTTGTTAATAACGTTATTGTTATAAAAGGTGCATTTATTTCTACTTTTGCCCGACGGTGATATAGATTTGATTGCACAAACAGTTGTATGTTTTAATTTTGACCAACGTTGGATTAATTCATGCAATTGTTATTATGATCTCACTTCATTGTGGTTTCAGGAGGGTACCACTTGATGAGTTGCCTCAAGGATGTTCCAACCCTCATAGGTGATAACTACACTGAATGGAGAAAGAAAGTTGACTTGGCTTTTGTCTGTGCTGAGGTGGACTGGGTTGTGGACACTCCACAGCCGGTCAAACCAACAGAGCCAATCAGAGGTGCAAAAGATGATGATGCTGCTTGGGAGAAAAAGAAAAGGGATCATGCTCCAGTGCAGATGTCATATTCCCTCAAAAACTAAAAGTGGCTCAACGCCAATAAAAAGTTCATGGCTTTCATAAAGAACACAATTGAGAACGCTATTGTGGGCTCAATTGCAGAGTGTACTTTTGTAGGGGAGTTTCTTGAAAAGATAAAGAGCCAGTTCACTGGTTCTTCAAAGATATATGCTACCGAGTTGCTAAAGCAGCTGGTGATAGAAAAGTACACATGCGATGGACTTGGCATAAGAGAGCACATCCTCAGGATGAGCAACATGGCAACTAAGCTTAAACCCATGGACGGGGATTTGAAGCTCAAGCCTGCACTCCTTGTTCACCTGGTCATGGCTTCACTGCCAAAAGAGTTTGACACTTTTGTTGTCAACTACAACATGTCGCCTGGAAAATGGAACATTGAAAAGACTATAGCCATGTGTGTGCAAGAAGAGGAAAGACTTAAAACCTCATATGGTGGTTCTCTGAACTATGTGAAGGATAATAAGAAAAAGAACTACAATCAAAGTGGCAAAGGTTCTCCTTCAAAGCCATATGGAAAAGCTCCCACGCACCATCAGCATCAGCAAAAGTCTTTTCCAGTGGACAAAGACACATGTCTCCATTGTAACCAGACTTGGCACTACAAGAAAGATTGCCCTGCTTTGCTGAAGTCAATAATGGCAAAGAGAGGTAACAACATTGTTTCCTTTGTAAATGAATCCTTGTATACACAGTTTTCGAAATCTACTTGGTGGATTGACTCAGGTGCAACCGTTCATGTTTCAAATTCATTACAGCGATTCAATTCGACGTGGACTATGCAAAGAAGCGAAAGATGCATTGAGGTTGCAAATGGAGTTCAAGCAGAAATTGAAGCTATCAACGACATCTCCTTGGAGTTAGCTGATGGATTGACGCTTCTACTTATAGATGTTTTATATGTTCCTTCATGTCACAGAAACTTGATTAGTGTTTCATGTTTGGACAAAGATCATTATGAATGTTATTATGGACATGGCAAGTGTGCCATATGGTTTAATAATGCTTATGTGTGTGATGCTTTACTTCACAGTGAGCTATATTTATTATCACTGCGTGAAAAAGTGAATTCTATGTGTAATGTGAATAAGCATGTTCTCGCATTGGATAAAGAACAACAGAAAAGAAAGAGAACTCATGACTCATCGAAATTATGGCACTGTCGCTTGGGCCATATTTCGAAGGGGAGAATAGAAAGACTAGTTAAAAGTGAAAATCTTCCTCCATTAGAGTTCTCAGACTTAGAACAATGCATTGATTGCATTAAAGGAAAGTATGTAAAATAAATCAAAAAGGGTGCAAACTGTTGGGAAACGTTGCATGGAAAACAAAAAATTTCTACGCACACGCAATGATCTATCCATGGAGATGCATATCAACGAGGGGCAGAGTGTGTCTGCGTACCCTCGTAGACTGAAAGAGGAAGAGTTTGACAACACAGTTGATGTAGTCGAACTTCTTCTAGCTTCGACCGATCAAGCACCGAACGTACGACACCTCCGAGTTCTGCACACGTTCAGCTCGGTGACGTTCCTCGCCTTCTTGATCCAGCAAGGTGTCGAGGTAGTAGATGAGTTCGGTCAGCACGACGGCGTGGTGACGGTGATGGTGAAGTGATCCTCGCAGGGCTTCGCCTAAGCACCGCGAAAATATGACCGGGGGTGTAAACTGTGGAGGGGGGCGCCGCACACGGCTAACAATTGATGTTGTGTGTCCTAGGCGCCCCCTCCCCACATATATATATAGGTGGGAGGGGAGGAGAGCCAGCCAGGGGGCGCCCCAAGTAGGATTTTGGCGCCTTTCCTTTTTTCAGCGGAGAAGAAAGGGAAGGGGGAAGAGAGAAAGGAAGGGGGGCCGAACCCCCTCCCCCTTTTCCTTCTCCAATTCAGCCACATGCCATGGGGGGGGGCGCCACCCCTGTGAAGGAAATATGCCCTAGAGGCAATAATAAAGTTGTTGTTTTATATTTCCTTATATCATGATAAATGTTTATTATTCATGCTAGAATTGTATTAACCGGGAACTTGATACATGTGTGGATACATAGACAAAACACCGTGTCCCTAGTAAGCCTCCACTAGACTAGCTCGTTAATTAAAGATGGTTAAGTTTCTTGGAAGATTGGTGGCAGTGATTGAAGAACTCTGTCAATGACACTATCAACTGGAAGATTAACTCCCAGCTGAGTCAAGTGATTATGATACCCAGACATTTTGAGTATAAGTTCACTGACAGAACTATTCTCCTCCATTTTACAGCTGTAGAACTTATTGGAGACTTCATATCTCTCAATCTGGGAATTTGCTTGAAATATTAACTTCAACTCCTGGAACATCTCATATGCTCCATGACGTTCAAAACGTTGTTGAAGTCCCGATTCTAAGCCGTAAAGCATGGTACACTAAACTACTGAGTAGTCATCAGCCTTGCTCTGCCAGGCGTTCACAACGTCCGGCGTTGCTCCTGCAGCGGGTCTTGCACCTAGCGGTGCTTCCAGGACGTAATTCTTCTGTGCAGCAATGAGGATAATCCTCAAGTTACGGACCCACTCCGTGTAGTTGCTACCATCATCTTTCAACTTAGCTTTCTCTAGGAATGCATTAAAATTCAAAGGAACAGTAGCACGGGCCATTGATCTACAACAACATAGACATGCAAAATACTATCAGGTACTAAGTTCATGATAAATTAAAGTTCAATTAATCATATTACTTAAGAACTCCCACTTAGATAGACATCCCTCTAATCATCTAAGTGATCACGTGATCCAAATCAACTAAACCATGTCCGATCATCACGTGAGATGGAGTAGTTTTCAATGGTCAACGTCACTATGTTGATCATATCTACTATATGATTCACGCTCGACCTTTCGGTCCCAGTGTTCCGAGGCCATATATGCTAGGCTCGTCAAGTTTAACCTGAGTATTCTGCGTGTGCAAAATTGGCTTGCACCCGTTGTATGTGAACGTAGAGCTTATCACATCCGATCATCACGTGGTGTCTCGGTACGACGAACTGTCGCAACGGTGCATACTCAGGGAGAACACTTATACCTTGAAATTTAGTGAGAGATCACCTTATAATGCTACCGTCGAACTAAGCAAAATAAGATGCATAAAGGATAAACATCACATGCAATCAATATAAGTGATATGATATGGCCATCATCATCTTGTGCCTTCGATCTCCATCTCCAAAGCACTGTCATGATCACCATCGTCACTGGCTTGACACCTTGATCTCCATCGAAGCATCGTTGTCGTCTCGCCAACTATTGCTATCACGACTATCGCTACCGCTTAGTGATAAAGTAAAGCAATTACATGGCGATTGCATTTCATACAATAAAGCGACAACCATAAGGATCTTTCCAGTTGCCGATAACTTTTACAAAACATGATCATCTCATACAAAAATTTATATATCATCACGTCTTGACCATATCACATCACAACATACCCTGCAAAAACAAGTTAGACGTCCTCTACTTGTTGTTCAAAATTTTACGTGGATGCTACGGGTTTAGCAAGAACCGTTCTTACCTACGCATCAAAAACCAAAACAATTTTTCGTCAAGTGTGTTGTTTTAACCTTCATCAAGAACCGGGCGTAATCACACTCGATTCAACTAAAGTTGGAGAAACAGACACCCACTAGCCACCTGTGTGCGAAGCACGTCGGTAGAACCAGTCTCGCGTAAGCGCACGCGTAATGTCGGTCTGAGCCGCTTCATCCAACAATACCGCCGAATCAAAGTATGACTTGCTGGTAAGCAGTATGACTATTATCGCCCACAACACTTTATGTTCTACTCGTGCATATAACATCTACGCATAGACCTGGCTCGAATGCCACTGTTGGGGAACGCAGTAATTTCAAAAATTTCCTACACACACGCAAGATCCATCTAGGTGATGCATAGCAACGAGCGGGAGAGTGAGTCCACGTACCCTCGTAGACCGAAAGCGGAAGCGTTAAGTAACGCAGTTGATGTAGTCGAACGCCTTCGCGATCCAACCGATCAAGTACCGAATGCACGACACCTCCGTGATCTGCACATGTTTAGCTAGGTGACGTCCCTCGTACTCTTGATCCAGCTGAGGCCGAGGGAGAGTTTCGTCAGCACGACGGCGTGATGACGGTGATGATGAAGTTACCGACGCAGGGCTTTGCCTAGGCACTACAATGATATGACCGAGGTGGAAATCTGTGGAGGGGGGCACCGCACACGGCTAAGACAACTGTCAACTTGTGTGTCTATGGGGTGCCCCCTCCCCCGTATATAAAGGAGTGGAGGCGGGGAGGGTCGGCCCTCTCTATGGCGCGCCCCAAGGGGGAATCCTACTCCTAGTAGAAGTAGGTTCCCCCCCTTCCCTAGTTGGAGTAGGAGAAGAAGGAAGAGGGAGAAGGAGAGAAGGAAAGGGGGGCCGCCCCCCAACCCAATTCGGATTGGGCTTGGTGGGGGGGGGGCTTCCTCCACCTGGCCGCCTCCTCCTCTCTTCCACTAAGGCCCAATAAGGCCCATTGACTCCCCGGGGGTTCCGGTAACCTCCCGGTACTCCGGAAAATGCCTGAACTCATCCGGAACCATTCCGGTGTCCAAACATAGCCTCCCAATATATCAATCTTTATGTCTCGACCATTTTGAGACTCCTCGTCATGTCCGTGATCACATCCGGGACTCCGAACAACCTTCGGTACATCAAAACACATAAACTCATAATACCGATCGTCATCGAATGTTAAGCGTGCGGACCCTACGGGTTCGAGAACTATGTAGACATGACCGAGACTCATCTCCGGTCAATAACCATAGCGGAACCTGGATGCTCATATTGGCTCCTACATATTCTACGAAGATCTTTATCGGTCAAACCGCATAACAACATACGTTGTTCCCTTTGTCATCGGTATGTTACTTGCCCGAGATTCGATCGTCGGTATCTCAATACCTAGTTCAATCTCGTTACCGGCAAGTCTCTTTACTCATTCCGTAATGCATCATCCCGCAACTAACTCATTAGTCACATTGATTGCAAGGCTTATAGTGATGTGCATTACCGAGAGGGCCCAGAGATACCTCTCCGACAATCGGAGTGACAAATCCTAATCTCGATCTATGCCAACTCAACAAACACCATTGGAGACACCTGTAGAGCATCTTTATAATCACCCAGTTACGTTGTGACGTTTGATAGCACACTAAGTGTTCCTCCGGTATTCGGGAGTTGCATAATCTCATAGTCATAGGAACATGTATAAGTCATGAAGAAAGCAATAGCAACAAACTAAACGATCATCGTGCTAACCTAACGGATGGGTCATGTCAAACACATCATTCTGTAATGATGTGATCCTGTTAATCAAATGACAACTCATGTCTATGGTTAGGAAACTTAACCATCTTTGATTAACGAGCTAGTCAAGTAGAGGCATACTAGTGACACTCTGTTTGTCTATGTATTCACACATGTACTAAGTTTCCGGTAAATACAATTCTAGCATGAATAATAAACATTTATCATGATATAAGGAAATATAAATAACAACTTTATTATTGCCTCTAGGGCATATTTCCTTCACTACTTCCTCGACACTTTGCTGGATCAAGAGTTCGAGGGACGTCATAGAGCTGAACGTGTGCAGAACTCGGAGGTGCAGTACGTTCGGTACTTGATCGGTCTGAACGAGAAGAAGTTCGACTACATCAACCGCGTTGTCAAACGCATCAGCTTTCGGTCTACGAGGGTACACTACAAAAAAATACACTTCCGTGATGATACATGTTTGTCACAGTAGGTCACGTTTTCTGTCATGCATGTACATCCATGACGATTTTATGACAGAATCAAGATAGTCATAACTGTGCTGTCGTAGAAGTGTTCCATGACATTACCAAAATTATCATCACGGAAGTGTCCACTTCCATGACGATAAATAGCGCGTCATGGAAGTGTTTTCGCCAAGGGTAACCGACACGTGGCATCCACCGTAATGGGTCGCTGTTAAGCTATCGGGTCCGGTTTTGGATCCGATAACCCGTTAACAGCCCGTACCAATGGGGATTTTCCACGTGTAAAATTTTCATTGGCCGGAGGAAACACGTGTTAGCTCACCGTTGGGACAGATGTCATCCACTCATTGGACAGGAGGCGCCTATGATACATCGACACGTGGCACGGCCCAACAGAGGCCCATTCCGGTGAAAAGGCCGCCCCGTTTGACTTGGTCAAAAGGTAACGGGCTGGGCCACGGAAAGCCTGTTAACGCCCTGCTAGTATATAGCCATTTACGGCCCGCTAACTCACGACCCGTTATGGCCTATCAGGATTAAGCCCAGTAGCTTCATCTGGGCCGTCCAACATGATTCCAGCCCGTTGTAACTTCCGGCCCATGTATGGCCATGATGTCTTTCGGCCCATATGAGGCCCTTTGTAACTCTTGGCCCATTAACGGCCCATGGTGAATCTGGCCCGTAATGAATATTGTACCGCTTTATACCCATTAACGGCCCATTATTCCATTGGGCCATTTCCAATGTGTGTTATCTTTCCGCCTTCTCAGGGCCCATTTATTCTTGGGCTCATTTCCAGCATTCGGTTACTTACGGCCCATTACTGGCCTTTTCTGCTTGTGGGCCAAATTCAGCCCGTGGTTGCAATCGGCCCGTTAATCCGTTGGGCCGTTTTCATAGCGTCATCAAATACGACCGATTAATGACGGCCCATTATGGTCGGCCTATGAGCGGATGATTACAACTCTAGCCCGTTTACGGCCCATAATGCGGTCTGTTATTGGCCCATGTTTGGCCGATCAATCATACGGCCCGTAGAAGGCCCATTGATGCTACGGCCCGTAGAAGGCCCATTGATTCTACGGCCAGTAGAAGGCCCATTGTTTCTACGGCCCTTAGAAGGCCCAATGTTTCTACGGCCCGTAGGAGGCACATGGTAACTACAGTAAATAGGTAGCCCATGGTTATTGTGGCCTAGTTTTAAAAAATAGGTTATTGCGGCCACTAGCAAACCGCGGAAAAAGAACTGCACTGACTACAAGCATTCAAATAAAAAGACAACGAGGAAATAAATAAGCAAGCAACTTACGCTAGGCTATCACAGCTATTACACATATTACATCCACTGGGCATCAAAGTTCGCCACCAGTGCAAATATAGGGAGCAAAGCAGCATATCATATACACTGGTTGTCAAAGTTGGCGACCAGTGCAAATAAACGCCGCAGCAAAACAAGTCCAGAACTGAAACCACTTCAGAAGAGCTCAAGAAACAATATCCTGGGTACCCATAATGCTGGCAAGATGCTTAGCAAGCTTATTGACTTTCTCTTGTTTGGCGCTTATATCCTCCAGAGCTTGCTGTTGCACCAGAAAGTATGCATCTGAATTCTGCAGGGACTTCCTCAGTCCTTCAGCTTCCTGTTGCAGCACATCTGATCGATGTCTTTCAACTTGAAGTTGAGACTCATGAAGATGAACTGATTCAGACAGCGAGTTCGAAGAGCTTGTGCCAGCAGTAGTGGCCAGTAACTCGAACACTACATAAGACAGGACTTTTGGTTGTCTCACTGTCACCAAGATAGTTTTTATCAGCTTTCTTGGAGACCAACAGGGATGTCTCACTATGTTGAACCTTATCTGCAATACTTTCTTTACCATTGCATAACGGGGTACTGTTCTCCAATATTTTGTCCGCATTCTAAAAGAGAAACAAGCAGACACATCACAAGTTTACCATGTTGTATATGAAACTCATTTTGGTAAATCAGTTCAGTAGTAAAGTGGACAGGATAACAGCATGAAACAAACATATATCTATGTACCATGGTCACTTTATGGTCTATATCATTCTAGTTTTTGTTGCCAAATCAAGATAGAGACACAGTTCAAATAATATTTGTTCAAGACAAAGCAGAATAGACAGAATATAAGTGCGGGAAACTACAGAGCAATAACAACACTTGTAATGTGCATGACATGAGAACATAACTGTTTATTCAATTGAAACTGAAATCAACATAGAGCAAGTTACAACAGAAAACCAGTTAAAGAAACAGGTTTAAAACATACCTGTTGCGCCATTGGAGTTTCAATTCCATCCTTCAAATTTGAAAATAGTTGGTATGAGTAAATATAGTGATGCAAGAGCAAAGGAGTATGAACCATATCTATAGAACCTGACCTGGGAACAATTCTTCTTCTGCTTTAAGCGTTGAGTTGGGATTCGGAGTGGCGGTCCTCGTGCTTTGGGCACTGCAGTTCCCTTACTAACTGCTCGTGTTTGGGTGCTCTGTGGTGGACACAGTGCTGTGTCAACTAGAACTGGGTTACTATCTGTTGGGGTTGGGGTTAGAAGGGGTGTAGCTGGTTCTCTGTCCAAGTGGGTAGGGGTACAATCTGCGAGAGTCTGGGTTATGTGTGGTGGGGCCGGTTCTTGGGTAAGTACAACCGTGGTTCTATCTGCATCAACCGGTAGCACTATCTTTTCTGAAGACTGTGTTGTTACTCCCTTAGATACTGCCATCACCCTCTCCAATTCAAATGGCTGATAAACAAGACAAGTAATTGAATGTATAGACATTGTATGATAGACAGGTGCAATGGATAGTGGGGAATAAAAGAGGGCATGAAATAATTCACATTTATGTTGTCTAACCAAACAGGATAGCATGACACAATTTCACATATATGATGGCTAACTAAATAGGATAGCATGACACAATTTCATATGTATGATGGCTAACTAAAAAAGATGGAAAGACATAGTTCAAAATATGATGACTATGTAAACAGGATGACATGATATAACTATATAATGTGTTTATTAAATATGTTGGCATGCCATAATTCACATACATGCCGCCTATGGAAACATGATAGCATGATATAATTCATGGATAGAATGACATAATTCAAAATATGATGACTGTAAACACTAAACATGATGAGATGATTTAACTATATGATGTCTTTATTAAATGGGTTGGTATGCCATAATTCAGATAGATGCTGTCTATGTAAACATGATGGCATGATATAATTCAAATATATGATTTATATAGTAAGCAAGTAAGAAGATGGCAATCGCATATATGATGTAAAAACTAAGCAATGCATGACATGAGTAGTATAACCCTGCCAAGTTTGAGCATAGACCTCAGGTGGGAAATAGGACTGGTCATCAATCTCCGAATCCTCCTCTGAGGAGCTATCTATAACCAGCAAGGTGTCTGCTTCAGCAGGTAGCATTGTCTGCTCTGAATACCTTGTTTTCACTCTAGATACTTCCATCACCGCTTCAAATGGCTGATGCAGAGGAAGAGTAGTTGAATATACAAACGTTGTCAACAAATGGAACACGTAATACAAAAAAGGATAGCATGATATAATTCACATATATGATGATTGGCTAAACAGCATGGCGTTGCATAATTCACATATATAATGCCTTGCAACAAGATAGCATTGCATAATTCACATATATAATGTCTTGCAACAAGATGGCATTGCATAATTCACATATATGGTAATTAGACACTAAACAGGTGGCATTCACACAAACCATGTCTAAACTAATCAAATGACATTGCAATCCAAGACACCATACGCATGATATGAGCAACATAACCCTGCCAAGTTAGAGCATACACCTCGGGGGGGGGGGGGGAATAGGACTGGTCATCTGTCTCTGAATCCTCCTCTGAGGAGCTATCCGTAACCAGCGAGATATGCGCTTCGTCAGATATCATAGTCTGCTCTGAAGACCTTGTTTTCACTCCAGAATTTTCCATCACCGTGTCAAATGGCTGATGCACACGAAGAGTAGTTGAATGTACTAACATTGTTGACAAATGTAATACGTAATGAAAAAAAGGATGGCCTGATATAATTCACATATAAGATGACTGGCTAAGCAGGATGGCATTGCAAAATTCACATATATGATGCCTGGCTAAACAAGATGGCATTGCATAATTCATATATACGATGAAGAAACTAAACAGATGGCATTCACACAAAGCATGTCTAAACTAAGCAGATAACATATTTGATGTATAAAGTAAGTAATGCAAGGCACCATATGCATGATATTACCAACATCAGCATGCCAAGTTAGAGCAAAGATCTCAGGGGGTAAATAGGAGTTCTCCTTCTGAATCCCCGTCAGAATAGTTATCTTCCTCTTGATTACAATCTGAAATGGGTGGAGGGGGGCTGCCTTTGCGCCTACCATGGAGCGACGTTTGCATGAAATTTTACTGCCACACAAGGCTCGTCTCTTTTGCTCTACATGTTCAGTTCCATTGTGTACAATAACTGGCGTGCATAGGAATAAAACATAGTAAGATTATGTAAGGAGCGCATGCATAAATCCAGAGTGATGGTAGCAACCTATGGATAGACCCAAGACCAATGATAGCAGGCAGATAATGGCTTCAGTTAAAAAAATACAGATAATGGCTTCTTTACTGTTTGTTTCCCACCCAACATGAAACTCATAGTAGACACCAGAGATTAACCAGATAGTAGATAGATACTATTGATTGCGGGCCCGATATGTACCCCACAACCATTTAAAAACTCAAGTTTTACCATTAGTTTGGAGCTGACTCAGAGTCTAATCAGTGAACAGGACGATAAAGTAGCATGTAATGTTAAGCGATGCATAACGCAAGCAGTCACGAAAGAGTGCGACCTCTCTTGCGGACCCGTGTAGTCCTCGAGGTCATTTGCTCGGCTGATGATGGTAATGCGGTTATCGTGGCTGCCGGCGGAGGGGAAGAAGATCTAAGGCGGCAAAAGACAGTCTGGAGGCCGGATCCCTCCTGTGCTGGACCCTTCTGTCGTTGGAGCAGCCAAGCTGGGGTGGACGACGGCGCGGCAGGAGCGGGACAAACAACACAAGGTTTTCTTTGACAACTATCTGTAAGTGAAGTAATTCTGTAAGGGCTCGTTTGAATTGGAGGATTCTAACAACGCGGGGTAGGAAATACACAGTAATAGGATAGAAATGCACGTGCAAAACAGAGAATTTAAAAACACAGGATTTCTGCCAATTTGGGTGTTTGGTTCACAAGAATTGGAAGATCACAGGATGCAAAGAAGCATGGTGAGATTAAGTCAAACCACAAGAAAATGTACGGTTATAATGCTATTATGCTACTATCTCTTAGTCTTGTGCTTCATGAATAGGAATTTGAAAAGGAGGACAAGTGGATATTAAAATTCCTACGGCTTTTCTTTCAAGGAGAAAGTTTTCCTTTGCTCCATTCCTTTGAACCAAATGCATGAATAGTAGTACCATAAACTTTCCAATTCCTATGTTTTTCCTTTAGTTTTCCTTCCAAGCACTAGCGATTCTAGTAGGCAGGCATGAGCAGGGAAAATCCTGCACTCAAAAAATGTTTCTTTGCTACTTCTACTACTTTGGACCCAGGCCACTGCCCTACTAGCTCAACTCCCAGGCCCATCTACAAATGCATAGCTCAAACGCGCAGAGATAAATAATGATGGCGTTCAAGAGAGTCCATCACGGATAGCTAAGTTGCCTGGTACCTCACTGCTTGTCATATAGTAGGAGAAACTAATCGTATTTCACGTTACTACATGTGCCTAGTGGACAATATATATATAACATGTAGAGTAAAAAACCGACGCAACAAGTGTACAACCTCTTTGGCGAAGCCATGTTGATCTCAGCGTGATTGGGTTGGTTGGTGAGGATGCTCCGGCTGATTTGGCTGTCGGAGGAGGGGAAAAAGATCTTAGCGTCTGGAGATGGAGCCCGGGGTACTGCTCCGCTATGATGGAGGGTTTCATCGTTGGAGCAGCTCCGGTAAGTTGTACGACGACGAGGCTGAAGGAGGACAAGAGAGACAATGTTAACCTGAGTGGAATTCTAATAGCACCTCCAATAGATGACGTAAAATACATAACCACAAAGTGCTACATGTAAAATACATCAGCCGCTCATCTCCGAACTTAACTGTCGAAACTGAATTTAACTATCGAAACTGAATTTAACTGTCAAAACTGAATTTTGCTATCGAAACTGTATTTTGCTGTCGAAACTGAACGCACTAGTAGCAGAAAAGCAGTAGCAGCAGCAGCAGCGCCCGGAGCAG
This sequence comes from Aegilops tauschii subsp. strangulata, assembly GCF_002575655.3. Classification (NCBI taxonomy): domain Eukaryota; kingdom Viridiplantae; phylum Streptophyta; class Magnoliopsida; order Poales; family Poaceae; genus Aegilops; species Aegilops tauschii. Next base: position 389,076,610 of record NC_053037.3, read on the forward strand.
CAGCGCGTGCGAGAGCCGGGCCAGCTGGTCGTGTAGCAACATCTCGGGTAGCAGCTGCAGGGGCTCGAGGGAGAGCAGGATCTGCTGCTCGTGCAGCAGCAGTGCGTGCAAGAGTAGAGCAGCAGCAACGCGCGCACAAGAGTAGAGCAGCAGCGCAAGCAAGAGCAAGAGCGAGAGCAGCATCGCGAGCAAGAGCAGACCAGGCAGGGGACCGAGAGCAAGAGTAGAGCAGTAGCGCGAGCGAGAGCCAAAGCAGTAGCAGCTCCTACTGATGTGGATGTCGCTGCCGAGGGTGTGACGCCGTGGAGGAAGTGGCCGCTGCCGCCGTGGATGGAGCCATGCCATGTCGGCTTGGGACCGAGCGCCATTAGCACGGTGAGATCGAATCAAGAAGAAAACGCGGTGATTAGTGTACAACCTCTTTGGTGGCGCTGATTAGGCCTCAGCTTCATCCGAGGAAATGGTGATGATGCTGCTCTTCCAGTGGTGCAGGTGAAGACAACGGTGTGGGAATGGAGGTGGCGCGAAAGACGAGGGGAACGTCGGGCAGCTCCTTGGAGGTGGAGGACTGGGTGGCTGAACCGGTGGAATGACGAGATCGATAACGGATCCTCATCTGGTACGGTGGATGAGGGACGTCGAGGTGTTGTTGTGTACGACATCGTCGGGGAAGAGGCTCCGGCTGGGTGGCAGACGGAGGAGGGTGTGGGGCTTCATGGGTTTTCGCGGCCTCGGTGTACGAATGGGTGGGCGGATGTGATGGAAGGGGGGAACCATGGCTTAGGGATGCGCTTGTCCAAAATGTGGGGTAAGTTAAGAAAGTACCCCCACCGATTTGAGCTAGGAGGTTCTTTCGGTTCAGGGGTATCACGGGCATTTCACGTGTCGGGATTTCGTGGGAGGTGGGAGTTTTCGCGCGCGTTGTAATTTTGGGATAGCAAGACGCGGGTTGAGATGGAGGGAGTTTTCGGAGCACAACGAGACAAAGATATATCTTAAATATTTCGGGGTAACAAGGCGCGGGTTGAAATTTTCGGACAAGCCTAACGTGTACTGTACCAAATCAATTCGCACTTCGGTCGACGAAAAAACAAAAAGAAATAAATTCGCACCACACAAGGGAGTCTAGTCCCGTGTAATGTACCAAATCAATTCGCACTACAAATGCCATTCAAAACTTTAAATTCATGTTATGTTCAATTAAAATATTTTGCTACGTGTATAATGCATACAACCTGCTACTCAAATGAACGTTTTAGTGCATTCCAAACGTATATACTACCGCTTCAATATGAACTAAATTTGAATTTGTTTCTCTATTTGAATAAGATCTACAATCATGATTGTTGTGAAGTTAAACCATTTGAATTCATTTCTCTATTTTAATAAGATCTACAATCATCATTATTATCAAGTTAAACCATCGTTTGTGTATTATCTTCACAGCACACCACATGATTACTGTCGAGTTAGATATGAACTATGTGTACTATATGAACTCGAACTCGATTTTTTGAATCCACTTTATGTTGATTTGAAATCACAGTACATTTCAAGCTCTAGCTAGATCTTCATAATCTAAACCATGTCTCATATGTATAATGTGTTTATCACATAATGTATGGTGCCCCGCCCCCTACGCCTACAAGTATTTAGATGTGAGTTGCAAACGCCACACATTACCACAAATTCAAATAAAATGTGAGATTGTTCGATATATAGTATGGTTTAGACTGTTTGATATTTAGTTGTGAGTTGCAAACGCCACACATTATCACAAATTCAAATAAAATGTGAGATTGTTCGATGTATAGTATGGTTTAGATTGTTCGATATTTAGCTGTGAGTTGCAAACACCACGCATTATCACATTATGGTATAACATGTCCAAAACCACACCACGCGTATCACCGCTATATTCATGCATGCATATGTTTATAACACTATGATCTCCTATTCAAATATATGAATCCACTTTCATATCGAATTATGATCTTTGTTAGTCTCTTGCACCCACACAATCCTCTAACCTTTGTATCTAGCACTAACTTTCTCTCGTGCATGCATACGCCCTCCTCGCCCTCCCCCCTCAGCATTCTATCCATCGCGCACATTCATTTTTTTTCTTTAGGTCGTTCTCCCATGGTCTCCACAACTCCTTTCCGACACACACCGATCGATAAACCTCTCCAGCGATGTCTGCCTACAATATACACACGCACCTTCCATCTCCTCCTTTTTGTGTCCATGGCTCGTGTCTCTCATATGGTCCCATACACGTGTAAACTCTCGCCCCTCTTTTCATCGGTCTCACAATCGCACACTCCTCCTCCTATCTAGCTAGTAGGCCTCTCGCACCACCTCCTAGCTCCATTCTCTTTGTCTATCCGTCTCGCTGGGCCTTATTTGCCTCTAACAAATGGATGTACACCGACCGATCTCCCGCTATACATATAGCTAGCTAGGTCGTTATAACTCATTTTCCCCACGCGTCGATCGATCTACCTCATTAGTTAAGTCCCTCCCTTCCTCCGACAAACAACAATTGGTCTACCATCTAGTTAGGTCTGCTTACCAAACACATGGTCCCCCTTCATCATCCATGCATGCGTCCCGACGCATCTCTTGCGCACGCGCACACACAGAAACACATCCCCACTCTCATTGATAATATTGCAGTTCTACCCTCAGTTTGTCTAGTAGGCCTCTCCCACCATCTTCGAGAAGCAACTCCATCACCCATCCAGCACTCTACCCCTCTCCCTCCCTCCCTCTCTCTCTCCCTCTCTCCTCTCTCTCTCTCTCTGTCCCAACCTATTTCCCGTCCTTCACTTATGTATGGATGTCGACAGATCTCCCTCAAGACATAGCTGGGTCTCTCCTTCTCAACACATATACAAGTCAATCTACCTCTCTAGTTAGGTCTCTGCCCCCTCCCCCCCACACACACATCGATACATTGATCGCTCTAGTCATGTCTCCCTACCACACACAAACTTGCCATGTGCCCTCTGACGTTCCGGTAGGTCAGTCGCCCTATATCTTTGACTTGCACACACACAATTTCGATGGCTCTCTTCATCGATCTCGCACCCACCCACTTGATCCTCTCTTTGACTCTATCGATATCTATGACCCCTCCCTCTCTTCTCGTGGATCGCCCCCTCTATATATGATATATATAGGCCTCTATTTCACACACATTGCATGTGTCAAATTTTTGTTTGAGATATCATTGACACATATTCCCACAAATACATTCACGAAATCACACACACACCCAACAAAAAACACTCACGAACGCACACGCCATATGTCTAGGTCTGTATCTCTCTCACACACGCCCACGTAGGTGGGGGACGTGCACGAAGAGAAGAGGTGCATGCACGGCGCACATACTCCCGTATCTTTCCCAACCACACCCGCGCCGGTACACGATGGAGCTCATTTCTGTACGAAAAGGCAGCCCACGTGGTAATTTGACATGTGTACTGGTTGTCCACTTGATGGAGGATCGTGTACCACGGGTGAACAAACAAATTGTGACTTGACGCGTTATGTTAAAAAAGAGGCAAACCATGTGGGGCCTACTTTAGAGGCAAGGCTCTATACACTGGAGATGCTCTATACGTATTACTTTTGATGTGTCCCGTCAACTCGCAGAACGAGGAGAAGCTTGCTTAGTACGCCGTCTCCCCTACCCACGGGCGCGGTGGCTCGCAGGACGAGGTGAAGCTGGCTTACTACGCCTTACGCCCGCTCCCTTGCCCACGCGCGCGGTGGCTCGCAGGACGAGGAGAAATTTTACTACTCCCTCCGTTTACTCCTCGTCCCTACCTTGGTTAGAGAGATTATCATATTGTTTGAAATATATGTCTTTTAGTATATTTCAATATGAACTACTAATATATGTCTTTTAGTATATAGATGTATTTTAGAGTGTAGATCCACTCATTTTGCTCCGTATGTAGTCCATATTGAAACGAACGTAATAGTCCGCACTCTCCCTCGCCCCTCGACCCTCGCCCATGTGGTGGACGTGCAGCAATTCATTCGGTCTCAGATAGCCAGAATGATATATACTGCAATACCATTATTGCTCGACTTCCCGAAGAGGCGAAGAGCCAAGCGCAAGGTTAATATTTTGGAGATGCCAAGCGCAAGGTTTATAGGAGAACGAGTAGTAGTACTAGTAGTACGTACCAGTAGTACATAGCGTATGAGGAAGAAGGCAACAAGATGTATGTTTTGCGTGACAGTCTCTTCTTACAGGACGTGCTACACCTAGTGGACCTCATTGTTGCAATGGGAGTACTCCCTATCATAGATGGCACGATTCAGAGTGGTGGGCAGCGGGCATAATTCGGAGCTGCTTAGTCTTAAACCCCATGAAGAAGTCCCATCGAAAGGAATAGCCATCCTCTACACGTGCTCCTATGTAAAATGAGTAAATGAGACAAAAAGAGAAAGAGACAAAGTAAAAAAATCACCAGCCTTAGATCCAACCCTATTGTATCAATGAATGATATTTCTACGTCGTGATTGACATGGCTAATATTATTAACCATGCTAGGAGGTAGAATCGGATTTTTATTTATTTGTGGAGGTAGCAGCGGATGGATATTCAACGAGGAGTGAAATGATGGCTGCTTCCTCGGTCAAACATAGAGAAGGTGGGCCTCGTGATTTGACGGCTTATTAGTCATTATTACTGCCTATACTCTTTGCCCATATATAATAACCGCGTGGTACAGTAGTGGGCTATACTTTTAATAACCATGCTCGAAGAGAAGAGGTGCACGCACCCACACATGTAGTACTAGTAGCACTCTTTGCGTCTTTTGCGTCTTCCCCAACCACACATGTGACATGGTGGAGCTCATTTCTGTAAGATGATGTAGCCCATGTGATAATTTGACGCGTCTAGTAGTAGTTACTCACTTATAAATAATGGAGGGTCGGGAACCACGCATGAATGGTGCCGCGTCATTTATAAATAAAGTTTTTCTTCAGTGGCACATACGCAATATAAATAGGTTCATATGGAGAGAAAAGGAAACAGCTCCACTATATACATAGCCAGGATGAGCCTACACGGTTGCTTGCTGCGGTTGCTCTCTTCACACTCTCTCGCACAAAACGACTGTGGCCATATCTCTCACATCCGGGCGGATCATGTCCGCCAGGGGAAGGGGTGGATGCTTTGTGTAGATGCGGTCGCCGTCCCCGACAACGAAAACCCACTATCGGCACGTCCCGATCAGGGGTCCCCGCCATTCTCTCTCACAAAGCCGGTGAGGTTGCCTTCTTCCCTTGCTCACTGCCGCGACGTGGGCAGTTGCCGCCTTCCGTCGCCCTCCTCTAGGTTGTGCTATGTCCTGACATCCCTCAGGTACAACTTCCTTACAGCCGGCTTGCACCACTGCCCCAGCTGTCCACATCGCTCCATGTGGATATTTCTCTACTTCTTTGCCCCGCACATACCTCTACTGGCTTCTACTGTATTTGTGATGAGTTTATGTCTCATCAACTAGTCCCAGTAATCTTATTCTAATCACGCTTCTTCAATTTCTTTGCCACAGGGATGCTCATCTCAATTTTAGTGGAACTGCACAAAATGATCCGATGGTCAAAGGGTTGCAAACTTCATTTCTTCGAAAGCTTCAACGTTGCCAGCAAATTGAACCTGGTTAGGGTTTAGGATTCAAGGGCTAGGGACTGCATGGATTGTTTTTTTCTTTAGTTGTCTCTGTTCCAAAATAAGTTTCAACTTTAGAAGTAGTACAACTTTGTACTAAAGTTTGCATAAAGTTGACACACTTATTTTGGAACGGAGGGAGTACATATTGGCTATGATCTGTCAATCATTGAGATGCAATAGCATGCATGTTAGTCTCCTTTGTATTCGATGAAATGTTGCAACCGGGCAACCTTGGACGCAGGATACATGAAACAGAAGCTGGAAGCTTCATAGCATTGTACAAATTTATCTCGCTGTGAAATTACAGTACGTACTACGTACTATACTACTATGTAAAGAGTTAGGTGTCACACGGTGTCCAAAAAATATGGTGATAGTGTGAGGTGGGCCATGTAATCAGTGAGTCTGCGTGTTTTCACTGCTTTCGCACTCCTCCGCCGTAAGAGTGGAGAAAATTGTAATCTAGTACTTCCTTACGCCGAGAGGTGGGACATCCAGCAGTCGTACCACCTTAGTAATAATGACCAATGAGCAGTCAAATCACATAGACCCAGTAGTAAGTTGGACGGACGAAGCAACCATTACTCTCGAATCTGCTTCCCCCTTCAATGCAGGCGCCAGTGAGAGGTCGCGTCTGCTCTACCAGGGCATGAATGTGGCACCGATTCTTTGGAGCAGCGCTGACCGTTTCGGGCGGGAAGCGCGCGCGAGTGATGGAGGGGCTTTGGGTGGGCCAGGCTGGTCAGGAGCGGGCATGGCAGCTGTCCCGACCGGACGCCCGGAAACGAGAGGATGCACCGACTCTCGCGGCTAAATCGTACACTACACACCATCTCTTTGTAGGAGTAGGTCGATGTGTCGCTCTCTCTAACACAAACACGCTATTAAACACACATACACACACGCACACGCACACACAGGTTCATAGAATAGGAATATCATGCGAGTGCGAAGCCACAGGAAGTGAGATAGAAATGGAGTATGTACAAGAAGAGAAGATGTGACGAATATGCCATCAAACCTGGACTGAGGAGTAGTACTCCCTCCGTCTAGGTGTTAAGTCATCCTACGAAAATCAGATATTCCCAAAATGTTTAGGCGTCGTCCATTAACTTCGCATCTCAATCCCCTCCTAGCCTCGTTGCTAGCGAGCGTTGTTACTTACTCCACCTTGTTATCTCCCCCGGAAACCCAATGCATGGAGCGCAACTACGCGTTGATCAGTCAAGAAATCAAAGTCGGCTTGCATGCGAGTTAATACGTGGCCCTGCATGGTAGCTAAAACGGCATCTCTTAATTGTTGTGATTAATTGTTGCGTTTGGAGATAGAAATCAGGCCTTTGATTGGAGGAAGGATCGGTCAAGTTTCTCCTTCTCCTCCAATCTGCTTGCACCTTGGTCCCGCTGCACCTTCTAACGTGACTTACACCTAGACGGAGGGAGTAGTACGAGATACAGTGGCACACTGACTTAGGTCGAATACAAGTGCCCACAATTATTGGAAGAGAGCAAAGTGTACAAACTAAATAATTAAAATTGAATTTCTCGTTTATTTTTCCGAAACGAAGGCAAAATATTTGCCTCATCCACTAAATAATAGGAGAATAGAGTTTCACAATTTGCAAGTGACCCTACAAATAAACGCCATGGCAATTACTCTCAATACACCCTAGTTTCTTAGCACCCGCTGTAACCCTTAGTACATATGTGGCACACTGACTTAGGCCGAATACAAGTGCCCAAAATATTTAAAATTGGAGGATGGTGCAGCCCACCTTTCCGATATTTTGAACGTGTGTGGTTCAGTTGTTGTTCACTTCGGAGGGTCATGTACCACACGTGAACGTTAGAAAGCGCGACCGGGAGGTGTGCAGCATTAATTGCGAGTTGACTCCTTCGAGCGTTAAATTTTCTTCACGTATTAGCATTGCCCCTAGTATTTTTCTTCACTACCTTAAATAAAAGTTCCGTTTTGTGCACAATTTAAAACGATTTTTATGGGAGAAAAAGAAAACCACTCCATCTATATACGCTGCAGCGACAGCGTTTGTTTTCTAGGGTTTTCACTCTTCACACTCTCTCTCCACTATATATATACACGTTGGAGTCTCGGTGCTTGTAGTTTCTCTCTTCACACTCTCTCACCCTCTCTAGATCTAAATAAGACTTCGTTGGCCTCTCTCTCTCTCTCTCTCTCCCCCCTCATTGCTAGTGAAAGAGCCGGCAGGATCCATCCGCCGGGAAGGGAAGGAGGCTTAACACTGTCGCTGTCGGCGAGGGAGGGAAGCCACTACCGGCGCAGCTGTTCTCTTTCACCCAGCGGTGGCGCGGGAGGGCCTCCGACCCCTTTCTTCCTTGTTGCCGTACATAGTATGGGCAGATCGGCCTTCGACTGCCCACCGAGCCACACCCCGAGAACTTTAAGGTATAATTTACTTATTCCACATGCATTGCTCTAGCTACATGTGGGCTTTTTCCGCTTCTGCACTCGAATCTAGGTGTTGGATCAAACAGGAAAGTAGTGGGGAAAGTTGTATAGCATGAACCTAGGATGTGGTTCAAAGAGGACAGGAAGGGGGGAAAGTAGCGGGGAAAGTTGTATAGCATGAATCTAGGACATGGGTCAAAGAGGAAAGGAAGGGGGGAAAGTAGTACAGACTGGCTATCGAGCACATACGTTGGTCGAAAAGGGAAAACGATGAAAAATGCAGTACGCACATCTGTAATGAACTGATCTTTTTGTTTTGGGGGACAAGGCTGTAGAGTTTGAGCATGACTAGATTTGCTGCCCTCACATAGGGAAAGGTGTCTAAAGATAACAAAACTAGGGCCAACACAAATATGCTCCTTGGTTGTTTGTTCTTTGTTGCAACAGACTGTGCATCTCCCCTTTATACATCGGTAGATGCACATGGTGCTGGTGCGTCCACTATCCCGTGTAATTCTTTAGCTGTTGTTAATCTAAGGCCCTGTTTGGTTAAAAAGTCCTAGGACTTTTTTTAGTCCCAACAAAAAAGTCCCTAGTCCCTACCTGCTTGGTTCCAGGGACTAAACATGGACTAGAGGTTATTAAATGACATGCTAAAATACCATGTTACCCCTAGTAATGAACTAATAGAGATAAGGTGCGATGCGGGGCAGGGGGCAACTGTTGGAAAAAGTCCCAAAAAGACTCTCCCTCGGGGTCTTCTTTATTTAGTCCCAAATGCCCACTTTTAGTCCCTAAAAGTCCCTCCTGCTTAGTTTAGATGGGACTAAAAGGGACTTTTTTAGTCCCTACACAAAAAAGTCCCTGTAAACAAACCACCTCTAATAATGCCGTTGGAAAATTGAAGCAATGCCATAGTTAAAAGCAAATTACATGTTTAACGAATTTTATAGTTAATATAATCTCTCTGTTAATATGAATCAATGTCACCGTTTGAGAAATGCTACTGTCTTGCTTTCTTTCCCATTTAGATAAGTTAGATGCTTCTTTCTGTTGTCTTCTGTGTCATCACCCGTTATTGACCACTAGTTGTTTCCTTTGCACCTCTTTGTAAACAGGGTTATCTACTTCACCTCATTGCTATTGTGACCTTTTGTTGCACTGCACAAAACACTTTTGTTTTAAGAGTGTTTTGTGCAGTTCAACCAAAATGTCACACCGACAACGTTGCTTGATTGCTTGATCTTAGTGGAACTGCACAAGAGGAGATTTGACTTCCTATCCATGTTGGCAAATTTGTTTCAAATCTTCTTCTTGTGAGTTGTTTGAATTCCGCATCATGAGAGGTCAGTACTAGCCTTCTTTCACATGATTGTGCAGTGTGCTTTCATATGTTGTGCTACTTATACAGTAATGTTGCTTGATTTTAGTGAACTACACAAATGGAGACAAGACTTCCAATCTGTATGTGCACCGTAATATCCCATTGAGGTAAGATAAGGATATTTCACAACTGTTGGCCTGTATTTTGCCACTTTCATCAGAAAATTAATGTCATTGTTTAGTGCTATACTTGTGCTCCCTAATTGACATGCCAAATCTTACATTGAAGGCGAAGCTTGTCTGTTATTGAACCAAGTGATGAAGGGGAAGAACAAGCGGAAGAAAAACAAAAATCAACTCCCGGTGCTGTAATGAAGCACTGGAACTATGATGACACAAGTAATGATATAGTTTTGCATCTTAATTTATTGTTATGGCTGGAACGAGCAATTGTTTTGCCACTGATTTGATGCCACTCTTAATGTAATATGTAATTATCTCTACTTGTGCAAACAGGGATCTTCTTTGAAGATAACATATATTTTAGTGGAACTGCACAAGAAGATGTTGGAAACATTAAACTAATCAAGGAGTATATAGTAAGCATGGCAACCACAGTAGGTAACAACAGATGGTTCCGGAGAAGTGCTTCATCTGTATGCTCTACACAATAAGCCTCCTGACAATGGTTGGTACTGGCCCACAGATTTCATCCATATGATTGAGCTTTGTCATCTCTATTGGTGTTGTGCTACTATTTAGATACTGTCATCAAAAAGTGGTATTGTCCTCAAGAAGTGCTTCATCTGTGCTGTTTTAATTATTTCCTTTCCTTTTTTTGAGCAAACAGGGATGCATCATTTAGTTGTTCTCTTGCCTTTGCACAACAGGATCATCCATGTCATAACAGAAGGAAGCAGTTGAAGGATGGTTACATTACTGCCCACAAGAACAAACTAACTTCAGCTCAGAAGGACTCATGGAGCTCCATCTTTGTTGCTGTGATGGCCAATATAATGTTGTGTTAGGATTCCTTCCGGTGAGTTCAATTTTTTTAAATGTTCATGAATACGTCGAATCATTCATTTCCACCACAAGAAAGGAGGTGACGATATGTTCAAGGTGTTGCAACATATGAAGGCGAAATCATACAAGCAATGCGTAAATTTGGTTGATTTTGGTGGAACTGCACAAAAAGAATAGCTGGTTTATTTAGCATGAGGTGCCATGTCAATGTCTGAACTGATGACAAACCCTGCCCATTCCACAATCATAGGCGTTTGATATTTTGGGTTTGGAAAACCTTGTCAAAGTTTGCTCATTGATGTACGCAAAACAACACACATTTCACATTTTGGAATGGGACAACCTTGTCAAATTTTGCTCATTGAGGCAAGAAGACATGCGTTTGATATTTTCGAATGGACGCCCTTTGCTGTCAGCAGCATCGATCGATTTTTCTTTATTCTTTAGTTTTGAAGTAAATATTGGCTCTGACATGTGAACCGCTGAGATGCATAATCATCGATTGTTTTGAATGTTCTCTATGAATTGCCAGGCCTATGTGTTTGATTGCAATGTACAGGAACGCTAAAAAGCTGCTCAAACTCTTTGTACTCCCTCTGTTCCTTTTTACTTCGCATATTAGATTTCTTTCAAGTCAGATGATTTTACATTGTGAATGTTCATACTTTTTTCTATAAGATTGGTCAAAGTAGAGATGCTTTGACTTCAGACAAAACTTATATGCGGACTAAAAAGGACCGGAGGGAGTACATGTGAAACTGCTGCAAACGAGGTGATCACCCTGGGAATAATGCTAGTACGTATTGTTTTGCATGTTCATCCAATGCCAGTGATACAAGAATTCAAACTAAATTCATTCATACACGGTCGGATTTCATATAAACACGCCGGGTTTCATTACATTTCATACATTCTTCAACTAAAAAGGGGTGCGCTGGAGGTATAATTAATTAACCGAAGCTACCCACCCGTGTCCGGTTGAGCCGAACAGAAGCTTCTTCTCCAGCGGACTGAGCTTCGGTGACTTAACTGCAGGTGCAATTGCATAACTGACATGTGGCCCAGATGGCTGTTGGGCCCACGTGTCAATGACCCAATTGCACCTGCAGTTAAGTAACTGAAGTAGCGTCCTTCTCTAACACAGCTCTCCGACTCCACGTCGCCGCCAAGAAGCTAATCGGCCGTCAATGGTCAACCCGCCTAACTTGGCTTCAACCGGAGGGTAGCAGCGGTGGCCTTACTTGGACCCGAGCGGCGGCAACCTACCGTGTTCTAGTCTTCCTCGTTTTCTGTGTGGCGCGGCCTCATTGGTAGCGGGGCGGGGCCTCGATGGAGCCGGCGATGTCCTTTGTCTCATTGGCGGCGGGGCGGCGCCTCGGCGGTGCGGGGAAAATCCTCCCCTTGGTGCCGGCGGGGCGGAGCATCGGCAGAGCCGACGGTGTCCTCTGCCTCGTTGTTGGCGCGGCGGGGCCTCGGCTGAGCAGGGCCTCGCCGACGCCAGCTGTAACATCCCAATTTTCAATTTGCATGTTATACATAGGTCATTATATGCATATCATACTTTATTGCATTTTTGGTTGTGATCCTAGAAATCTTAAGCAACTCAAGGACCCAAGGAGAGAGTTGGAGGTTTCATTCATTTTCATATTTGAATTTATTTTCAAATTGAAAAGTGGATCAATTTGATTTTAATATTTTTCTCTCCAATTATTTCCAATAATAAAAATAAAAGAGAGAAGATAAAATGACTTCTTCAATAAGAGAGAAATATTGGAGAAGAAATTTTAAAACCAAATTAATATTTTATTTACATTTTTATTTGCTATTTTATTTGAATTAGAAAATTATGCATTTTTGAAAAATGCATTTTTAGGCCAGAAAAATGTTCACTTTGTTCTAAATATTAGGTTTAGACGGTGAAAATTGTTTCTGGTACTTTTAGAATTTTTATTATATTTTATTAGGATTTTCTCTTTCGGGTGAAATTTATTTAAAAAAAAATCTCCGTCGCCCGACTGGGCCGAAGGCCCAACCGAGCCGGGCCGCAGCGCACCTCGCCGCTGTCTTCCTCGCGTGCGGGAGACGGACTCCCACCGGAGTCCGAGGCCGACCAACCCCGGCGCCCCAATGCCCAAGGCAGACCCCCCGGCCTTTATAAGGCGGAGCTCCCCCCCCGCCTCCTCACCCCACCCCGCCGCCCGCAGCCGACGCCTCCTCGCCGAGCCGCGCTGCCGCCACAAGCCACCGCCGCCTGCTGCTACTGCGTGCCGCCGCCGCCCGCTGCCGCGCCGCCGTTGCCGCCGATCGCCGCCGCCCGCTGCCGCGCCGCCGATCGCCGCCGGCGCCGAAGCCCCGCCTCGCCTCGTCGACCGCCGGAGCCGCGCCGGATCCCGCCGTTGCCGCCGGTGTTTTTCACCGGTTAACTGGTAAAAACCGATCCGGTTCTCCCTCGTTTTTTCTTTCGGTTTATTTTTTTGGGTTAGGGTTTTCTCGGTTTATTCCGATCTGTTCTAATTAGCGGACGTTCATCTGTTAATCCGCGGTAGCGAATGATTTTCGTTCCTTAGTTTCTTTTAGCGAACGTTCGTTCGTTAGGTTTTTCTTTTTCTTTTATTTTTTCAGCCAGGGACCTATCTGCGATTACTTTTATCACAAATTAGTCCCTGATTTTCAAACCGTCGCAACTTTTTGCTCGTTTGTCCAAATCCAACGAAACCAATGCCAAAATCTTTGTCTTGTTCCCCTCTTTCTAGTTTATCAACTTGAACATGATTTTGACAATTTAAAATTTGGTTTCAAGCAGATTTGAATTCGAACTTCTTTTGATCGTAGTTTGAGTTTCGTAGCTCCGATTTGATTGATTCTTTTTGCAAATCGAAGCTCTTCAGTTGAACTTTCAGTTTGGATCCTTTCTATTGAGTTTTAACCTTGAATCTTATGCTTGAGTGCTTATGTAAACTATTGTTTGTTCATGATAGAATTCTGGAGTGCAAAGCGTGCTACTACGAGTCACTAGAGTTTTCAGATCATCAGCAAGGCGAGTAACACTTTGATCATATCCCTTTTATTACCCAGTTTTTATGCATTAGTTTCAACCCTCAAACATTGCATGAGTAGGATCTGATTAACATGTCCGTATTGGGAAGTAGTTGATGAGGTAGAACCTATTGTCTTTTATTTCAAACTTTGGGAGTTACTTCTACGTTATGCTTATACTGATATGCTATGCTCGTAGACGTGGTTTGGTTTGAGTGATTCATGACAGATGTGAGAGATTATTGTTAACTAAGGTTTAACTTAAGGTGGCTGCTTTAATGCACATCTGGGTGGATTGGTTTGTGGGCACCTGGGGAACCCAGTGCTATCCAAGGAGATCCCGGGGAACTCGTGTGATCATCCTATGGTTCGCCACCCAGGCTCAAAGGGATCATAAGACTATTCATGTTGGAAACTTCAGTGCAGCCACAAGCCATTATGGGCTCTGGCATAGTTGAGTATGTTGTGTGACCTCTTTCAGTGGTAAATTAGCAGATGTAGGGGATGTAGGTGGTACGGTTTACCCGTCGAAAGAGTTAATGCTTCTGAAAGATTGTGTCTCGGTCATCCGTTTCTCAAACATCATGTAGTGCGAGAAATCAAACGAAGGAGATCGAATCTTGTGGGGGGAAAGTGCTCAAACCTCTGCAGAGTGTACAAACTAATCATGATTAGCCGTGTCCCCGGTTATGGACATCTTGAGTATCTGGTGCTTGAATTATTATGTTGATCTCATCACTTTACTTAATTAATTTGTTGGGTTGATAATTATTAATTTGGGGTTGAGATGGGGTTACCATTCTCAACATTTATCAACAAACTTTGTAGTTAAATAAAATATATTCCTTTGTTGTAGGAAAAAACTAGCTTTCTGCAAAAATAACCATAGAGCCTCCACCAGCCAAATATGCATGTAGTTATAGCTGTTCCATGTTCAGTTCTCTATAGTGTTATTTTGCCAGCATATTCCATGTGCTGACCTACACAGGCTGCAACGTATTATGTTGCAGAGTTTTCAGATGAAGAGTAAGGTGCGCTAGGTCGTTTTCGTGCACTCAGCTATGCCTTTGGAGTTGATGGACTCATTTACCTTCGAAGCTTCCGCTGTTATCTTATTTAGATGACCTTCAACCATATTATTGTAATAAGTTCTCTTTTGAGACATTCGATGTAATAAGTGTGTGATTGAACTCTGTTACAAATCCTCGAGTACTGTGTGTGTCAACATTACCGATCCAGGGATGACACTTATGCACAGAGATTTGACCGTCTGAGGTCGAATCACTACAAGATGGTATCAGAGCACACGCTGACTGTAGGACGCGACCATTAAGATAAGCCATAGGACACTCTTCTCTACTCATTTCTAACTCTTCTCCATTTTCTACTCTATAGATGGCGGACCCAAGGAACAAGTTTGCTCAACCGGATGAAGACACACCTTTTGGACGACACTTGAAGGAAGTCACTAGGTACCTGAACATCGGAATACCAATCTTCACCGAGACCTACACCGCCACCTTACCAGAAGAGGAGCATTGGATGATTCGAGTTCATGTTCCGGGAAGGACATTCACGCCAGTTACTACGCCCATAGAGTTTTCCTTTGATGCACCAACCTGGAGTCTAGGAAAGAGCATGGCAGCCCACATCGCCATGGGACGCATCGGCGAGGTATACCACAAGGATCTTAAGGACACCATCTACCAGATATGTGGACGTCGAGATGAGCAATGGGAGATGATTTGCACCAGGAGGGATAAATCCATTGCAGCCTACATCTAGGAGTTAAACCAACACATTCGTCGTCAGGAGAACCAGATGTGTGCCAGCATGCTAGACATGAAGAAAGTGATGACTAGGAACATGGAGCTAGAACAGGAACTCGAGTCTACAAGTGATGGATATGAAGAGGAGATTGGAGTACTACTGGAGAAGAATGAAGACCTAAAGAAGAAGCTAGGAATATTCATGGGAGACCCCGCACCAGAGGAGGATAATCACCCCGAAGACTACATCATCATCCACGACACCAACTCTGACCCCAATAGCGATGATGATTATGAAGACGAAGCTGGAGCAGATATCATGGAGTCTTCCTCCGATCAAAATTTCTAGTCGACCACCAAATTATCAGTAGTATTCCCCCATGTATATAGTAATAGTCCGAGTATTTTGTAACGGTAGTTAGATTGTTTGTATGCCCTTGTTTGAAATTGAGTGGTGTGATATGAATGTGTTTGTCTCATGTGCATATGGGTAGTGATTTCTCTTTAGACCTCATTCTATTCTAATCTCTCCCCTCTAAACCCATCAGATGCCTCCGAGACGTGACCCCGGATTTGTCTTTCCACCAGAGCTCACTCAGTTGATCCAACAGCAGAATGCCTTGATGCAGTTACTAGTCCAGAACCAAGGCAACACCAACAACAACAACAACCCACCGCCACCACCTCCAGTTGACAGCTTAGCCCGTTTTCTGAGGTTGAATCCACCGGTGTTTTACAGTAGCACCAAGACGATTGTTGCTGATGACTGGCTCCGTAGGATTGGAAGGGAGCTGACCACCGTAGGTTGCACAGATGCTGAGAAGGTGCGCTTTGCCGCACATCAACTGGATGGACCCGCAGCCTCATGGTGCGAGAATTACACCGCCACTTTTCCCATAGCCAATGTCACTTGGGATCAGTTCCAGCAGGCATTCCGCACTGTCTCAACTGGAGCAATGAGTATGAAGAAGCTTGAGTTTCGCAACTCACGCCAGGGAAATCGTACTGTGGGGCAGTACGTGGATGAGTTTAGCAAGTTAGCTCGCTATGCCCCAGATGATGTGGCCACAGATGCCCCAAAGCAGGAGAAGTTTATGGGAGGGCTAAATGATGAGCTGAGTATGCAGTTAATGGTGGCAACATTTGCCAACTACCAGGAGTTGGTAGACAGGGATCTTATGATAGAAGGCAAGCAGCAACAGATAGAGAGCCGCAAAAGGAAGTATGGGCAGGGGAAGTATAATTCTGGAGCTCAGCAGAAGCCTCGTTTTACCCCTAACTCAGGAGGATACACCCATAACCATGGAGGCCATACTCATAATGGAGGAAGCTCACATAACCACAATGGCCCCAAGAAAGGAAATGGGAATGGAGGAAGCAACAACTAGAACCGTTCAAACCCAGCAACACCTGCTAAGAAGGACCTGAGCCATGTTACCTGTTACAAGTGCGGGAAGACTGGACATTATGCCAATGATTGTTCTGAGATGAAGAATGGCAATGGAAATGGAAGCTCTGGAAAGAAGCCCAATCCCTTCACCAGACGTCAGGTGAACCACATCAACGTGGATGAAGTTGAAGATCAGCCTAACGCAGTGATTGGTAAGTTTTTGATTAAGTCATTTACCGCTCTCGTTCTTTTTGACACTGGTGCATCACATTCATACATATCAAGGGGATTTGTGGACAATTTTAAGTTGCCAACCTTAGCCCTTAGGTCACCCATGTTAGTAAGCTCACCAGGAGCAGAGTATATGGCCAGCCGATGGTGTGATCGGTTACCATTAACCATTGGTAGCCATGTTTTCCCCTTAGACCTAGTAATTTTGGAGTCACTGGGCTTGGATATAATACTAGGCATGGATTGGCTACCGAAGTATGGAGGAAACATTGACTGTACTAGTAAGTCGATACTTCTCACCACCCCTGAGGGAAAAAGGATTAAGTATGTATCTAGGCATGCGCCGAAGAGGACCCAAGTAAATTCCCTCTCGGGAGTTGTTCGGGAGGAAGTGCCAGTTGTGAAGGATTATCCTGATGTATTTCCAGAGGAATTACCAGGCATGCCACCAGATCGGGATATATAGTTTTTGATAGAGCTGTTGCCAGGCAGCGGACCAATATCAAAGAGACCATATCGGATGCCCGCTAATGATCTGGAGGAGATCAAGAAGCAGATCAAGGAGTTATTGGAGAAAGGTTATATTCGACCAAGTTCATCACCGTGGGGAGCCCCGGTGCTCTTAGTTGAGAAGAAGGATGGATCTTTGAGAATGGTTGTTGATTATCGGGTGTTGAATGAAGTGATGATCAAGAACAAGTACCCACTACCGATGATCAATGATTTTTTTGACCAACTGCAAGGAGCTAAAGTATTCTCCAAGACCGATCTTCGATCAGGATACCACTAGTTGAAGATCCGAGAACAGGATATACCCAAGACAGCTTTTACCACAAGGTATGGGCTATATGAGTACGCGGTCATGTCTTTTGGATTGACTAATGCTCCTGCCTTTTTATGAGTATGATGAATAAGGTATTCATGGAGTTTTTGGATAAGTTTGTTGTGGTGTTCATTGATGACATTTTGGTGTACTCGAAGAATGAAGAGGAACACAAGGAACATTTGCGCTTAGTTCTCGAGAAGCTCAGGGAACATCAGCTATATGCCAAGTTCAGCAAATGTGAGTTTTGGTTGAAGGAAGTTGGATTTCTTGGACATGTTATATCAGGAGAAGGTATAGCAGTAGACCCTACCAAGGTTCAGTCTATCACTGAGTGGTTGGCACCCACTTCAGTCAGAGAGATCCACAGTTTTCTGGGACTCGCAGGATATTATAGGAGGTTCATTGAGATTTTTTCCAAGATTGTGAAACCCATGACAGAGTTGTTGAAGAAGGACACCAAGTTTAAATGGACCGAGGAATGTGAGGCCAGTTTTCAGGAATTGAAGAAACATTTGGTTATAGCCCCAGTGCTGATTCTTCTAGATATACGCAAGGATTTCCAAGTGTATTGCGACGCTTCTCGCTTAGGACTTGGAGGTGTACTTATGCAGGACGGAAGAGTTGTTTCATATGCTTCATGTCAGCTTCGATCGCGTGAGTTGAATTATGCCACCCATGATTTGGAGTTAGCAGCCGTAGTGCATGCGCTCAAGACCTAGAGACATTTTCTTATTGGAAACCGTTGTGATGTGTACACGGATCATAAGAGTTTGAAGTACATTTTTACGCAGAAGGAGTTGAATCTCAGGCAGAGGAGATGGTTGGAGCTCATAAAAGATTATGATATGAAGCTGCATTATCATCCAGGAAAGGCCAATGTCATAGCAGACGCTTTGAGCCGCAAGAGTTATGTCAATACCCTAGTAAGCGGAGGATTACCGCGGGAGTTAGCCGACGATCTCAAGGAACTTCATTTGGAGATAGTTCCAAGAGGTTTTGTTGTAGCAATGGAAGTTCAGTCCATGTTATTGGGAAAGATTCGAGAAGCTCAGAAGGATGACAAGGAAATTGCTGAGATAAAGGAGAGGATGAGCAAAGGAAAAGCCAAGGGTTTTCGTGAGGATGAGCACGAGATGTTATGGTTCGAGGATCGGGTATACGTGCCCAATAATGCGGAGATCAGGACGTTAATACTTCAGGAAGCTCATGACTCACCATACTCGATTCACCCCTGAAACACCAAGATGTATTTGGATTTGAAGGAGCGTTTCTGGTGGACAGGTATGAAGAAGGATATTGCCGAGTATGTAGGAGTATGTGATGTATGTCAGAGAGTGAAGGCAGAACACCCGAAGCCAGCAGGATTACTTCAGCCTATGCCAAACCAAAATGGAAGTGGGACAAGCTTGGTATGGATTTCATCACCGGATTACCCAGGACACGATCAGGATATGACTCTATCTGGGTAGTAGTTGATCGCTTGACCAAGGTAGCTCATTTTATCCCCGTGAAAACTACTTATACGAGCGCGAAGTTGGCCAAAATATATATAACCAGGATCGTATGTCTGCATGGAGTTCCGAGGATCATCGTATCATATAGAGGAACACAGTTTACCTCGAAGTTTTGGAATCAGCTGCACCAGACTTTGGGTACTAGGCTAGAGTTCAGTACAGCCTTTCACCCGCAGACAGATGGACAGACCGAGAGAGTCAATCAGATTCTGGAGGACATGTTGAGAGCTTGTGCGCTAGATTATGGATCTAGTTGGGATGATAATTTGCCTTATGCAGAGTTCTCATACAACAAGAGTTATCAGGCTAGTTTGAAGATGGCCCCTTTCGAAGCTTTGTATGGAAGAAGGTGCAGGACACTGTTAATATGGGATGAAGTCGAAGACCGCCAGTTGTTCGGACCAGATTTAATTAAGGAGTCTGTAGAGAAGGTTAAGTTGATTCGAGATAGACTGAAGGTAGCTCAGTCCAGGCAGAAGAGTTGTGCCAATATTAAACGCAAGGAGGTAGTCTATGAAATCGGAGACATAGCGTATCTCTATGTGTCACCACTACGAGGAGTTAAACGATTTGGAGTTAAGGGAAAGTTAGCCCCGAGATTTGTAGGACCATACCGAATTCTGGAACGTATAGGAGAGGTGGCCTACAAGTTGGAGTTACCCGAAGGATTGTTAGGAGTTCATGATGTGTATCACGTTTCCCAGTTGAAGAAGTGCCATGCCGAGATGGCCGATATTCCTCTGAGAGATACAGTGCCCCTGGAAGCAATTCAGTTAGATAGTGATCTAACTTACGAGGAGAAACCAGTCAAGATTCTCGAGTTTGCCAGCCGAGTTACCCGCAGCAAGGTTATCAAGTTTTGCAAACTTCAGTGGAGCCACCATACCGAGGAGGAAGCCACCTGGGAGCGAGAAGAAGACCTACAGAAAGACCACCCGCACCTATTTTCTAGCCAACCCGAATCTCGAGGGCGAGATTCATCTTAAGGGGGTTGGTTTGTGACATCCCAATTTTCAATTTGGATGTTATACATAGGTCATCATATGCATATCATACTTTATTGCATTTTGGTTGTGATCGTAGAAATCTTAAGCAACTCAAGGACCCAAGGAGAGAGTTGGAGGTTTCATTCATTTTCATATTTGAATTTATTTTCAAATTGAAAAGTGGATCAATTTGATTTTAATATTTTTCTCTCCAATTATTTCCAATAATAAAAATAAAAGAGAGAAGATAAAATGACTTCTTCAATAAGAGAGAAATATTGGAGACGAAATTTTAAAATCAAATTAATATTTTATTTGAATTAGAAAAATATGCATTTTTTAAAATTGCATTTTTAAGCTAGAAAAATGTTGACTTTGTTCTAGATATTAGGTTTAGATGATGAAAATTGTTTCTGGTACTTTTAGAATTTTTTTATATTTTATTAAGATTTTTTCTTTCGGGCGAAATTTATTTAAAAAAAATCTCCGTTGCCCGACTGGGCCGAAGGCCCAGCTGAGCCGGGCCGCAGCCCACCTCGCCGCCATCTTCCTCGCGTGCGGGAGCCGGACTCCCACCGGAGTCCGAGGCCGACCCGCCCTGGCGCCCCCTCGCCCAAGGCTGACCCCCCGGCCTTTATAAGGCGGAGCCCCGCCGCCGCCTCCTCACCCCACCTCGCCGCCCGCACCCGCCGCCTCCTCGCCGCCCGCTGCCGCGCCGCCCTCGCCGCCGATCGCCGCCGCCGCCGCCGAAGCCCCGTCTTGCCCCATCGATCGCCGGAGCCGCACCGGATCCCGCCGTTGCCGCCGGTGTTTTTCTCCGGTTAACCGGTAAAAACCGATCCGGTTCTCCCTCAGTTTTTCTTCCGTTTTTTTAGGGTTAGGGTATTCTCAGTTTATTCCGATCTTTTCTAATTAGCGGATGTTCATCTGTTAATCCGCGGTAGCGTACGATTTTCGTTCGTTAGTTTTTGTTAGCGAACGTTCGTTCAGTAGGTTTTTTTTTCGGCCAGTGACCTATCCGCGATTACTTTTATCACAGATTAGTCCCTGATCTTCAAACCCTCGCAACTTTTTGCTCGTTTGTCCAAATCCAACGAAACCAACGCCAAAATCTTTGTCTTGTTCCCCTCTTTCCAGTTAATCAACTTGAACATGATTTTGACAATTTAAAATTTGGTTTCAAGCAGATTTGAATTCGAACTTCTTTTGATCGTAGTTTGAGTTTCGTAGCTCCGATTTGATTGATTCTTTTTGCAAATCGAAGCTCTTCAGTTGAACCTTCAGTTTGGATCTTTTCTCTTGAGTTTTACCCTTGCATATTATGCTTGAGTGCTTATGTATGCTATTGTTTGTTCACGATAGAGTTTCCGGAGTGCGAAGCGTGCTACTACGAGTCACTAGGGTTTTCAGATTGTCAGCAAGGCAAGTAACACTTTGATCATATCCCTTGTATTACCCAGTTTTTATGCATTAGTTTCAACCCTCAAACATTGCATGAGTAGGATCTGATTAACATGTGGGTATTGGGAAGTAGTTGATGAGGTAGAACCTATTGTCTTTTATTTCAAACTCTGGGAGTTACTTCTACGTTATGCTTATACTGATATGCTATGCTCGTAGACGTGGTTTGGTTTGAGTGATTCATGACAGATGTGAGAGATTATTGTTAACTAAGGTTTAACTTAAGGTGGCTACTTTAATACACATCTGGGTGGATTGGTTTGTGGGCACCTGGGGAACCCAGTGCTGTCCAAGGAGATCTCGGGGAACCCATGTGATCATCCTATGGTTCGCCACCCAGGCTCAAAGGGATCATAAGATTATTCATGCTGGAAACTTCCGTGTGCAGCGAAAAGCCATTATGGGCTCTGGCATAGTTGAGTATGTTGTGTGACCTCTTTCAGTGGTAAACTAGCAGATGTAGGGGATGTAGGTGGTACGGTTTACCCGTCGAAAGAATTAATGCTTCTGAAAGATTGTGTCTCGGTCATCCGTTTCTCAAACATCATGTAGTGCGAGAAATCCAACGGAGGAGATCGAGTCTTGTGGGGAAAAGTGTGCAAACCTCTGCAGAGTGTACAAACTAATCATGATTAGCCGTGTCCCCGGTTATGGACATCTTGAGTATCTGGTGCTTGAATTATTATGTTGATCTCATCACTTTACTTAATTAATTTGTTGGGTTGATAATTATTAATTTGGGGTTGAGATGGGGTTACCATTCTCAACATTTATCAACAAACTTGTAGTTAAATAAAATATATTCCTTTGTTGTAGGGAAAAACTAGCTTTCTGCAAAAATAACCATAGAGCCTCCACCAGCCAAATATGCATGTAGTTATAGTTGTTCCATGTTCATTGCTCTATAGTGTTATTTTGCTAGCATATTCGATGTGCTGACCTACACAGGCTGCAACGTATTATGTTGCAGAGTTTTCATACGAAGAGTAAGGTGCGCTAGGTCATTGTCGTGCACTCAGCTATGCCGTTGGAGTTGATGGACTCATTTACCTTCGAAGCTTCCCCTGTTATCTTATTTAGATGGCCTTCAGCCATATTATTGTAATAAGTTCTCTTTTGAGACATTCGATGTAATAAGTGTGTGATTGAACTCTATTATAAATCCTCGAGTACCGTGTGTGTCAGCATTACCGATCCAGGGATGACACTTATGCACAAAGATTTGACCGTCTGAGGTCGGATCGCTACACCAGCGGAGCGGGGACTCGGCAGAGCCGGCATTGTTCTCCGCCTCTTCCTCGGTCTCGCCAAACAGCACCTCACCCGCTTCATCGCCCACTTTGTAGGCAGCCGCAACCTCTGCCACCCGCATGCGGTACCGCCAGCGTGCGAGGCGGCTCTCGCGGGTGGAGCTGTACGAGTCGAGCAGTGGTGTCTACTGCACAACCTTCTTCTTCTAGATGTTGTTGGGCCTCCAAGTGCAGAGGTTTGTAGGACAGTAGCAATTTTCCCTCAAGTGGATGACCTAACGTTTATCAATCCGTGGGAGGCATAGGATGAAGATGGTCTCTATCAAACAACCCTGCAACCAAATAACAAAGAGTCTCTTGTGTCCCAAACACACCCAATACAATGGTAAATTCTATAGGTGCACTAGTTCGGCAAAGAGATGGTGATACAAGTGCAATATGTATGGTAGATATAGGTTTTTGTAATCTGAAAATATAAAAACAGCAAGGTAACGAGTGGTAAAAGTGAGCGAAAACGGTATTGCAATGCTTAGAAACAAGGCCTAGGGTTCATACTTTCACTAGTGCAAGTTCTCTCAACAATGATAACATAATTAGATCATATAACAATCCTTCAACATGCAACGAAGAGTCACTCCAAAGTCACTAATAGCGGAGAACAAACAAAGAGATTATTGTAGGGTACGAAACCACCACAAAGTTATTCTTTCTGATTGATCTATTGGGATATTCCTATAAGTGTCACAAACAGCCCTAGAGTTCGTACTATAATAACAACATAAGATACACATCAACCAAGACCCTAGTGTCACCTAGATACTCCAATGTCACCACTAGTATCCGCGGGTTTGATTATACGATATGCATCACACAATCTCAAATTCATCTATTCAAACCAAAACAAAGAACTTCAAAGAGTGCCCCAAAGTTTCTACCGGAGAGTCAAGAAGAAAACGTGTGCCAACCCTTATACATAAGTTCACAAGGTCACAGAACCCGCAAGTTGATCACCAAAACATACATCAAGTAGATCATGTGAATATCCCATTGTAACCACAGATAAGCACATGCAAGACATACATCAAGTGTTCTCAAATCCTTAAAGACTCAATCCGATAAGATAACTTCAAAGGAAAAACTCAATCAATTACAAGAAGGTAGAGGGGGAGAAACATCATAAGATCCAACTATAATAGCAAAGCTCGCGGTACATCAAGATCATGCCAAATCAAGAACATGAGAGAGATAGATCAAACACATAGGTACTGGTACATACCCTCAGCCCCGAGGGTGAACTACTCCCTCCTCGTCATGGAGAGTGCCGGGATGATGAAGATGGCCACCGGTGATGATTTCCCCCTCCGGCAGGGTCCCGGAACAGGGTCCCGATTGGTTTTTTGTGGCTATAGAGGTTAGCGGCGGCGGAACTCCCGGTGTAGGTTCTGTTCAGGAGGTTTGGGGATATATAAGAGGTGTTGGCGTCGAGAACCAGTCAGGGGAGTCCACGAGGGGCCTCGGGACTCCTCTGGTGCATCTCCAGTACTCCGTGGGCTAATTTTGGTCAAAAAACAATTGTCGGAAAGTTTCAGGTCAATTGGACTCCGTTTGATATTCCTTTCCTGCGAAACTCCAAAACAAGGAAAAAACAGAAACTGGCACTCGGCTCTAGGTTAATAGGTTAGTCCGAAAAATCATATAAAATAGCACATAAATGCATATAAAACATCCAATATAGATAATATAATAGCATGGAACAATAAAAAATTATAGATACGTTGGAGACGTATCAAGCATCCCCAAGCTTAATTCCTGCTCGTCCTTGAGTAGGTAAATGATAAAAACAAAATTTTTGATGTGGATTGCTACCTAACATATTCATCCATGTAATTCTATTTATTGTGGCATGAATGTTCAGATCCATATGATTCAAAACAAAAGTTTAATATTGACATAAAAACAATAATACTTCAAGCATACTAACAAGGCAATTATGTCTTCTCAAAATAACATGGCCAAAGAAAGCTTATCCCTGCAAAATCATATAGTCTGGCTATGCTCCATCTTCATCACATAAAATATTCAAATCATGCACAACCCCGATAACAAGCCAAGCAATTGTTTCATACTTTTGATGTTCTTAAACTTTTTGAACTTTCACGCAATACATGAGCATGAGCCATTGACATAGTACTATAGGTGGAATAGAATATGGTGGTTGTGGAGAAGACAAAAAGAAGGAGATAGTCTCACATCAACTAGGCATATCAACGGGCTATGGAGATGCCCATCAATAGATATCAATGTGAGTGAGTAAGGATTGCCATGCAACAGATGCACTAGAGCTATAAGTTTATGACAGCTCAAAAAGAAACTAAGTGAGTGTGCATCCAACCCGCTTGCTCACGAAGACCTAGGGCAATTTGAGGAAGCCCATCATTGGAATATACAAGCCAAGTTCTATAATGAAAAATTCCCACTAGTATATGAAAGTGACAACATAGGAGACTCTCTATCATGAAGATCACGGTGCTACTTTGAAGCACAAGTGTGGTAAAAGGATAGTAGCATTGCCCCTTCTCTCTTTTTCTCTCATTTTTTGTTTTTTGGGGCTCTCTCTTTTTTTGGCCTCTTATTTTTCGTCCGGAGTCTCATCCCGACTTGTGGGGTAATCATAGTCTCCGTCATCCTTTCCTCACTGGGACAATGCTCTAATAATGATGATCATCACACTTTTATTTACTTACAACTCAAGAATTACAACTCGATACTAGAACAAATATATGACTCTATATGAATGCCTCCGGCGGTGTACTGGGATGTGCAATGACTAAAGAGTGACATGTATGAAAGAATTATGATAGGTTGCTTTGCCACAAATACGATGTCAACTACATGATCATGCAAAGCAATATGACAATGATGAAGCGTGTCATAATAAAGGGAACGGTGGAAAGTTGCATGGTAATATATCTTGAAATGGCTATGGAAATGCCATAATAGGTAGGTATGGTGGCTGTTTTGAGGAAGGTATATGGTGGGTGTATGGTACCGGCGAAAGTTGCGCGGTACTAGAGAGGCTAGCAATGGTGGAAGGGTGAGAGTGCTTATAATCCATGGACACAACATTAGTCATAAAGAACTCACATACTTATCGCAAAAATCTATTAGTCATTGAAACAAAGTACTACGTGCATGCTCCTAGGGGGATAGATTGGTAGGAAAAGACCATCGCTCGTCCCCGACCGCCACTCATAAGGAATACAAGCAAAAAAATTCTCATGCTCCAACTTCATTACATAACGGTTCACAATACGTGCATGCTACGGGACTCACAAACCTTAACACAAGTATTTCTCAAATTCACAACTACTCACTAGCATGACTTTAATATCACCATCTTCATATCTCAAAACAATCGTAAGGAATCAAACTTCTCATAGTATTCAATGCACTTTATATGAAAGTTTTTATTATATCCCTGTTGGATGCCTATCATATTAGGACTAAATTCATAACCAAAGAAAATTACCATGCTGTTTAAGACTCTCAAAATAATATAAGTGAAGCATGAGAGTTCAACAATTTCTTCAAAATAATACTACCGTCGTGCTCTAAAAAGATATAAGTGCAGCACTAGAGCAAATGACAAACTACTCCAAAAGATATAAGTGAAGATCAATGAGTAGTCGAATAATTATGTAACTATGTGAAGACTCCTTCTCATAAATAAATTCAGATCTTAAGTACCTTATTCAAACAGCAAGCGAATCCTAATAAAGTAAAATGACGCTCCAAGCAAAACACATATCATGTGGTGAATAAAAATATAGCTCCAAGTAAGGTTACCGATGGATTGAAGACGAAGGAGGGGACGCCATCCGGGGCATCCCCAAGCTTAGTTGCTTGGGTATTCCTTTAATATTACCTTGCGATGCCTTGGGCATCCCAATCTTATGCTCTTGCCACTCTTTATTCCATAGTCCATCGAATCTTTACCCAAAAGTTGAAAACTTCACAACACAAAACTCGTGAGCTCCGTTAGTATAATAAAACAAATCATTTACTTTGGTACTGTCAAGATAAGATTCATAATTTTTCTCACATGATGCCTACTGTACCCTATCATTTCTACAATTTATATTAAGCAATATAAGCCATAGAAACTAGAAAACAAGCAAACTATGCATCGAAAACAGAATCTGTCAGAAACAGAACAGTCTGTAAAGATCTGAATTTATATCATACTTCTGTAACTCCAAAAATTCTGAACAATTAGGAAAACATATAAAATTTGTATATCAATCATGTGTAAAAAAATTCAGAATTTTATCATGCTCCAGTGAATTTAAACAATTCTGTGACTGGGCACAAAGGTTTCTGTTTTTGGACAGAATTGAATCAACTATCATCCACACTATCCCAAAGGCTTTACTTGGCACTTTATTGAAAAAAAAGCTATAAAACATGATTACTACAGTAGATTAATCATGTGAACATGCAAAAACAGTAGGGGTAAATGTTGGGTTGTCTCCCAACAAGCGCTTTTCTTTAATGCCTTTTTAGCTAGGCATGATAATTTCAATGATGCTCACATAAAAGATAAGAATTGAAACGCAAAGAGAGCATCATGAAGCATATGATAAGAACATTTAAGTCTAAACCACTTCCTATGCATAGGGATTTTGTGATCAAACAACTTTTGGGGGCAATAATCAACTAGCATAGGAAGGCAAAACAAGTAAAACTTCAACACTTTCAACACATAGAGAGGAAACTTGATATTATTGCAATATGTAAGAGCACATGTTCCTCTCTCATAATAATTTTCAGTAGCATCATGAATGAATTCCACAATATAACCATCACATAAATCATTCTTTTCATGATCTACAAGCATAGAAATTTTACTACTCTCCACATAAGCAAAACTCTTCTCATTCGTAGTAGTGGGAGCAAATTCAATAAAATAACTATCATGGGATTGAAAGTTAAAATCAAGATGACAAGTTTCATGGTTATCATTATTCTTTATAGCATACATGTCATCACAATAATCATCATAGATAGGAGGCATGCTTTCATCACAATAAATTTTCTCATCAAAACTTGGGAGACAAAAAATATCATCTTCATCAAACATAGCATCCCCAAGCTTGTGGCTTTGCATATCATTAGCATCATGGATATTCAAGGAATTCATACTAACAACATTGCAATCATGCTCATCATGCAAAAAATTTATGCCAAACATTTTAATGCATTCTTCTTCTAACACTTTGGCACAGTTTTCCTTTCCATCATTTTCACAAAAGATATTAAAAAGATGAAGCATATGAGGCAACCTCAATTCCATTTTTTTGTAGTTTTCTTTTATAGACTAAACTAGTGATAAAACAAGAAACTAAAAGATCTAATTGCAAGATCTAAAGATATACCTTCAAGCACTAACCACCCCGGCAACGGCGCCAGAAAAGAGGTTGATGTTTACTACGCAACCTTCTTCTTGTAGACGTTGTTGGGCCTCCAAGTGCCGAGGTTTGTAGGACAGTAGCAATTTTCCCTCAAGTGGATGACCTAAGGTTTGTCAATCCGTGGGAGGCGTAGGATGAAGATGGTCTCTCTCAAACAACCCTGCAACCAAATAACAAAGAGTCTCTTGTGTTCCCAACACACCCAATACAATGGTAAATTGTATAGGTGCACTAGTTCGGCGAAGAGATGGTGATACAAGTGCAATATGGATGGTAGATATAGGTTTTTGTAATCCGAAAATATAAAAACAGCAAGGTAACGAGTGGTAAAAGTGAGCGAAAACGGTATTGCAATGCTTAGAAACAAGGCCTAGGGTTCATACTTTCACTAGTGCAATTTCTCTCAACAATGATAACATAATTAGATGATATAACAATCCCTCAACGTGCAACAAAGAGTCACTCCAAAGTCACTACTAGCGGAGAACAAACGAAGAGATTATTGTAGGGTACGAAACCAACTCAAAGTTATTCTTTCTGATCGATCTATTGGGATATTCCTATAAGTGTCACAAACAGCCCTAGAGTTCATACTAAAATAACACCATAAGATACACATGAACCAAAACCCTAATGTCACCTAGATACTCCAATGTCACCACAAGTATCTGCGGGTTTGATTATACGATATGCATCACACAATCTCATATTCATCTACTCAAACCAACACAAAGAACTTCAAAGAGTGCCCAAAGTTACTAACCGGAGAGTCAAGACGAAAACGTGTGCCAACCCCTATGCATAAGTTCACAAGGTCACAGAACCCGCAAGTTGATCACCAAAACATACATCAAGTAGATCACGTGAATATCCCATTGTCACCACAGATAAGCACATGCACGACATACATCAAGTGTTCTCAAATCCTTAAAGACTGAATCCAATAAGATAACTTCAAAGGAAAAACTCAATACATTACAAGAAGGTAGAGGGGAGAAACATCATAAGATCCAACTATAATAGCAAAGCTCGCGGTACATCAAGATCGTGCCAAATCAAGAACTCGAGAGAGATAGATCAAACACATAGCTGCTGGTACATACCCCCAACCCCGAGGGTGAACTACTCCCTCCTCGTCATGGAGAGTGCCGGGATGATGAAGATGGCCACCGGTGATGATTTCCCCCTCCGGCAGGGTGCCGGAACAGGGTCCCGATTGGTTTTTGGTGGCTACAGAGGCTTAAGACAGTGGAAATCTCGATCTAGGTTCTGTTCTGGAGGTTTGGGGATATATAAGAGGTGTTGGCGTCGAGAACCAGTCAGGGAGTCCACGAGGGGCCCACAAGGTCGGAGGGCGCGCCCTAGGGGGGTGGGGGCGCCCTCCACCCTTGTGGAGGCCTCGGGACTCCTCTGGTGCATCTCCGGTACTCCGTGGGCTTCTTTTGGTCCAAAAACAATCGCCGAAAAGTTTCAGGTCAATTGGACTCCGTTTGATATTCCTTTCCTGCAAAACTCAAAAACAAGGAAAAAACAAAAAATGGCACTGGGCTCTAGGTTAATAGGTTAGTCCCAAAAATCATATAAAATAGCATATAAATGCATATAAAACATCCAATGTGGATAATATAATAGCATAGAACAATCAAAAATGATAGATACGTCATAGACGTATCAAGCAGCGCCTCCTGATCCGCCCCCTCCGCGTCGATCTGCTGCTCCACCTACAGGTGATCCTGGAGGAGATGGTGGTTGTAGGCGGCGTCGGCTTGCGCCTCCCAGAACTGCTCCTAATGCTTCTACCTCATCGTGTCCATGTATTGGGCACATGCATCCTTGATGGTCATGGTGCAATGCACCAACGAGGATGGCACGGAGGAGGGGGTTGGCACCGGATCATCGACTACCATGTTCTCCAGTGGGATGTCGTCGTCCTCCGGCTGCCTGCCGGCCAGCCAGTCGGCAGCAATGGCTTCCATCTCCTTGTGATCCGTCGTCCGCCCGTCCCGAAGAGCGCTAGAGCACGAGGAAGCCATGGTGGGCAGTAGTGGTGTGGACAGGAGAAAGGGAACGGAGGCAGATGACTGCGGCAATGGCTAGCGCAACAATTTATATAGCAATTGTGGGCTGTGGAGGGATGGACGGTTGGCGCTTGAGTAGCCGCATCGGCAACTGTGTATCATTAATGTGGGAGGCAGACGGACGAACGACACTTGTGTCATTTGAACGCGGAGCAATCGCCTGCACCGGGAAGCGGCGCGGGCGGCGCTGACCGTTTCGGGCGGAAAGCGTGCACGGGCAAGGGAGGTGGTCTGGGTGGGCCAGGGTGGTCAGACTCGTGCTTGGCAGCGAGTCGATCCAGCAGCCGGACATGCTGGCTCGCCAGCGAGCTCGCCGAGCTGAGCAACGACAATCAGACGATGGATGTAGCTTTCGATCAGGAGCCGACGCCACTGTCCAAGCCGGTTAATGTCGTGTTCACCATAGAGCAGGTGCGGCCGCACTTTGATGCCCTAATGGCGAAAGAGCTACCAGCGCAGGAGGACCTGTGCCGCAACCTCCGTCTCCTCAACGAGCACCGACGAACAAGCGAACGACAATGCCGTCGCGGACATTGATACGTCTCCAACGTATCTATAATTTTTGATTGTTCCATCCTGTTATATTATCATTCTTGGATGTTTTATAATCATTTTATAGTCACTTTATATCATTTTTTGGTACTAACATATTGACATAGTGCCAAGTGTCAGTTGCTGTTTTTTGCATGTTTTTTACATCGCAGGAAATCAATACCAAGCGGAGTCCAAACGCAGCAAAACTTTTTGTGGATTTTTTTGGACCAGAAGACATCCAGTGGGCCGGAGAAGCGCCTGGGGGTGGTCCGAGGGGAGCATAACCCACTAGGGTGTGCCTGGAGGCCCAGGCGCGCCCTGGTGGGTTGTGCCCACCTCGGGTGCCCCCTGAATCGACTCTTTGCTCTATAAATACCCCCAATATTCCAGAAACCCTAGGGGAGTCGACGAAAATCAATTCCAGCTGCCGCAGAGTCTAGAACCACCAGATGCCATCTAGACACCATCACGGAGGGGTTCACCACTTCCATTGGTGCCTCTCCGATGATGCGTGAGTATTTCTTTGTAGACCTACGGGTCCGCAGTTAATAGCTAGATGGCTCCCTCTCTCTCTCGTTTGATTCTCAATGCAATGATCTCTTGGAGATCCATATGATGTAACTCTTTTTGCGGTGTGTTTGTTGGGATCCGATAAACTTTGAGTTTATGATCAGATCTATCTTTTTATCCCTGAAAGTTATCTGAGTCTTCTTTGATATCTTATATGCATGATTGCTTATAGCCTCATATTTCTTCTCCGATATTTGGGTTTTGTTTGGCCAACTTGATCTATTTATCTTGCAATGGGAAGAGGTGCTTTGTAGTGGGTTCGATCGTACGGTGCTTGATCCTAGTGACAGAAGGGGAACCGACACGTATGCATCGTTTCTACTAAGGATAAAACGATGGAGTCTATTTCTACATAAATAGATGTTGTCTACATCATGTCATTGTTCTTATTGCATTACTCCGTTTCTCCATGAACTTAATACACTAGATGCATGCAGGATAGCGGTCGATGTGTGGAGTAATAGTAGTAGATGCAGGCACGAGTCGGTCTACTAATCTTGGACGTGATGCCTATATAATGATCATTGCCTGGATATTGTCATTATTATTGGAAGTTCTTTCAATTGCCCAACAGTAATTTGTTCACCCACTATTTGCTATTTTTCTTGAGAGAAGCCACTAGTGAAACCTACGACCCCCCACTACTGCAGGATGCTGCTAACACGAAACTACGATCAGAGACCCTTCGAAGAAGCTGTGTGTGATGCAATAATCGCAAATGGTGGTGTAAAAAGCCGTCAAAAAAGGTGCAAAACGTTTGCGATGACGGATGCATCAAACACGGTTCAGATTTTAGTTGTGTGTGCGATTCAGGGCATACGGTTCAGTTGAATTAACCGTTTTCGATGAGGAGGAACAAAAGAAACGGGCAGCCAGATGAAGGTGTGTGCGATGTACAACATACGGTTCACTCGGATGAATTGTTTGTGATTAGGCAACACAAAAGAAATGGTCAGCCAGATCAAGGTGTGTGCGATGTACAGCATACAGTTCACTCGGATGAACTGTTTGTGATTAGGCAACACAAAAGAAACGGTCAGCCAGATCAAGGTGTGTGCGATATACGACATGCGGTTCACCCGGATGAACTGTTTGCATTGAGACAAGAGAACAGAAATGATTCAATATAACAAAATACCATAAATATTGCAAGGTTCAAATTCAAAGATTACAACTCCCAAATTCAAACATGGCAAACCGCGTAATTTCTGAAAAGGGATCAGCCGCTGACAAGTCATGTATGGGTTTGACACAATGACTTCCAATTGCTTTGCCATATGCTCTTCCAATACGAAGTTTGGCATTTTTGGAGGCACTTCCATTCCATAGTACCTGCCGGCTCTGATAATCATACCATTGATCTTTCCTAATTAAATGCGTGTTCAACCTCAGTACCCTCAGCACCTTTGCTCTGGCAAGAAAGAACCTGGCGAGTGTAATCTCCGGTGGGGTCCCTCGGTAGGAGTTCAAAGTAATATTTGAGAGATGCAGATCCAGGCATTCGATGTGATTGTCATTATAAACATCATCCACCGGGCCTAATATGCACTGCAAAAGAAGAGAACGTGTTAGTGCCTACATGCATTTTTGAACACTGCTACACGCCCATTTGGTTTGCAGGATTTGTAAAATGCACCAACGTGCCATCTTCGATCTGGCATGATTAACATGGGCATTTGATTACAATCTAGAAACATGTAGCCTTCTTCACAAGAGGTTGGATTGGATGAAAAATTCCCAAAGAAAACTAGTACAGATGAATCCAAAGGAGAAATGCTTATGGACGATTGTAACCATATGAATGAAGCAACCAATATGGGGTGGGGGTGTATGTCCTAAAATCCTCCAAAAATCCTTCAGAAATCGTAGTACATTGTCATTGTAAACTTGGGAAAAGGTGCAAAAATTGAACTCCCTTATGGTTAACATTTAACAGGAAAGGAACATCACCTCGATATACAAATTCTTCAGGCACGGAAAGCATCTCAGGCAACTGAAAACTTGGTCCAGGTTGGGGACGACAGATTCTAGCTAGTGCCAAGACCTTCACTGTGCCCAGTGTCTGGGTGAAGCTTCGCTGGATGACAGACGAA
Organism: Aegilops tauschii subsp. strangulata; assembly: GCF_002575655.3. Taxonomy (NCBI): domain Eukaryota; kingdom Viridiplantae; phylum Streptophyta; class Magnoliopsida; order Poales; family Poaceae; genus Aegilops; species Aegilops tauschii. Next base: position 389,110,297 of record NC_053037.3, read on the forward strand.
CATACATCTTCAAAACTAGAAATAACGTTGATATCAAGAAGGAGAGGTATATAAGGCGACTATTGTACCTGAAAGTTGTAGTATTTGACAGACGAGTAGCCCACCACTTTCATTTTCGGCGCAGAAATGACATTGATTCTTGTTGGACCTTGTTGATCAACAACAAGTAATCTCTCAAGTGAAGGTGTGTCCTGGATGACCATATTGTGGTCCACCTTTTGTGATATCTCGTTGCAGCACCAGCAACACACATAAATAGTCCGAAGAGTCCTGGAGGTGATGTGCAAGGTACTCGACCAATTCATCGCCTGAAGACGAAGGAACTCGAGTGCAGTACAGCCGCGGAGCAAGCGCTCCATGTCATCCTTTGGGATGCGGACGGCGACGAGCTCGAGGTGCTTTAGTCGTGGTAGAAAAAGAGCGGGCGCGTCATTAAGGGAGGGGAATGGCAGTTCATGAACTTGGCGAGGCGCAGCGTGGGCGCGAAGCGGAGCGCGGACGTTGGCAGCAAGCTCATATGCCCATCATTATAACTTAGCTTCTCGAGCTGATCTATGGCTCGGGATCGGAACCACTCGTCAAGCTTGGCTCGTTCCTTGCCATTGGAACGGAACTTGCCTGTGATAAGGCCTTTGGTTGGGCCATCGTGACTGCCGAGGATCTGGGAGAACGCATCCAAGCTTTGGCGATAGCCATGGCAGAGCTTGTGGGCGTCGAGAAGGTCGACAGGGGTGCGGAGCCATAGGGTGCGCCACCGCCGGGAAAGGGCAGATGTCCTCACCCGAAATTTGATTGGGAGGAGGGATATGATGACTATCAACATATCATCGGGGAGGTTGTTGATGAAGTCTAGGCCTGCTGGAGTCGCTTGCGGTTCTTTCTCGACCCGCCTCCGCTTGTTGGCAGCCTCGTTCTCCACCTTGTCGGCAGGGACAGGAACCTCTGTCTCCATATTCACACCGTGCTCCGGTGCTTCAGCAGCCCCGGCGTCGCCACTCCCTCCAATGGGACGCTTCGGCGACATCCTCGTACACTGACGGCTTTGAGGACTCAGAGCGGCGTCGACGATGCGGGCGGAGAGAGAGGAATTTTGTGTGTGGCGAGGATGGGGGTGCGGCCGCCCGGCGGCGCCATTAATATAGACCAGTGGGAGCGAGGCGGGCGGCGGTCCAAGGCTGTCTCGCTTCCTGGTGAGAACGACTGCTTAATCTCTAGTATGAATGAAATCTATGCTTAATTACTGAATTTTAGTTGCAAAAAATAGATAGTGCTATTGATTTTTAGCTGCATATTTTGACAAATCGCAGTGTCTCTTGGCTTAGCGCCAAAGTCCGGCTTTAATTTGCATACCGTAATCTGAACCATTTGCGTTGAAGAGATGCACAGATCCTGCGTTGAACAGCTTTTACGCTTCCCGGTGAGCCTGCGCACCGGACTGCACTCGCACGCCTCCCGTTCAGTCAAGCAGATGTCCACACGGCACCTCCTATATCCATTAAAACCAAGACACGTGGCGTCACGTGAATGGTTAACCGAACGCACACCGTTTGAATTATACAAACGTTTGAGATATTTTTTTCAAAATGCCTTTGTTGGTTGTCATTATTTGAGTGCGCCTTCTCTCAAAATGGACACGAAAAATACCACAGCATGTCGGGTGCCCTTCCATGATAGCATGCCAAGTTTCATGAATTTCAGACGAGTTTTACATTTACTATAATTTAAAAACAAAGTATCTCAACGTTTTGCCGGCAATCAACGGCGCCCTGGTGTTTGAAATTCATTCCCATTTCTTGCATGGGACCTAAGCATGCACCCAAGGATGCAGATTTGTTTTTTCAACCAATTTATATGCACTAGAGCATGTGCATGTAGTTCAAATTTGAATTATTGACATAAAACTCAGTTAATGCATAAAAATGTCCAAACGAACCCCGAAAAATCACAAAACTTCACACAACACTCCTGTTGTTCTATGTTGACACGAGAAAAAATTTGAAAGCAATAAGAGGCAATGGATATCGTTTCGTCCCCAAAGGTGGGACGTTCCCTACCAAAAACCACCATGCTTGTCGTGAGAAGCTTCAGTTTGTGAGAAGCAAATACCCAAACCTGCCCCAAATGGGAAATTATTTTTACCACGGCATGTTGATGCCGCTCCATGATAGCATGCCAAGTTTCATGAATTTCAGACGATTTATGGATTTACTAGAATTTAAAAACCAGGCATCTCAATGTTTTGCCGGCAATCAACGGTGCCTTGGTGATTGAAATTCATTCCCATTTCTTGCATCGGACCTAAGCATGCACTCAAGGACACATATTTGATTTTTCAACCAATTTATATGCACTAGAGCATGTCCATGTAGTTCAAATTTGAATTATGCACATAAATGCATTGAAAACACAGATAATGCATAAAAATGTCCAAACAAACCCCGAAAAAACACAAAATTCACACAACACTCCTGTTGTCCTATGTTGACACGAGAAAAAAAAATTGAAAGCAATAAGAGGCAATGGATATCGTTTCGTCCCCAAAGGTGGGGCGTTCCCTACGGAAAACCATCATGCTTGTTCTAAGAAGCTCCGGTTTGTGAGAAGAATATACCCAAACCTGCCCCAAATGGGACAAAAAATTTACCATGACATGTTGATGCCGCTTCATGATAGCATGCCAAGTTTCATGAATTTCAGACGAGTTTTGGATTTACTAGAATTTAAAAAACCAGGCATCTCAATGTTTTGCCGGCAATCAACGGTACCCTGGTGTTTGAAATTCATTCCCATTTCTTGCATGGGACCTAAGCATGCACTCAAGGACACAGATTTGATTTTTCAACCAATTTATATGCACTGGAGCATGTGCATGTAGTTCAAATTTGAATTATGCACATAAATGCATTGAAAACTTAGATAATGCACAAAAATGTCAAAACGAACCCCAAAAAAACACAAAAATTCACACAACACTCATGTTGTTCTATGTTGACACGAGAAAAAAAAATTGAAAGCAATAAGAGGCAATGGATATCGTTTCGTCCCCAAAGGTGGGATGTTCCCTACCGAAAACCATCATACTTGTTGTGAGAAGCTCCGGTTTGTGCGAAGCATATACCCAAACCTGCCCCAAATGGGACAAAAAATTTACCACAACATGTCGGATGCCGCTCCATGATAGCATGCCAACTTTCATGAATTTCAGACGAGTTTTGGATTTACTAGAATTTAAAAACCAGGCATCTCAATGTTTTGCCGGCAATCAACGGTGCACTGGTGTTTGAAATTCATTCCCATTTCTTGCATCGGACCTAAGCATGCACCCAAGGACACATATTTGATTTTTCAACCAATTTATATGCACTAGAGCATGTGCATGTAGTTCAAATTTGAATTATGCACATAAATGCATTGAAAACTCAGTTAATGCATAAAAATGTCCAAACAAACCCCGGAAAATAACAAAAATTCACACAACACTCCTGTTGTTCTATGTTGCCAAGAGAAAAAAATTTAAAGCAATAAGAGGCAATGGATATCGTTTCGTCCCCAAAGGTGGGACGTTCCCTACCGAAAACCATCATGCTTGTTGTGAGAAGCTTCAGTTTGGAGAAGCATATACCCAATCCTGCCCCAAATGGGACAAAAATTTTACCAAGGAATGTTGTGCCGCTCCAGGATAGCATGCCAAGTTTCATGAATTTCAGACGAGTTTTGGATTTACTAGAATTTCAAAACCAGGCATCTCAATGTTTCGCCAGCAATCAACGGTGCCCTGGTGTTTGAAATTCATTCCTATTTCTTGCATGGGACCTAAGCATGCACCCAAGGACACATATTTGATTTTTCAACCAATTTATATGCACTGGAGCATGTGCATGTAGTTCAAATTCGAATTATGCACATAAATGCATTGAAAACTCAGATAATGCATAAAAATGTCCAAATAAACCCTGAAAAAACACAAAAATTCACACAACACTCCTGTTGTTCTATGTTCACATGAGAAAAAAATTGAAAGCAATAAGATGCAATGGATAGTTTCATCCCCAAAGGTGGGACGTTCCCTACCGAAAACCATCATGCTTGTTGTGACAAGCTCTGGTTTGTGAGAAGCATATAGCCAAACCTGCCCCAAATAGGACATTTTTTTACCACAGCATGTCGGGTGCCACTCCATGATTGCATGCCAAGTTTCATGAATTTCAGACGAGTTTTGGATTTACTAGAATTTAAAAACCTGGCATCTCAATGTTTTGCCGGCAATCAACGGTGCCCTGGTGTTTGAAATTCATTCCCATTTCTTGCATCGGACCTAAGCATGCACCCAAGGACGAAGATTTGATTTTTCAACCAATTTATATGCACTAGAGCATGTGCATGTAGTTCAAATTTGAATTATGCACATAAATCCACTGAAAACTCAGTTAATGCATAACAATGTCCAAACGACCCCCGAAAAATCACAAAAATCTACACAACACTCCTGTTGTTCTATGTTGACACGAGAAAAAAAATTGAAAGCAATAAGAGGCAATGAATATCGTTTCATCCCCAAAGGTGGGACATTCCCTACCGAAAACCATCATGCTTGTTGTGAGAAGTTTCGGTTTGTGAGAAGCATATACCCAAACCTGCCCCAAATGGGACAAATTTTTTACCAAGGAATGTTGATGCCGCTCCATGATAGCATGCCAAGTTTCATGAATTTCAGACGAGTTTTGGATTTACTAGAATTTAAAATCCAGGCATCTCAATGTTTTGCCGGCAATCAATGGTGCCCTGGTGTTTGAAATTCATTCCCATTTCTTGCATGGGACCTAAGCATGCACCCAAGGACACAGATTTGATTTTTCAACCAATTTATATGCACTGGAGCATGGGCATGTAGTTCAAATTTGAATTATGCACATAAATGCATTGAAAACTCAGTTAATGCATAAAAATGTCCAAACGAACCCCAAAAAATCACAAAAATTCATGCAACACTCCTGTTGTTCTATGTTGACACGAGAAAAAATTTGAAAGCAATAAGAGGCAATGAATATCGTTTCGTCCCCAAAGGTGGGATGTTCCCTACCGAAAACCATCATGCTTATTGTGAGAAGCTCCGGTTTGTGAGAAGCATATACCCAAACCTGCCCCAAATGGGACAAAAAATTTACCACGGCATGTTGATGCCGCTCCATGATAGCATGCCAAGTTTCATGAATTTCAAACGAGTTTTGGATTTACTAGAATTTAAAAACCAGGCATCTCAATGTTTTGCCGGCAATCAATGGCGCCCTGGTGTTTGAAATTCATTCCCATTTCTTGCATGTGACCTAAGCATGAACCCAAGGACACAGATTTGATTTTTCAACCAATTTATATGCACTGGAGCATTTGCATGTAGTTCAAATTTGAATTATGCACATAAATGCATTGAAAACTCACATAATGCATTAAAATGTCCAAACGAACCCCGAAAAACACAAAAATTCACACAAGACTCCTATTGTTCTATGTTGAGACGAGGAAAAAAATGAAAGCAATAAGAGGCAATGGATATCGTTTCATCCCCAAAGGTGGGGTGTTCCCTACCGAAAACCATCATGCTTGTTGTGAGAAGTTCCGGTTTGTGAGAACCATATACCCAAACCTGCCCCAAATGGGACAAAATTTGTACCACAGCATGTAGGGTGCCGCTCCATGATAGCATGCCAAGTTTCATGAATTTCAGACGAGTTTTGGATTTACTAGAATTTAAAAACCAGGTATCTCAATGTTTTGCCGGCAATCAATGGTGCACTGGTGTTTGAAATTCATTCCCATTTCTTGCATGGGACCTAAGCATGCACCCAAGGACACAGATTTAATTTTTTCAACCAATTTATATGCACTGGAGCATGTGCATGTAGTTCAAATTTGAATTATGCACATAAATGCATTGAAAACTTAGTTAATGCATAAAAATGTCCAAACGACCCCCGAAAAATCACAAAAATTCACACAACACTCCTGTTGTTCTATGTTGACACGAGAAAAAAATTGAAAGCAATAAGAGGCAATGGATATCGTTTCGTCCCCAAAGGTGGGATGTTCCCTACCGAAAACCATCATGCTTGTTGTGAGAAGCATATACCTAAACCTGCCCCAAATGGGACAAAAAAATTACCATGGCATGTTGATGCCGCTCCATGATAGCATGCCAAGTTTCATGAATTTCAGACGAGTTTTGGATTTACTAGAATTTAAAAACCAGGCATCTCAATGTTTTTCCGGCAATCAAGGGTGCCCAGGTGTTTCAAATTCATTCCCATTTCTTCCATCGGACCTAAGCATGCACCCAAGGACACATATTTGAGTTTCAACCAATTTATATGCACTGGAGCATGTGCATGTAGTTCAAATTTGAATTATGCACATAAATGCATTGAAAACTCAGTTAATGCATAAAAATGTCCAAACGAACCCCGAAAAATCACAAAAATTCACACAATACTCCTGTTGTTCTATGTTGACACGAGAAATTTTTTTGAAAGCAATAAGAGGCAATGGATATCACTTCATCCCCAAAGGTGGGACGTTCCCTACCGAAAACCATCATGCTTGTTGTGAGAAGCTCCGGTTTGTGAGAAGCATATACCCAAACCTGCCCCAAATGGGACAAATAATTTACCACGGCATGTTGATGCTGCTCCATGATAGCATGCCAAATTTCATGAATTTTAGACGAGTTTTGGATTTACTAGAATTTAAAAACCAGGCATCTCAATGTTTTGCCGGCAATCAACGGTGCCCTGGTGTTTGAAATTCATTGCCATTTCTTGCATGGGACCTAAGCATGCACCCAAGGACACAGATTTGATTTTTTCAACCAATTTATATGCACTGGAGCATGTGCATGTAGTTCAAATTTGAATTATGCACATAAATGCATTTAAAACTCAGATAATGCATTAAAATGTCCAAACGAACCCCAAAAAAACACAAAAATTCACACAACACTCCTGTTGTTCTTGCATGGGTCCGCACGCTTAACGTTCGATGACGATTTGTATTATGAGTTATGTTATTTGATGACCGAAGTTTGTTCGAAGTCCCGGATGAGATCACGGACATGACGAGGAGTCTCGAAATAGTCAAGAGGTATAGATCGATATATTGGAAGGCTATATTCGGACATCGGAAAGGTTCCGAGTGATTCGGGTATTTTTCGAAGTACCGGAGAGTTACGGGAATTCGCCGGGGTAAGTAGTGGGCCTTAATGGGCCATCCGGGAAAGGAGAGAAGGGCCTCAAGGGGCCCCCCCATGGCAATTCCGAATTGGACTAGGGAGGGGGCGGCGCCCCCCTCTCTTTCCTTCTCCCTTTCCAACTCCTTCCCTCTCTCCCCTGTTGGAAAAGGAAGGGGACTCCAACTAGGATTGGGAATCCTAGTTGGACTCCCCCTATAGGCGCGCTCCTCCTAGGTCGGCCTCCTCCTCCCTACTTTATATACGTGGCCAGGAGGGCACCCCGAAGGATAACAGACAATCTCTTAGCCGTGTGCGGTGCCCCCCTCCATAGTTTTACACCTCGGTCATATCGTCGTAGTGCTTAGGCGAAGCCCTACGCCGGTAACTTCATCGTCACCGTCACCACGCCGTCGTGCTAACGAAACTCTCCCTTGGCCTCAACTGGATCAAGAGTTCGAGGGACGTCACCGAGCTGAACGTGTGCAGATCATGGAGGTGCCGTGCGTTCGGTACTTGGATCGATTGGATCGCGAAGACGTTCGACTACATCAACCGCGTTACTAAAACGCTTCCACTTTCGGTCTACGAGGGTACGTGGACACACTCTCCCCGCTCGTTGCTATGCTTCTCCTAGATAGATCTTGCGTGATCGTAGGCAATTTTTTTGAAATACTATGTTCCCCAACAACCCGATCATCACGTGGTGTCTCGGCACGACGAACTGTCGCAACGGTGCATACTCAGGGAGAACACTTATACCATGAAATTTAGTGAGAGATCATCTTATAATGCTACCGTCGAACTAAGCAAAATAAGATGCATAAAGGATAAACATCACATGCAATCAATATAAGTGATATGATATGGCCATCATCATCTTCTGCCTTTGATCTCCATCTCCAAAGCACCGTCATGATCACCATCGTCACCGGCTTGACACCTTGATCACCATCGAAACATCGTTGTCGTCTCGCCAACTATTGCTATCACGACTATCGCTGCCGCTTAGTGATAAAGTAAAGTAATTACATGGCGATTGCATTTCATACAATAAAGCGACAACCATAAGGCTCCTGCCAGTTGGCGATAACTTGTACAAAACATGATCATCTCATACAACAATTTATATATCATCACGTCTTGACCATATCACATCATAACATACCCTACAAAAACAAGTTTGACGTCCTCTACTTGTTGTTGCAAATTTTACGTGGCTGCTACGTGTTTAGCAAGAACTGTTCTTACCTACGCATCAAAAACCACAACGATTTTTCATCAAGTGTGTTGTTTTAACCTTCATCAAGGACCGGGCGTAGTCACACTCGATTCAACTAAAGTTGGAGAAACAGACACCCACTAGCCACCTATGTGCGAAGCACGGCGGTAGAACCAGTCTCATGAACGCGGTCATGTAATGTCGGACTGGGCCACTTCATCCAACAATACCACCGAATCAAAGTATGACATGTTGGTAAGCAGTATGACTATTATCGCCCACAACTCTTGTTGGGGAACGCAGTAATTTCAAAAATTTCCTATGCACACGCAAGATCCATCTAGGTGATGCATCACAACGAGAGGGGAGAGTGTTTCCACGTACCCTCGTAGATCGAAAGTGGAAGCGTTATGACAACGTGGTTGATGTAGTCGTACGTCTTCACGATCCGACCGATCCTGGTACCGAAAGTACGGCACCTCCGCGATCTGCACACGTTCTGCTCAGTGACGTCCCACGAACTCTAGATCCAGCTGAGTGTCGAGGGAGAGCTTCGTCAGCACGACGGCGTGATGACGGTGATGACGAAGCTACCGACGCAGGGCTTCGCCTAAGCACTACAATGATATGACTGAGGTGGAAATCTGTGGAGGGGGGCACTGCACACAGCTAAACAATCAACTTGTGTATCTATGGGGTGCCCAGTCCCCCGTATATAAAGGAGTGGAGGAGGGGAGGGCCGGCCCTCTCTATGGCGCGCCCTAGGGAAGTCCTACTCCCACGGGGAGTAGGATTCCCCCCCTTCCCTAGTTGGAGTAGGAGAGGAAGGAAGGAGGAGAGAGGGAGAAGGAAAGGGGGGCCGCCCCCCTCTCAATTCGGATTGGGCTTGGGGGGCGTGCCCCCACCTTGGCCGCCTCCTCCTCTCTCCCACTAAGGCCCAATAAGGCCCATATACTTCCCAGGGGGTTCCGGTAACCTCCCGGTACTCTGGTAAATGCCCGAACTCACCCGGAACCCTTCCGATGTCCAAACATAGCATTCCAATATATCGATCTTTATGTCTCGACCATTTCGAGACTCCTCATCATGTCCGTGATCTCATCTGGGACTCCGGACAACCTTCGGTACATACGTTGTTCCCTTTGTCATCGGTATGTTACTTGCCCGAGATTCGATCGTCGGTATCTCAATACCTAGTTCAATCTCGTTACCGGCAAGTCTCTTTACTCATTTCGTAATGCATCATCCCGCAACTAACTCATTAGTCACATTGCTTGCAAGGCTTATAGTGATGTGCATTACCAAGAGGGCCCAGAGATACCTGTCCGACAATCGGAGTGACAAATCCTAATCTCGATCTATGCCAACTCAACAAACACCATCGGAGACACCTATAGAGCATCTTTATAATCACCCAGTTACTTTGTGACGTTTGATAGCACACAAAGTGTTCCTCCGATATTCGGGAGTTGCATAATCTCATAGTCATAGGAACATGTATAAGTCATGAAGAAAGCAATAGCAACAAACTAAACGATCAAGTGCTAAGCTAACGGAATGGGTCAAGTCAATCACATCATTCTCTAATGATGTGATCCCGTTAATCAAATCACAACTCATGTCTATGGCTAGGAAACTTAACCATCTTTGATTCAACGAGCTAGTCAAGTAGAGGCATACTAGTGACACTCTGTTTGTCTATGTATTCACACATGTACTAAGTTTCCGGTTAATACAATTCTAGCATGAATAATAAACATTTATCATGATATAAGGAAATATAAATAACAACTTTATTATTGCCTCTAGGGCATATTTCCTTCAGTCTCCCACTTGCACTAGGGTCAATAATCTAGATTACACAGTAATGATTCTAACACCCATGGAGTCTTGGTGCTGACCATGTTTTGCTCATGAGAGAGGCTTAGTCAACGGGTTTGGAACATTCAGATCCGTATGTATCTTGCAAATCTCTATGTCTCCCTCCTTGACTTGATCATGGATGGAATTGAAGCGTCTCTTGATGTGCTTGGTTCTCTTGTGAAATCTGGATTCCTTTGCCAAGGCAATTGCACCAGTATTGTCATAAAAGATTTTCATTGGACCCGATGCACTAGGTATGACACCTAGATCACATATGAACTCCTTCATCCAGACTCCTTCATTTGCTGCTTCCGAAGCAGCTATGTACTCCGCTTCACACATAGATCCCGCCACGACGCTTTGCTTGGAACTGCACCAACTTACAGATAGACCGTTCAATATATATACGTATCCAGTTTGTGACTTAGAGTCATCCGGATCAGTGTCAAAGCTTGCATCGACGTAACCATTTACGACGAGCTCTTTGTCACCTCAATAAACGAGAAACATATCCTTAGTCCTTTTCAGGTATTTCAGGATGTTCTTGACCGCTATCCAGTGATCCACTCCTGGATTACTTTGGTACCTCCCAGCTAAACTAATAGCAAGGCACACATCAGGTCTGGTACATAGGATTGCATACATGATAGAACCTATGGCTGAAGCATAGGGAATGACTTTCAATTTCTCTCTATCTTCTGCAGTGGTCGGGCATTGAGTCTGACTCAACTTCACACCTTGTAACACAGGCAAGAACCCTTTCTTTGCTTGATCCATTTTGAACTTATTTAAAACTTTGTCAAGGTATGTGCTTTGTGAAAGTCCAATTAAGCGTCTTGATCTATCTCTATAGATCTTGATGCCCAAAATATAAGCAACTTCACCGAGGTCTTTCATTGAAAAACTCTTATTCAAGTATCCTTTTATATTATCCAGAAATTCTATATCATTCCCAATCAACAAAATGTCATCCACATATAATATTAGAAATGCTACAGAGCTCCCACTCACTTTCTTGTAAATACAGGCTTCTCCAAAAGTCTGTATAAAACCATAATCTTTGATCACACTATCAAAACATTTATTCCAACTCCGAGATGCTTGCACCAGTCCATAGATGGATCACTGGAGCTTGCACACTTTGATAGCGTCCTTTGGATTGATAAAACCTTCGGGTTGCATCATATACAACTCTTCTTCCAGAAATCCATTCAGGAATGCAGTCTTTACATCCATTTGCCAAATTTCATAATCATAAAATGCAGCAATTGCTAACATGATTTGGACGGACTTAAGCATCGCTACGGGTGAGAAGGTCTCATCGTAGTCAACTCCTTGAACTTGTCGAAAACCTTTCGCAACAAGTCGAGCTTTGTAGACAGTAACATTACCATCAGTGTTAGTCTTCTTCTAGAAGGTCCATTTATTCTCGATGGCTTGCCGATCATCGAGCAAGTCAACCAAAGTCCACACTTTGTTCTCATACATGGATCCCATCTCAGATTTCATGGCCTCAATCCATTTCGCGGAATCTGGGCTCATCATCGCTTCCTCATAGTTCATAGGTTCGTCATGTTCAAGTAACATGACCTCCAGAACTGGATTACCGTACCATTCTGGTGCAGATCTTACTCTGGTTGACCTACGAGGTTCGGTAGTAACTTGATCTGAAGTTACATGATCATCCTCATTAGCTTCCTCACTAATTGGTGTAGCAGTCACAGGAACTGATTTCTGTGATGAACTATTTTCCAATAAGGGAGCAGGTACAGTTACCTCATCAAGTTCTACTTTCCTCCCACTCACTTCTTTCGAGAGAAACTCCTTCTCTAGAAAGGATCCATTCTTAGCAACGAATGTCTTGCATTCGGATCTGTGATAGAAGGTGTACCCAACAGTCTCCTTTGGGTATCCTATGAAGACAGATTTCTCCGATTTGGGTTCGAGCTTATCAGGTTGAAGCTTTTTCACATAAGCATCGCAGCCCCAAACTTTAAGAAACGACAACTTGGGTTTCTTCCCAAACCACAGTTCATAAGGTGTCGTCTCAACGGATTTAGATGGTGCCCTATTTAACGTGAATGCAGCTGTCTCTAAAGCATAACCCCAAAATGATAGCGGTAAATCAGTAAGAGACATCATAAATCGCACCATATCTAATAAAGTATGATTACGACATTCGGACACACCATTACGATGTGGTGTTCCGAGTGGCGTGAGTTGCGAAACTATTCCACATTGTTTCAAATGAAGAACAAACTCGTAACTCAAATATTCTCCTCCACGATCAGATCGCAGAAACTTTATTTTCTTGTTATGATGATTTTCCACTTCAATCTGAAATTCTTTGAACTTTTCAAATGTTTCAGACTTATGTTTCATTAAGTAGATATACCCATATCTGCTCAAATCATCTGTGAAGGTCAGAAAATAACGATACCCGCCGTGAACCTCAATATTCATCGGACCACATACATCAGTATGTATTATTTCCAACAAATCTGTTGCTCGCTCCATTGTTCCGGAGAATGGAGTTTTAGTCATCTTGCCCATGAGGCATGGTTCGCAAGTACCAAGTGATTCATAATCAAGTGATTCCAAAAGTCCATTAGTATGGAGTTTCTTCATGCGCTTTACACCAATATGACCCAAACGGCAGTGCCATAAATAAGTTGCACTATCATTATGAACTCTGCATCTTTTGGCTTCAATATTATGAATATGTGTGTCAGTACTATCGAGATTCAACAAAAATAGACCACTCTTCAAGGGTGCATGACCATAAAAGATATTACTCATATAAATAGAACAACCATTATTGTCGGATTTAAATGAATAACCATCTCGCATCAAACAAGATCCAGATATAATGTTCATGCTTAGCGCTGGCACCAAATAACAATTATTCAGGTCTAAAACTAATCCCGAAGGTAGATGTAGAGGTAGCGTGCCGATGGTGATCACATCGACTTTGGAACCATTTCCCACGCGCATCGTCACCTCGTCCTTAGCCAATCTTTGCTTAATCCGTAGTCCCTGTTTCGAGTTGCAAATATTGGCAACAGAACCAGTATCAAATACCCAGGCACTACTGCGAGCATTAGTAAGGTACACACCAATAACATGTATATCACATATACCTGTGTTCACCTTGCCATCCTTCTTATCCGCCAAATACTTGGGGCAGTTCCACTTCCAGTGACTAGTCCCTTTGCAGTAGAAGCACTCAGTCTCAGGTTTAGTTCCAGACTTGGGCTTCTTCACTTGAGCAGCAACTTGCTTGCCGTTCTTCTTGAAGTTCCCCTTCTTCCCTTTACCCTTTTTCTTGAAACTGGTGGTCTTGTGGACCATCGACACTTGATGCTCCTTCTTGATTTCTACCTCTGCAGCCTTTAGCATTGCGAAGAGCTCGGGAATCGTCTTATCCATCCCTTGCATGTTATAGTTCATCACAAAGCTTTTGTAGCTTGGTGGCAGTGATTGAAGAACTCTGTCAATGACACTATCAACCGGAAGATTAACTCCCAGCTGAGTCAAGTGATTATGATACCCAGACATTTTGAGTATACGCTCACTGACAGAACTATTCTCCTCCATTTTGCAGCTATAGAACTTATTGGAGACTTCATATCTCTCAATCCGGACATTTGCTTGAAATATTAACTTCAACTCCTGGAACATCTCATATGCTCCATGACGTTCAAAACATCGTTGAAGTCCTGGTTCTAAGCCGTAAAGCATGGCACACTGACTATCGAGTAGTCATCAGCTTTGCTCTGCCAGGCGTTCACAACGTCCGGCGTTGCTCCTGCAGCGGGTCTTGCACCTAGCGGTGCTTCCAGGACGTAATTCTTCTGTGCAGCAATGAGGATAATCCTCAAGCTACGGACCCAGTCCGTGTAGTTGCTACCATATTCTTTCAACTTAGCTTTCTCTAGGAACGCATTAAAATTCAAAGGAACAATAGCACGGGCCATTGATCTACAACAACATAGACATGCAAAATACTATCAGGTACTAAGTTCATGATAAATTAAAGTTCAATTAATCATATTACTTAAGAACTCCCACTTAGATAGACATCCCTCAAATTATCTAAGTGATCAAGTGATCCAAATCAACTAAACCATGTCCGATCATCACGTGAGATGGAGTAGTTTTCAATGGTGAACATCACTATGTTGATCATATCTACTATATGATTCACGCTCGACCTTTCGGTCTCGGTGTTCCGAGGCCATATTTGCATATGCTAGGCTCGTCAAGTTTAACCCTAGTATTCTGCGTGTGCAAAACCGGCTTGCACCCGTTGCATGTGAACGTAGAGCTTATCACACCCGATCATCACGTGGTGTCTCGGCACGACGAACTTTCGCAATGGTGCATACTCAAGGAGAACACTTGTACCTTGAAATTTAGTGAAGATCATCTTATAATGCTACCGCCGAACTAAGCAAAATAAGATACATAAAGGATAAACATCACATGCAATCAATATAAGTGATATGATATGGCCATCATCATCTTGTGCCTTTGATCTCCATCTCCAAAGCACTGTCATGATCACCATCGTCACCGGCTTGACACCTTGATCTCCATCGAAGCATCGTTGTCGTCTCGCCAACTATTGCTTCTACAACTATCGCTACCGCTTAGTGATAAAGTAAAGCAATTACATGGCGATTGCATTTCATACAATAAAGCGACAACCATATGGCTACTGCCAGTTGTCGATAATTGTTACAAAACATGATCATCTCATACAACAATTTATATATCATCACGTCTTGACCATATCATATCACAACATGCCCTGCAGAAACAAGTTAGACGTCTTCTACTTTGTTGTTGCAAGTTTTACGTGGCTGCTATGGGCTAAGCAAGAACTGTTCTTACCTACGCATCAAAACCACAACGATTTTTCGTCAAGTGTGTTGTTTTAACCTTCAACAAGGATCAGGCGTAGCCACGCTTGATTCAACTAAAGTTGGAGAAACTGACACCCGCCAGCCACCTCTGTGCAAAGCACGTCGGTAGAACCAGTCTCGCGTAAGCGTAAGTGTAATGTCTGTCTGGGCCGCTTCATCCAACAATACCGCCGAATCAAAGTATGACATGCTGGTAAGCAGTATGACTATTATCGCCCACAACTCTTTGTGTTCTACTCGTGCATATAATATCTACGCATAGACCTGGCTCGGATGCCACTGTTGGGGAACGTAGTAATTTCAAAAATTTCCTACGCACACGCAAGATCCATCTAGGTGATGCATCGCAACGAGAGGGGAGAGTGTTGTCCACGTACCCTTGTAGACCGAAAGCGGAAGCGTTATGACAACGCGGTTGATGTAGTCGTACGTCTTCACGATCCGACCGATCCTAGTACCGAAAGTACGGCACCTCCGTGATCTGCACATGTTCAGCTCGGTGACGTCCCATGAACTCTAGATCCAGCTGAGTGTCGAGGGAGAGCTTCGTCAGCACGACGGCGTGATGACGGTGATGATGAAGTTAGCGACACAGGGCTTCACCTAAGCACTACAACGATATGACCGAGGTGGAAATCTGTGGAGGGGGGCACCGCACACGGCTAAGAATCAACTTGTGTGTCTATGGGGTGCCCCTTCCCCTGTATATAAAGGAGTGGAGGAGGGGGAGGGCCGGCCTCATGGGGTGCGCCCCAAGGGGGGATTCCTACTCCTACTAGGAGTAGGTTTCCCCCCTTTCCTAGTCCAACTAGGAGGAGGAAGGAAGGGGAAGAAGGAGAGAAGGAAAGAGGGGGCGACCCCCCTCCCCAATTCGGATTGGGCTTGGGGGGGCGTGCCCCACCACTTGGCGCGCCCATGAAGGCCCATTAACTCCCCGGGGGGTTCCGGCAACCCCCCGGTACTCCGGAAAATGCCCGAACTCATCCGAAACCTTTCCGGTGTCCAAAAATAACCTTCCAATATATCAATATTCATGCCTCGACCATTTCGAGACTCCTCGTTATGTCCGTGATCACATTTGGGACTTCGAACAACCTTCGGTACATCAAATCACAAAACTCATAATACATATCGTCATCGAACGTTAAGCGTGCGGACCCTACAGGTTCGAGAACTATGTAGACATGACCGAGACTCATCTCCGGTCAATAACCAATAGCGGAACCTGGATGCTCATATTGGTTCCTACATATTCTACGAAGATCTTTCTCGGTCAAACCGCATAACAACATACGTTGTTCCCTTTGTCATCGGTATGTTACTTGCCCGAGATTCGATCGTCGGTATCATCATACCTAGTTCAATATCGTTACCGACAAGTCTCTTTACTCGTTCCGTAATGCATCATCCCGCAACTAACTCATTAGTCACATTGCTTGCAAGGCTTATAGTGATGTGCATTACCGAGAGGGCCCAGAGATACCTCTCCGATACATGGAGTGACAAATCTTAATCTCGATCTATGCCAACTCAACAAACACCTTCGGAGACACCTGTAGAGCATCTTTAGAATCACCCAGTTACGTTGTGACGTTTGATAGCACACAAGGTGTTCCTCCGGTATTCGGAAGTTGCATAATCTCATAGTCAAAGGAACATGTATAAGTCATGAAGAAAGCAATACCAATAAAACTAAACGATCATAATGCTAAGCTAACGGATGGGTCTTGTCCATCACATCATTCTCTAATGATGTGATCCCGTTCATCAAATGACAACACATGTCTATTGTCAGGAAACTTAACCATCTTTGATTAACGAGCTAGTCTAGTAGAGGCATACTAGGGACACTTTGTTTTGTCTATGTATTCACACATGTATCAAGTTTCCGGTTAATACAATTCTAGCATGAATAATAAACATTTATCATGATATAAATAACAACTTTATTATTGCCTCTAGGGCATATTTCCTTCAGTTCTGTCCAGCGATTGTATCCAATAGTTGTTGTTTTTTCAACCGGGCTCCCCCTTTTCACTACTCTGAAAACGAAAATATACCAAGTCCATTAGAGATAGATGCAGGAGACAAGAAAGGGAGAGAGATCAAGTTTGTGCATTGCCAAGAAACCCAATGTGCACGTCAGAATCGGCTCATGCGCTGCTTTATTTGCAGCAATGCTACACGTACGAGGGATTTGCTGGGGGGGGGGGGGGGGGGGTACCGACCAGGTGAATTCAGGAGGGGCGAGTTAATTTGTTGGAAAGATCTTTAAAACTTTAATAAAACATTAGTATGTGTAGTATTATTGTTTTATTTGCTTCATCTATGAAGAATAAGCAAACCGAGAATATGCTACCATGCATATGCCGTGTGGCATATTTGGAAGGATCACAATCGAAGAATCTTTGAGGGGATCTTTGAAAAAGCTTAATAACTACTCATCTTGTACAATGCAAGGTCTTTAGGAGGTGCTCATAGAAATAACCAATCTTTGCTTAAGCATCAGTGATTATTTCTATAGGATAGTCGCTTAATTATGCATCCTTACTTACTGTAGAAATAAGCACCAGTGTTTAACAAACATGATTTATTTACTAAGCATCTCTAAGCACCCTGCATCGTATAAGGCCAACAGGTCGAGGGAAGCTTTTGGCGGGCAGTTTTCTTTGTGTTTTCTCTGTACAACCAAGATGCTTTATTTTGTTTTTTCTTCGGTGCGGCTATTCTTTGGGCATTCTATGTACAGTTTTTCAGGGTCTGTTGACATAAGCAGAACAGCTGCTGTTGGGCGTAAGCAAAGAACCAGTAGTTTTCTAGTGCATTCAGCAAGAGAATGCCGATGAGGAGGGGACACAAGTAGGCGCACATAGTCGAGGCCAAAGGCGATCCAGACGGTCCGCCTGCTACGTCGGGGTGGAAGCGTCCAATAATTCCACGAGCACGAGGGGCCTCCCTCCACGCTGTGATGATTAGCCCGGGTTGGCGTGTTGCGATCATCCATGGTGACAGCGCCGCCGTGCCGCCGCGGCGGAATTGGAAACGGACGCTCCCCAGCACCTCCCCAGTGGATATGCCTCGCGCCGGCATATCCGCGTGGCATCTCCGCGTCGGCCTCCGCGGCGTGCATCGCCGACTAGTTCAGGCTACAGTTCGCGTGTACCCGCATCATGGCACAGGCATGCGAGGGTATGCCTGCTGATTGCCGGATATCCTTTTTCTCAAGTGACGGTAACAAGACCCATGGACATGATGAAAGGTCAAGTTTACGTACAGGATCGAGGAGTAACTCGACAGAAAGAGATGGGCGTGGGCGCGAGATTGATTTCCAGCCGTGCAGGTCGATCTCCCTCACTGATCACCGGTTGGGGCCAGATTATAGATAATTAAAACTACCTGTGCGATCCCCCCAGATCGACCGATTAATTTCTTATTCTCCGCATCGCTCTCGTGAAAACTGCTCCCTGCTCCCACCGAATAAGACCTTTCATTAGGGAGCTACAAATATCATCCGTCGTCAGCCATGTATTGCCGATGCTTGCCGTTAGTTAACATTATCTTCGCCCAGCGAGTTGTGAGTGAATGAGTAGTATAACATGGGCGAGTAGAGTGGAATAGATCTTTTTTCTGATAGAGTGACATACAAGTGTATTTCTTACGCCTGGATCGGATCACACGTTTTAATCCACGAGACGCCTCAACTGCTGATACACATTCTTAAAAAGTTGGCCTGGGAGAGATGATTCGGCTACTAACCACTGGTACTATATACCAACGTGCATATCAGGGCTAACAGCATCTTGATAACCCTGAAGGTATGTACCCTTGTTTTTGTGCTTTCAGCGTTGCAATGGGCGGCGAGATTGGTAGCCACACCCACACGCCGCACACGGAATTCTACACTATAGTAGTAGTACGTACAACTTGTCTTGTTCAGCGGCAAACTAAACAATGAGAGCCGCGGGGGGCCAATGGCATGACTTGTACGTGCTCTGCCAGTGTGCCATGTAGATTAGGTCCAAAGTCCCCTGCATCTGCACCTCCCGACAACATAGGAACACACTGATCATTGCGCATTCTTTCTTCTCAAATTTCTGCACTTCTAATTAGAGAATAAGACTTTCAGAAATGTAATGAACGGCGGAACCGGAACCATATGCTGCCTCCTCTGGTTTATGAATCACAGCGAACGGAAAATCTGAACAAACCGTGTTTATACATTGTTTAATTCAAAACAAATTTGTGTTCGTGCACCGAGAAATCTTATTAGCGAACTGCCTACGCGTTGATCTTATTTGTAGTGTTCTTTACGTCCTGTTCCCGGAGAACTTTGTGCAAACTCATTAAACGCTAAGCGACGCGTAGAGATATTAGATATGGAAGGAGAGCCCTTGCTTCCGCCGAAGAATCATAAGGATGAAGAAATATATAAACGGTGTTCACATTCAAAGCAACAAGGGCCAATGGCGGCATGAGCGGTAGGGTCGCCGATGTTAAGCGGTGTGTCTGTAGCTTCCTTCGGATAACAATGCCAACGCTGGGCGAGCTCTTTCGCTGCTCCTTCGAATGAGCTCGTCCTCGTCCGCTGCATCGCCACCAAATGCTGATATAAAGTGATAAGCACCGTCCTTAATTAATCAGAGGGAGCAGGTCAATTATGAGCCGCTGAGGTCCGTAGATTGTAGTGCACATATATATGTTCCTAGTACCAACTGGATATATTTTCTCGATATATAAATCTCAAGCTCTTTTCGATGTGCCAAAGACTGATGGAAGCAGGGACAATTCACCTATGATTTAATAGGTGCGGTGAAAGTAACATATACCCACATAGTCAGCAAAAATTGGTATAATGCGAGATAAGTTCCGGTTGATTAGGTACCAGGATATATTTTAGTAGCACTTTCAGTACTTCTTTTACACTAAAGCACAACATCTTGCGTGAGTTTAGAGAAACTCCGACAAACAGGATCCAATAGCAATGCTACGTAGACCGGTAGCTATGCAATGCCATTTCCATGTCCTTCTCACATACTTCCTCCGGTCCTTTGTAGTCCGTAAATAAGTTTTTTCTAAAGTCAAAGCATTTCTACTTTGATCAAACTTGTAGAAAAAAGTTTCAACAGTCATAGTGCCAAATCAATATTATTAGGTTCATTATGAAATGTAGTTTCATTGTACATATATTTGGTATTATAGATGTTGATATTTTTTAATATAAATTTGATCAAACTTTTTAAAGTTTGACTTGACACAAATCTAATACGCAGAGTAAAAAGGACCGGCGGGAGTATTTGCATAGTTTTTTTTCCAATCAAAATGATGATGCGCAAGCGAATAGACACCGCAATCAAAAGGATGGTGTGCAAGCGAACATACACCGCCAGACCCATTTGCAGATATAAATTGGCCGGTACATGACTTTTATTCACATGATAGAATTGATGAAGACTCTGGATTTATCCACCCATCTTACTAAAATTTCTACTGAATATATCAGAGGTGTGTGTAAATGTGAGCGCCAATATTCGAATGCAGTGGGTGGACTCTTGGTCTTGCGACTCCAGGTCACTAGTAGGGTACTAGTAGATGTGTAACAATAGATACATAAGAGGAAAATTTTTTGGTTTTCCTAAAATTTTGAAGAGCAATTTTTCGTTCTTTCTTAGTTCATATGCAATGTGACCATTTCGTCAAGAAATATAGTATTTGTTTATAGTAAGTTGAATTCAATTTTATTAAACACAAATAGCAGAGGTGCATTGAGTTGTTCAAAAGGTTTAAAGAGCCAAGCATGCCGACAATCATAGGACAAGAATACTCTTTGACAAGTTGTACTAACTAGAGGATACCCCACTGTA
Source organism: Aegilops tauschii subsp. strangulata (assembly GCF_002575655.3). Lineage (NCBI taxonomy): Eukaryota > Viridiplantae > Streptophyta > Magnoliopsida > Poales > Poaceae > Aegilops > Aegilops tauschii. The sequence goes on from NC_053037.3 coordinate 389,131,387, forward strand.
GGAACTGATTGATGAAAATTTGAGTTGATAACATGAGAACCAAAATTTAAAATATGTATGACTTGTTATATTTGAATATGTGTAGCTGTAGAAATATTTATAGAATATAATTGAATGAAAAATATTTTTTCATGCATGGTTCAATGTTGTGGTGGTTCTTTTCCCATGCAAGATTGCATGTTGAGGTGGGCCTTAGCCCATTCATAATTTCATAATCAGGTGGCATGTTTGCATATTGAGATAAATAAGTTAATGTGAATGACTCTCTTAAGTATATATGATGTGGGGTTTGATTTTTAGGCCTTGCACAAATATACAAAAGGATGGGTAGGAAATGATATGATTTTAAACAAATAATACTCAGTTGAATATGAAAAGAAAGACAAACAATGGAGACTCATGGCAAAACTAAAAGTAACAATAAAACCTTAAAAAGACCCTTACATATCTTCCTTTACAGTTACACCTTAAGGACATTCATCCGTACCTCATATGAAACAATTTCGAAAAATCAAAACTACATAAACTTGACTACTCGCAAAGGTGTTGATTAGTGCATTTTCTGTTATGCCACACTACATCTAAAATGACGTAACCAATAGGAAATCTGCTATTCATCACAGAAGAGGGGGAAGTTGTTCAATCAGCCGAGCTAGTAAACAACTTTTAGAGTGGAAGAAAAACATGAAAAAAAATGAAAATACCAAAGTCCGAAACACCTGGCCTCGGAATAAAGAAGACTACTCCTCTCTTGCCACCCTCTGGTGTATCTGGAAGACTCAGAACTCCAAGATTGTTCGGGACGACCACCGCCCACCCATGGTGGTAGCATGCAACATTGTGGCCAGCGTTTTGCTGTGCCGTTGGCGCTATTTTCGGTCAATCTGGAAATCAATTTTAGAGTCTTGGGTGCAGATTTTTTTGGTCATAGCGTAGCTGTGTTTTGTAAAACGCCCGTCGGCAAGCATGTCTGTCGCCGACATCCGGGAACCCTTGTATGCTTCCCTACATCCTTGCTGTGAAAACTGAAAAGTGCGGCTTAATACAAATGTTCAGGTGGGCACTTCGTGCGCCGTAGGATTTTCAAAGAAATATAGCCTATAAACTTAAAGGGGAGTGCAATCCTCCCCCTCGAAGGTGCGGCGATATCTCTCTTCCCACAAGTGCCAAACCACGTAGGAAGCAGTATTGATACTTTCTTTTCTTTCACCCTTTAGCATAGTTGAATGGTCTGCTACGAGAAAATGGTTGACATTGCATTCATACTAACAACAACCATCTCAGGGTTGTAATGGCTAACAGTGCTTAAACTTCTTTTACAAGTGGGCAATTCAACATTAGATGACGTCACACTAGTTCTCAAGAATGTATCTCTTGCACCCAGGAGACCAAAGTGCAAAAGTCAATATGGCATAGAACTAATACAATCCATTTACCATAAAAATTGAAAATCCAAAATCATCAGTGGCTCGAGAAATGGAATGGGCAAGTCAGTGTAAATAATTTCAAATGTGAAGTAACACTAGTCAGCAGCCAAACCACAAAAGGTGCATTGTACTTTGGACTTGGTACATAAGGTGGACTTTTGTTGACAACTTTTAGGCATTGTACTTTGGATTTGGTACATAAGGTGCACTTAGACCACAAAAAATATATCTTGCCTATGCCGAGCTAGAGCAAGCACTCACTTACGATTGTTTGCCAAATGGGCCACAACCACAAGTTAGGGTCACTTTTTTTTTCCCTTTTCCTTCCTTTTTCCCTTTCTTTTTACATTTTTGTTGATTTTATGTTTTAGTAGCTGTTCCCTTACTTTCTTTCCGTGTGGTTTTTGAGTAAAATGCATGGTTTTTATGAGACACATTAACTTGTTTTAATACGGCATTTTTGTATTACATGAACATTCATATACAAATAAATTTTATAGATGAACATTTGTTTGTAAAACACATATTATTTTTCTGACATACATGAATACTTTTTGTAACATTTGAATTTTTCTTTTTTGCGTACAAGAGATTTTTTTTAAATATGTTAGTAAGTACATGCTTATATTTGAAGTATGTGCAATCATTTTCTCAACACATGAATATTAATTAATTAATTATTAAAGTAATGAAAATATAAATGGTTTTTTAGATATTAATAATATAAACTAGTGAAATACGTCTATATGTCCGTATTTCACATTTATATAAATAAAAACATGTCAATTGGCCTATGTTGATCGCTAGCAGCGCCCTCTAGAGAACTCCCCGGCGAGAGCCACCAAAACTCCCACCTTGTTGTCATTATGACGTGCTATGGAGTGAGCCCATCGCTCGTCTCACTCGCTTGTATGCTCAGCTCTTTTTTTTTCAAGCTCTCATGATATAAAAACCAGGAGCTATTGGTAATAGAAAAACCGACTCCATTTTTGATAGATGTAAATCAGTTTTTTAAAACTGTTCATGGATTGAAAGAATGTTCAACATTATTTGTTAAAAAATCTTCAATTTAAAAACAAATTCACTAATTGGAAAAGAGTTTACGAATTTGAAAAAAATATGCAGACTTTAATAATACTCGTTTAATTAGATTTTTTATAATTTTTTAAAATATACATTAACCATAATTTTTTCTCCAAATTATATTAATGTCCATAAATTTAAATAGTGTACGAATTAAAATGTCTTGAATTTCAAAAAGTGTTCAAAAACTTAAAACGTTCCTGTACATGAAAATATGTTCACGATTATTAAAAATTTCCAAGAATTTAAAAGAATGTTCACAAATTTGGTCCAGCCCACTGTTTTAAAACTCCAAAAAGGCAGGTGCGATAGTTCACGCCACTGGGCTCAAACCCGGGATCTAACTGTTGTGACGTAATTGCACTAACCACCATGCCAACTTGTCACTGGTGCATACCAACTTCTTTCTTGTATTTATCATATAGGAAATGCCTTTTCATTTTCAACCTTTCAACCTTTCTTTTCATTTTCTTTATTTTTTTCTGTTTCATTTTTATTTTCTTAAACGTGTGAGCTTTTTCCAAACCGATGATACTTTCTCAAAAGTGATGACTTTTTCAAATTTGATGATTTTTTTTCAAAATCAATTAACTTTTTAAAATTTTGCTGAACTATTTTTACAAATTGATGAATATTTTTTCAAATTTTATGAACATTTTCAACTTGATGAATTTTTCAAAAATATTTGAATTTTTTCCAAAATTGAATGATTGTTTGTCAAATTTGATGAATTTTCTTTCAAATTCAATGAACTTTTCTAAATAATTGATGAAATATTATAGTTTTTGCGAAAAGAAATTCAAAATCGATGAACTTTTGGCTAAAAAATTTGATGATTTTTTTTTTCATATTTTGGTAAACTATTTTTCCAAAATCGATGAACTTTTTTCAACATCAATGAACTTTTGTTGAATAGGGCAACGTTTTTTTGCATGTTCATGAAGTTTTTCCAAAATATGTGAAGTTTCAATTTTATTTAAATATTGTAGGGCGCGAGTTCACTTCGGCGCAAGAGCACATTATTGGGCCAGGGGAGGGGGGGGGGTGTCAGGCTTTCAATACCATTCTGTGCGCTGCGCATTCATGGGACGACCCACTTGCGGCAGTAGTGAGCGCCGTTTTTGTTCCGCAGTGCTAAGAGCGCTGAATAGGAGCCCTTTAGAAATTGTCCAAGACCGTTGAGAAAAAAATAGCAGCGCTTTGCTGGCCCATATAAGGTGCGATAGAGTGGAATACGAGAGCAACTAGTTAACGAGCGCTCCGGAGCACTCGTAACGAGCGGTTCGGGAGCGCTCCGCGCGTGACAAGTGTCGCGCGCGGAGCGCTCTCGCAAGGGAAAACCAGCTGGCGCGGTTGGTTCCCGGTTTTCCCTTTCTGGTTTGTGGTTTCGTGCGTTTTGTAGTTCGACCCTCCAACTACCAGAATTTTCTGTTTTCCCTTTCCGCGCGATAACACAAAGAAAATACTAGCCAACCGCGTCGTTCCCTGTTTCCCTTTTCCGTTTCCCTTTTGTTCCCATTATATTTCCGGGAAATGGAGATTTGTGGGGTAGTTACGGGCGGGGGACTACCAACACTATCAAATGAGACCTTTCAAGTAGGGAAAAAACAACTTTTTCATACTAACGAAGAAACGCCATGGTTTGACGCACGGTCGTCATGACTGCAGAGCATCGTTCAATCCTGTGAATTCTCTATAGGCACAGGTGTATACTAGCAGAGTCATGGTTTGTATAACTTTATTAAATTGCAGCACGGCGCCTGCGGCGCTTGGGAACGCCCGCTCGCCTTCGGCACGTTTAATTTTCATAAACATCTTGAAGGGGGACAATAGGTCGAAGTGTGTGTTGGTCGTGCGGCGTGCTGGTTCGTGTGGCGTGCCAGTTCGTGCGGCGCGTTGTCTGTCGTGGTGTGACACGGCGCCTCCGGCGCGAGCGAACATCCTGCTCGCCTTCGGCTCGTTTAATTTTCATAAACATCTTGAAGGGGGGCATAGGTCGAAGTGTGTGTTGGTCGTGCAGCGTGCTGGTTCGTGCAGCGTGCTGGTTCGTGCGGCGCGTTGTCCGTCGTGGTGTGACACGGTGCCTCCGGCGCGAGGGAACCTCCTGCTCGCCTTCGGCTCGTTTAATTTTCATAAACATCTTGAAGGGGGGCATAGGTCGAAGTGTGTGTTGGTCGTGCGGCGTGCTGGTTCGTGCGGCGCGTTGTCCGTCGTGGTGTGACACGATGCCTCCGGCGCGAGGGAACCTCCTGCTCGCCTTCGGCTCGTTTAATTTTCATAAACATCTTGAAGGGGAGGCATAGGTCGAAGTGTGTGTTGGTCGTGCAGCGTGCTGGTTCGTGCGGCGTGCTGGTTCGTGCGGCGCGTTGTCCGTCGTGGTGTGACACGACGCCTCCGGCGTGAGGGAAACTCCTGCTCACCTTCGGCTCTTTTAATTTTTATACAGATCGTGCAAAAGGCAAGCTCCTTTGCTTGGAAGCACGGGTTTGAAGCATGTGCAGTCACGTCTGCGTATCAGCTAGCCATGGTTGAGGCTCTAGAGGTATGTGCGTGCATGCACATGTGTGGATCCTACGAAGGCATTGCTATGTCGCCTCCGGAGGCATGGGTTTGAAGCATGTGCATTCACGTGTGCGTAGCAGCTAGCCATGGTTTAGGCAGTAGAGGTATGTGCGTGCATGCACATGTGTGTATTGTCCGGAGGCATGGGGCCTTGTCGCATGCGAAGGCACGGGTGTGAAGCATGTGTAGTCACGTGTGCGTAGCAGCTAGCCACGACTGAGGCGCTCTTGGTGTGTGTGGATATTTTTCGGGGGCATGGCCACGCAGGCTTTGGAGGCACAGGGCCATGTCGCCTCTGGAGGCACGGGCGGGTGGTCTCCAGAGTCATGTGTAGGAGTTCGTTGTGGGAGTCACTGCTGTCGTTCAAATAAAAAAAGGCACTATTGTTTATAGTGTACTTGCATTCTTTGATGACGTTCTCTTTTCAACATGAACACGCAATTTGTAACTACATTACATACAAATATGAGTCATTGATAAACTTTTTTGTCACGTCTTGATGGAATTAGCCTCGCTGGCTTAATCAAAAGTTTTAGTCTTCATTCTTGCTGAAGATCTTGCCAATCTCGTCACCCATTTCATTAGTTTGAACTTGATTCATCTCGCTACGTAAAAGAACGTACATTGCCTTTGCCCTCCAGTCTTCGACTTCATCCTGTGAAATTTTGCCAAGAGAAGTATATTATTAGAGTTGGTGCATAAAAGTTGTATATAAGTAAATATATATATATATATATATATATATATATATATATATATATATATATATATATATATATGTAAATTGTTTGGGGCACCTAGGTGCCTGGGCACCTTGATTGTTTTGGAAACCGTCCTATATTTAATTTGTTTCCTAACTATTCTTCATGCAAGACTTTCCCTGCTTATGTTTTATTTGTTTTCTTCTAATTATTAGGCATGCAAGACTTGCCATACAATAAAACGTCATAATATTGATTTTGTTAGCATTGATACAGGTATCTAATACGCGTATTTTTGTTCCCCAACTATCTAATACAGGCATCTAATACCTACCAAGGAAATTATGGACATACATAGGTATGTATATATTCAATAATTTATTTTTTAAACTATTACATTTATTTGTTTCCCAATTATCTAAAATGGGTATCTTATACTTGCTAACAAAAGTAGGTACATACACGGGTATGCATATACCCAACAATTTGTTATTTGACTAATTGCATTTTATTTTTGTTTCCTAACTATCCAATACCTACTGAAGAAAATATTGTAATACCCGGTTGACGTATATACCTCAAGTGGAAATACCCAATGTATCTGCACACTTATATACCCGGTTGTGTAAAAAAAATCTTGGAAAATATTGTACATACCCAGTCTACGTGATATATATCTAAAGTAAAACATGGCTATGTATATATCCGGCTACGTGACATATGGGTATCTAATATATAACCAACATATTTCGAATACAAAACATACCTAAGATATTTTGGGTTATGTACGTATATACCTAGTGATTTACTCAACGTATGGCCTCCGTTATATGCAAAAGGATGCACGTACGATGAGACATGCATGGACTTAAAACATGGGCTATTTATTACTGATTTTCTCTATCCTATCTAATCTGGGAAGGTATTAAGTGTCCATATCAAGCAATAATTCTTTCCTAATAAGATTTATCCATCAATGCTAATACTAATTACACGCGCACAGATCTTAGTGTCATCCAATGGTTTTTAAGCGAGGTGTCCAGGCACCTAGGTGTCCCAAATTGGCGTCCTATATATATATTCGAGAAGAGAAGATTTTCATTGAAGACTTACTGTCAAATCTTGGATGTCTTCGATGAACTTTTCACCATTGTAGGGGAATGCAAGCTTTAAAACAGCAAATGGTGATTCGCCCCTTTCTACCACTAGAACATCTTGCACGGTATGAATCTACCATCTTGTATTCTTTGGATTCATTGTTTGTCCAAGTATGGTGTTAAAGACTTATTTAATCCTAGGTACCTGGGAATTGCATTTGGTAATTGTTTTAGTATTGCAACTTGCAAAACTGAAAAAATTGTTATGTATAAATGCTTACGATTGCTGACTTATGAACATGATATTCCTGAAACAGTGTTTCTCTTTCTTATTCAGCGTCTTCATATTCCTGAAGAACTCGTTCTGCTTCAAGTGGATCCAATTGATCCATGTCTATCTTTTCTTTCTCAAATTCCTCCGGAGTCGCTTCTCGAGGATCAATAATGTGAACTTTGTGTTTGTATTTGTCCAGCATATATAGTACGTGGCGGTCAACCTTCTCCATTGGAATGAATATCTGCGTACAAAATATTTGTTGCTTACATGACAGTTTAATATTACTCTGTCACTCTCTTTTGAATCTTGTCTGCTTCCCAGATTTCTGCTATATCATCGAGCGCTCTCTTTTTCATATGATGTGGTATGTTCGTTTGTGCTGGTCTTGGACCAAATACTGCCTTCAGTTGGGCTCTAGTAAGTTGCGTGCTTTCACTCTCTCTATGGATGCGCCTAAATATGGTTATGCTGTGACAGGGAGATAAAATAATTTTGGAGGTCAGGGTCAGTGAGAAACAGATTTTTATATTATTTTTGGCCTCGGTCCAACTATTTTGAGGTGCAATAGAAAACAACTCACTTTTTGAATTTCTCCTGCCAGCTGTCGCTCATGACTATTTGGAAAAGACGTCGGACGCCTCCTTCATGTGTTGGAAGCAATGTGAATGTTTTGGGTATGGATTGGTGTTTCGTCTTTTTTCCTTTTTGTTGCATCTGTTTCTGTCAAAGCAGATATGTAATATGTAAGCTCTCGTGATACCAAAGACATTGGTCAACCATGGGATGGGTAGGTCATTACAAAAAAAGATAACCAGAAACAATTTTCTTACCTTTGCTGGTGGAAAAGAACTTTAAAGTTTCTGGTTTGAATTATTTGATTCTTCCAGGTAGTTGCTCGCACTTTACTTGGTTTGTTTCACCAAATATGGCTGTAAAAAGGAACTCTGGTTTCCACTCGGCATCTACCTTGCTATCCCGCATGAAGGTCATCGAATATTCTTTTATTTTTCTTTGATGAGATAATTGAAGTATTCAAGGAGTGCTGCTTCTAAAATAAAATTGTTGCTCTCGTACTATTCACTTACATGGAAATCCTCATCATCTTTTGTGAGATCAATGCCATTCCAGTATTTTGCAAATTGAACCATGAAGTGTCCGCATTGGATACCCTGCTGTTTTGGCACGCAAACTCTGTTAGGTGTTTCTGCTATCCTCGACCAGTTTGGTTCACTGTTGGCTCGTAGTTCCGCTTCTCCGTAATGCTTCTTCATGAGTGCGTGCATCCTTCTAATCTGTGATTACGGTTTGGTTTTATTGTTGGATTTTGCCATTAAGAAAGGGAATGCAAGAATTGAAAAACCAATTAGAAAACCAAGGTTGAATTGACGTACCAGTTCTGGGTGATCCTTATGGTGTTTTTTCCATGTCTTTTTCCTCCTCCTTGTGTGTAATTCAGTGAGTCAAGTACGCTGATGGAGCTCGTGTACTTGTTGAGCACGTACAATGTGAAGTGTTTAGCTGTGTTGTGAGGTATCATAATCTGCGGTGTTTGGAGACAGAGTGAGTTAAAGTTCATTCTTGTCAGGAGAATTAAATGACATGTAAATGTGCAATCTATAGGAAGAATGAATTATGTTTGTATATTTCTATTAACTTACCATCTTTTTCTTTAAAAGTTCCTTCCCTCTTACAAGGGGTACAAACTGTTTCAATGCTTCGTCCTCATTGAATTCTGCTAGTCCTCCTTCTTCTCTAGTATTAACACCGAGCACAATCTGCGACAAAAGAGTTTTCTACTTTTTAGTTCAAACTTGTAATCACTGAAATGATGCAAGTGTTTTTGTCCAATTGGACTTCATACGTTTGCAAATTCTACGGGGAGTATGGCTTTATCGGTTGTGTTGTATTGTTGCTGCCCTGTCCATTCTTCGAACAATGCGTTTGCGATGAAGCCCTCCATCTGTCCATCTCCTTTTTGTAGCTGTTCCATTATTTGTTCTCCTGTAATCCAATCGGGTCGCATCGAGCTAATATATACGTTTAGTCTGCAAGCAGAAAAAGTTTATACATTAGTTATGTGGCTTTAAAAAGGAGCAACATTTATTATTTTTGTGACAAGAGAAAGTACTTACTTTCCGCATTCTTTCTGTCCTTCTTCGCTGAATAGGTATTCATGAAGTGCTTTGGCTTTGTTCATAAATTTGAAATCTCCTGGGACAAATGTAGGAATCATGTTTTTCCATGGAGCCTGCTTGAAGGCTTTACCAGCCTCTTCTTGACCGAAATTTTCTCGTCTGAGCTGTTCTCAGATGATTGAGCCATTGAATGTTCTCCTGATTCTTGCTGCAAGATTGTCAGATACGGTGTGGCATTTTTGCCGAATTCATAGTTTTCATGGTCAAGCAATAATGTTTTGATTACATCGAATTCATAGCCCATTTGTGTAAACTCATGGTATTCCTGTTGTTGGAGCGGGTTAAGGCTTAAAAGAAATTCATCAACTTCTCCATGCTTTTTCATTGTTTTGGGTTTTAGGAGGTCTAAAGAGATGGTGCTGGAGGTGCCTTGCTGATTGGTTGTCGAGCCTGTTTCTTCTTGAAGAAGAGCAGGCTGGTTCTTCTACTCGGAAACCTGTTCTTGTGTATTTGGTACGTTGTTGCTTCTGTTATCCTCTTTTAAAGCAGTGCCTGTTTGTTCAAGTTGCTCTGTGCTCGGGATATTTTTGTTGATATTTTGCTCGTTAGTGGTGTTCGTTTCCTCTTTAGGATGGTGTGGTATCTTGTCTTCTGGTGGTGGTTGATCTGGTTCTATTCGTGGATCCTTTTCTTCGTGGTCTGTGCAAGATTCTTGGGCAACGGCGTGGCTGCTGACATGCGTAAGCTCTTTGTGTTTACTGGATATATCAATAACTTCATGCTCTTGTGTGGTTGTCGCATGCATAATATGTTCCTTTGGCTCGGGATTTGGTGGAAATTCTTCTAGTACGCAACATTCTGCCTGTTGCATTTCTCTGTCTCCCATATCGACTTCATACTTTAGCATATCTGTTAGAATCAAATAAAAATAATTAAAAAAACTTATTACTACTTGTAGTGTGACAAAATTGTAAGGTGTTGTTTCTGAAAAGACTAACCTGTTGTACACTTGATTAATGACAGTGCGGTATTGCCTCTGTGTTGACTGATTAGTTGATATAGAATTTTTTCCTCAACTCTGGTACTTGTTCTAGCTCTAAGGTCACTGTTGTTCCATCTTTGGAGTAGTGCTTGAGGTTCATGTACATATAGAATGCGCAGTCCATTCAGCATGTAGAGGAATGGTACTAGTAAAATTGTTGCATTCAAGAAACGGAAAGAAGAGAAATGTTGGAGCAATGGTAGTAGTAACTGTTGCATTGAAAAAACGAAAGAACAAAATTATTTGAGTAATGTAGTAGTGAATCTTGCATTGAAAAAAAAGAAAGAAGAGAAATGTTGGAAGTGCTTACGTGTCTTCTCCTTGAAGTGGCACCTGCAGTTTGACCTTTTTGAAATGGTCGATGCTTCTTTGTGAAAGCTGTAGCTCTGTGATTACGTGCTTCCAGACTTTAAATTTGCTGGTTACATTGTTGAAGAATTCTATTGTGCCTGGATATGCAGTTGAAGAGTCAAGGAGTTCAAAGCGCTGTTTTTGCATGTTAACTGTAATGGTGAATGACTTATAGTTTCGTCTTGCTCAAACCCGCGCAACGAACATGGTAGAAGGAACTGCAAAACACAAAATAAAAAGAAAACATTTGGAAATCTTCTTATATTTAGAAACATAAAATAAGAAGAGAACTTTGCATAACATATACGCAATTGTATTTTGTTTTTGAAACAGCTGATCTGCATACCATGTTATAATCTTGCAGTTTTTCTTCTTCTTCTATGTTGAAAAATGCTCTAAGCCTGGCAGGTAGTAATTTTTTTCTAATGTGTTCTTGATCATTATTTTTGTAGCACATTGGATCTTCGTCGTCGGCTTCCTTTATTGAGTGCTGCTTGTTTTGTCATAGATACACAAAGGGAATTTGTCAGTTCAGTTATAGGGGAAGTTTATCTATTTATAAAGTCATATTTATTGTTTTAAATGTGATTCTTTTGCCGTGATCTTTACTTACAGTGTTGCTTAACGACATAATCTTTCTCCCTGTGCCATTGAGTTGTTTTCTCAAGATCATTAGCATGGGCTCGATTGCTTCACTGCTCACTGGTTTACCGACCTTGAAGCTTTCGACAACATGGCCTAGATTGACATCAAACTTGTCCGTTGTAATGAAAAGCTCATCCCTGCAAAGTATATTTACAAAACTGCTTTAGTTTACAAATGATACAGTTAAAATGATTGCATGTAAGAATGTATTGTGTGTTAGTTGCATGAACTTACCTTTCTTTCTTTGTCCATGGCTTGCATACAACATTGTACAGGTCTTCGATGGCTTTGTTGACAGAATCACTATGTTTGCCCCCTTTCTTCATTGTGCCTGTGATGATTTTGAAATTAATTTAAATAATTTCAAGTCACAAGATAGCAATTAAGTTTCTATTGTCTTGCCTACTTCAATGCTAGAAGATATGTCCTGTCCAGTGTTGTTCCTTTCTTGTTCTCGTTCTGCTTCTTGCGGCATGTTATCTTCTCCTTTTTGCGTTGTACCCTTTTGTCCAGTTTCTGCTCCATCCTCATTTGAGTCGTCTGTGCTTTACTTAGCATCATGTTTTTGCTTGTCAACCGTCATGTCTTGCTGGTGGTCTTTTCCGGATTGTTTTTTAGTCTCGACCTGGTTGGCACTAACCTCTTTGCCAGGGGAATCGCCGTCATACGACGGTGTAGGGTTTTCTTCGATAGTTTTTGGTTCTTTCTCTGGAACAATCTGTGTGTTTTCTTGATTGGTTGTATCTCCGTGGTTGCCTTCTTCGTGTTTTTTGCGTTATCATTGAAAAAGCATTAAAATAATTTAACTTGCTACTTTATTTTAATTACAGAAGCTGTTATAGGAAAATAGCGAAGCGTTCGGTGCATGTTTTGAGCTATTTTGATTGTGATTAAGTTGTAATTTTGTAGAAACATTTTCTGCAACTTCACCTGTTGAGCTGTCGTTGGTGCTGCTGACTGTTCCACCCGCTCTTCATTGAGTGGAGTTTCTTGGGGATCCTCTTGTTCTTTCTTTTGGTGTTCATCGTCACTGTCATCGTTTTTGTCTTGCAGCTGTTCAATCATAAAGGTGGCTAAGTTGCAGTGCATTTGAGTTTTCATGGAGCTACTTTATATTTTCATAGAATCAACTTACGTAACTTTACCTCCTCAGACGTTGCTGCTTATGTTGTCTCTGCTATTGTTCTCGTTGCTACTGCTGACTGTTCCGCCAGTTCTTCGTTGAGTGGAGGTTTTTGGGCATCTTCTTGTTCTTTCTTTTTGAGTTCATTGCCGCTGTCGTTGTTTTTGTCTTGTAGCTTTTGAAACATAGAGGTGTCTAAGTGGGAGTGCATTTGAGGTTCCATGGAGCTATTTTATACTTTCACAGGATCAACTTATGTAACTTTACCTTTTCAGTCGTTGTCGCTGCTGCCGTCTCGGCTGCCTGTTTTTCGGTGAGTCAATATTTTGGGGCTTGGTCTTCAGTGACGTTGATGTCTACTGTTTGAGGAACATGTTTCCCTTCTTCAGTGGCCTCCTCTTGCTCATTGACCTCCTCTGTCTGCGATGGCAGGAAAATAGTGAAATGTCAAATGCCTATTTTTGAACTATAAGATCGTGAAGAGGTATTATGTGTTTTCACCTCTCTATTTGTTGTTGTTACTACTGATTGTTCTACGTGTTCTTCGTTGAGTGGTGGTTTTGGGTCCTTCTCTTGCTCTTCATTTTCTGTTCATCGTCACTGTCCTTGTTTTTTTCTTGCAGCTGTTCAAACATAGAGGTGGCAAAGTGAGAGTGCATTTGAGTGAACACAGATGTGGTAGGTGGAAGTTTATTTGAGTGTGCACGCAGCAATTTTATAATTTCATAGTTGCAGGTTACGTAACTTTACCTTTTCAATCGTTGACGCTGCTGCCGTCTCTGGTACGTGTTGTTTGGTGAGTGAATTTTTTGTGGCTTGGTCTTCAGTGGAATTGTTGTCTACCGTTTGAAGCGCTTGTTCATTGGGATCCTCTGGTTGTGTTTGATGGTCTTGATTGTTGGTGCTCTCTTGAGGTTCTTGTGCCTGTTCCAACACAAAAAAATAATTAAAAAATGGGTGCATTTCTGACTGTGCAGTTGCAATTTTTTTTTTATAAGACCTCTTTCTCTGCAGTGGCAGGACTGTGTACTGATGGAAATACGGCTTCTCCTTGTTTTGTGTTGTCCTCTTGTTTTTCTTGTTGAATGTCTATGGCATTGATTTCATTTGCTTCCTTTTCCTGTTTAATAAAAATTGAAATTATAGATTGAACTTCATTTGTGTCTGAGCTACATCGTACTCTCTCCGTTCCATATTACTTGTCGCTGATTTAGTACAACTTTGTAATATGGAACGGAGGTACATGTGAACGCTGCAACACCATTTTTTTGTCATAGAAACAGGCTTTGTAACCTCACCTCTTCAAACATTGTTGTTTGAAGTTCTGTGTGTTTTCGAGTTTCCTTTGGTTGTGCTACTTCTTGATCTTCGAGATCTACGTACTCGTTTGTTTCCTGCATTTGTTCAGAGAAAAGGGTGAGTCATCCCTTATAATCCTTGTATTGCGGTGGCGGGGTGTATTAGGTAGTTCAGACATCATAAATATTTTGAAAAGGGGTTGTTATTGTTGAATTTCTACCTCTGTGTTGATGACTGGGTTATTCGTGCCCGCGTCGACTATTTCTTTGTCAGGTATAACAGTCTCGAGTTTCTCATCGGCGGGATGTCTTGGGCTTTCTCCTCGGTATTCGTGATGGTGATCTGCATTGTTCTGGCACTGGAAATCTATTGTACACAAACTTCCCGTTCTGTGACGCCTTCATCTGTTTGAGGTTCACCATGGGGTTCAAGTTCAACATGGGTCGTGTCTTGATCTTGCAATGCTTGTGATACCTGGATATCAAATAATATGAGTTTGGGGTCCATTTTCTTGCTGCCCTTATGAGTTTCCTGTGTGGGTGTAGTGGGCTGTGGAAGTTTACCTCCTCTTCGTTGTTTTCTTCTTCTTTGTCATGTGTGATGCTAACGGTTGATTGTGGGTCAGCTTCTTGCGTTTGGTTGGTGGGACTGCAGACTTGATGGTTGTCCAGCCGAGCCTATATTTTGTTGGAGGTTTGTCAGTTAACTTATAACTCTGTCTAGTTTTGAAAGGAAAAATGGATGTTCATACTGACCTGTTCACTGGTTCTGACGTCGATCGTATTTTGTGCTTGTGTTGTGGTAGTAGTTGTTGTAGCATTGTCTATTGTGAGGATGCTTTGTTTGTTGCGTTCATTATTGTTTTTGGGGTTGTTGACATCATCCTGCTGTTGGAGTTCATCTTGGCGTGGTGTGCTATTGGCACGTTCCTGAAAGCATTGAGATAGTTCTTTTCAGTTCAGGTATGAAAACAGGGCTTTGCTTTAGGGAGCGGTTGGCATCATGCATTTATTTACCTGTTTCTGCCGCTTTCTCTTGTCAATTCCCATGTCCCTTGATTTTGTTCTTTTCTTCCTCTCTTTGTCTTCTTCTTTCTTTTTCTCCTTCCTCCTGGTTCTGTTGTGGCTACGACTTCATTCGTGTGGTTGCCATCGACTAGTGTACTTGTGGCTGCTGCATCTGCTTGCTCTAGCATCTGCAGGGTCGCCTCGTCTGTTAGGTACCTTGTGGAAACTATGTCCTAAAATTCCCTGAGTTGTTCGACAGCTTCGATCAAGGACATTGTTTGTTGCACGACTGAGTTCTTGTTTTTTTGATCCAATCTCTCCTCTTGTTCGCTGCATTGGTGTTCAGCCCTGGTGGTTACTCCGGGTAACCGTTTTGCTTCATCGAGCACTTTTTGCAACAATTTCTTTATCCTTTCGAATCTTTCTTCTGGTCCTGTGCTGGTGCTTGTGTTTGGTTCCCTGCTTCCACTGGTGCCGACACGTGGTTCCCGCCGGCACTTGGGTGGAGGTGGTAGAGTTTGGTCGTGTGCTGGTGTTTCTGTTGTCTACGATGTTCTCTTGGTATCTTTTGAATTGAAGGCGAAGGTGATGTTGTGCTGGCATAGAAGATCCTTTGTGCTGTTCCTTTCCATGTCTGCATCGTTTTGGTAGAATGGAGTTAATTAGAATGGATACTGTTTTTAAAAAGGAAGGATTGATTTATGTACAACAGAACTATGCATGTCTCTTGCCAAATTCATAGTCATCCGGTCGTGCTTTTCCGTCCCTTTTCATGTCTGCTCTAGCTATTTTCGCTTGGTCATTCTCTTTGAGATGGTTTGCTCGTGGTAATGAGTTCTTGCCCATTGTCTTCGCAATCTTCCGCATTTCTTTTGTGTCGGTTGGCAGCAGCAGGGAGTCGAGGTACATGATTACCGGTCCCTGTGCCAAACCATTGAGGTGCTTTTTGTCCTTTTCTTCCTGAGGCAATGTCCTGTGCATCTGCCATATTTTGGCTCCTTCCTTAATACTTTCGACGATTACCTCGCAGAAATCCATCTTTGCCATTTCTTCATAGTCCATGTCCTTAACCATTATAGCTTGTTAGCTGAAGATAGCGGCGCTTGACCCGCAAACAACGTTGTGAAAAAAAATAAGGAAAAACATTTTAACTGATTTCCTGTTTGATTCTTCGTCATCTAGTTCCACCAATTTTTCTAGCTCCTTGAACAGTTGTTTTGGGTTGAAATCTGTACGTTTGAAGCCAAGGTCTAACATCGGTTCTTTCATTGAAGTTTGGCAAGTCCCTGGCCTTGGTGCTGACTTTTCCGTGCCGTTTGGGTATCCAAAGACCTTGTGGATAGCTTCCTTGGTAATCTTGATTTTTTGTCTTCGGTACCATCACCGAAGGTTATTCTCATGCTTTCTGTGTCCAGGTTGTCGTAGATGTGTGCTGCAAGCGGTCTGCAGATGGAGCCTGTTATTTTGCAGTTCTCTATGCCGCCAAATCCTGTCGTCCTAATATCTTGCTTGTGATGTTCTTTAAGTAATTTCCATGCTTTCTTGACATGAGAGAATGCTGCCCCTGCCTTGATTTGGCATTTGTCTTCGTTTGTTGCTTCCTCTTCTTCGTCGACTGTTGGTGCTGCCAATTCTTTTCCGCTTGTCTTTCTCCTCTTCCTGTCCTTCTGGCTTGATTTGGGCTGTTTCAGAAAAAGGGTTTTGTTAGAAATGAACGTTAGATCTTGAGTGCTGAATAGTGGTATTCAAAATTAGTACATAAGTGCATTTTTACATTGCCGTCCTGTTCTACGTCACCGTCGTGCTCTTCGGCATCATCGCCGTCTGTAGGAATGAAATCTGCATCATGTTGTCTGTCATCGTCGTCATCATCGGTATCTGAACCTTTGCTGTTGGCATCGTCTTGTTCTTTTTCTACCCTTTGTCGTTTGTTTTTCTTCTTGCTTTCACCTTGTTTCTTCGTGGCGTTTGGTGCTGTTGGCGGGAGTACCATTAGAGGTAATGGCTAATGCTGCAAGGTACTAGTGTCGACAATGTTTTCAGCATTGTCCTTTTGCTTTTGCCTTTTTGCTCCAGGAGTAAAAACAGTGCTGGTATCTGATTTTCTCTTTCTTTTTGCTTGTTGCTAGCTGTTTACTCCTGTTGAGCCTGGTGTAAGTTACCATTTCTGCCGCAGGTGCTTTGTTCTTCATGTTTTGTTGTGTGTCCTTTTCTGACGAATGAGGAGACATGCTGTGTGTTTCTGTGATTTCAATATCACCGTCTTCGTGTCCTGCATAATGACCATGTAACAAAAAAGGATATAGTTTTGTCCGAAAAAATTGTTATAGATTTAAAATATATATCTTCCACGGTTATGCATGAGGAATATGAAACTCCCAAAGGGGATTTTTAGTTTCTTTTTTGGGGTTAAAAAGGTTATTACTACTGTTACCGATTGAGCTAATCAGGGGATGGAAAAAAAATATTAATTATGGTTATAAGTGCAGCTAGGGAAGTGAAGTTAGGGTGAAGCATTTTCTGAGACAAAAATGCACACTCCAGGTGATATTTCATAATGGGGGGAATATCATCAAGCAGAGTTGTAGATTTACTGGGTAAGATAAACTGTTTTTGAATTAAAAATAAGATAGTGTGTGAACATTTTTAATGTTTTCTATAAAGAAATATATAAAAAGTGGCAAGTAGTTTTATTTGTAGACATAGTTAAGTTATTGTTGTCAAGGAGAGCAGTTAAGTTATTAATGTCTCTATATAGTTTTTGGTAGATCGACAGTGGACACTTTGCTCAAACCTTTGACAGGAGCTTGCTGGATTGCATGCTCTTCAGCAGGGTCTTCGTTAGTACTTTGCTGGGTGTTAGCTTCTTCGTGAGGATTTCTCATTGCTGCATAAAAAATGGGCAGGTGTTAGAAGCAGAGTTGAGTGTCATAGAAAACAAAACTGCGTGGTGTGAAAACAAATTTGTATGGATAGAGAGGCACGGGTTGTTTTACCCTAGAAGCACAGGGTACACCTATTTTTTGTTCACGATTTTTCACAACAGAGGCTCTTAATTTGAAAAACGGTTACAGTGAAGGGACAAGGGATGTAGAAAATCTCGTATGGTTATCAGGTTTGGCCTCTCGGGATGCTTGCGGGGTTTGGATCTATTGACGTATTCTAGTTAGTGATGTTGGAGGTATAGTACCTTTGAGCACATATCGTATGGTGAAAATTCCAGGGCGGAGAGCAGTAGCATTTCTATTAAATCGCATCTCTATGCTAGTTCAATTTGTTAGAAAAATTGATTTAGGGTATTGGAAAACTCCTTGGTAGCGGTGGCTAGGGTTGTTGTCCCTGGAAGTGAAAAAATCACTACTATCTACCCAGTGGAATGGAATGGGATAGAATGATAATTACCTTCAATTACTTGTGTGGTGTTCTTTGCTTCCATCCGCTTATTGTGTTGTTGCTCTTTTTTTGTTGTGATTTCCGCCGCCGGTGTTGAAATCCTCGCCGTCGGTCGCCGCAGCCGGCGGGGTTATTGGTGTTGTCTCGGGCAGTGTTTGGCTGTCTGTATGTCGGATTGGAGGGCGGTTGGCGAACGCAATGGCGGTTGTCCGGTGACGCGAACCGTGTAAGAGTCGCGGCGCATGTCACGTTAGTCACGTGGGTGCAGGCATGGAAGGCACAGACGTGAAGCCACCACAGGCACGTACGTGCACGCTCTGGATGCACAAAGGTGTGGCGGCAGAGTCATGGGTCCGACTACTCGGTTAGAGAACCACGGTTGTGAGGTCACGTGGGTGTGGCACTACGAGGCACGTAAGAGTCACGGCAAGTGTCATGTGAGGCATGTGGATGTAGGAACATGAGGCACGACATTGAAGGCAACGCAGGCACGGACTTGCGGCTTCTCGAGGCACGGGGTATCAACCCTGTGGATGCACAAGAGTGTGGTGGCAGAGGCATGTGTCAGAATGCTCGGTTACAGAGGCACGGTTGTGAAGTCTCAGGAGCCACGCGGGAGTGGCAGTGGGACCGCGTAAGAGTCGCGACGCATGTCACGTGGGTGCAGGCATGAAAGGGACAGACGTGAAGCCACCACAGGCACGCACGTGCACGCTCTGGATGCACAAAGTGTGGTGGCAGAGTCATGGGTCCGACTACTCGGTTAGGGAACCATGGTTGTGAGGTCACGTGGGTGTGGCACTACGGGGCACATAAGAGTCACGACAAGTTTCACATGAGGCACTTGGATGTAGGCATCGGAGGCACGGCATTGAAGGCAACGTAGGCACGGACTTGCGGCTTCTCGAGGCACGGGGTATCAACCCTGTGGATGCACAAGAGTTTGGTGGCAGAGGCATGTGTCAGAATGCTCGGTTACAAAGGCACGGTTTTGAAGTCTCAGGAGCCACGCGGGAGTGGCAGTGGGACCGCGTAAGAGTCACGCGCATGTCACGTTAGTCACGTGGGTGCAGGCATGGAAGGCACAGACGTGAAGCCACCACAGGCACGTACGTGCACGCTCTGGATGCACAAAGGTGTGGCGGCAGAGTCATGGGTCCGACTCTCGGTTAGAGAACCACCATTGTGAGGTCACGTGGGTGTCGCACTACGGGGCACGTAAGAGTCACGGCAAGTGTCACGTGAGGCACGTGGATGTAGGCGTCGGAGGCACGATATTGAAGGCAACGCAGGCACGGACTTGCGGCTTCTCGAGGCACGGGGTATCAACCCTGTGGATGCACAAGAGTGTGGTGGCAGAGGCATGTGTCAGAATGCTTGCTTATAGAGGCACGGTTGTGAAGTCTCAGGAGCCACGCGGGAGTGGCAGTGGGACCGCGTAAGAGTCGCGGTGCATGTCACGTTAGTCACGTGGGTGCAAGCATGGAAGGCAAAGACGTGAAGCCACCATAGGCACATACGTGCACGCTCTGGATGCACAAAGGTGTGGCGGCAGAGTCATGGGTCCGACTACTCGGTTAGAGAACCACGGTTGTGAGGTCACGTGGGTGTGGCACTATGGGGCAAGTAAGAGTGAGGGCAAGTGTCACATGAGGCACGTGGATGTTGGCATCGGAGGCACAGTATCGAAGGCAACGTAGGCACAAACTTGCGGCTTCTCACGGCACGGGGTATCAACCCTGTGGATGCACAAGAGTTTAGTGGCAGACGCATGTGTCAGAATGCTCGGTTACAGAGGCACAGTTGTGAAGTCTCGGGAGCCACGCGGGAGTGGCAGTGGGACCGCCTAAGAGTCACGGCGCATGTCACGTTAGTCACGTGGGTGCAGGCCTGGAAGGCACAGACGTGAAGCCACCACAGGCACGTACGTGCACGCTCTGGATGCACAAATGTGTGGCGGCAGAATCATGGGTCCGACTATTCGGTTAGAGAACCACGGTTGTGAGGTCACGTGGGTGTGGCACTACGGGGCACGTAAGAGTCACGACAAGTGTCATGTGAGGCACGTGGATGTAGGCACAGGAGGCACGACATTGAAGGCAACGCAGGCACGGACTTGCGGCTTCTCGAGGAATGGGGTATCAACCCTGTGGATGCACAAGAGTGTGGTGGCAGAGGCATGTGTCAGAATGCTCGGTTACGTAGGCACGGCTGTGAAGTCTCGGGAGCCACGCGGGAGTGGCAGTGGGACCGCGTAAGAGTCACGGTGCGTGTCACGTTAGTCACGTGGGTGCAGGCATGGAAGGCACAGACGTGAAGCCTCCAATGGCACGTACATGCATGCTCTGGATACACAAAGGTGTGGCGGAAGAGTCATGGGTCCGACTACTCGGTTAGAGACCCACGGTTGTGAGGTCACGTGGGTGTGACACTACTGGGCACGTAAGAGTCACGGCAAGTGTCACGTGAGGCACGTGGATGTAGGCATTGGAGGCCCGGCATTGAAGGCAACGCAGGCACGGACTTGTGGCTTCTCGAGGCACGGGGTATCACCCATGTGGATGCACAAGAGTGTGGTGGCAGAGGCATGTGTCAGAATGGTCGGTTACAGAGGAACGATTGTGAAGTCTCAGGAGCCACACGGGAGTGGCAGTGGGACCACGTAGGAGTCACGTCGCATGTCACGTTAGTCACGTGGGTGCAGGCATGGAAGGCACATACGTGAAGCCACCACAGGCACGTACGTGCATGCTCTGGATGCACAAAGGTGTGGCGGCAGAGTCATGGGTCCGACTACTCGGTTAGGGAACCACGGTTGTGAGGTCACGTGGGTGGTGCACTACGGGGCACGTAAGTCACGGCAAGTGTCACATGAGGCACGTGGATGTAGGCATCAGAGGCACGACATTGAAGGCAACGCAAGCACGGACTTCCAGCTTCTCGAGGCACGGGCTATCAACCCTGTGGATGCACAAGAGTCTGGTGGCAGAGGCATGTGTCGGAATGCTCAGTTACAGAGGCACGGTTGTGAAGTCTCAGGAGCCAGTGGCAGTGGGACCGCGTAAGAGTCATGGCGCATGTCACGTTAGTCACGTGGGTGCAGGCATGGAAGGCACAGATGTGAAGCCACCACAGGCACGTACGTGCATGCTCAGGATGCACAAAGGTGTGGCGGCAGAGTCATGGGTCCGACTACTCGGTTAGAGACCACGGTTGTGAGGTCACGTGGGTGTGGCACTATGGGGCACGTAAGAGTCACGACAAGTGTCACGTGAGGCACGTGGATGTAGGCATTGGAGGCCCGGCATTGAAGGCAACGCAGGCACGGACTTGCGGCTTCTCGAGGCACGGGGTATCAACCCTGTGGATGCACAAGAGTGTGGTGGCAGAGGCATGTGTCAGAATGTTTGGTTACAGAGGCAGGGTTGTGAAGTCTCAGGAGCCACGCGGGAGTGGCGGTTGGACCGCGTAAGAGTCACGGCGCATGTCACGTTAGTCACGTGGGTGCAGGCATGGAAGGCATAGACGTGAAGCCACCACACGCACGTACATGCACGCGGATGCACAAAGGTGTGGTGGCAGAGTCATGGGTCCGACTACTCGGTTAGAGAACCACGGTTGTGAGGTCACGTGGGTGTCGCACTACGGGGAACGTAAGAGTCACGGCAAGTGTCACGTGAGGCACGTGGATGTAGGAACAAGAGGCATGACATTGAAGGCAACGCAGGAACGGACTTGCGGCTTCTCGAGGCACGGGGTATAGCCCCTTTGGATGCACAAGAGTGTGGTGGCAGAGGCATGTGTCAGAATTCTCGGTTACAGAGGCACGGTTGTGAAGTCTCAGGAGCCACGCGGGAGTGGCAGTGGGACCGCGTAACTTTATCTAATTTCATATGCAAAAGGAACCAAGTCACCTTTTGAATTTGTTCTGCCATGTGTCACTCATGACTATCTCGTAGAGCTCGTTTGCCTTATCCACGTGTTTGAACGAATGCCGATGTCGCGGGTATTTCTTGCTACTCCCTGATTGATGCTGGTGTTTTTCGTCTCGCTCTTTCAAAACAGATAAAAATTTATGGCTGTTGTTTCTAAAAAAAATATTTGAAGCTCTTGTCATGTTGACTGATGGTAAAAATGAAAATAGTTATATTACCTTTCATGGGCGAAAAAAGGTTGGTAGTCTCTGGTTTGAACTCCTTGAGTTTTGCAGGAAGTTGATGCTGCTTTATTTGGTTGGTTTTACCGAATATGAGTGTGAATACGTACTCTGGTTTCCATTCAGCATCCACCTTGCTGGGCTGCAGGCATGTCAAAATGTATGGTTTATAGTTACGTGTTGTCCACGATTGTGAATAAACTAATTACGGTAATAAAGAAATCAAATAATTCGATGTGTATGTACTGGTAACTTACATGAAAATCCTCTCTGTCCTTGACCAGCTCTTTCCCATTCCAGTGTTTTGCAAATTGGGCCGTGAAGTGCCCGCATTGTGTTCCCTCTTGCTTTGGTGTGCAGACCCTGTGAGGCCTTTCTGCTATCCTTTCCCAGTCTGGTTGGTTCTTGTGTTTTAGTTGGTGATACTTGTTCATCAGTACGGACATCCTTCTCATCTGTGATTGCATTTTGGTTTTGTTGTTTGGGCGCGACATTGAGAAAAGTAAGCATATCATACTATCACGAGGAAAAGAATAAATCAATGTACAAAAGTACATACCAGTTCTGCTCGATGCACATGGTGTTCACTCCAAGAGGAACCGGCGTAGTTTACGTAGTTCAGTGAGTCAAGAATGTCGATGCTACCTCTGTACTTGTTCGGTACGTAGAGCGTGTAGTGGTTGTCTGTGTGATGAGGTATCATGATCTACGTTGAGAGAGGAGATCATTGTTGATGTAAAAATTAAATTTCATTTAATTGTTGAAGCTCAAGGATAATAAGTCATGTGTTCAGTAATAATTCTGAACTTACCATCTTCGAATGTAGGATGTTTTTACCTCTCACGAGGAGTTCCAATCCTTTTAGTGCATCGTCCTCATTGAATTATGATATCTCTCCTTTTTTATAATTGAGGCCGAGCACCAGCTTCAAGAAAGAGAGTGTGTGTTTTTAGTTAAATATTCTGTCACAGTAATGATGGTGGTATTTTTGTGGGTGAGGTATGCATACATTTGCGAAATCCGCAGGGAGTACATATGTCGTCTGGGTTGAATTGTTCTTGTTCTGTCCATTCGTCCAGTAACGCTTTTAGCATGGTGCCCTCCATTTGTGTTTCTCCTTTTCCTGCTTGTTCCTTGAAGGATTTTCCTGAAATGTAGTCTTGCCGCTTTGAGCTTTTATATAGCCGTTCTCTGCAAGCAAGGAGGGCTTAGAACTAGGTGAGTGAATGGTTAGTTGGATGTTAGAGAATCTGCAGCTCTCTGTAATTGTTTCCATGGAACAAGGAGAATCTTCTTACCCTCCACATTCTTTCTGTCCTTGTCGGCTCATCAGATATCTATAGAGTTGCATGGCCTTTTCTTTGTAAATGAAATCTCCTGGAACAAGTGATGCAACGTTGACTTTCTCAAATTCCTTGCTTGCTCACTTGAATGGCCTCTTAATTGAGATTATGTTTGCTGAGATGATCTCTGATGATTGAATCGTTGAGGGTTTTGGGGAACTTGTCTGCACTCTTGCAAGATGCCTTGCCTTTTTCTTGTCGTGATCGAACTGTGACTGCTCGTTAAGCTGCCCAGATGTTGGTGTTCCCTTTTCTGTGTTGTTGTTTTTGATGTTCGGTTCTACCGAGACTACTGCGTTGCATTTCCTCTTTTGAAGTATCTTTTCTACTAAATCCTTCTCTTTCTGCTTCTTTTCTTCTTGTGCATGTTTCGCCTTGGTTGATGTTCCTGATATGCGATCTTCACCAACAGGGTTCTTGTTCTGTTTGGAAAGCTGTTGTTGGCGAGTTGGTACGCTCTTTGTCGTGTTATCACCTTCTAAAGGAGAGCCTGTTATTTCTTCGGTCTTTTTATCTGGGGGTGGTCTGTCTGGTTCTATCGATGGATCTTTCCGTTTGTCTTCCTTCTGTAAATCAGTGTCTGATTGCACATGTTGTTCCCTCTATAAATCAACATCTGTCTGGGCATGTTCTTCCGTGAGTGCTTCTTCAGACACTTTGGTAGTATCCTTGCTGCTCACATGATAATCTTCTTTCTCCTCATTGTTGCTTGTGTCATTAATCTCAATAACTTCTAACTCTCGAGCGCATGTCCCAATGTGCTCGGGAGTTGGAGGAATCTCTTGTTCTACTATGTCACAATGTATTCGTTGCATTTCTCTGTCTTC
Source organism: Aegilops tauschii subsp. strangulata (assembly GCF_002575655.3). Classification (NCBI taxonomy): domain Eukaryota; kingdom Viridiplantae; phylum Streptophyta; class Magnoliopsida; order Poales; family Poaceae; genus Aegilops; species Aegilops tauschii. The sequence continues at coordinate 389,155,855 of NC_053037.3, forward strand.
CATATCGACCTCACAGTTCAGCATATCTGTTAAAATAAAAAATAAAAACTTATTGGTGTATCTCTGAAAATTAGATGAGTAAAATTTTACTTTGTTGTCTTTAGAAAGAGAAACCTGTGGTGTAGTTGATTAATGACAGTGCGGTCGTATCTCTGTATTTGTTGATCATTTGATAGAGAAATTTCTTCCTCAACTCTGGGACTTGTTCTTCTGTCAGTAGCACTGTTTCTCCACCGTCGGTGTAGTGCTTCGCGTTCATGAACATATAGAACGCACAGTCCAGTCTGCAAGTAGAAGAATGATTGGTTATTGTCGCTGTCCAAAGACGTTTGGGCAGTTTAGATGAAGTTGCCCTAACGTCCTATGTTTTTTATGAAATGTATTAATAATTGTTACAGTGAGTAAGGAAAAGGAGAAAGGTTGGAAGTGCTTACATGTCTTCTCCCTGAAGTGGCAACTGCATTTGACCTTTTTGAAATGGTCAATACTACTTGGAGACAGTTGGAGCCATGTGCTTATTTGCTTTCATATCTTCTTTACCCTGCTTGTTACTGTGTTGAAGTAATCTGTTGTGCCTGGATATTCAGTTGTTGAAGAGTCAAGGAGTTCAAAGCACTCTTTTTTCATGTTAATTGTAACAGTGAAGTAGTGGCCCATAGTTCCTTGTTGAACATGCCCGCCTATGCAAACTGGTAGAAAGAACTGCAAAATCCAAAATAAATAAATAAGGGACCCTTCTTAGATTTAGTCATGATTTGTTGATCGTAAGACGGGATTGTAGTGCCGTGATTGTATCTCTTATCTGTAACATGAGATGTGCTTACCATGTCGAAATCTTGTAGTTGCTCTCCTTCTTCCACATCAAGGAATCTTTTAAGCCTTTTACGCATTGTTTTATCTCTGACGTGTGCTTCGTCTTTATTTTTCAACTCCAGTGGATCTTCCCGATTGGCTCTATGTATTGTTTCCTGCTTGTTTTGTCACATGTGTGTAAAAGAATTTTGTAAATTCAGTTGAACACAAAAGGTTGATCAATCGATGTACAGATATTCACTGTTGAAACTTGAGATTTTGCCGTCATCTTTACTTACGGTGTGGTATATTGATAGAATCTTTCTCTTTGTGCCCCTGAGTTGCTTTTTCAACATCATTAGCATGGGATGGATGGTTTCGCTGCCCACTGGATTTCCAATCTCGAAGCTTTCTGCAACTTGGCTGACCTTCAGTGGTGATATCTCTATTCTTATTAAAATCTCGTCTCTGCAACACACACACACACACACACATATATATACACGTATAAAATGTTTAAGGGAGGAAATCATTGGAAGAAATAATTGCTTGGTGGTAACATGAACTTACCCTTTGTCCTTCTTCGCTGTCATGACATTGTCGTACAGGTGTTGGATGGCTTCGCTCATGTGATCACTATCTTTGATCCCTTCCTCTTTTGTGCCCTCCTCGGTTGCCGGGTTTTGCATGATCAACGGTTCACGTTCTATTTGAGTGCCGTCCTGGGTTACTGTCGTGCTTGTGGCGGCAACCTCTTTTACAACACAATCTTGCTTGTCTTATGATGCGGTGTTTTTCATGACATTGTCTGACTCTCTCTCTGGAATATTTGCTCCATGGTTTTCCAATGCACTATGGCCTTTGCTTCTTTGCTTGTGTCCGTGTGTGTGTTTTCTTGAGGTTTCTGCGTTATCATGCAAAAGTGTGGTTAAAAAGTAAATAAATATGCTCGTTATTTTCATTGTAGGTTAGTGTCCATTCCCTAAGAAAAGTACTCAAATGTTTAGTGTGTCTTTGAAATTTTCTATTGTAGCTTCAACTTTTCACTCGTTTCCGCCGGTGCTGCCTCTTTGACCTTTCCTCCGCTGAGTGGAGGTTTTTGGACCTCCTCTGGATCTTTGTCGTTTTGTTCATCTATGGTGTCGTCATTTTTGTCTTGTGGCTATTGAGACATAGAGGTAAGTAAATGAGATTGCATTTGTGTCAACTTTCAAATTTCCTAAAAGCAGCTTATCTCACTTCACCTTTTCGATCTTTTGCGCCGTTGCCATCCTTGTTATTTCTTGGCCGGACAGTGAAGGTTTTCTGGCTTGGTCTACAGCGGTGATGCTGTGTGCCGTTGGAAGAACATCTTCCGCTTGTTCCATTCCCTTATGTTGTTGTGTTTATTGGTCTTGAATGTTGGTTCTCTCCTCTGTTTCTTGCATCTGCCGGAACGCAAAAAGAATTAAAATGTGTCTGCGTTTCTGTCTGTGGGATGTATTTTTTTATATGCTATAGAAAGAGGTTTTGTAGCTTGACCTCTACATTCATTGTCTTTGGTGCCGTGCCTGTTGCTTCTTCTTTGTCTTCTGAAGTTTTTGTACATTGTCGAGCGGCAGCAGCACTTTCTATCGCTTGTTGAGGCACATCTTCTGCTTCATTTGTTTCTTTCTTCTGTTCAATCAAAAAATGTAAATAAAGTTTGGACTTCATGTGTGCATGCATAACTTTTTTCTTTTAATGTTGTAGGAGCAGGTGCGTGGAACTTCACCTCTTCGGTCTTTGATGCTGGTGGGATCTCTTTTCGGTTGTGTTTGTCAGGTGAAGACTGCTCTTTAGTCGGGGTACTGGGTACTATTTGAATCACCATTTGCCCTTGTTTTTTGGCTTGCTCCGTTTGTACTCCTTGCTATTCTTTGACATGAGCGTTCTCGTTTGTTCCCTGCGTTTCATGAAAGGAAAAGTGTGATTCATTCCTTGTAATTCTTGTATTACTGTGGCAGGTTGTACTGGGCAGTACATTCCTTATAAATTTTGGAAAAATGGTTCTTGTTGAATTTTACCTTTGCGCCGGTGGTTGGGATATCCGTTTGTGCGTCCACTTTTTCTTTGCTATGTATACCAGCCTTGGGTGTGTCATCAGGTGGAGTGTCTGACGCTTTCTCCCCTGTATCGGTCATCTGGAATGTTGTTGTGCTGAAAAGCTCTTGTCCATCAACTTTTTGTTTTGCATGGGCATGCTTTTCCTTTTGTTGTGCTTGTAATACCTGATAGATGAAACATATGAGTTAACAGTATTGGGCAAAGTGGGTTTGGGAGTTTTACCTCTCCTTTGTTGTTTTCTTCTTGTTTATCTGTCGTGCTATTAACGGTCGATGGTAGATCGGCCCGTGCCTCGTTTGCGGGACCGCCGATATGATACTTGTCCAGCTGAGTGTATATTTCATTGCAGATTTGCCAGTTAACTCAAAACTGTATCTAGTTTAGAAATAAGAGAGTTATTAGAAAGAAGAGACTGATTTTTTATACTCACGTCTTTGCTGGCCCCGATCCTGTTCGTCTCTTGTACTGCTCCTGTTGACGCTTTTGAGGGAGCATTATCTATTGTGCGGTTGCTTGTTCTTTTGCTTGGATCCTCTTGCTCGGTGTTCTTGACGACATGTTGTTGTTGGCCTTTATGTTGGGGTGGCGTTCTGTTGCCGTGCCCCTGATAGTATGGAAGACCAATTTTTTAAGTTCAAGTTTGGAAGCATCGCTTTTGAGTCACATGGATGATGTATTTGTTCTCATTTACCTGTTTCTCATGTTGATTCTCTGTTTCTGCAACTACTTTCTACCTTGGTCTTGCTGTCCTTCGGCACTTGCTGTGTTAGTTGATACGTGCTCCTTACTTTGCTCTTTTTGCACCTTGTTCTGTTCTTTTGTCTCCCTCTGGCTAATTCTTGAGGTCTGTGTTCTTGATTTTTTTTGTTCTTTTCTTCCCTTCGTGTTTGTTTTGTTGGTCTTGTTCTTCCTTCTTTCTTTTTCTTCTCCCCCTGCTTCTGCTGCAGCTACGACTTCTTTCGTGTGGTTGCCATCGACTAGTGCAGTTGTGGCTCCTGCATCTGCTCGATCTTGCACCTTCAGCGTGGTCTCTTCTGCTAAGTTCATTATGCAAACTATGTCCTGAAATTCTCTAAGTTGTGCAAAATATTCCACCAGGGACATTGTTTGTTGCACAACTGAGTTCTTGTATTTTTGATCTAATTTCTCCTCTTGTTCGCTGCATTGGTGTCCAGCCCTGGTCGTTATTCCGGGTATCTGTTTTGCTTCGTCGAGTACTTGTTGCAACATTTCATCTATCCTTCCGAATGTTTCACCTGATCCTCTGCTGGTGCCTTTGTCGGGTTCCTTGCTTCCACTCGTGCTGACATGTGCTTCGTCCTGGCGCTTGGTTGGAGGTGGTAGTATTTTGGTTGTCTGCTAGTGCTTCTGTTGTTGTGCTGGTATCATTTGTATTGAATACAAAGGTGTTGCTGTGCTGGCATAGGTGCCTTTCCATGTCTGCATTGTTTCAGCACAACGTTTATATGAAATTCTCAACACAAGGAAACTTATATTATCTTGAAAAACTATTGGGCTAAAAGGGGCACCTTTCATAAATGGTCGTTCACAAACAATTTCCTAAAAAGACATGTGCAAAGCTCAGTTCTACAACAATAGTAATAACAGAGGAAATATGAATTTAATTAAATTAGTATTTTATTTTCCAAAAATGGTTGCTTAATTCATCACAATTCAATATTGACTATTTTTAGAGCAGTTCACAATCTTGGCTGTCAATGTCAATCAGTGAAAGGATATCTACTGCTTGGTTATAAAAGCAGCTTTAGCAAATATATATTTCAAGACAAGACAAGCAAAAAGCAGAAACAATAGTCTATCACCAGGCGGCTCAAAAAAGTGTTTGTAACATTAAAATTTTATCTAAATTCGTCAGAGCTGCACCCAGCAACGTCATCCGCAACCCTACGCTACCGGCACCGACGCCAACCACCAGAACATGTGTGGCTAGGTGGTATTTGAAACGGGTGATCCATCAACATTAACCTTGCCCCCAGCCTACAGGATCACAAACGCCGTCCTCAAGCACAAACGCCGACTCCCAGTCAACAGCACCCCAAACGCCGACCTCTAGCACCCTATGGCCGGTTAGGCAATAGAGCGCAACGTCTGGCCACTCCCTTGGACTTCCAGCCACCGCCGTTGTTTGCAAGACCTAACGGGCTTCAATTTAAACTACCAACCTCCCTCGGCGAAGTTCATCGCTCACCTGGGACTTGGACGCTGCAGGACGTTGCAGCTCGTAGCGTTCTCAAGCACAAACGCCGACTCCTAGACAACCCCACCCCTAAGAGGCACGGGTCGTGTACAGGTTCGGCCTCGTACTGCATGGATTTGGTTTAGATCACAACAAATTTCCAGGCAATTCCTAGCATAACAGCGTAGATGCATCACTTTCAAACACGAAGAGACGAACCCAACAGAGAGGGAAACGGATCGTAGCGAAAAATTCACATAGAAATTAAGAGAAAATGGACTAACCCTAGATCTAGAGGAAGAATCGAGAGAGAAGAGACGATGAACTCTACAGCGGGTGAGTGGGAGGGGGGGTCTGGGTTGGCACAAAATAGAACAGACAGTTATAATACGCACCTGCTCACTGACATGGGGCTACTGTATAGCGGCAAAGATAAGACTATTGGCTTATTAGGATAATAGAGGCACGGACTGACGGCCCCAACACGCACGGATTTACATGCACATAAGGCACGGCTTTGCTTCTGTATTCCAAATTTTCTCAGTGACGCGTTCACTGAGACAGGCGCGGTCTTTAAGCAGTCGTGGGACGGTTGTGGATGTCAATGACGCATGACCATGCTTCTGTTTTCCGAAGTATTTTTCCCTAGCACGGTCTCTAGGAGGCACAGGGACGTAAAGCCACGGTGCACATCGTCCTGCAAGGATAAGAATGAGACGCATGGAAGTGCCTCTATATTTGAAATGTTCTCTGTGACATGTTCATTGACAGAGGCGCGGTATTTAAGCAGTTGGCGCACAATTGTACATGTGCACGACGCACGAACGTCTTTGTGTTCTCCTAGTTGTTTTCGCATGACACGACCACTCTGAAGGACATGGAAGTGAAGCCACGGTGCGCACGGTTCTCTACGTAGAAAATGCACTGAAGTGCCTCTGTTTTTGTAACATTTTAAGTTGCTTGTTCACTGAGAGAGGCACGGGTGTATGTTTAAATGACGCAAGACCGTGCTACTATTTTCTGAATTGTTCTTTTCTGACACGGTCTCTTGGAGGGACACAGTCTGCAATTAAAAGGGGCACTGAAGTGCCTGCGTATTTCGAATGTTTTCAGTGACGCGTTCACACGGACACACGATTTTCACAACCTCTTGATGCACGTTTCCTGTGGGATGCACGGACGTCCTTCGGAGAGGTGCGGTTGCAGCAGTTGCAGGTTGGCAGTAGACGCATGTTGCTTTTAAAAGACATAATTTCATGCCAAGCAACAAGAGGAAACGAGTTTGATTTTTTAGCATGTGTGAGCTGATTTTTTTACCTTTGGGTCTACAAACATATGATCGATATTGAAAACAGAAAGCACGTAATTGATATCACAAACATTCATATTCCTATTTTAGAAAATATGTGCTTACTGCCTGAAAAAAAGCTTACAGATGCTACGGTGCAAAACGAGTGAGAATTGTTTCACCATGTTTACACAATGCACTCATTCAATATCGCAAGTACATCTCTCCAAACCTGTTTTCAGCATTCACAGTTGAATGGATCTGGTAAATCCAGATATTCAACACCTGTGTTTTTAAAATCCATGTGCATATGCTTGCAAGTTGTTGTTAATTTAAGCTGAGCACAATTAGAAGCCCTTTTGTCCATCTGCAGTGCCTCTTCTTGTCGTTTGTAAAATTCACAAGTGAAATCCCTGTGCAGGCCAAACTTAAGCCTGATGGTCAGTAGCATCCTAGCATTGAGAATAAAGAATGTCACAAATTCAGTGTTTGCATCTGTGACTTCATAGTCTTCCAGCGTTAATGTCCTCAAACAAATGTCGTGATTATTGAGAAACACCTGCTGCTTTTGGCGCCATTCATTTGTTATACCTCTTTGATCCCATCCTCCCCCCTAAACACACATGAAGAGAAAACTGAGCAGTTAGTGCCAGTATATTATGTATATTGTGCGTCGGCTTTCAACGTGTGTGAAATCATCACCTCGATAAACAAGTTCTGGAAGCATTGAAAGCATCGCAGCAAGTCAACAATCTCATCGAGATTAAAGCATGTCTGTGAGATAAACAATGTCTTGACAGAATCCAGCACCGCGTGTATGCTACTTATGCAGAGACCCTTCATTGAGTACATAACATGATATTATTAGCTTGTGGATGTGAATCTTATGTGCTTTTGAATAACGCGGGTCAAAGTAACGTGTAGAGGCAGTACCTGAATAACTGTAGACCCAATGACGTTGTTTATTTCATTGGGTAATTCAGAAATTTTTCCCAAGGTGTCCAACATAGGAGCAGAGACATCTGTTATTTGTAGTTGTGCGTCCACAGAATCATGTAGCAGTCTCCGGAGGGAAGGGGCATCCTCAATGATTAGTTTTCCTCCGTCAAAACGGATGCCAATGCTTACAAGCCTAGCTGAGTTTATTCGTAGACAGCAGAATTTCTTGTTGCAATCAAGCAGTAGGCACTGCAGGGCAGGGCAACCGTGGTGGATGAACTTCCACAAGGAGACATCTGATATATAAACCTCCACCAGCGAAAGTCTCCTGAGCAGTGGGAGGCGAAGCATTTCTACTAGATTGTCTTCTAGTTTGCACATGGCGAAGGTGATGGTGTGGAGAGACGAGCGAAATCTCGAGATGGATGCTGGTGGCGACGGCATAGAAGAAGGGATTCTGCGTGCTTGCCTGGGCCCTGGGTAGAAGAAATTTGGGAATATGTGATAGAACTCTAAAACCTGGAGTTTGTCCAGATTCTGAGACAGGAACAACTCATCGACGCCACAAGGTTGGCATTGGAGGTAGCTTGTCGGGATGCAGAGGCGGCGAATCGGGCCCTCGTGATTGGAGAGGATAGATACAGGAAGACTGAAGTCATCAGCCACAGATTCTCCACGGCAGTTGCAACAGATTTTTTCCAGAGATCTGGTAGAACAAGTATCAAGGATCACACGAAAGTCGAGATCGAGGGGTGCGGTGTGCCATATGCGGCGCCACCGAGATGCGAGCACTTGTGTGCGGATGCCCTCCTTTATGGGCAGACGAGAGATGATCTCGCCGAGGATGGCGTCCGGGAGATCGCTGATGCGGTCCGGACCAGACTCGACATGGTTCTCGGATGCAGTGGGCGGGCCATAGCCGCTCCTCTTAACGAGCTTAGAGGGCACGGGTACAGCCGCGAACCTCATCTTCTTGTTGCTAGAGGCACGCTTCTTCATCTCCATTGCGGAGCTCGTGCCACCTCCGTTGCAGCTCTCTGTGCGGTTGATCTAGAAAGAGGGTTAGGGTATCACGATTCACAAAGACGAAAATATATGTACGTACCTAATCTAGAAGATTTTGACAGACATGGTGGAATAGTCACGGCGTCGACAGACGTGCGTCTTCACGAGGCACGGGTATCAACCGTGCGGATACACAGAAGTTTGGTGGCAGAGGCATACTCAGTTAGGGACGCACGGTTGTGCGGTCTGTAGAGACACGGGGGTGTGGCGCCACGACACGGGGGCAAGTGTCATGTGAGGCACGTGCATGCACGCGCTGGAGGCACCTAATTGCAGTCTGTACAGGCACGGACCTCATTGAAGCCTCTACAGACACAGGTATCAACTCCCTGGATGCACAAAAGTGTGGTGGCAGAGGCATGGCTGTGAACACTCGGTTGAAAAGACACGGTTGTGAAGTCTCTGGATCCACGGGCGTGTGTCTCCAGGGCAACGTAAAAGTCACGACTCGTGTCATGTGAGGCACAAGGGTGCAGGCTCCGGAGGCACCGAAGTTTAGCCTCTACAGGCACGTACAATTTTCACCCTATGAATGCACAAAATTATGGTGGCAGAGGCATGGATCCGAATACTCGGTTAGGGAGGCAGGGTTGTGGATTCTCTGGATCCACAAGGGTGTGGAAACACGGGCACGTAAGAGTCACGACAAGTGTCATGTGAGGCACGTGGATTGACACACCAGAGGCATGGAAATGAAGCCTCTTAGGCACGAGTGTCAACCCAATGGATGCACAAAACTGTGGTGGCAGAGGCATGGGTGAGAATACTCTATTGGAGAGGCACCGTTGTGAAGTCTCTGGACCCACGGGCGTCTGGCTCCACGGGCAGATAAGAGTCACGGCTTATGGCACGTGAGGCACGTAGATGCAGGCGCCGGAGGCACTGTTGGGGAGCCACTACACGCACGGGCGTGGCGTTTCTCCAGGCCTGGCTCGGCATAAACCCTCTCTGGGTGCACAAAAGTGTGCGAGGAGGCGCCGAAGTGAGGCCTCTACAGGCACGCGTACTAACCCTCTGGATACTCAGTTAGAAAACCACGATTGTGAAGTTTCTAGACAAAGTCTGACCTTAAGATGAAGAACAGCCGTCATGTCACGAGAGGCACGGTTTTATTGGTGTACGAAGCACGGACGTGCTTCAGTATTGGAAAGGTTCCCACTGATGACTTCATTATCAGGAGCATGGTCCTATACTAACAAGAGTCAGTGTCGTGACTGTAAATACTCAGAATCTTTCCACTAAAACATTCAATGTGGAAGGCACGGACGTCCCGTAGCACGGAGCATGAGTTTACAACCAGTAGATCCACGGGCTAACAGGTCGTGTAAATATACTATGAGCATCTTGTTCGTTCTAACAACAGTTATATTTATTGTAGCTTCAATGTTTTTTTTCCTTCGAACTGCGTACTGCTCTATATGACAGAACCAATCTGGTAACATGTTATAAAGCCATATCAAATGGCACCATATTGAAATTGCTTACATCTAGTGTCGTCTGTTAGAAGAGAAGCACGGTTACAACACTTTCTTACCAAGGATTGTTATGGCAAGCTTACAGACGGTGCAAAAAAGTATAGGGGTTGTCTGTTCATGTTCAGACAAAATGCACGTTCAAAAGGGCGCAACAACATGTAACCCTGCAAGCTTGAACAACTTACTCCAGCTCTGTGTTCAGCAGTCATAGGTGAATGGGTCCATCAAATCCAGGTATTCAACACGCGTGAGTTTTAAATAAAAGAACTGATGCTTGCACGTTGCTGATAATATAAGGCGAGCACGTTCAGAAGCCTTTTGTGCCACAGAAGATCCTTTTGTTGCTTTTCGTAAAATTCTTCTGTGAAGTCTTGGTGGAAGTGATAGTTAAGCCTCATGGTTTCAAGCTTGCTTGCACTCATAACAAAGAATCTCACAAATTCAATTTTTACCAAGTAGGGTTCATAGTCATCCAGCGTTATTGTCTTCAAACGAAAGTCATCTCGTTTGACAAACAGTCGGTGCTTACGACGCCATGTATTTGTTTCTCCGTAACAGAGTCCTCCCTAGATGTACATGAAGATTGAAAATACTTAAGCTAAAAAAATAGAGATTCTGTCGAAAGAGCAGATGAATGATTAATTCTATTACCTCCGTCCTGGTAAAGTATATATTGGATTTTTTGTAAATACGGGTGTATGTAATACTAAAACATGTCTAGCCACGGGTATACCAATTTACAGACGAATGTAAGACAAGATTTTTAAGACATATAGTAGAAGTAGTACAGTATGCATGATATGGGCTTTCAATGTGTGTGAGAATCATCACCTTGATAAACAAGTTCTCAAGGCTTCGAAAGCATTGCATCAGGGAAACGACCACGTCCACTTCAAAACACATCTTGATGAGCAAAGTCTTGACCGTTTGAAGCACTGTTGATAGGCTGACTGTTGGCAAACCCTGCATGGTGCACGCAAAACGATTTTAAAAATTGAAAAAAAAAGGTTGTATTACATGAAACTTGTTTACTCGGACAAATGCAGCTGAAAAGTAAGTACCTGGATAACTGTAGGGTTACGCGTGACCTTGGATTTAGAGAAAAATTCATGGAATTTTCCCACGGTCTCCAGTTTTGGTGCAGATATGACAGTTATCTGCAAGTTGCTGCTCAGAATATCGTTAAGCAACCATTGAAGTGACGGGGCATCCTCTATAACAAGTTCGCCATGTCCACAGTGAATTCCAATGCTTACAAGGTTACGTGAGTTTACTCTGATGCAACAGCTTTCCATATTCCAAGTAAGCAGTAGGCACCGGACTATGGGGAAACTAGAGTGGATGATGCTTTCAAGCGAGACGTCTAATATACCAATGTCCACAAGTGAAAGCCTCTTGAGCAGTGGTAGTTTAAGAGCCTGAACGTAACTGTCTGGTATTTGGCAAAGAGAAAAGGTGGCGGTGTGTAGGGAGGATGCAAACCGAGAGAAGGGCACCGGTGCAAAAGGCGCAGATGATGGGTGTGTGAGTGGTTGTACGACACACTCTCTCATGAAATCTGGAAACATGTAATAGAACTCGAGCACCTGGAGATCGTTCAGTTTGGATGATTTCAGCCAGGCGTCGACGGCGGAGGGTCTGGACTGGAGGTAGCACGCCAGTATGCAGAGACGGTGAACTGCGCCCCCATGGGCGGAGAGGATGGCTTCCGGAAGGGTCGTATCATCAGTGCCACATCTGTGACGGAACCGAGTTCCGAAGTGTCTTTCGCGGGCAAGCTCCCAGGTAGGAGGCGCTACGGAGATTTTCTCGATATGAACTATTTCTAGAGGCTTAAAAAGACGAGCGGCAGGGATCTCACGGCAGTCGAGATTAAGAGGAGCGGTGCGCCATAAAGGACGCCACCGATGAGTGAGGATTCGAGTACGGATGCTATCCCTGATGGGGAGACGAGAGATGATCTCACCTAGGATGACGTCCAGGAGATCGCTGATGCGGTCCAGACGAGTTTTTTTCTCATGCTCCTCAGATCTAGTGGGCGGACCCTCACCGGTCCCTGCCGGTACCGCCAAACACCTAGAGGAATGCGTCGTCGGTGGCACGAGCCTTGCCCTCTTGGTACTAGAAGCATCAAATCCATCTAGGAGCGACGGGTGCGGTGGATCTGGAGAGACGGTTTGGACTAGTATTTTTTAACTGATGTCGTTGCAAGAACAGTGACATCAAACAGTGGCAACAATTCGGATTCCATGCCTCCACTTGATTCACGCACATGCCTCTCCGAGCAACGTGTCACTACAAACATATTGAACACGGACGCACGATCGCAATTCTTCTTTTTGACATGGGATGCATGACCGTAAGTCTTCTTCGTAATATGGGACCGTGCCTCTGCTTGCTCGACCGACGTGCCTATCTGAGTACACAACTCAGCTAAAATAATGACAACTGAGAGGCACGACCGTCTCCTCTTATACTATAGGACCATGCCTTCACTAACTTCACGGTCATGCCTCTCTTACTGCACGAGTCAGCTAAGTTAATCAAAGCACAGAGGCATGACCATGAGCCTTCATAAGATAGGACCGAACCCGCACTAGGTTCAAGTGCCTCTCTGAGCAAACATGTCGAAGGAAACATTTTGAACCGAGAGACACACCCACAACAACAACAACAACAACCAGAACAACAACAACAACAGCGACAACAACCACGTTTAGGATTGCATCTGCTTTCAGTACCATAGTCTAAATAAGAATTTGAACTGATGAGTTCTATTAGGTGTGTACTATGAGGATTTCAACTGCACTCATAGTTTGAAATAACACACATACAATACTTAACTTGATACCAGTAGTTAAAATTTATATGTGGTGTAATGCCATCCCTCCATCACCGTACACGTCTCGCGTCATGCCGTTTTTTTGTAAAGACCGGTGATCACAAGTGAGAGCAGACCCCCCCCCCCCCCCCCCCGCGCGCATAGTGTGCCACTGGATACTCATGAGTACAACGCAATCAACTGTAAGCCTGGCTGCATCTGCAAAAGCAGAAATCCCGGTGATCGCCATCCTTCCATCATTGTGTATATAGTAGGTGCCAGGTAAATCAAGGCTGCTGAAAATTTGAACAAGCCTGATGCTGCCTTTGAGAGGAAGATATCCAAGCTTCATCCTAAGATCATTGGTAACAATAGCCGAGATTTTCTGTACAATAACAAATTATTCTGGCATTAAATTAGGAGGACAAACATGTTGACGTGGATTAGAGAAAGAAACAACGACGTACCAAACGGTCTGTGTGAACGTTGGTGAAACATAGACAGTGCACAATGGTAATGGCAGGGATGTGTTTAGCATTCAGGACTAGTTTAATCATGCAAGCCATGTCGATATAGCAAACTTTTATGCCCCGGGAGTAGACTGTCTTGTCTATGTAGCTCCTTTCTGATAAACTGAGACCTTCAAGAGCTAAATAAACACAACCATGTATTAGCCACTATGTGTGAAGCAATGAATAGAACAGTTAAAACTAAAATAAACGAATAATGGTTTTAAAAAGGAAAATTACAGTTTTAAACTACATTGTGAGCACAAAGAACATACCAACGGAAGGTTTGGGAAAGGCTTTGTGACCTCCTTGAGATTCACTCAACATCAAATCAATGGGAAAGAAGAAATCTTCTGCTTGCAAATCCAATTTTATAATATCATCGTAAAACAGATCATAGTAATGTATCAACTTTTCCCATCCACGTCCATGAAACTTAGACCTGTGGTTGCCATCTGTAAACTTAATCTTGTAAGACAATTCCTCAGTAGTGCCGAATACAAGGTCAAAATCTTCTTCTTCAAAACCATCCTCAAAAGCTTTATCTTTCCATAAAGAGATCAAAGAAAGGACCTGGTCTCGGTAGTAGCATGGGACATACTGCATAAAAGTAAAATTAAAACAAAGGTATATAAAAGTTTTACTGATTTTCAGAAAAAATGCATGAAAGTGTTTTTTTCCTTGAAATTACTCGGCTTTCAGGCACAGGCACAGGCACCATCTATGACATTTAATTAAACCTATACAACACAGTTGAGCTTCTAATTACATCAAGGCCTATAAAATAAAAACAAGCATGCGCAGTATAGTTCGTTGCGAAGGAATACGTGTGGCTGCTGACTGCGGAATAAAGGTAACTGCAACAATGACAGTGACGAAGGTTTTTTACTGGCCACGTGGTTGGTAGTAAAACTTACCACGCATAACTCATAACAACGAGGCAAAGACACAATCAAGAAAGATTGGGCAACATCAGATTCAACACCGGGACAGTTCAGGTTCCTGCAAACACCACACGCCATGTTTGTCTGCGAGATGCAACAGTATATAAGACTCGGGTTCATTAATTATTAAAGATAAATTTATTTCAACATTCGGCTAATGGTACATAGAGTTAAAGGACTGTAGATCACTGATACGTCTCCATTGTATCTACTTTTCCAAACACTTTTGCCCTTGTTTTGGACTCTAACTTGCATGATTTGAATAGAACTAACCCGGACTGACGTTGTTTTCAGCAGAATTGCCATGGTGTTATTTTTGTGCAGAAATAAAAGTTCTCAGAATGACCTGAAACTTCACGGAGAATATTTTTGGAATTAATAAAAAATACTGGTGAAAGAATCAAGACTAGGGGGCCCACACCCTGTCCACGACAGTGGGGGCGTGCCTACCCCCCTGGGCGCGCCCCCTGCCTCGTGGGCCCCCTGGAACTCCACTGACCTCAACTCCAACTCTATATATTCACGTTCGGGGAGAAAAAATGAGAGAGAAGGATTCATCGCGTTTTACGATACGGAGCCGCCGCCAAGCCTTAATCTCTCTCGGGAGGGCTGATCTGGAGTCCGTTCGGGGCTCCAGAGAGGGGAATCCATCACCGTCGTCATCATCAACCTTCCTCCATCACCAATTTAATGATGCTCACCGCCGTGCGTGAGTAATTCCATCATAGGCTTGCTGGACGGTGATGGGTTGGACGAGATTTACCATGTAATTGAGTTAGTTTTGTTAGGGTTTGATCCCTAGTATCCACTATGTTCTGAGATTGATGTTGCTATGAGTTTGCTATGCTTAATGCTTGTCACTAGGGCCCGAGTGCCATGATTTCAGATCTGAACCTATTACGTTTTCATGAATATATGTGAGTTCTTGATCCTATCTTGCAAGTCTATAGTCGCCTATTATGTGTTATGATCCGTTAACCCCAAAGTGACAATAATCGGGATACTTACTGGTGATGACCGTAGTATGAGGAGTTCATGTATTCATTAAGTGTTAATGCTTTGGTCCGGTACTCTATTAAAAGGAGGCCTTAATATCCCTTAGTTTCCAATAGGACCCCGCTGCCACGGGAGGGTAGGACAAAAGATGGCATGCAAGTTCTTTTCCATAAGCACGTATGACTATATTCGGAATACATGCCTACGTTACATTGATGAACTGGAGCTAGTTCTGTGTCACCCTATGTTATAACTATTGCATGAGGAATCGCATCCGACATAATTATCCATCACTGATCCATTGCCTACGAGCTTTTCACATATTGCTCTTTTCTTAGTTACTTTTCCGTTGCCACTGTTACAATTGCTACAAAACTGCTACTGTTACTTTTGCCACTGTTACCATTACTTCCATACTACTTTGCTACCAAATAGTTTGCTGCAGATATTAAGTTATCCAGGTGTGGTTGAATTGACAACTCAACTGCTAATACTTGAGAATATTCTTTGGCTCCCCTTGTGTCGAATCAGTAAATTTGGGTTGAATACTCTACCCTCGAAAACTATTACGATCCCCTATACTTGTGGGTTATCAAGACTAATTTCTGGCGCCCTTGCCGGGGAACATAGCTCTATTCTTTGAGTCACTTGGGATTTATATCTGTTGATCACTATGAGGAACTTGAAAGACGAGAAAACCAAAATTTATCCCTCAACTACGAGGGGAGGTAAGGAACTGCCATCTAGCTCTGCACTTGATTCTCCTTCTGTTTTGAGTAAACTTGCGACACCTAAACCTGCTTCTGCTATTAATTCTGATATGTCGCATGTTATTGATGATGCCACTTCTGCTATGCATGATACTTATGATGAAACTACTTCTATGCTTGATACTACTGTGCCACTAGGTGAATTTCTTGATGAACAACTTGCTAGGGCTAGAGAGAATGAAATTATTGAAAATGATAATATTGATGAAAGTGATGATGAAGATTCTCCCCCTAGATATGAATTGCCTGTTGCGCCTGAGGGTTATGTTATGGATGAAGAAACTGCTAGAGACTTTCTTGCTTGCAATGATAGATATGATCTTAAGAAACTGTTAGCTAAGCTGAAAGAAAAATCTTTGAATGCTAGAATGAAATATGACCCTGCTTTTGCTACTTCACCTATTTGTATTTCCGATAAGGATTATGATTTCTCTGTCGACCCTGATATAATTACTTTGGTTGAATCTGATCCTTTTTATGGCTATGAATCTGAAACTGTTGTGGGACATCTTACTAAATTAAATGATATAGCCACCCTATTCACTAATGATGAGAAAACTCGTTACTACTATATCCTTAAGTTATTTCCGTTCTCATTAAAGGGTGATGCTAAAACATGGTTTAATTCTCTTGATCCTGGTTGTGTGCGTAGTCCCCAGGATATGATTTATTACTTCTCTGCTAAATATTTCCCCGCTCATAAGAAACAAGCTGCCTTAAGGGAGATATATAATTTTGTGCAAATTGAAGAAGAGTCTCCCACAAGCTTGGGGGAGGCTTCTCCAATTACTTAATGCTTTGCCTAATCATCCTCTCAAGAAAATGAAATACTTGATATCTTTTATAATGGACTAACCGATGCTTCTAGAGACCACCTGGATAGTTGTGCTGGTTGTGTTTTCAGGGAAAGAACTGTTGATCAAGCTGAATTGCTATTGAATAATATGTTGAGTAATGAAAATAATTGGACACTTCCTGAACCAACTCCTAAGCCAACTCTGAAGAAAAGGGGTATTCTTTTTCTCAGTCCTGAAGATATGCAAGAGGCAAAGAAATCTATGAAAGAAAAGGGTATTAAAGCTGAAGATGTTAAGAATTTACCACCTGTTGAAGAAATACATGGTCTTGATAACCCGACACAGGTAGTAAAGGTAAATTCTCTCTATAGATTTGATGAAGGTGATATTCCTCATTATAAGTCTGCTAGCCAATGCTTAGATGAGTTTGATAATTTTATTGTTAAACAAGAAAACTTCAATGCTTATGTTGGTAGACAATTGAAACGTAATGCTTATATGATTGAGCACTTGAGTGATTATATGTCTAGAGTTAAAGGTAAACTTAAACTCATTAGTAAACATGCTTCTATGGTTACCACTCAAGTAGAACAAGTGCTTAAAGCTCAAAATGATTTTCTCAATGAATTAAACAATAAGAAAAATGATAATGCTATTAGAGTCGTGACTAGAGGGGATAGAATGACTCAGGAACCTTTGTATCCTGAGGGCCATCCTAAGAGAATTGGGAAAGATTCTCAGAGAACTAATGTTGATGCACCTAGTCCTTCTAAGAGGAAGAGAAAGAAAAATGATAGGGCTTTGCATGCTTCTAGTGAACCTGTTGTTGACACACCTGAGAATCCCAATGATATTTCTATATCTGATGCTGAAACACAATCTGGTGATGAACATGAACCTAGTGAAAATGCTAATAATGATGTTCCTGTTGATGCTCAACCTAGCAAACAATGATGTAGAAATTGAACCTGCTGTTGATCTTGATAACCCACAATCAAAGAATCAACGTTATGATAAGAGAGACTTTGTTGCTGGAAAGCACGGTAAAGAAAGAGAGCCATGGGTTCAGAAACCCATGCCTTTTCCTCCTAAACCATCCAAGAAAAAGGATGATGAGGATTTTGAGCGCTTTGCTGAAATGATTAGACCTATCTTTTTGCGTATGCGTTTGACTGATATGCTTAAAATGAATCCTTATGCTAAGTATATGAAAGAAATTGTTACAAATAAAAGAGAGATACCGGAAGCTGAAATTTCCACCATGCTTCCCAATTATACTTTTAAAGGTGGAATACCTAAGAAACTAGGAGATCCAGGAGTACCAACTATACCATGCTCCATTAAAAGAAACTATGTTAAAACTGCTTTATGTGATCTTGGAGCCGGTGTTAGTGTTATGCCTCTCTCTTTATATCGTAGACTTGATTTGAATAAGTTGACACCTACTGAAATATCATTGCAAATGGCCGATAAATCAACTGCTATACCTGTCAGTATTTGTGAGGATGTGCCTGTTGTGGTTGCAAACGTTACTACTTTAACGGACTTTGTTATTCTTGATATTCCCGAGGACGATAGTATGTCCATTATCCTTGGTAGACCTTTTTTGAATACTGCAGGGGCTGTTATTGATTCCAACAAAGGCAATGTCACTTTTCATGTGAATGGTAATGAGCATACGGTACACTTTCCGAGGAAACAACCTCAAGTCCACAGTATCAATTCTATTGGAAAAATTCCATCAATTATTATTGGAGGTTTTGAATTTCCTCTTCCTACTGTCAAGAAGAAATATGATATTCTTATTGTTGGGGATGTGCATATCCCCGTTGAGGTAACCTAGTGATGTTCGAAAATTCTCCGGTTTCATGCGATTCGGAATGAGTTTGTTAACAGGACTTGATCAACCTTGTTAGTGGATTCCTTTTGATGAGCATGAGATGGATGAATTTAGAAAGCACAACTCTCTGTACCCTCCGTTTACTTTCTGTTATTTAGATTAAATAAAGCAAAAATAGTTTTTTCTGAATGTTTTCTGAATTATCCTTGCAATAAAAAAAACCCCAAAAATAAAAGTTCTCCAAATGCCCTGAAATTGAAATATGATTTTTTTCTAGAGTATTTGAGAATATCTGGCACTGAGAACACATCAGGGGGAGCCACCACCTGGCCACGAGGGTCTAGGGCGCGCCCCTGCCTCGTGGGCCCCTGGTGGCCCCCCTCCACTTATTCCAGCACCCACACACTCCTTCCTCCAGAAAAAATCACCAACCAGCTCAAGCACGAGTTCTAGCTCATCTTGCTGCCATTTTCGATCTCCTTGCTCAAAGCTCCACTCACAAAACTGCTTTGGGGATTGTTCTTCGGTAGGTGACTCCTCCAATGGTCCAATTAGTTTTTGTTCTAGTGCTTTATTCATTGCAAATTGTTGCTGCTTAGGTGACCCTGTTCTTGAGCTTGCATGTCAAATTTATATGGTCCCAAGTAGTTCTAATGCATGATATAGTCTCTAGGCACTTGTGGGAGTAGTTGCTATCAATTTTATTGAGTTTGGTTCACTTTTATTTTGAGTTACTAAAATTTCAGAAATTTTCAGAAAATGATGAAGAGATTATTGAGGGGCTCTTCGAGCTGAAGCTCGAATGATAAGCAAAGTGAAGAGGGTAAGAAGCCCAAATATAATCTCCCTCGCACTGCGGAGGTTCGGCCGTGTGAATGGCCTTGTGATGAGTTCTTGAGAGCAGCCGGGATTCATGATGATTTTTATTATTTGGCTGAGAATGCAGGCCTCACCGACTTCCTCCACCACCATCTCGATCGGTATCTCTTACTCACTAATATTTTTGTGCAAAATTTTCATTTCCATGCTAGGAGATCACCACCTTCGGTGGATTTTTATTTATATGATGAGTATAAGGAGATGTCACTTTATGACTTTTGTGGGGTTTGCAAGTTGCCCTTTGAGGGCAGCATAGAGGAACCACATCATAACGATGTGGAAGGGTTTATTGATATGATCGCTGTAGGGGAGACGAGGAAGGTTTACGATGCAAGAATTACTAGCATACACTTTCCTGTTCTACGTTACTTTGCAATATTTGCTAGTAGATGCTTAATTGGTCGCGGGAACTGTGGAAATCTTAGTGCCCCTGATATTGTTATTCTGCGCCATGCTTTGTTTTGTCATACCACTTTTAGTTTAGGCGCTATTGTTGCTAAGCGGTTAAATCTGAACCGTACGAAGGGTCCCATCTTTGGAGGTATCTTTGCTTCGCGTCTTGCTAAATATTTTGAGACACCTATTAGACACTATGAGAAAGAGGAAAAGTTGCTGCCTCCTATTTTTCTAGACTATAAGAGTATGGTAGCACATGATTTTATTGTTAAGAATAAGAAAAAATATGCTTAATTATAGACTGATATTCGATAAAAATTACTTTGAGACTATTACCTTGCCCGCTCCTTCTTTGTTCAACATATCTTCAGGCATGTACCTTGTTCTGCCGGAGGCCATTCATGCCTACCGGAGCCTAACACCAGCTCCAGAGCTCGAGCCGGGGCCACCACTTGATCCTCACCATCAGTCTGTTTATCAGTGGGACCCGGAGGTGATCACCAACCAGTGGCACCCCAAGGATCCTCCTCAGTACACCAAAGAGAGTAGCTTTGATCCATGGGCATAGACCAACATAGGCCAAAAGCCTAAGCTTGGGGAGTACGTATTTCTCACCGACATTACATTCATGTTCACACACTCATTCTAGTTGTCGGTGCTCATACTTTTTCATTGTACTATCCATGCTAGTTTATTTTGTTTTCTCGCTTTCTTCTTGTGTGTTTGAAAAACCTTGAGAAAAACCAAAAAAAATTAGTTGTAGCTCTAGCTAGTTTACTTTCCATGCTTGTAGTAGTAATAATTAAAAGAAAACCCAAAAAGATTTCTCGTTCTTCTTTTGCTTGTTGGGAGCTTTTCCGTGTAAATAGTTTTATTTCTTTTCTTGTTCTTTGGGGGTCGAGAGGAGAAGACCATGATGAAAATGTTGAAGTGGCTCTTATATGCATTATTGTTGATTTAACCAAGAGCCCATATTATCTTGTCTTCTCCTGTGTATTAAGATGCTTGCAGATTCCAGCTTAGTCCAATGCACGTGCACTATTATTATTATCCGCACCGTTCGGTCGTGCAAGTGAAAGGCAATAATGACGATATATGATGGACTGGTTGAGATGAGAGAAGCCGGTATGAACTCGACCTCTCTTGTTTTTGTAAATATGATTAGTTCATCGTTCCTGATTCAGCCTATTATGAATGAAACATGTTTGCAATGACAATTAGAGATTATAGTTGCTTATGCCATGCTTAATTAGCTAGGAGTTTATAAGGGTTTACCTTGCGTGCCAACATGCTATTAAAATGGTTGTGATGTGACATGATAGGGTGGTATCCTCCTTTGAATGATTCAAGTGGCTTCACTTGGCACATGTAGTTGAAACAAAATCAACATAGCCTCCACGATATTTATCTTCATGGTGGCTTATATCTTACTCATGCTTGCACTCAATGTTTATTAATTTTAATGCATGTTCATGACTGTTGTCGCTCTCTAGTTGGTCGCTTCCCAGTCTCTTTCTAGCATTCACTTGTACTAAGCGGGAATACTGCTTGTGCATCCACTTCCATAAACCCCAAAGTTATTCCATACGAGTCCACTATATCTTCCTATATGCGGTATCTACCTGCCGTTCCATGTAAATTTGTATGTGCCAAACTCTAAACCTTCAAATGAAATTCTGTTTTGTATGCTCGAATAGCTCATGTATCAACTAGGGCTTTCTGTATCTTCCATGCTAGGTGGGTTATTCTCAAGAGGAGTGGACTCCGCTCCTCACTCACGAGAAAATGGCTGGTCACCAGGATGCCCAGCCCCATGCTCAAACCAAATCAAAATAATTGCAAACAAAACTCCCCCAGGACTGTTGTTAGTTGGAGGCACCCGTTGTTTCGGGCAAGCCATGGATTGATGCTTGTTGGTGGTGGGGGAGTATAAACTTTACCATTCTGCTTGGGAACCGCCTATAATGTGTGTAGCATGGAAGATATCGAGATCTCTCGGTTGTTATGTTGACAATGAAAGTATGCCGCTCAAAATATTATTTATCTCAATTTCAAAACCAAGCTCTGGCACCTCTACAAATCACTGCTTCCCTCTGCGAAGGGCCTATCTATTTACTTTATGTTGAGTCATCATCCTCTTATTAAAAAGCACCAGTTGGAGAGCACCGCTGTCATTTGCATCCATTACTATTATTTATATTGAGTATGACTATGACAGGATCTCTTTTACCATGAATTACAATGTTTAGTCAGTCCTTGATCTTCAGAGGTGCTCTGCATTTATGTTTTGCGGTCTCAGAAAGGGCTAGCGAGATACCATCTTGTTATATCATATTATGATTGTTTTGAGAAAGTGTTGTCATCCGAGATTTATTATTATTGCTCGCTAGTTGATTATGCTATTGATATGAGTAAACATGAGAACTAAATGTTATTGTGAATATGGTTAGTTCATAATCTTTGCTGAAAACTTGAATGCTGGCTTTACATATTTACAAAAACAAGAGCAAACAGAGTTTGTAAAAAAATTTCTTTATCACTTTCAGTTTATCAACTGAATGGCTTGAGGACAAGCAAAGGTTTAAGCTTGGGGCAGTTGATACGTCTCCATCGCATCTACTTTTCCAAACACTTTTGCCCTTGTTTTGGACTCTAACTTGCATGATTTGAATGGAACTAACCCGGACTGACGCTGTTTTCAGCAGAATTGCCATGCTGTTACTTTTGTGCAGAAATAAAAGTTTTCGGAATGACCTGAAACTTCACGAAGAATATTTTTTGAATTAATAAAAAATACTGGCGAAAGAATCAAGACCAGGGGCCCACACCCTGTCCACGAGGGTGGGGGCGTGCCTACCCCCCTGGGCGCGCCCCCTGCCTCGTGGGCCCCCTGGAACTCCACCGACCTCAACTCCAACTCTATATATTCACGTTCGGAGAGAAAAAAATGATAGAGAAGGATTCATCGCGTTTTACGATACGGAGCCGCCGCCAAGCCCTAATCTCTCTCGGGAGGGCTGATCTGGAGTCCATTCGGGGCTCCGGAGAGGGGAATCCGTCGTCGTCGTCATCATCAACCTTCCTCCATCACCAATTTCATGATGCTCACCACCGTGCATGAGTAATTCCATTGTAGGCTTGCTGGACGATGATGGGTTGGATGAGATTTACCATGTAATCGAGTTAGTTTTGTTAGGGTTTGATCCCTAGTATCCACTATGTTCTGAGATTGATGTTGCTATGACTTTGCTATGCTTAATGCTTGTCACTAGGGCCCGAGTGCCATGATTTCAGATCTGAACCTATTATGTTTTCATGAATATACGTGAGTTCTTGATCCTATCTTGCAAGTCTATAGTCACCTATTATGTGTTATGATCCGTTAACCCCGAAGTGACAATAATCGGGATACTTGCTGGTGATGACCGTAGTTTGAGGAGTTCATGTATTCATTAAGTGTTAATGCTTTGGTTCGGTACTCTATTAAAAGGAGGCCTTAATATCCCTTAGTTTCCAATAGGACCCCGCTGCCACGGGAGGGTAGGACAAAAGATGTCATGCAAGTTCTTTTCCATAAGCACAAATGACTATATTCGGAATACATGCCTACGTTACATTGATGAACTGGAGCTAGTTCTGTGTCACCCTATGTTATAACTATTGCATGAGGAATCGCATCCGACATAATTATCCATCACTGATCCAATGCCTACGAGCTTTTCACATATTTCTCTTTGCTTAGTTACTTTTCCGTTGCCACTGTTATAATTGCTACAAAACTGCTACTATTACTTTTGCCACTGTTACCGTTACTTCCATACTACTTTGCTACTAAATACTTTGCTGCAGATATTAAGTTATCCAGGTGTGGCTAAATTGACAACTCAACTACTAATACTTGAGAATATTCTTTGGCTCCCCTTGTGTCGAATCAATAAATTTGGGTTGAATACTCTACCCTCGAAAACTGTTGCGATCCCCTATACTTGTGGGTTATCAATCACTGATACACGCTTGTTTCAACGAGTAAGATAGAGCGGAGCAGATGCTGATATGGTGATATCCCTTGATGTCAGTTTCTCTGTAAAAAACAAAAAAACACGCACAGACCTGCTCAAATCTACAAGCTTGCAGCGAACTAGCTGGAAAAAAATCAACTGTCATCCTCCAAGATTATTCCCCTATAGAACCTCTTAAAAGGGGTAAGATATTATCACAAAAACTAAAATTAAAAGGGTAACATACAACAGGAATCCAACTAACAAAACACAGTGCGCAACGTATAAGTAATATGATGAGGGGAAGAATTATTGTATTTCAGAGCAAGTGGGCGAACCGTAGATCTATCTGTGTGGACAGTAGAGTGAGGAAGACGAAGCAAGTAAGACGGAAGGAACCAGACAAGAGGGGGAGCGGAAGAGCAAGCGACTCGGGAGAGGAGACGCACATAACGATGTATTTATGGAGTAATTATGGAGAGGGAAGTAATTTTGTGTACTCGCTCGCCAAAACTGAAACTACTGATAAAAGTAAATGGCTCCTTGCCATCCCAGCGCAAAAAAGGGGGGTAGCGGGGGAGGGTGGTGGTGGGTCTAGCGAGTAGGTGGAATCTTTGGTCGAGCCGGACCATGTCGAAGTCCCTCGTTTTCATTTCCCCTCTCGCTCTCTCGCTATCCTCTCTCTCTCTCCTCTCGAATTCGACGCCGCCTATGGCACCGCATCTGCTCACACCCTCCGTGCCATGTCAACACCAAAGATCGGAGAAGAGGGAAGGAAGGAAGGCTTGAACTTCCTTGAGCTGGATTTTGATTTCTATGTAGGTGATTTCCTGCTACATGCAGAGTGTTGAACTGGGTTTGTTTTCCCAACAAAAGATCTGAGCTCTAAACATTCATGTGTCCTTGTAGGAGAACCCTGATACCATCGAAGACCATGATTTTTGTGGCAAATAGGTCGACCGTCCTCTCTACTGTATTCTCCATGATACCAAGCCTCTCAGGTGTGTGGCCTTTGAAGGAACTGACATGAGAAGGAGGTTCTATGGCTGTGCTGTGAAAGTTAGTCACTTTCAAAAATCCGAGCTACTTTCTTGTTGAATCAAACTGTTTGGATATAGGACATGTAATCTTCCAAAGAAGACTGATTTCTTCTTGTGTTTTCCGGTTGATTGTAGGAAACATTGTGTAGTCCTTAGACTGATTTCTTCTTGTGTTTTCCGGTTGATTGTAGGAACATTCTGTAGTCCTTTTACTTTACATAAAAGGTAAAGGTCCCTACTTATTATACATCACTGAACACAAAAGAAGTGATCTAGACACTCTCATGTTTGTTTACAAATGGGACTTCTATTTAATGGTCAGTATATTCTTCAAAAAACTCTCTAAATAAGTTGACTGCAGAGGTAGCTCCATATTAATTCAAGCTGGCTTAAAAGAAACTAAGTACAATTATGAAATAACTCCGTGGACAGGGTGGGCGAAGTACCATAATTAGTTATGCGGGTACCTAACCATTGACATGCCACATTACACAAAAACAGTACATAGTTAGTTGAATGAGGTTATAAACCAAGTATATGTCAACTTTATTATATCCCAAAGCTTGTGCAGCAGTGTATTAATAGTCTCTGCTCATTTTGTTCCTTTTTGTTCGTAGAAAGGCGTGAAATGTGGAGTCATCGAATGGGTTGACCACCCATGGCCTATCATTATGCAGAGGTGCCTACTCAAGCTCTAGGGGATGTTGCATGAGAGAAATGATGATAGGCAAGCAAAGAATGAAGAGATGAGTAGGCTTAAAATGGAGATTGAACAAGTGAACCTTAAGCTCGAGAATCTTGTTGCAGCTATGGAAAGAACTAATGTAACTACCATGAAGATTGATAGGCAAAAGAAGCAGATGGGTATCATTGATAAAGACGTCAAGCGCATTCAGAAGTCTCTCACAAGTGCCATTCAGAATCTTAAGGACCAGAGGGGTGAGATTAAGCTGGACAGCGATTTTCTGAAGGAGGAGGTGCATAAGCTGAAGGAGAATAGAAAGAAGATGCAAAGCGTCATCTGTGATCTTTTGGGGCAAGGGTTTGCGAACACTGATGACCTCCTGATGATCAAGGCAATCCTCGAAGAATGATCATTAACAGTTGCCTTCTTTTGAAACGTTACAAGGAATACTCGTCTAGTATAAGTTTATGCTTGGACATGGTTATTTGGATAAAGGCATCTATCTCATTTTTTGCAATCTTTCAAAAGGTGTGTGACGGTCTACGCACATCAAATATTGATCCCTTGAATATTTTATTTTTTAAAGAAATGTGCTGCTAGCGAGGCGCAAAACCGTACTGAATCCTTAAGACTGTTGTTAGCTATACTACAATTACTAGGTCAGCAATGTCTCGTCTTGGATCGTTCCATGAGACATGGGTTACTATGATCTAGCAAGTCACATCAGTCGCTTTGGCAGGCGTGGGGAACCATGCCTCTGGTAACGTGGCACTGACTTGTCAAAAGCACGGTCCTATGTAAGGCAGCAGCACCGCACTATAGTTTCACGCTTACTTATGAAGCCGACGCACGTCTATGCCTCCGTGACTCGAATGTTTGTAGTCAGAAATAAACTCGTTCACAAACATGCATTTCCATGAAAGGCACGTACAAATTCGCATAGAAGCACGGTCCTGAATCTACAATAAGGCGTACGTTTCTAGATCCATCCTCCCTCACAACGTCCCAAACTTCCCCACGGGTCACGTTCAGTCTGAGGTCGCTGGGAGCACGGTTTGAGATTAAGCAGAGTCACGGCCATGCGTGTGTGTGCAAGGAGCCAGTGTCGTCCGGTCACTACAGACGCACTGGTTTACATGCACTAGATGCACGTTCATTGCAGAATAGGCAAGGCCCTGCCTCTTCTCTTCCAAATGTTTTTGTTCCCTGGTCGACTACCACACACAAATGTTGTAGCATCAAGATAAAATGACATAAGACTATCAAATTATCAGAACAGCAGGTGTATAGCGCAAAAGCAAAGTTATAACAAGCTTACAAAATAGTGCAAAAGGTGAATGGATTGTTTGGCCATGT
The DNA here is from genome assembly GCF_002575655.3 of Aegilops tauschii subsp. strangulata. Lineage (NCBI taxonomy): Eukaryota > Viridiplantae > Streptophyta > Magnoliopsida > Poales > Poaceae > Aegilops > Aegilops tauschii. The sequence goes on from NC_053037.3 coordinate 389,182,727, forward strand.
TTAGACATAACCCAGTCTCGAATTGGCGCAACAACATCTAACTGTATTAGCTTGAGCAACGAACTACAACCTTGTTTCCAGCAGTCACAAGTGAATGGATCTGACAAATCCAGGCATTCAACACGCCTGTGTTTCAAATCCAAGCACAGATGATCGCAACATGCTGGTAATTTGAGATGGGCGCGTTTGGAAGCTTTATTCTCCCACAGGAACAACTTCTGTTGCAGTTCGTAAAATTCTTGCGTGAAGTTCAAGGGAAAGCGAAACTTAATCCTCATGGTCTCTAGCTCCGTTGCATTCTAGAATAAAGAACCTCACAAACTTAGTGTTCTTCCCACTTTTTTCATAATCTTCCAGCGTTACTGTCTTTAAATGAATGATGTGTTCTTTGACAAACGTACTGTGCTTGCGACGCCAAATATTTCTTGCACCATCAGCAATCAATCCTCCCTGAAAACGCATAAAAGTTGAAAGATACTTAAGATCTATGGAAGGAGAAAATGAACGATAAATTCTATGACCCCCGTGCCAATCAGTTTGTCGAACATTTCCCTAGATACAGATGTATCTATACCTAATATTAAAGGTAGGTGATATTCTTGGTTTCGTCCCGTTTCGTTTGGTCCCGCTTCAGTTAATTTAATGTACGCTATTTGATTCCGTTACTTGCCACCCGTTTTGGCCCAACGATGAAAGCCCACCTGGCGGCGCACTGAGGCCCAGGTCCGGAGAGCTGGCAAAAAATAAAATTGCCAATGGGAGGGTTCGATCTCATAACCTGCGAACCGGCCACGCACAGTTTGTCCAACTGACCTAACTATAGATATGAGAGGATTTTTTTCTCCCGTTGCAACGCACGGGCCTTTTTGCTAGTATATAATAAAAAAACATGCCTAGATATAGGGTGTATCCATTACAGACAAAATGTAACACAAGCTCTTTGAGATGCAGGGAGTGCTACACTATGCATGGTACAAGCTTTTCATTGGGCGTGAGAATCATCACCTCAACAAACAAGTTCTCCAGGTTTGGAAGGCACTTAATCAAGTGAACGACCAGGTCCACTTGATAAGACATGACCAAAAGCAAGGTTTTGACAGATTGCCGCATTGCAGTTAGGCTGATCATAGCCAAATCCTTCACGAAGCATAGAAAATAAAACATAAAATTATTAGAACAGAGGTTGGATGACATGAAACTACTTTCTCAAGCAAATGAAACTACTTTCTCAAGCAAATGAAACTACTTTCTCTAGAAAATGCAGGTGGAAGTATTGTGAAATGTCAGTACCATAAGACCTATGGGGTCAAGCGAGATCCCGAATTTGCCCAATGTCTCCAGTTTACGTGCAGAGACGATGAATACCTCCATGTTATTGCTCTGGTTATCGTAGATCAACCGTTGAAGTGAGGGGGCATCCTCGATGATGAATTTTCCTTTCTCACATGCCGATGCTTACAAGGTTAGGCAAATTTATTGTGATGTGATGACTTTCACTATTGCAAACAAGCAGCAGGCACTAGAGTGCAGGGCAACTAGAGTTGATCATGCCTTGCAACGAGAAGTCTGATATATCAACCTCAACAAGCGAAAGTATCTTGACCAGTGGTAGTTCAAGCACCTGTACATAATGGTCTGGTATCTGGCAACACGCGAAGGTGACAGTGCGCAGAGAACAGGAAAACCGAAAGACGGACTTCGGTAGTGAGGGCGTAGATGAAGAGCATGTGTGTGATAGTTTGACAGTTTCTTTCATGAATCATGGGAACAGGTAGTAAAACTCAAGCACATGCAGCTATCTGACATATATAGAGGGATCACAAAATTGGAGGTAGTGGCAGGTGACACGATCCTGTTTTGGAAAGATAAATGGAAGAGTGAGGTTCTTCAAGACAAATATCTGAGAGCTTTCTCTTTTGCCAGGGAACCAGATATCTCTGTGAGGCAGCTATTGTCTTCAGATCGATTGGGTGATGTATTCCACCTGCCTTTATCTATGGAGGCTAGGAGTGAGGTTGCTGGGCTACAGTCAGAGACCTTGGACACTTCACCAGCTGATGGCAAGGATGTGTGGTCTTGTACCTGGGGGGGGAGAGGCGTTTCGATCCTCGCAATACTATGCCCACTGTTTTAGCCAGGTGCAAGTCGATGAGGCTTTCGGTTGGATCTGGAAAACCAGATGTACAATGCAGTGGAAAGTGTTCTTGTGGTTTCTGATGGCTGATAGATTGAACACTAGAAATATGCTCAGGAGAAGACCTTACAAAATCCAGAACGATGACTACACCTGCCTTCTCTGCCACCACCCGCCCGAGGAAGACATTGTACACCTCTTCTTTACCTGCCCCTTCAGTCAGAGATGGTGGGATGCTTTGGGGATGCAATGGCCAAATGACACTAGTTGGATGAGAATGCTGCATGAGGGCAAGGTCAGATGGGCTCGGCCGATGTTCTTGGAAGTTTTTGCAGTGGCAGCCTGGGGGATCTGGAAGGAGAGGAATGACAAACACTTCAGAGGAATCCAGCCTTCATTTGAATCTTGGAGGAACAGATTCAAGCTGGACTTTGCCATGCTGGTTCATAGATCAAAGCAAGAGCAGGGTCCTTACATTTTATCCATAGCTAGCTCGCTTTGATTTTATCTTAGTTTGTACTAGTTATTATACATAACCCCCCCTCCTCCAATCACTATGTAACATGTAAAGTTCTGGATACTCTAACCCCCCCTAACTTTGATTTATTAATACAAAGGCAATGAGAGAATCTCACTGTCACCAGTTCTTGAAAAAAAAACTCAAGCACATGGAGATTGTTCAATCTGGAGTATTCAAGCCAGGCGTGGACAGTAGAGGGTCTGCACAGAAGGTAGCACGCCGGTATGCAAAGGTGGAGAACTGCGCCCCCACGGCCGGAGAGGATGGCCTCTGGAAGGCACGAACCATCATCGCGAGCAAGCTCCTCGCTGTAGGCAGAGGCCCTGCTGATCAACTCGATATGAACTGTTTCTAGGGCGTTAGGAAGACGAGCGATAGGGATCTCACGGCAGTCCAGATTCAGAGGATCGGTGCACCAAACAGGGCGCCACTGGCGTGCGAGGATTCGAGTGCGGATGCCCTCTCTAGTGGAGAGACGAGAGATGACCTCACCGAGGATGCCGTCCGGGAGGTCGCTGATGCGGTCCGGACCAGACTGCTCTTCCTAATCCTTGGAATCAGTGTACGGCCCGCCGCCGCTTCCAGCCGCTACCGCCAAACCATCGGAGGAGGCCGTCGCCGGTGGCGCGAGCCTCGCCCTCTTGGTGCATGGCGCACCGGAGTGGACCTCCATCTCCGTCTCCATTGCTGGGTTCGCGCCGCTTGCGAGCGCCGCTATATGTGGCGTGGATCTGGAAAGACGGGTAAGCGTAACTGGGGACAGGAGGGAAGGGGAGAGGAGTGGAGGGATCGAAGGGGCGGTTGGAGAACAACAATATTGATATTGATATTATTTCCCCCGCAAAATAAAAAATATTGATATTTATTTCTTTCCTGTCGAGGAAGGAAACGTGGCATGGCCTTTTAGGAAAGTGACGCACTACCCTGCATGCAATAGCGGCACGCTCGACAATCGGAGTAACAAGAGCAGGTTGTACATACACCATGCTTCTCTGCAGTGCAAACAGTTCCGCTTTGTGAGCAGAGGCACGGATGTACACGAAGCAGGGGCTGCGAAGCTAGCAACGGCACGCTTTTAAACAAAGCACAGGCACAGTGGTTCCACGACAAGCACGTCTCGATTTACAGAAAAAGCACATCTTGGTTGTTCAAGTTCTAGACTGTGCAACATGTTTCCACCGAAACGTTCACCACAGAGTCACGGACATACACAGAGGCGCCGTGCAATGACAACAAACGCACAGTATTACAGACACAAGAGGCACGAGCGCCTCTATATTGTAAAATATTTCAGCTAACACGTTATTTGGAGAGGCACGGCCATCACATCACACATCACTGCGTGTTCCAAATGTTTTCAGTCGCTCGTTCTATTCACAAAGATAACCACACACTCACTCAATCATATCAGCAAGGTTGGAGTGTCTTGGAAAGGTTGTAACATGAAAAGGAAATAAACTAGATAGATTTTTGAGCTTGTGAGTTGCTTCATGGCTCAAGAGCACAAAAACAAGTTCCTGGCAAGCTTACGGACAGTGCATAAAGAACAAGCTGGAAATCCAAACTGGAAAGCACGCAACAACACCTATCTCTATCAGCCGGATAACCGTTTTCAACATTCACAGGTCAATGGATCCGGGAAATCCATGATTGGACACTGGTTTGTCCAGATGTGTACTTTTAAATCCAAGTTCATATGCCTACAATACCCTGACAATATAAGACGAGCACGTCTAGAAGCCTTGTTGCCCCATTGAAGCACCTCTTCTTGATGTTCGTAAAATCCTTCAGTGATGTTGTCTAGGGGGAGAGAAACTTAAGCCTCATGGTCTCTAACTCCTTTGCGTTCAGAATAAAGAACGTTGCAAATTCAATGTTTTTCTTGCGGTGTACATATTTTTGCAGCGTTACTGTCTTCAGACGAATGTCATGCTGTTTGAGAAACACCCGGTGCTTGTGGCGCCACTTATTTGTTACACCTTCCTCGCGGCACTCTCCTCCCTGAAAATGCATGAAGAGTGAGAATACTCGAGGACTACAAGGGGAGAAAGAGGCCTCCAATATAGTACACTATGCATTGTATGTGCTTTCAATGTGTCTGGAAATCATTACCTCGACAAACAGGTTCTCTAGGCTAGGAAAGCATCGCATCAAGGCAACAACCTTGTTCAGATTTAATGACATGTGGATAAGCAGGGTCTTCACAGATTGAACCGTCATTGATAGGCTGACTACAGACAAAGCCTGCGTCAAGCACATATCATAAAATTAGCTGGATAAAAGGTTGCATGACATGAAACTTTGGCACTGGAACGAATGCAACTAAAGAGTATAGTGCAAAAGGTGAGTACCTCGATAACCGTAGAGCCAAAAACAATCTTGGATTCAGGAAATCCTTCGTAAAAATTGCCCACACACTCAAGTTTAGGTGCAGAGAAGACAATTATATGCAAGTGCCGGCTCTGAATATCGTGAATCAATCCAGTGAGGGCGCATCCTCAACAACGATTTCACCATTCTCACAAAGCATACAGATGACTTCAACTTTGGCTGAGTTTATTCTGATGCAGTGGTCCAGGTTATTGCAAACAAGTAGGAGCCACTAGAGGGTAGGGAAACCATGGTTGATTATGCTTTGCAGTGAGACGTCTGATATATCAACTTCCAAAAAACGAAAGCCTCTTAAGGAGTGGAAGTTTAAATGATCGTGCATACTTATCAGGTATCTGGCAAAGAGCAAATGTGACGGTGTTCAGTGAGGAGGAAAACAACAGCGTGGAAGTCGGTGGTGAGGGCGCGGATGAAGAGATTTCGTGTGGTAGTGTGATGGTTTTTCCCATGAAACGTGGGAACATGTAGTAGAACTCGAGAACCTGGAGATTCTTCAGTCTTGGGGATCAAAGCCAGGCGTCGACTATAGAGGGTCTGCAGTGGAGGTAGCACGCCGGAATGCAGAGACGATGAACTGCGCCCCCATGGCCGGAGAGGATGGCTTCTGGAAGGCACGAACCATCAACGTCAGGTTGAAAACTGCACCGAGTTCCAAAATATCTAATGCGAATGACATCCTTGTTGGGGAGCATGGAGACTACGTTGATATGAACTGTTTCTAGGGGCTTAAAAAGACGACCGACAGGGATCTCACTGCAGTCGAGATTAAGAGGAGCGGTGCGCCATAAAGGACGCCACCGACGTGCGAGGATTTGAGTGTGAATGCCCTCCTTAGTGGACAGACGGGGGATGATCTCACCGAGGACACCGTCCAGGAGGTCGTTGATGTGGTCCGGGCAAGACTCCTCCTCGTGCTTCTCCGAACCATTGAGCGGACCCGCGCCGCTTCCGGCCGCCATACCCCCAGAGGAGGGCGTCATCGGTGGCCCGAGCCTCGCTTTCTTGTTGCTCGGGGAACCTGACCGGATCTCCATCTCCGTCTCCATTGCTGGGTTCGCACCGCTTACGAGCAGCACTCTATGCGGTGTGGATCTGGACAGACGGTTAGGTCTTCACTGCACGCGGATCCAAGTGTGTGGAGGGGAGGGGAGGGGACGGCGACCAGTTGGACGACAACTATAAATTATCTTTTTTCTTCCCTGTTGCGGAAGAAAACAAAGCATGGCCTTTTAGATACAGAACGCACTGTCCTACATGCATCGGACGCACGCAAGTCGATCAGAAAGACAAGAGCACAACTCTGCTTTACATTGCCCTTCTGTATTGTAAGCAGTTACGGCTTGAATCGAGTCTCCCCGAATTCAAGAATTTTCCGCTGACACAAGCACTCCGTGAGTAGTGCCAATGAGAATAAACAAACCAGACGCACGGTACTGCCTCTGTGATCCAAATGTTTTTCCGCGAAGATCATGTCTACTTTGTGAGGAAGGGCACTGAAGCTAGCATGGGCATGGTTTTAAATAAAGCACAGGCACGGTGCTTCCACGACAAGCACGTCTCAATTTCCAGTAACAGCACTGTAATGAATCTACAGGACGCACAGAAAACCTAATTGTCTTTACGACCACTCGCGTCTGCTCTCCTCCTTGCTTATCTTTAACTCACTTGGATCCTCCCGCAGTGAAGACCTAGCCGTCTTTCCAGATCCACGCCACATATAGCGGCACTCGCAGGCGGCACGAACTGAGGAATGGAGACGGATATGGAGGTCCACTCCGGTGCCCCGGGCACCAAGAGGGCAAGGCTAGCGCCACCGACGAAGGCCTCCTCCGGTGGTTTGGCGGTAGCGGCTGGAAGCGGTGGCGGGCCGCACACTGATTCCGAGGATCAGGAAGAGGAGTTTGGTCCGGGCCGCATTAGCGACCTCCCGGACACCGTACTCGGTGAGGTCATCTCTTGTCTCTCCCTAAGCAGGTCATCTGCACTCAAATCCTCGCACGTCGGTGGCACCCTCTGTGGCGTGCCGCTCCTCTGAATCTGGACTGCCGTGAGATCCCTGTCCCACGCCTTTTTAACCCTCTAGATCAAGTACATTTCGAGTTGATCACCGTGAACTCCGCCACACTGGAGGAACTCATCCGCATAACATACACTGGAACTTTTTTAGAGGAGAACGTGTCGGTGAAGATGATTCGTATGATGATTCATACCTTCCAGAGGCCATTCTCTCCGGCCGTGAGAGCGCAGTTCACCGCCTCTGCATTATGGCGTGCTACCTCCACTGCAGACACTCTACAGTTGACGCTTGGCTTCGATCCCCAAGACTGAACAATCTCCAGGTGCTCGAGTTTTACTACCTGTTCCCACCATGTTTGAGACAACATGACATACTTCCATTCTCATGCCCTTCGCTCATGACATCACCACCAGCATTCAACCCTCGGATTTCCTCCTCTCTCTCCAAACCATCGCCTTTGCTCTTTGCAAGTTACCAGGCAATTATGTACGGGCGCTTAGACTACCACTACTCAGGAGACTCTCGCTAGTGGATGTTGATATATCAGATGTCTCATTACAAAGCATCATCAACTCTAGTTCTCCTACACTTGAGTCTCTGCTGCTTGTTTGGACAGTCAGGCACCATTGCATCAGAATAAACTCACCTAACCTTATAAGCATTGGCATTTGTGGTTACTATGGGAAAGTTGTTATAGAGGATGCCTCCTCACTTCAACGGTTGCTTTGTGATGATCATAGCAAGAACTTGCGGATAGTTATCACCTCTGCACCTAAACTGCAGGTCATGGGAAAATTATCTGATATTTTTTGTGAATTCAGCATCGCAAATGACCATATAATTATTCAGGTACTGAATTTCAACAATACTTTCACCTCCATTCGTTCGTACAAACAAGTTCCATGTAATCCAACCTTTATTCTACTAATATTATGTTTTATTCTACATGAAGTGTTTGCCGACAATCAGCACATCCACAGCGGTTCATTATATCAAGATGTTGTCTATCAGCATGGATTATGATCTGCATGCAGTCTTTGCCTTGGTGCAACGCTTCTGAAGCTTGGAGAACTTGTATATCGAGGTGATGCTTCTCACACAAATTGTAAACACATACCATGCATGGTGTAGAACTCCATTCATCTAGAAAAGCGTCACTTACATTTGTATGTAATGGACAAAGTTGTATATAGCATGCACCAGTATTAGGCACATCTGTGTCTAGACAGAACTAAAAAATCTTTTATCACAAGGGAGGTTATAGAATTATTCCTTCACTTGCTCTCCCAACAGAATCACTCTTTATGGAGCTTAACCATTTCAAATCTTCATGTTTATTTAGGGAAGAGCCTCTAATGGAGAAAGTCTTACGAACGACTATTCTTGTAAGCACCATCACGACATTCGTTTGAAGTCACTAATGCTGGAAAGCTATGTACAATGCGAGAAAAGCATTCGATTTGCGACATTCTTTATTCTCAACGCAGCACAACTGGAGACTATAAGGATCAAGTTTCTTCTTCAAGAAGACTTCACGGAACAATTCTACAAACAACAACAAGAGGTGCTTCAGTGGGACAAAAAGGCTTCTAAACATGCTTGCCTTAGGTTGTCGCCAAGTTGCAACCATAGGAACTTGGATCTAAGGCACGCATGCGTTGAGCACCTGGATTTAAAGGATCCATTCACTTGTAAGTGCTGAAAATAGTGCTGGAGTGAGATGTTGCCGCCACTTTCCGGTTTGTGTTTTACGTAGGTGTGGTGAAACAATGCCCGTACCTTTTTGCTCAACCTATAACCTAGCCAACAGCGAACGCGGTATTTTGGTCTCTGGCTAAACGGTCTTTTGGTCAAGCCGTACATTTCATTAGCTAAACGGGCTTGAAGTCTGTGCAGCCACGGTTATGTACGTTCGTGACTTTCTGTGTTTCAGTGATAAGGGTCACAGGCACGGGCGTCAAATCCACAAAGGCATCGTGTTGTATTATATAGAGTCATGTTCGCTTGTGTCTGTGTTCCGAATGATTCCGTCGACTCGTTTAGACGGAGAGGCACGGACGAGAAGCCCATGGAGGCATACTTTAGTATTAGGCAGAGTCACGTTCATCCGTTTATTGCGCAAACCGAACACGAGGTAGACAGTTAGGTTAGGTGTTCACTGCGCACGTATAAAAAACACGAGAGCTTAACTGAAGAGGAGGAGAAGATCTCAGAAAAAAAAACGAGGAGGAAGCACAGTGCAGGAACATAATTGCATGAAGGTGACTTTATGTGTGTCAGTGTTTCAGGTCACAGGCACTGTTGTCAATCCCACAAACGCATGACCTATTATTATCCAGAGTCACGTTCGTGTCTTTTCGTGTTCCAAATGATTTCGTTGACTCTATCACCAGGAGAGGCACGGTAGGGAGGCCCAGGGAGGCATACTTGCATTTTACGCGGAGTCATGTTCGTGCGTTTATTGCGGAAACCCAACGGTTCGACGGGTGTCTCCTCGTATTCGGGTGTGAACGCCATGTGGCGCCGCTCCAGAAACCCAAGGGTCCGATGGACGTCTCCTCCGGTGACACCGCTCTGGCTCGTCGCTCGAGGCCAGGCTCCGGCTATTTAAGCCAGACGGAGTCTTGAAACCCTAGCCACACCCTCTTCCCCCCTCTGGCCGCCGCCAGGCCATCCATTCATCTTGCTGCTCTCTATCCTGACCCTCTCCGCCATGGCTGCGCAGGAGGAGACTACTGAGGAACCCCGTGTCCAGACACTGGAGGAGATCCATGCTAGCGAGGGTTGCTCATCTGTAAGTTCACCCTGCTTCCGCTTCATTAGTTTTTTCTTTCCTTCGGCTACTTGATTTAGTTGTCAAACGTGAATAAGCCAAACGGAGTCTCAAAACCATAGCCACATCCCCTTCCTCCTTTTATCCGCCTCTAGGCCATCCACTCCTGTTGCTGTTCTCTATCCTGACACTCTCCGCCATGGCTGTGCAGGAGGAGACTACTGCGGAGTGCCATGTCCAGACGCAGGAGGAGATCTCGGTTGGCGAGGCTTCCTCATCTATAAGTTCACTCTGCTTTGTCTTCATTCGTTTTTTCTTTCTTTCGGCTACTTGATTTAGTTGTGAAACGTGGATTATTGTGGTGAGCTTCCTCCTAAGTTGATGAGGGTGCGTCCTGCCATCAATCTGACACCTTCTCCGTTGTCCAGGTGAAGAACCTGCTCGAGATTGCGGAAGCTCACTTCTTGAAGAACGTGGAGATATCCACGAAGTTGTACGAGGAGAACAAAGCCATCATTGCAGATCTTATGGATGAGAGGGCGAAGGCAAAGCTCGACCTTCAGTACGACAAGTTGAAGCTGGAATCAGACGTTATGAGAAAAGAGATCAAGGAACTTCGCGCCCAGCAACCAAAAAAGAAGTCTCGTCGGACTAAGTCGACAACAGCGACCTTGATCGTTGTATCTGAAGCTATTAAGCAGTGGACTAAAAGTTTCTTATTTTTTCTTGCGTTACCTCGTTGTTAGTAACTTTGATAAAAAGTGTGTTTTGGTTTCCTGGGTCACATTAGTTCCAAGTTTATGGGTACAGATGTGAACATTAACGTAATGGCCGATTCGAGAGACGTTGTTTTTAAAAGCACGAGCGTGAAGTCTCTATAGCCAAGGTTCTTTGTACCAACTAGAGTCATGTCTTGTGCACTCATCAAGGCGTGGACGTTCCTGCCTTTCTTTGTTCCAGTGTTTTGGGTCACAGGCACGGGCATGAAGCGCTCAAAGGCATGGTCGGTGGTATTACATAGAGTCATGCTCGCTTGTGACTCGATCAGACGGAGATGCACGGGCGTTTAGCCCACAGAACTGAACCTTTGTCTTACGCACAGCCACGGGCGTTTACTCTGTGGGGCACGAAATGGCCTATGTGAGAGACACTGTTTTTAAAAGCTTATTTCCTTGTATTTAAAAGCACGGACGTGAACTCCCTATGGACACAGTTCCGTATTGAGTTCCGTCACGCTTCTTTCTTGATGTTACGTATATTATTCGATAAAGACGTGGGCGTTCATGGCTGTCTGTGTTTCAGTGTTAAGTGTCACAAGCACGGGCATAAATCCCTTAAAGGCATGGCGTGCTATTATACAGAGTCATGCACAAAGGTTTTCTATTTGTATTCCGAATGGGTCGGTGGACTCGGTCAGAAGGAGAGGCACACACGTGACGCCAACGGAGGCATGGTTTATTCTTACCCGGAGTCACGTATGTGCGTTTATTACGGAAACCTAACAGAATCGGGTTTAGATGTCAACACTTTTTGTTTACTCTGTGAGACACATAACGGCCAATTCGAGAGACAGAAAGAGGCACACGTTTATTGGCGCATTTCCACATGACTAACGACTATGACATAAAGTAGCATAAACATAAAAAGACATGAAGGTAGATTGATTTCATTAGTTGGAAGCTCCTTCGTGGCTGCACACAGCACAAAGACAAACAAAGCCTACAGACAGTGCAAAGAGAACAATGGTTGTTTGACAAGGTTGGCACAAAAACGCGAACTCAAAAAGTTCACGACAACAAATAACTCCCAAGAACTAGAGCAACCATCTCAAGACCTATTTTTCAGCATGCACATCTGAATGGATCTGTCAAATCCAGATATTCAATACTCCTATCTCTTAAATACTGACGCACGTGGGTGCAACTTGGTGATAATCGAAGACGAGCGTGTTTAGAAGCCTTTTTGTGCCACTTCAGAACCCTTTGTTGCTCTTCGTAAAATACTTCAGTGAACTCCGCGGGAGGATAGACAAACTTAATGTTGATGCTCTCCAGATCCTTTGCACATAGAACAAAGAACGTCGCAAATTCTTCGTTACCCCGGCAAGGAATATAATCTTCCAGTGTTCCTGTCTTTAGACAAATGTCGTGATGTTTGAGAAACTGCTGGTGCCTACGACGCCATATGTTTTTTTCACAATGACACCTCAACCTTCCCTAAAATATACATGAAAGGTTGAAAATACTTAGCGTCCATAGAAATAGATATGTATGTATGTATCCATTTCAGTCAAATTTAACATAAGCATTTTGAAATGGAAGGAGTACTACAGTATGCACGTTTCTCAAGATCATCACCTCGACAAACAAGTTCTCCAGGTTTGGAAAGAGTTGCAACAATTCAACGACGATGTCCACTTTATGACGCATGTAGATGGACAGGGTCTTGACAGATTGCCGCATTGTTGTTAGAGTGACTGCCCCCAAACGCTTCATGAAAATTAACAGAAGATGCATCACAAAACTAATAGATTAAAGGTTGGACGAAATAAAACTTGTTTCCTCTCAAACAAGATGAAGCTGGAAGTATTGTGAAAACTGAATACCGCAAGACATGTGAGACGACATGGATACGGTTCAGGCGCAGAGACACCGGTTACCTCCAAGTCCTCACCCTACATGAAGCAAAGAACATATATCATCAAATTAATAGAACAAACATCGGACCAAGTGCAGCCCTGTTCCAATATCATGGAAAGTCAGTACCTCAAGACAGGTGGACGGAGACTCGAACACGAATTCACTCAGCGTCTCCAGTTTAGGTGCAGAGACAATGGTTATCGAACAGTGGTCGTCCTCTTTATCGCGGATCAACCGTTCAAGCGAAGGCGCATCCTCAATAATGAGTTCGCGTATTTACAACAAATGCCAATGCTTACAAGGTTAGACGTGTTTATTGTGATGCGACGAATTCCCCCACTGAAAACAAGCAGCAGAGACTCAAGTGCAGGGCAACTAGAGTGGATTATGCTTTGAAGCGAGACGTCTGATATATCAACTTCCACAAGCGATAGTCTTTTCACTAGCGGTAGCTTAAGCGTCCCTACATAATTGTCTGGTATTTGGCAAAGAGCAAAGGCAAGGGTGTGGAGAGAGGAGGAAAACCGAAACACGGACTCCGGCGCTGAGGGCCTAGATGAACTGCATACATCCAGTGGTGTGACCTCTTGCCTCACGAATCCTGGGAACAGATAGTAGAACTCAGGAACCTGGAGATTGTTCAACTTTGAGGATCGAAGCCAGGCATCAACGATGGCGGGTATGCAACGCAGGTAGCACGCCGAGATAGAGAGGCGGCTAACCGAGCCCTCGTGGGCGGACATAATGAATTCCGGAAGACTGACAACATTACCGACAGAATTTCGAGAGCGCCAAGTTCCAAAATAGCATCTGCGAAGCCCACAAAGGCATGGTGTTCTGTGTTTCAGTGTTTCGGGTCACAGGCACGGGTGGGAAGCCCACAAAGGCATGGTGTGGTATTATATAGAGTCATGTTCGCTTGTGTTTGTGTTCCGAATGATTCCGTCGACTCGTTCAGACGGAGAGGCACGGACGTGAACCCGTGGAGGCATGGTGTGGTATTACATAGAGTCACGTTCGTGCGTTTACTGCAGAAACACAACGGAATTGGATTCAGATGTGAACCCTCACTGTTTACTTTGTGAGGCAATGAATGGCCGATCCGAGAGACACTGTCCTTAAAAGCACGGGCAAGAACTCTCTACAACCACAGTTCTGTACCAAGGAGCCACTGTCAAACGCACATAAGTGAAGCAACGAGGGCCACACTTTTAGTAGTAGAAGAAGCACTTTATCAGCTGGCGTTGCTCCTTTGTTAGGCGCACACTAGGGTGGCTGTGGAAGACACATTTTTCAAGCAGAGAACGAATGTCGCGATGCCACGACAAGGTGAAAGCATGGTTGTGAGTCTGCAGTGCCACGGCTAGAATCCTCGAGACGCATTTGGGTGTGGCCTATTGATTAGAAACTCGGTTGTGCGCTCACCAGAGGCACTACGTAATGCCCCGTGAAACACGTTTGGTTGACCGTTGTGGTGGCTGTCTATGCTTTCAGTTCTTTTCATCTCTCCTATGTCGCAGTAGAGACGCATGGTTGTATTCTTACACCATCCAACTTCATAAAGCAACGGCTACAAAAATTTACAAGCAAACCTATCGCCCTTATAATATTTTCTCTGCTGAGTAATACAAATACCTAAACAAGCAAAATATGTTCTGCTTAAATTTGTTTTGTTTCTATAACTACACCAAATAAACTTACAAGCCATTTTTATAACCACAGTACGAGGAGCAGAAACAGTGCAAGGGCTCAAATGTAGCTCCATCAGTGCAAGGCTCAACTGCAGCTCCTCAGTGTGTATGGCAGGTACATACGAGAAGCACTGCTCTACCTGCAACACAGGCACGGTTGTGCATGCATTGTGTGCATGACAGGTACATACGAGAGGCACTGTCGTACATACAACACAGGCACGGTCACACATACAGCGTGCATCTCTCCACTGAAAAATTAAATCTACTTTATGTCTTTTAACCTTGGTGCCACAACATTTTATAGTCCTTCGGCCCGTACAAAGCCGCAAAACCCCACATTTGACACAACAATAGATAAAAGTACGAACGGCCGTGCCTCTATTACCAAAAAAGGAGAGGTCGCTGTTTAACAACAGACAAAGAGGCACACATTTTCTCGCACATTTCCACAGGTCTGGGGACCATGACATGTTGTAGCATCAAGTCAAAAAAACACAAAACTAGGTAGATTTTAGGAGTTGGGAGCTCCTTCATGGCTGCACGCAACACAAAAACAGACAAGCCTACACACGGTGCAAAGACTACAACGGTTGTCTGATAAAGTTTACATAAAACCCAAGCTCAAAAGAACGCAACAACAAATAACTCCATACACCTGAACAACTAACACCAGACCTGATTTCAGCATCCACACCTGAATGGAACTATCAAATCTAGGTATTCAACACTCCTCTTTCTTAAAAGCAGACGCACATGGCTGCAACTTGATGATAATGTAAGACGAGCGCATTTAGAAGCCCTTCTATGCCACTCCAGAACCCTTTGTTGCTCTTCGTAAAATACTCCCGTGAACTCTGGGGGAGGGGAGATAAACTTAATGGTGATGGTCTACAGATCCTTTGCACTAAGAACAAAGAACGTTGCAAATTCAGTGTAACTCCCGGAGCGAACATAATGTTCCAGCGATACTGTCTTCAGACAAACGTCGTGATGTTTGAGAAACTGCCGGTGCTTAAAACGCCATTTTTTTTTCACCATGACAAATCAACGCTCCCTAAAATATAAATGATAGGTTGAAAATACTTAGCGTCTATAAAAAGATATACAGACCATCAAAAAACAAATGAAACAATTAGTTCTACCACCTCCGTAACGAGAAGTTTGACATAGACTTGTCTAGATATGGATGTATCCAACAATAAATCATGTGTAGATACGGGTGCATCAATTCCAGTCAAATTTAAGACAAGCATTTTGAAATGGAACGAGTACTACAGTATGCACATTTCTGAAGATCATCACCTCGATAAACAAGTTCTCCAGTTTTGGAAAGCATTGCAGCAATTCAACGACGATGTCCACTTTATAATACATGTAGATACACAAGGTCTTGACAGATTGACGCATTGTTGTTAGACTGACTGCCTCCAAACCCTTCATGAAAATTAACAGAAGATGGATCACAAAACTAATAGAATAAAGGTTGGATTAAATAAAACGTGTTTCCTCACAAACAAATGAAGCCGGAAGTATCTAAAAACTCAATACCTCAAGACACTTGAGACGACATGGATACGGTTCAGGTGCAGAGACACCGGTTACCTCCAAGTCCTGACTCTGCATGAAAAATAGAACATAGATCATCAAATTAATAGAACAAACATCGGAAAAAGTGCAGCTCTGTTCCAGTATCAAGGAAATTCAGTACCTCAAGACACGTCGAGGGAGACACGAACACGAATTCACCCAATGTCTCCAGTTTAGGTGCAGAGACAATGGTTATCGAACAGTCGTCGACCAGACAATCAACAATCAACCGTCGAAGCGAAGGGGCATCCTCAATAATGAGTTCGCTGTGTGCACAACAAATGCCAATGCTTACAAGGTTAGACAAGTTTATTGTGATGCGACGACCTCCTCTACTGCAAACAAGTAGCAGAGACTCAAATGCAGGGCAACTAGAGTGGATTATGCTTTGCAGCGAGGCGGCTGATATATCAACTTCCACAAGCGAGAGTCTTTTGACCAGTGGTAGCTTAAGCGTCCCTACGTAATTATCTGGTATTTGGCAAAGAGCAAAGGCGAGGGTGTGGAGAGAGGAGGAAAACCGAAACACGGACTCCGGTGCCGAGGGCGTAGACGAAGTGCATACATCCAATAGTGTTACCTCTTGCGTCAGAAATCCTGGGAAGAGGTAGAAGAACTCAATAACCTAGATATTGTTCAGCTTCGAGGATTGGAGCCACGCATCAACGGTGGAGGGTCTGCACTATAGGTAGCACGCCGGGATAGAGAGGCGGCTAACCGAGCCATCATGGCCGGACGGAATGGATTCTGAAATACTAACAACATTACCGACAGAATTTCGAGAGAGACGCGTTTCGGAATAGCATTTGCGGACGTGCTCCTTGGTGACGGCGGACAGCTGAGATATGGTCTCGATATGAACTATTTCTCCATCATTAAAAAGACGAAAGACAGAGATCTCGTGGCAGTCGAGATTCAGAGGAGCGATGGGCCATAAAGGACACCATCGACGTGCGAGGATTCGGGTACGGATGCCCTCCTTGATGGGGAGACGAGAGATGATCTCACCTAGGAAGGCTTCGGGGAGATCGCTGATGCGGTCCACACGACATCCTTCTTCTTCTTCCTTGGATCGAGAGGGAGCACGGTCGCCGCTTCCATCCCCTCTGACGATCAGCACACCACTAGAAGGCAGCGGCGCCGGTGGCGCCACTCTCGACCTCTTGGTGCTACAAGAAGCGCATTCCATCTCCACCTCCATTGATGGGGTGGCGCCGCCCACAACCAGAGCTCAGAGAGGTGGATCTGGAAAAATGGATTACAGCCTGTCAATCCACGAAACGACTTAAATACCGACGACGGGGAGCGGAGGGGTCCAGATTAATTACCTCTTTTTTGACGGGAGGGTCCGGGTTAATTACTACTCGTAACAAGTAAATGGTAGGTGGCTGCTTGAAACATTAAATAGAGCCACGGATTTCAAGGTACGAGATGCACGGTTGTACACGCACACGAGGCACAGGCGTGCCCCTCTGTGTTTTAATTATTTACCGCACACATTACTTTGAAGAATCTGTTCGACGCCGGAAGCACGGTTCTACAGTCATCTTGCCTTTGTGAGCTGCAAAATTTTCCACGGGCACGTTAACCATGAAGTCACTATAAAGACCGTTTGAAAGTTAAGTAGATTCAAGGCCGTGCCTCTGCCTTGCAGATGATTCTGCCGAAATGCTCACAGACAAAAGGAAGCAAGTGAAGTGATGGCAGAGCCATGGTTTGTCAGGAACCACACACACGATCATGCCTTCCTAGGAAAGTGATACGAGACGCACTATTCTACCTGTCACACAGGCATGCCATGGCAGACGCACGGTTTGCCACGTACCACACAACGGTCATGAAGTGATACAGGACGCACTGTTCTACATGCCACACAGGCACGGCCGTGATTCCACGTGCTTCAGTAGCATGTAAAGACGTGATTATCTCACAGGAAACGTCGTGAACCTACTGCCAGGCACTATATCCATTTGTGAAATAGAAACACAAACACAACCATGAACCGTTGTGTTTGAAATCTTTGCATCACAGAAGCATGGCGTGAAGGCACATGAAGCGCGGTTGGACACGCATCGCAAGCACGGTTATGTGCTCTATATTTCAATTACTTACAGACATGCATTCATAACAGAAGAACAGCCGTGAGAACAGGCGAGGCACAGTTACCAAGAAAGCCACGGTTATGCGGCCCCAGAAGCACGATGCAGATTTTGTGCTTAAAAATGTTTTCGTTCCATGACGGCGGGCTTGACCATGCAACCGTGAGAGTCACGATTGAACACTCACCAGTGGCATGGCCATGCCTGCCTGTGCCCTTTCAGTAATTTTTATCTCTCTGTGTCGCAGCAGAGAAACATGCTTGTATGCTTACAACATCCACGTTCAGAAACCCACGGCTGTGGAAAATAACAAGGAAACTTGTGCCTCTGATATTTTTCTCCGCCGAGTAAAAATACACAAAGAAGCAAAAGGCGTTCTTATTTAAATTTGTTTTGTTTCTATAACTGCAGCAAATTAACTTACAAGCCGTTCTTATAACCACAGCACGAAAAAAATAAACAATCGACTCCCGCCCACCGTCCTCACCGATCGCTTGCTATTTCAGCGCTCAACATGCGGCCTTGTTTTTGAATCTTCAGCGATCCATTCTTCCTTCTCCACCCTTGTGCATAGCTATTCAACCTATTTACCTGTAAAAATTAATATACATACATAAGAACCAAAAAACAAAGAGAAAGATTGCGGTCATCACTGTTTTTTGCTTACGTCCTGTTTAAGCTGCATTATTACCTTTTAATTTTTTATTCGTACTGTTCTCCGGTACCAAACAGTCTCCACTCAGATCTTTCCTTTCTGCAAGTGGACTGTGCAGATTCCGTACCTTGTCCCGGGCTTCCCTGCGCGCATTCTGTGTGCCTGGCTTGTGTGATGTTGGATTCTGGCGTAGATGCAAGACTTTGGTAAATGCTCCATGTTGTCAGTGGGGTGGTTGGAGTTGCTGGCGTCTGACGTCTTCCTCCAGGGCTTGGAGTGCATTCTCCTGAGCCGTTTGATGTCCTCGATGGTGTTGTCGACCATTTCATTGACCTTGCCCTCTTCTCCTGCTGCGATTTCCTCTTCTCCTCTTCAATCCTCATCCTCTCCTGGACTTCTGGGTTTCCAGGGCAGTTTGTTTTCCTGTGACCCTTTTCTTGACAACGACCGCACTTGGATATGGCTTTGTTGCCTTTTCCTTTCTTCTCGGAACCAGCTTTGATTTGATCTCCTTTTTTCGTGCCCTTTGAGCCACTCATGGGAGGGTTCTTGAGAACTTCGGCAAGAATGCCTGTGTCTGGTTCCTCAGCAAGTGTCGCCATGACTTTTATTTTCATATCTAGCGTACACTCATGCATCACACTGTATGCTTTCTCTTTTCTGCAAGCATTTGAACGGATATCCGACAACTCAGGTAAGTGAGGCTGAATCTCATAGTTTCATCATCTTGTGCGGTCATGCTATTATCTTGACTTGTAGACAGAACTTTCAAGCTCTCTGATAGATTCCTGGTCCATCTGGGGATGATGAAGGATTTTGGAAGATGATCGATCATGCCTGTTTGGTCCATCACCTTAAGCACATGGCAGCACTGAATGCCATCCCTACTCATTTTCCTGCAGCTGCAACTGTATATTTCCTTTTGCTCATCCACATCTACCCTGAACTCAGACCTGTCAAATTCCTCGCCCGGATATGGTTTCCACTCTTTTGATCCAGGCTTAATAATATTTTTTTTAAATACTGCCTCCCCTTTGCCAAGTCAAAGCACTTGTAGTATGTCCGGTTCCATTGCTCCAGCTGGAATTTCCTAAAAATTTCATTCGTGTATACTTCCCTTGCTTGTCTTTCAATCGGAAAACCCGTCTCTAGTGATGGCGTCTTCTCGACTGTTCGGTGTCTTTTCTTGTCAAGCGTCGCGAGGAAATTTTGCTGAATCATGTGATACGCACCAACAAACCTTTTTATAGTGTCCCTGTGGTCGACGTAATTCTTCCACATCGAATTCGTGCTCTCACTGCAAGTGGTTGTTGACGAGAAAGGATAGAAGCAATCCTTGAAGTAGGCCGGCACCCAGAAATTTCGGAGTTCCCATAGCGTGTTCAGCTGTTTGTTTCCTTCCACCTTGTGCACAGAAATTGCTGCTTTCCAACAACGCTCAAGCTCGTCTTGATCTAGTGAGTTTTTGACGATTTGAAATAAATCATCAGACATCCCTGGGTGCTGCGCAAACACTGCTGCATTATTTTCCTTCATGTTCTTCCTAATATGCCACTAGCAGAACCTGTGCCTCATTCTCGGAAGAGCTTCCTTTATTGCAGTCTTCATCGCCTGGTCCTGGTATGTTATTATGTATTTCGGCTCTTTTCCTCCCATTGCCTCGACAAACGTGCTTAGGAGCCACTTAAATGACCCTATCTTCTCATCCTTCAAAAGGCCAACTCCGAACAGGACGGTCGACCCATGGTTGTCGACACCTATAATTGGTGCAAATGGCAAGCCATATATATTCGTAGAGAATGTCGTGTCAAAAGACACGAAATCTCCATATAGATCATAATTCATCTTGCACAACGAGTCTGTCCAGAACAGGCTCCGCACTACATTGTTTTCTGTCTCTTCCACATGGTGGAATCCCACCCTCTGCCTCTGCATATCGGCAAACAGTTTCATGGTGTCCTTGATATCAGTATTGCGCTCTCCAGTCCTGTCCTGGCATGCAATGTTGCTTATGTCAATCATGTCGAACATAATTTCTCGCCTCGGTTTCCCCATGGCAGTAAAAATCTGCATAACCTTCCTTGGTTCTAACCTCGCCTTCTGCAGCACTTGTATAAAGAATTTCTCCTGAGGTGTCATCTTCTTATAGCATCTCATGAACTTCAACATCCAATCAGATGGGTGAAGTTGGTGGTTGTGCTCTAGGCGCACGTTCTTCAGATGCCATTTCCTCCTATCTGTATCCCTCTTGGCTGTTATTTGGACTGGGCAGCTTGTCTGGATCAAGCAGTTGCTCCTTCTCTCCTTAACATGTCTCTTAGTTGTTTTATTCTGCCCTTCCTTGGTGCACTGGAACACGTGCTTGTCAAGCTGCCCATCATATGTCGATCTTCTGCTCGTTGATCGCTTGGCAGCAAAGCCAACCCTTCTCGCATATCTGCAGAAAAAGAAAAAGCACTCATCCAATGATCCGAATATCATACCACCCTCTGGTTCGAGCGCTTCGGTGACCTCCTGAATCGTTGGGTATATGCCTTCTTTGAACATGTCGTCCATTTCTTTCTCTACAAGCGTCGGCGGCGCCATGATGATTCTGTCTACCGTGTCTTCGTTCGTCTGATCGCATTCACTTCTGACGACATCAGTTTCATCGCCAGCCACAAGTCCACTTACAACGGAGCTACTGCTGCTCTGTTGTTTGTCACATGCAGCAGCATCGTTTCTGCATGGCACGGTCAAATCCATAAATGATTCTTCTTCCCCACTGTCGCATTATGGAATGTTGCTCCCTGTTTCTCCGGCACTCATGCATCCAAGGGACTGTGCTGCTTCTACCATGCAATCTGTGCTGCCGTTGTACACTACTTGCTGCTGTGAACATTGTGTTCCCTTCATGATGGATGGAGGACTATGATATTTCTTTGCCTCATCTGTTATCCCCTCCGCCAAGTCCTGAACACATGGCACAAAACAGAATTAGATCTCCAGAGCAGCATATGCATTTTTTTAATTTCTAAACAAAAGATTTATATGATTCATCAGGGCACATCTGGTATACCAAAACCAGACCCGTGCCTCTTCACCAAGTATAAGTGGTATACCAGAGGCACTGTTCAAATTATACCCAGCAGCACGGATGTGACCATGCTACACATACATCTAGACCAGAGGCACAGCTGTGCTTCTGTTTGCACCATACAACCGGAGAGGCACAACAGCAGTGCTTCTTGTAGCATCCTATACAGGAGAACAACGGCACATACAGCCATACCAGACGGACAGCCGTCCTCCTGTTTTGCACTTTACCCTATTCTTCCATAAAACTGTTTGTGTGTTGAATTGAAAAAGCATAGTTCCGACGCCACCTTTGTTTTCCCATGCCTCTCTTGTCCAGCAAATCTTGGCGACAACCTCCGTGCATTGGTGATTTCGCTGACGATTCTGAATGCCATCGGAGATCCTTTGGAAGGACCCCTCATGTTGAACGCCACAGGTGATCCTTTCAAAGGCCCTTGCCTTATGTTTTCATTGACCCGTGGAATACTGTGATACTTGCTTCCTTGCTCATACACCTGCATGTGCAAGATACTATAATTTAAATATACCGGGCGAAAACAAAGAAAAAATTTCTCACAAAAAAATATACATTTGCTTTAAATGTTGTTGCGCATTCGTATTTGCTGTCACCTGTATTGCTTTCTGGTGCTGCTGTACGATAAAGTTTATTCCTCCTATGTTTGATTTTGTCGTTGGGCTCTTCTTGTTTGTGCAAATTGTACCGAATCCTTGAACACCAATGCTTTTGTTGACAATGATCCTTTTGCTTGCATCAAAGGAAATTCTGTTACCATGTACCTCTCCATTATGACCGCCTTCAAACGGTGGGCCGTCACAGCGCCCGCTCTGCGCCTTTGTGGACATCTGTGTCTTGAAACCAAAAAATAACTAGAGGCACATGCGAGTATTATGAAGAATTAGCACGTAAAACTTCCATGAACATTCAAAACCAGTGTTTGAAGTTTTCGTCGTTACCTGCACAGTCTGCTTAGTGGAGTCTCTGCTGCTTAGAATGCTCCTCTTCGCAGGTGTCTGTTGCACACCATGCTCCTGGTTGGGACGTTTGACAAGAACTTGTATCTCACTCTTGACTCCAATTATTCCAGCCCGCATGGCATGTGCCTGTTGGACGGCATCTGCATCCTTGATCTTCTTCTCGTTTTGTGGTATTTTTTTTTCTTCCACCTCTCGATACTCAACTGCGGAGTAGATGCACAGGATAAACAGATATTACAGCATTCATCCAGGAGATATTAATCATTTTTTTTGTTAATGATCTACTCTTTGGTGTTCAATGGTGGCACCTTGACAGCAAACGTTCCAGAAATGAAAGACCAAATAACCCCAAACGCTAATGTTCAACTGCCTTACTATTACCTTCCTCCCATAATCCTTACCAATGTCATTCAAAGACCGACCATCCCTATTGTCCTGATCAGATGACGCAGTCCTAAACATCTGCCCGAAAAAGAGACGTAATAAATATAAAGGTTATACACCTGTAGCATCAGTGTTGTAACTTTTCCAAGTCGATCTCAATCGTTCTTACTAACCTTTTACACTTACCACACAACAGAGATATATTTTTAGTTCTATATAATTGAGATATATAAATATATACATATATTAATTTTTAATTAAACTGCAACCTCAACGAAAGTGATATCCTCTGATGCTAGTTTGCTTGTGCAACACTTAACACAAAGATAACCATGAGTCCTAACAAAAGAAACAAGATGATATTACAAGGACGAGAGTACAAAAAACAAAAAAACAAACTCAAATCAGAGCTGCAGTGTAAAACCAAACAGTTTTATTCTATGAATCCCGACCACAACGAATTCATCAACAATGTACAACCAAGCAGTTTTGTACTATGCGTTCCAACCTCGGGTATTTCATCAGCATCGTCATAGTGATTCTAAGCAATAAAAACTAGCGAACATAATTTCTGTCTGCAGCTTCCCGAGGACCAACTTAGGCAGTAACATCGTAATACTTTTCAACAGAAGCGCAATGTTGAATTAAGAACCACACAACCTACTGCCGAAAAAGAAGCACTTGGAAACTGAAAAACCATCCAGCATGTACCACAACAACAAAGATATAATGAAGTGAGGTTTCGGCATAGAACCAAAACCAGCATCGCAAAAATTGAATCTCTTGTATCAGGAATCACCACGCGAAGGTACGTTGATAATTTTTTTACTAACCTTTGATTGTCGAATCTTATGCGCTGATTGTTCGGAACTCACACCTTTCGAATTTGTGGGGGGATTTGCTTCCCTGCAGTTTGTCAGCGATCTCCTTGGATGATTTTGAATCTGGGAGAGAGAGAAGAGAGAGAGAGAGGGAGAGAGAGAGAGAAAGAGAGAGCCTGCTTCGATTTTTTGCATGCAGGAAAAGAATCACCTGATAGGTGGGGTAAGTTTTGCGGCGCATGAGAGATGCACATGTTTTTTCGGCGTGACGAGATGTGGTAGGTCGACTTCACTTGACCGTCAAACTGACAAGTGGGCTCTCAATTACTAATTCCTCTAAGTCTTTCACTAACTTGTGGGGTCGGCCGTATATGAGTCCTAGGAGGAGTACCTCCATCTGGCGTGAGAAAATGTGGTAGGTGGACTTCATAGTCGTACTGACATGTGGGCTCTCAAATAGTTCCTCTAAGTATTTGACTAACTTGTGGGATTGTCCATAGATGAGTTCCAAATCTCTCTCCATCTAGCATCGGTGGCTATAGGAGAAGCATATTCTAGCTCTCCAAAGGAAAACCTACAGTCTCATCCTAATCCCTCCACACCGCTCCCTCGTCACTGAAAAATTATCGGTCTCCTTCATCTCACTCGCCGTGGATCTCCTGTTCAGGTAATCCATTGCTTCCTCGCCATGATTATGCAACCGATTCAACATTTGAACAAAAAAAATTCCGGTGCTAGCAATTCCGCGGGCTGGGTACACATCGCATGTGTGCAACACAACAGGTGGGCGCGATTTAAATATCCGTTCCGGATCCAATTATTTTCAGCTGGTCCATGCTAAAACTGTTGCGCCGTGTTAACGGGAGAATGGTTATGGATTTAAAATTAGGACTCTGCTGACCTCACTTCAATCCTGCCAACTGCATGTTTGCGCCATGGTTTTGCTAAGTTGAGTTATATCTCCAGCCATGCAAAACTTAAGCACTCTCGTGACCACAGATTATATTAGTTGCAGAGCTCAATGAGACTACAGTCAAAATTCACTATCCTGATCCCTAACATGAGGTCACAGGTCAAATGATTGTATAGATCCGCAATTTATAGCAGGGATCCAAAGGACTTACGTTCGTTTTGGCAAAGCAGTTACTAACTCAGAGTTAGAATCCGTCTTAGCTAACCAAGCTGTTGATGATGGTCTCACATGGACTGCTAATAGCTGTCTTACGTAGCCTACCTGGTAACAATGATGTCTCATGACCTCTTATGTAGAGTTCGATGAGATGGACTCCACCCCACAGCTGTCGGAGACTCAGTATCAGTCTGTCGATGGCACAAAGATTGTCACGCAAGATTTCATGGTTCATGACCAACTAGAGACAGAGAGATTAAGGATCAAGTTAAAACGTGCAGCGCACAAAAAGCTTGTTGACGAGTACAGGAGAAAGAAGCAGCTTGCTGCCTTGAAGTATGTGTTTTTTATCGTGCATCTCGCGTGTGTCGTTGAAATTTCTTTGGAAATCAATGCCTCTTATTCTAGCTGCATTTTTAATCACGGCTTAAATATTTGTGTCTGTTTTGCTGATTCGACATTTATATGTAAGCTTCTCCCAGAAAAGCATGTGGTTCAACAATACATTTGTTAAAGGTCATTTCTTATCTTTGTGCACAGGGTTGTTACAATGGCTAAATATGAAGAAGAGTTCAGCACAAAACTGAGCTTGCAGAAATTCATTACTGTCTGCGAGAAGCTAACAGAACCACAAAAGCAGCTTCTCAGAGATATTGCTTTTGGATACCTTCTCGATCTGTGCTGTCGCGAGCTTCCAAGGTGTTTTGTTCGCTGGCTTGTGTGCTATTTTGATTGCCCTTCCAGGTGTTTCATACTGCCTAGTGGATACAGATTCCTTATCAACTCATACACCGTGCACCGGATAGGAATTCCACTTGGCGGGCAGATTATCCCTAGAAAATGCTCAGAAGCTTTCAGATGTCAGGTTAAGTCTGAGACTCGGTGTGCTGGGCACGCTCCAAACATCAGAGAGTTAACTGATCTCATAACCCCAGAGCTGACAGGAGAAGTGTTTCAGCGGGTTTTCGTGATGTTTGCAACAACGGTATTTCTATGTCCAACGACATATGATTGCGTTAGCCCCGACTACTTAGCCACTCTAGAAGGACCAGCAAGTAACATATCATCATATGATTGGTCCAATGTTGTCACAGAGAAATTGGTGGCATCACTCCAGACCTTCAAGGACAAAGAATTCACAGGCGCCCTGTGTGGCTGCCTCTTGATTCTAGTGGTTCGTTCATTAACTTGTACATTTCTTTATACCCACAAGCACCTACAAGAACATGATTCATTTTTACCTCTTCCCCCCTTGCAGATAACGTATTTTGAGTACCTGGATACGAAGATTATGGACCTGAAATCTGACACTCCTGCAAGGCTTGTCATATGGGACACAGAGACCATTAAGAATTATGCTAACATAGATAGCCTGTCAACAGAGGACGGAATTTTCGGGAAACACACGGTGAGTCAACTTTTCATCATTTTCCTTTGATGAAGTTTTCTACTCAACATAATGAGTTAGCTGCCATGTATTAATTTGACTTGATTGTCATTGTTTCCTTCCGCATGGCAGCTGAAAGACATTAGGCGCACGCCTTTCCACCCACCGCCTGGCTTTCAGGCGCCGTTTTTCCAAATGAGTCCCAGACTAGAGGCCTACATAGAAGAATTTGTGCCTCAAGAAAAACTTTGTTCCGTAAGTGATTTCCAGCTTGCGCACTTGATTTTATGTTTGAAATGATGTTCTCTAAGTTTTTACGAAACAGATACATGTCCTCCCTGTGTTAGCTAATGTGTGCTGCCATGATGCTTATACCTCCGCTTAGCTGCGGCGGGTTAGACATACTTCATAAAGTAGGTTACGAGTGTTCATCCAGTTGGTTTCCTGTGACTGGTGGAAAATGTAACATGTGCTTGTTGCAGCGTATTAAAATAGTACGTTAGCTGTGCTTTTGTGTTAAAACTAGAAGTGCTTCCTATAGTACGTTAGCTGTGCTTTTGTGTTAAAACTAGAAGTGCTTCCTATAGTACGTTAGCTGTGCTTTTGTGTTAAAACTAGAAGTGCTTCCTATAGTACGTTAGCTGTGCTTTTGTGTTAAATATAGAAGTGCTTCCTATAGGACATTAGCTGTGCTTTTGTGTTAAAACTAGAAGTGCTTCCTATAGTACGTTAGCTGTGCTTTTGTGTTAAAACTAGAAGTGCTTCCTATAGTACGTTAGCTGTGCTTTTGTGTTAAATATAAAAGTGCTTCCTATAGTACGTTAGCTGTGCTTTTGTATTAAATATAGCACTGTTTCCCTGCGGCAGTAGGTCAACCATGCTTCATATAGTATGTCGAGTGTGCTCCTTCAAGAAATGTGTTGACCATGATTCGTGGACTTTGTTAGCCGCGCTTCCTGCAGCACATCATGTGTGCTTCTGTGCACATTATTCCATGCCTTTTCTGCAATTCTTGATAGAACGTATAGTAGGTCACAAGATATTTTTCATTTTCGGTATTAATAACTTCATTGCATTTTCGGTATTAATAATTTCTGATGTTTTTTTTCAATTCGAGGCCAAGGTGCAAATTGCCAAAGTTATTAATGAAATGTACACAGAACTTTTCTCACTGTTTCAACCAGTTCTCGAGCAGAAATTGGAGAAACTCCTCTCTCTTGGTAGGGATCTTAGTGCAAAAGAAATCAAGACCTGCGACCGGGGCATTTATTGTTGCAATAGGACAACTCGAATGAAAAAGAAACTTTTTCATCACTCCCTTCAACATATTCTACGCTTCCAAGTTCTAGCACGACAAGCAGTCAAAGTTCTTCCAACAGTGGCTCGACCAGTGTCCTTCACGCCACATCATACTCCTTGGAAAATTTAAAGGGTTGCTCCGATACCCCTGACCCAGACTCACAGAATCCGTACGACAAAGAGCAGTCCCAAATTTATCTATCTTCACTCCTAAAATCATCAACTCAGATTAAGTTGCTACTGGAGGTGAACGAGATCGACCACAACAAAGAGGACATTGATGAACAAGCCAAGATTCATCTGGACAAAGTGCATAACCATCTGCACAACTGCCTTGATGGCTTGCCGGTTCATGAGCCCTTCGTGCCAACATCTGAGATGTGGGAGAGCGGGGCAATTATACTGACAGGTGAAAATTCGTCTGAGTGTTTTGTACCGTCTGAAACCCAAAATTCTGCTGGAGGATCTGCAGACCACAACTCTCTGACAAACCCACTGGAGAAGCTCTTGGAGGAAACAGCAAAACCTACTGCAACTGAAACATCAACCTCGCACTCTGCGGTTGACAAACAATTACCGACTGGTCCAATCTCAACCGATACACTTGGAGCACCTATTTATCTCATTGGGAAAACGTCACCCACTACTGCACGGTCCAGCGGTTCTGATAGCGCTCACAACAACTCTTCAACCAACACAAAGAGCCTCACTGTATCCCAACCTACACAAAAGTTAAACAATGTCACTGGACAACGTTCTTCTTCGCTCCGGAAGCTAAGGTCCATCTTGTTTCAACTTTGAGAGATGAGAACAACATTGCTGAAACAGAACGCACCAGAGCTACTTCCTCCCTTGCTCCCACAGTAGAAGTCCCCAGTGATTCTGCCAGCGGTTCTAACACGGTACTGGACACGGGAAAAGCACTTCCATCCACTAGTGATGCTCCATTCGTTGTTGCCGCATTTGTCGATGCGGAAGACAATAACATTGCAGAAGAACATGAACAATGTACCAAGCAACCACGTATTGATCCCACAGACAGCGTCCCTATTACCACAAGCGCACATCCGCCAGAACCGGAAGCACAAATGGCAGCTCACAAGAGGTCCTTACAGCAGTCAGAAAATCCAGGTAACGAGAGTATGGCGCCTCCTAAGAAAAGAGTTAGGATACTGGAGCCTCCACATAATTCAACAGAAACTGCAACCAATCATTCTCTACATGCTGACAACCGCAGAGGCCTCCTTGATTGTGGATTCATTGATGATGATCAAATATGGTCTGACCCATCTACCTATGAACAACTTGACAGAGTCATTGAAGAAAAGAAGAAGCAACCCTTTCATAACCAAGTAGCATCCCAACAATGCCAACCAGATACTGTCTCGCACTTGGCCAAGAATTCAAGCTCGTCAGCAAGATCTTCCCTTTCTAACTATCCAGAGCCACCTATGCCCAGCAGATCAGGATCAATGTCAGGCGGTAGCCACCTCTCACAGGCTTTTGATACGTCATACTCTACAGGTTTAACTCAAACTGTCTTGTCCCAAAGTTTGCCAGCAACTGCTTTGTCCCAACACTACCACCAACCAGCTCCTAGTCTCAAAAACCCACTTCTACCGACGTCCTGGTGCTCAGAATAACGGTGGTTCAAACAGCAGCCAGCACTCACCTTATGCAATGAACAACCAAAGTCACAAGCAGTACCAGCAACAAAACCCTGTCCCTAATGCCCACTACCCCCAACACAATGATGCTCAGAATAACAGCACTCCACAGTGCCAACAACGCCAACCTCAAGAGCAGAACCATGACCAACCACGCAGAGGCGAGTCTCATGGGTAAAGTTACAGTGCCTTGCAACAACAGTTCAACAGCATGCGGTATTCCGGCCATCCTCTGCAGCATTTTCCAACAGATATTCCTTCGAGCTCAACCACTGATCCAACTGTCAGAACATTAGAACTGCGCATGCAGCACCAACCACAAGGCCTAATGGTCCAAAGAAACAACAATTATAATGAGGGTCATCTGCAACTTAGTAATGGTCAAATGAACTCTGGTGGTCATGTCTTCCAGCCTCATCAACATCATTCTCAACTAGAACAGACTCGATTCACTGACCAAGGGAATGACCATCAAGATCACTGCCAACTTTTGGAAATAAGAGATTCTACAATGGAGGAGAAAGAAGTGTATGAAACAATCGTCGACAATACGCCAGGCATCAGTCAAAATGATAGGTAATGAATTGGTTGTTCCTGTTACAGTAAAGTTTTGGTCCCTTCTTTTACTACTGTAATGTATTCTGCCTGGAGCTATTCAAGTGTTTCGGCTCGATTCTTCTACTATTGTAATTGAATACTCATCACCTCTAATGTTAAATAAGAAAATCATACGATTTAAAATGCATTTATTTTTTTGGCAGCAAGAGGATATTCTTCGTCGAACGACATTGGGCCGATCATCGAACTTTAGGTTTGTCAATGAAGGTATACAGATATATCAACTCATTCGTGGTCGATGTTTACTCAACATTGCTGATGAAAGAACAATTTCACGGACCGGCAACATTTGTGCACAAGCATATAATGTACATCGATGCTTCTGTAAGTTCTTGCTTCTCATAAATAATAATAACAAACCACATTTACTACTACTACCACGCTGAGTGACACAGCTTCAATTTTCTGCAGGATAAATTTCAAGTTCTAGGAGCAAGCACTGAATTACTCAAGGAACACATTGTAGAAAAAACTATTGGGTACAGGCTGCCCAACAAATGTAACATCGTGAGTTCACCCTACTCACTCTATCTGCCCAGTGTTCGTCTTCAATTCTACCAATTTTTCTTGTTACAATGATATTATTTCCTGTTAATTGTTTTAGGTCTTAATACCTGTGAGAAAGAAACCACATTTTATCTACCTCATCATCGTGAATCTTGCAATGCGTCGCTTCGCACGCGTGATCGCCCGTGCAACTTTGGTACTGCACACACGTTCCTCTCAGTATACCCGTGCCTCCACACAACCGTGCATGTACTGACTTCAATTCCGTGCCTCCGTTTGCTCAATCCACGTGCCTCACATGAAACCCACAGTAACTCTACGTGCTCCGCACGCGTGATCGCCCGTGCAACTTTGGTGATGCACACACGTTCCTTTCAGTATACCCGTGCCTCCACATAACCGTGCCTGTACTGACTTCAATTGCGTGCCTCCGTTTGCTCAATCCACGTGTCTCACATAAAACCAACAGTAACTCTACGTGCTCCGCACACACGTGCCTCTCACATGAAACCCACAGTAACTCTACGTGCTCCGCACGCGTGATCGCACATGCAACTTTGGTGTTGCACACACGTTCCTCTCAGTACAGCCCTATGCTGACGGATGCCACCCAACCTATACCTGTGCCTCCCCCCTATAGAGGCTTCACTCACGTGTCTCTCATGCCCACACACCCATGCCTCGCGTAACATGCACGGTGACTCTACAAGCTATTTCATGCGTGATCGTCCGTGCCTCTTTGCTGTTGCATAGACGTTCCTGTCTCTAGAAACCATGTCAGAGTAAACAACACACGTGCCTCTACTGTATTTATAACTATGCCTCCAATTAAATAACATCCGTCCAAAAAACATTTTTAAAAGAGATGCACAGCCATGCCTCTTCTACAAACGAACAACAGCAATGAACAGTTAGGTTCATATCGTTTCATATATCTAAATAACATTACACCGTAATATAGATTTTTAAACAAAATCCATTATGTTCAAAGGCTATAACTAACATCACTGCGGCAGAAGATTGAAGATAACAACAAGCCTCCCATCACGCTCTTTGAAAGTTATCAGCACCAAGCTGTTTATTTCAATAGACGATGCCTGGAGCAAATCACTGAAACCTTCCCGTTTGAACACCATTCTATTACCCGAGCCAATGAATTAGGAGCAATGAGTGCTCACATATATATCATCATCACCAGATTCCAAAGTAACTTCAAGAGTTAAAACGCCAGTCCTAGGAAATGTCACAAACTCCTTCAAACTCCTCACAACAATACCAGGAATAACCTGACAAAAACATCATGCTATCAGAAATAGAACAAAAATTCAAAACTATAAATAGAAGAGATAATAAAAATAAATAAATAAACAGAAACAAAGAAAAACAGTGGGAAAAAATCTGACCATACGATAACCACTAGCATTCATGGAATCAATCCTGTAAACAAAAGGACAACAGGGTATGTACTCATCATCAAAGAGTTGACACCTCATGAAATACATCTGCTGATAATTAAGAAAAATACCACGGGTGTAATAATAACTCCCAACAAGTTCCTTCTCGGAGTCGCTCAAACCATCAAGAGCTACAAAATATAATTACACAGGCTCAAGGGAACAGAAAAATCATCATGTATAATAAAACAAGCTAAAAACTTACTTAAAAATAAACCTTACCAACAGACGGTAAAGGAGACAACGCATCTCCACGACCAACATGGTAAAAATCAATACCAGTCCACGTTCCATAATGCTCAAGCCTAACGGTCATTATATCACGAGGACGAACACCATAATCACTGACCAATCATTCCCAGGAAGGACCATGGAATTTGCTCCTCAGCCGACCATGACTAAACAGAACACCATACAAATAACCCTCGTTGCACTGGAGAGCAAGATTAGTATCTTCGTCACCCCTCCTTATGGCTAAAGCCCTACACTCCTCGATGTAACGAGCAAGATGAGCTCTAACGCTGCACGGAACATACTGCACAACAAATCAAAACAAGGATCATAATCAAAATCAAAACAGTATGGGCAGCACCAAAAGAAATAAGCGTGTGTGCCAAAAATTAAACAATTATAAAATGTTATTCTTACAACACGCCTCGAACAACGCCGATCCAGAACCACACTGAACCCATCTACAGAAGAATCAACAGAAGAACACGGGCCACTAGGCATACGGCAAAAAGGACAAGCCATAACTGCAAGAAACACAATGATTATCAAGAACTAATTCCACAAAACCCAGTTGAAACTTGACATCTGATAGTGTTGGTAGTCCCCACCCGTAACTACCCCATAAATCTCCATATCCCGGAAATATAATGGGAACGAAAAGAGAAACGAAAAGGGAAACAGGGGACCCACGAATGCAACCGGTAGGGAACGACGAAATCGCGAACGGGGAAGCGCGGTCGACGCTAAAGAATGACCGCCGTAAGAGCAAGCAACAAGCGCGGCGGCCGCGTCGGGGGCCGTCGTAACCACGCGACAAGAGCGGCGGCCGCGACGGGCGGAGACGACGACAAAGAAAGAACAGTCTGCGGCGACGGTTCGGCCACACCAGAGAGAAACAGATCTCAAAACAGATCAAAAGTGTATTACAAAACATTATAAGTACAAGGACTAAAGTGAAAAAAAGAAAAAACCAGAAAGGGAAACCGGAAATCGGAAATCACGGGAGAGGTCGTGCGCGCGACAAGTGTCGCGCGGAGCGCCCTGAAAATTTCTCACGAGCGCTCTGCACGTGACACTTGGCGCGCGGGGAGCGCTCCTCAAGTGATTTCGGTGGAATTCCTTATTCGCCGCTAACAGAAGTTGTTCCGCACAAGTGATCAGGCGATCGTTCGATTTTGGGCCGGCCCGTCTGCGCGTTTTCAGCGTTCCCGGTTTTGGGAACCTTCTAGAGGTGCCCAGCCGATTTTTTACGGTTTTGGGAACCTTCTAGAAGGTTCCTGAACCGGATTTCTTTCTTTTCTTTTTTTCTATTTCTTTTTTCCTTTTCTCTCCTTGTTTCCTTTTTCTGTTTCTTTTCTTTACTTATTCTTTTTCGTTTCTTTTTTCTTAGATTTTCTTTTCTTTTGATTTTCATTTTTGTTTCTCAGATTTCTTTTTCTTTTTCAAAAAATGTTCACATTTTAGAATTTTGTTCATTTTTACTAAAAATGTTCCTGTTTTCAAATTTTGTTCATAACTTGCAAAATTTGTTCGCTTTGTTTCAAAAAATGTTCATAATTTCATGAAATGTTCCACTTTCACATATTTGTTCAAAAATTCGAAAAATGTTTATGGTTTAAAATTTTGTTCCGAATTTCATAATTTGTTCGCAACTTCAAAAAATCTTCATGTTTTTCAAAAACATTTTCTGCGGTTTCAATTTTTTTGTTCGCATAGGCAAAAAAATGTTCAGAAATTCAAAATATGCACGCACTTTTTCAAAATATAGACCATTTTTCTGAAGTTTTGAACAAATTTCAGTTTCTAGAACATTTTTTTGGAATGTTACAGAAATTGTTCGTGTTTCAAAAATTGTCTGCAATTTTTAAAAAATGATAGTTTTTCAAATTTTGTTCGGTACGTTTTTCTTTAAAAAAATGACACCTTTAAAAAAATTGTTCATCATTCTAAAAAAATGTTCCCGTTTTAAAAAAATCACAAATTAAAAAAATGTTCCTGTTCTCAGAATTTGTTCAAAAATTAAAAAATGCTCCTCTTTTTGGAAAGTGTTCACAAATTCAAAAAATGTTCGCATTTTGTCAAAACTTGTTCATGATTGTGAAGTTTTGTTCAGAATTTAACAAAATGTTCATTTTTTTCAAGATTTGTTCACAAATTAAAAAGATGTTCCTGTTTTTAGTTTTTTTCAACAATTCGAAATATTGTTCACATTTTCGAAAAACTTGTCTGTTTTTATCAGAACTGATCGTAATTTGAAAAAATCTTCCTGTTTTTCAATATTTGTCCACAACTTCAAAATTGTTCCTTTTTTAAAATTTGATTACATATTCAAGAAAATGCTAAAAAATTGAAACTCGTGTGTGTTCGTAAAAATGTTCTTACATTCAAATAAAATATTCAGAAATTACAAGAAAAGATCGAAAAAAGAAAAAAAAAGGATCTGGTGATGTGACTAGTTCTATAGTATTCGCATTGCCATATCACCTCAAGCATCAATCAGGCGTAGTGGTTGGGTACCTCACTCTACAAGTGTGCGGTCATGAGATATATTCCTTGCTGAAGCTTCGCGTTTTTCTTTCATTTTTACACCGCTCGCTGCCTGTGTGGGTCGGCCCTGTGCGAAGCCCCGACTGGTTGCCGCAGTAAGCGGTACATAGGTGCTCCTCGATAGAGTCTCCCGAAAGAACCTCTAGCGTACCGGCCCAGTATGAAATTGCCAGATAGTCTTTCATTTTTTTTCTCATTCTTTTCTTTTAATTTTGACGTCAAAATATTTCAAAAATTACTTAGTTAATATATAAGAATGTTCATCACACATTAAAAAATGCCAAGGAAACGTAGTCATCTATTCTTGATTTATTTTAGAAATGTTCATGCCATTTAGAAAAATGTTAAAAATGCTTAGTGTCTATTTAAAATATATTCAATGTGCATTTCATAAATGTCCAACATATATTCTAAAACAAATCAACATCTATTTTAAAAACTCAACGTGTATCTGAATTTTTTTCAACATGTATGCGAAGAACTTTCAGTGTGTATTAAAAATAAGTCGATGGAGTAGGAGAAAATATATGTCAGAACCTTGCAAAAAAGCGAAAAAAGAAAACTGATAAACCAGTAAACAAACATATTAAAATGGAACATGATAATCTGTCTGAACCTTTCGAAACAGTATGGAATGTTCCCACTCTCTGACACCATTTAGGCTGTGTCCCACTAGAAATTTGCAGAGGCGAGCATGAGTTTTGTCTCGCAGTAAGCGAAGCATAGTCTTGGCAGTTTTGTCTCGCAGTAAGCGAAGCATAGTTTTATCTCACGTGTAGCATTGCTCTGGATTCTCCTAACCTAAAAAAAAAACATCTGCCGTGCTTCTCACTTTCTCTGGAAAAGAAAACGCGACTCTCCAAGAAAAAAAGGAAACTGTTTGGGTGCGGCGCGCCGGTCGAACTTTGGGTCGGACGCGTCCACGCGCGCTTCGTCCCAGCCATACACCAAACGACACGTAGGACACGAGGCCACCCATGCTGCTTTCAACCTCGCGCGGATCTCGCCCCCACGACGCCGCATCTCTAAACCCTCCTCCCTCGCGCGGATCTCCTCCATTGCAGCGCGTGGAGCAGCTCGCCGTCGCGCATGGATGTAGGTTGCAGCCCCGCTCATCTTCCCACCTCCTTTTTCTTCCTTCTCCCTATTCCGCTTCCTCCTCCTCTCTTCCTTTTTTGCTGCAACCAGCGACATGCCAAACGTCGGGAGGACCGAGGTGCCCATGCTACAACCATGGCGACCCGGAGGAGCTGCAACCGCGACACTGGGGAGAGCTGCAAACGGCATTTTCCCGTGCTATACTCATGGACATAAAAAGCTACATCTAGTAGATAAAAAAAACTTCAACCAGATAACGGAATACAGGAAAAGTTACAACCGTTTGATAAAAAGCTTTAGCCCGCAGATGAAAAGGCTTCAACTAGAGATTAAGAAATCCTCCACGACGACGACCATGGCGTCTTTAAAAGCTACAACCCTGACGATGTAGAAAGCTTGAACCGGCCTTGCAAAAAGCTTCAACTGCGAGGCTACGACGAGCGGCGACCGCGGAGCTGCATCGGCGCACTGTGGTCGGGGATGCTACCAGCGGCGTTCGGTTTTGCTACAACCGTGGAAAACAAAACTACAACAGGTGGCCATGGGAGCTGCATGCTAGCGGCGATGACCGACGTCGAACTGCAACTGGCGACCACGAGAGCACCGGCCACCTGGCCCCGAGACGTGGAGAGCACCGGCCACCGAGCCGCGAGGAGCAGAGGACCAGTCGCCGAGAGGTAGGGGTTGCAGGTGAGGAGGGGGGAGGGGGAGAGATGCGAACGTGGAGGAGGAAGACAACGTACCTGCGGGAGGGAGATCCAACAATGTTACTGCACGCAATTGTGCGGCAGCAGATCGTTGCCCGAAAAATAAGGAAAACGCCGCACCCCCAACTGTCATTTTCCAGCCACAGGTCCACCCAAAAAACACTGTTCTTCTGCAACTGAAAAAAAAGGTGTTTGTTGAGGATATAAACCTTAGAGTCACCCGCCAGGAGGGGCCGGGTTACTCATAATGATCATCGCCGGAAGCCCGGCGCCAAGCTTGAAGACGGTGGGCCAAAGATGGGCTTAAGACCCGGAGATGGCTTAAGGCCCGTAGTTACAACCGTTGTTAAGGTAGAACTTGTAGTATAAGGCAAGAATAGTTTAGAGTCCAAGCCGGACACTCTTATGACCCGGCCGGGACTCTCGGAAGCTGCTGGGCGTCAACCTCTCTATATAAAGGGACGACCCGGCAGCGGTTTAGGGGCAAGAAAGATCTCGTCGAGAGCCAGGCATAGCAGTTAAGCTCCCTGGTCATCGAAACCCTAATCAATACCACCTCAACTGGACGTAGGCTTTTACCTTCACCGTAAGGGGCCGAACCAGTATAAACCCTCATGTTCCTTGTCCCGTTTAACCCCTTCAAGCTTCCTAGTGGCGATGGCTCCACGACTAAGTCCTAGCTTGAGGACATCTGACGTGACAATTCCACGACAGTTGGCGCCCACCGTGGGGCCAGCGCACGGTGGATTCGAGTTCTTGAAGGGCAGCTTCGAAGGGCTCAAGGGATACGCTGTGGGCCGGATGACTAAAAGTCGTCGCGGCAAGCTCTACATCGACGATGCAAACTGGGGCCCCGACGCCGGCTCAATTGAGTACGGGTACCGGGTCCCCTTCGGCGGAATTCATGTTTTCATTGGCAAGATTGGTGAGCCGGGCCCTGAGCCGGATCTCTGCGCCGACCTCATCGAGACGGCTCAGCGCGCACGACCCGCCAGGGCCCTGCCTGCCTTAAGGCATGCTTTTGTGGGATGCATCCATGGAGGGCTCTCTGGTGGATCTGGATCTGGTGATGAGACGGCCGCCGGTTCTGACGGCGAATCAACCACAGATGAGTCAAACTCGTTGTATCAACTTCAGGATGGCAGGCTAATGGGTTGTTCCGATGGTGATAGTATTCCGGACCTGTTTGAGCCGCCGAGCCGGGTTGGAATCTTCATGGCCGGTGCGCAGCCTGTTTAGAACCCTGCCGCTGGGGCGGGAAACCCAGTGCCTTCGCCGGCTCAGGTGTTGATGGATCTCACGGACAAGATGACGGTCCTGTTGACCGCTGCGGTTGACCCGGCGGATCAAGCTCAGCATGACGCGGAGGTGGCGCAGTTAAAGTTAGATCTAGTGAAAGCCAAAGAGGACCTGGCAGCAGAAGGGATCAGGATGGCTGTGGAGAGGGCGGCTCTCGATGCCCAACCTCAGCTGATTCAGGCGCAGTCCTTCCGGCTCACGATGGATCAGAACGCGTCCAATGAGGTCATGAGAAGGAGGCATCAAAAGGCCCAATCTCGACTCCCTCCGGTTTACGATCCTCGAAACCTCTTCAACACGGCAGGTGCAGGGACTAGTAACCCGCCAGGGATCATAGTGCCCGGGTCTGGGACCCCTGCTCAGCCACAAATAATGGGGCCTCCCCGGGTGAACCCTGCCCCGCCTCAGTATGTGCCAATACCACCGGGTCATTATGCTAACACGCTGGAGAACATGGTCGCCGCAGCGGCACGGCTGGCGGCCCTCCCAATCGACGGCGACTCTCCGACGGCTATTGAAACCCGCCGGGTCAGGGAACTCCTTCAGACAGCGCTGGAACAGCAAGAGGCGTACTCTTACAGCCGGGACAGGATCCACTTGACCCCTCGTCCAGGTCGGAGCCCGAGTTACAGCAGACACATGGTCTCAGCGACCGGCTCAAGTAATGTCCGATGCCATGACCCGCCCCCTGGCCATGGCCCGGCTCATAACGAAGCCTTTCACGCAGCAGACCAAGACAGAGCGCGGCAAGAGGCGGAGCAGGTGCCTCAGTTGACGGCTTACCAGACTCCCCCGGCTTATCCGACGACTTCCGTCGACGTAGGTATCTCTACCAGGACTGGAGGTGTCCCTTGTTTAGTGCCGGCTATCCGCAATGAACGTCTACCCAAGGACTTCAAGGGGCCTAGGAAGGTGCCTAATTACACGGCTGACTTACAACCCGCAGCCTGGATCGAAAGTTACGAGATGGCCATGGAACTGCTGGAGGTCAGTGAAGCGGCGATGGCCAAGTACTTCACCATGATGCTAGATGGGACTGCCCGCACTTGGTTGAAAGGGCTACCGCCGAATTCCATCGGGTCTTGGGCTGAGCTGAAGGCCCGGTTCATACAAAACTTCAAAGACACCTGTAGATAGTCTATGTCAATAGTGGATTTGACTAACTGTAAGCAACAGGAGGGTGAGTCTACGACACATTGGGTTCGCCGGGTCAAAGAAATCATACACTCATCGGATAAGATGGATGCCGGCTCTGCAGTCTTAATGTTGGAGCAAAATTGTCGTTTCCTGCCCCTGAAGATGAAACTCGGGCGGCTTAAACGCGACTGGAGTGATATGGGTACGCTGATGGCGGCTCTCGTCAAGTATGCAGACTCTGATAGTACCAAGGACCCCGCTTCAGATGATGAAAGGACAGGGAAGGGAAGGAAGAACGACAATGGCAAGGGTCCTCAGCATAACCCGGGGAACCAAGGAGGTAGCAAGCGCAAGGTCGACGGCAACCTAGAGTTCGTGGCCAACGCCAGCTCACGGGGTAATAGCCAGAGACGCAAGGGGAGGCCCCCTCCCCGAGCCGGCGGGTCAGGCCCGACGCTGGAGCAACTGTTGAATGAGCCTTGTCCAAGGCATGGCTCTAGAGAGAAGCCAGCTACTCATCTATGGAAGGATTGTGCAATCATGAAGGCCTTTAAGAATTCCAACGCCTTCAACGGCAACAACGGCCCGGGCGGTGGCTCAGGCGCCGGCGGCTTTCATGGCCCGGGTGGCGGTTCAAATTCTAATCCTCAGAACGGTCAAGGGGGCTTTAATCAGCAGTCTGGCCAGGGTCATCAACAGCAGCAGGGGGGTTATCAGACCAATCCAAAGCAGCTTAGCGGTGGACAGTATCATGTATTTACCACCAGTCTGTGTAAGCGAGATCAGAAGCTTCATAAGAGGGCTGTGAATGCTGTTGAGCCGGCGGTTCCACGTTATTTACGATGGTCTGAGCACCCTATAGTGTGGAGTAGGGAGGATCACCCTCCCCGGGTGGATAATCCGGGTCACTTGGCCTTGGTGGTGGCTCCTCAGGTGGGAGGATATAAGTTCACCAAGGTGCTCATGGATGGAGGTAGCAGCATCAACATCCTCTATTATGAGACTTTCCGTCGTATGGGGTTGGTTGATAAGAACCTCAGCCAGTCAAACACTATTTTCCATGGTGTGGTACCTGGTAAGTCGGCTTATCCAGTCGGCAAGATCGAGTTGGAAGTGGCCTTTGGAGACGAGCACAACTACAGGGTGGAAAAATTGACCTTTGAGGTGGTCAAGATAAGAAGTCTGTACCATGCCATATTTGGGCGGCCGGCTTACGCCAAGTTCATGGCACGGCCGTGTTACGTGTATTTACAGCTCAAGATGCCGGGTCATAATGGGACCATTACGGTTCATGGCAGCCGGAAGGTGGCCTTGGTGTGTGAGGAAGGTGATGCAGCTTATGCAGAATCTGTGTGCGCAACAGAGGAGTTGAAGTTTTACAAAGACAATGTTGACCCAACAGATATGACCTCTCTGAAAAAGCCGACTACGGAGCATGAGCCGGCAATGAAATTTAAGTCGGCTGATGAGACTAAACTTGTTGATTTCGTTCCAGGTGATTCATCTTAGCAGTTTAGCATCAGTGCCAATCTGGATCCGAAATAGGAAAGCGCGCTCATCGAGTTCATCCGTGAGAATAGGGACATTTTTGCATGGAAGCCTTCTGACATGCCAGGTGTACCTAGAGAACTCGCTGAGCACACTCTCAATGTTGATCCGAAATTTAAGCCGGTCAGGCAATTCCTTCGGCGGTTTAATGAAGAGAGGCGCAAGGCTATTGGTGAAGAGGTGGCCCGGCTCTTGGCGGCCGGGTTTATTGTTGAAGTCTTTCAGCCAGAGTGGTTAGCTAACCCGGTGCTCGTGCTCAAGAAGAACGGCACCTGGCGGATGTGTGTGGACTATACGGACTTAAACAAGGCATGTCCGGCTGATCCTTTTGCTCTTCCCCGTATTGATCAAATCATTGATGCTACGGCGGGTTGTGAGCGCTTAAGTTTCTTGGATGCTTATTCTGGATACCATCAGATTAAAATGGCAGTTAAGGACCAGGAGAAGACGGCGTTCATCACTCCCTTTGGAGCCTTCTGCTATGTGTCTATGCCTTTTGGGCTCAAGAGTGCACAGGCGACTTATCAGCGTTGCGTGCAGAACTGTCTTCATAACCAGATTGGGCGCAATGTTCATGCTTATGTGGATGATATTGTGGTTAAGTCCAGGGAAGAGAAAACCTTGATAGACGATCTGAGGGAGACCTTTGATAATCTCCGGGTTTACAAGATGATGCTTAACCCGACCAAGTGTGTTTTTGGTGTTCCTGCAGGCAAGCTCTTGGGTTTCTTGGTTTCTAACAGAGGCATTGACGCTAACCCGGAGAAGATCAAGGCCATCACCTCCCTGGCTAAGCCGGCGTGTATAAACGACGTCCAGCGCTTGGCGGGTCGTATTGCTGCTTTAAGCCGTTTTATAAGCCGTCTGGGGGAGAAAGCCATGCCATTATATCAGTTGATGAAGAAAACTGATGACTTTGTCTGGAATGATGCAGCTAATACTGCTTTTGAGGATTTGAAGAGACAGCTGGCGGAGCCCCCAGTCCTTGCTGCTCCGGTTGACAAGGAGCCTCTGTTGCTGTATGTGGCTGCTAACACACGAGCCGTCAGTGTGGCCGTGGTGGTGGAGCGC
Source organism: Aegilops tauschii subsp. strangulata (assembly GCF_002575655.3). Classification (NCBI taxonomy): domain Eukaryota; kingdom Viridiplantae; phylum Streptophyta; class Magnoliopsida; order Poales; family Poaceae; genus Aegilops; species Aegilops tauschii. The sequence goes on from NC_053037.3 coordinate 389,224,193, forward strand.
AAGGAAGAAGGTAAGGAGCATCCGGTTCAGCGGCCGGTTTATTATGTCAGGGAAGTCCTCATTGAGTCCAAGCAGCGGTATCCGCATTGGCAGAAGCTTGTTTATGGTGTGTTCATGGCAAGCCGGAAGCTTAAGCATTATTTCCAGGGTCACCCCATCACTGTGGTCAGTTCTGCCCCCCTTGGGGATATCATTCAAAATAGAGAGGCCACAGGGAGAGTGGCTGAGTGGGCTATAGAGCTCGGACCTCATGGTCTGAAATACGTGCCATGCACTGCTGTTAAATCTCAGGCCTTGGTGGATTTCATCAATGATTGGACAGAGCTACAAGTGCCCGAACAAAAGCCGGATAACACATATTGGACTATTCACTTCGATGGGTCCAGGCAGTTGGAGGGCTCAGGGGCTGGAGTCGTGTTGGCTTCCCCTAAAGGTGACAAATTCCATTATGTGCTACAATTGATGTTTCCTTGCACCAACAATGCAGCTGAGTACGAGGCCTTGCTCCACAGTCTTCGGATGGCTAAGGAGATGAGATTGAGCCGGGTAATGTGCTTCGGCGACTCAGACTTGGTGGCTCAACAAGTATCAGGAAAGTGGGATTCCAAGGACCCTCTTATGGCGGCTTATCGCCGTGAAGTTGATGCCATTGCGGGGCACTTTCAGGGTTACCAGGTAGAGCATATCGATCGCAGGAAGAATGAGGCGGCTGATGCTTTAAGCCGGCTGGGCTCTCAGCGAAAACCGGTGCCGCCTAATACTTTCCTGGATGTCTTGCATAACCCTTCTGTTAAGTTGCCTACAGAAGAAGACCTGGCTGTCCCTGACCCGGAGGCACAATTGGTGGCGGCTCTCCACATTATCCCGGACTGGACAGTGCCCTATCTGGCTTACATGACCCGGGGAGCTTTGCCTGAGGATGAAACTTTGGCCAGACAAATAACCCGGCGGTCTAAGTGAATGGTTGTTATCAACGGTGAGTTGCATCCGCAGTGTTACGGGGGCGTTCCAGCGTTGTGTCTCCCCTGAGGAAGGCCAAGAGATCTTGCGTGAGATTCATGAAGGGGATTGTGGCCATCATGCCAGTTCAAAGTCTCTTGTGGCCAAGGCTTTTCGTCATGGTTTTTATTGGCTGACGGCTCATGCTGATGCGGAGGACTTGGTCAGTAAATGTGATGGTTGCCAAAGGTTCTCACGACGGGCTCATGTGCCGGCTCAGGAGCTGAGGATGATCCCAATTACTTGGCCCTTTGCGGTCTGGGGGCTTGATATGGTTGGGCCTTTTAAAAGGTCCAAGAATAAGAAGACCCACCTCTTGGTGGTAGTTGATAAATTTACCAAGTGGGTTGAAGCGGAGCCAGTTAGCAAGTATGATGCAGCCACGGCAGTTCAGTTTATGAAAAAGGTGATCTTTCGCTTTGGTTTTCCACACAGCATTATAACTGACAATGGTACCAATTTATCCAAAGGCGCCATGGAGGAGTTTTGTCAACAAGAGCATATTAGACTTGATGTTTCATCAGTGGCTCACCCTCAATCCAATGGTCAAGCTGAGAGGGCTAATTAGGAGATTCTGAAAGGCATCAAACCCCGGCTTTTGGTCCCTTTACAACGGACGCCGGGTTGTTGGGTGGAGGAGTTACCCTCCGTGTTGTGGAGCATCAACACTACTCCTAACAGGTCTACATGTTTCACGCCTTTCTTCATGGTTTATGGGGCGGAAGCAGTTCTCCCCAGTGACATCCGTCATGACTCACCTCGAGTGGCGGCTTATGTGGAGGTGGATAATGAACAGGCGCGCCAAGATGCTCTTGACTTGTTGGACGAACAGCGTGACGTGGCAGCAGCTCGCTCGGCGATTTACCAACAAGACCTGCGCCATTATCATAGTCGCCGGGTTAAATCCCGGGTCTTCCAGGAAGGCGATCTGGTGCTCTGGCTCATCCAAGATCAAACAGATGCGCATAAGTTATCCCCGCCTTGGGAAGGGCCCTTTGTGGTCAGCAAGAATTTGCACAACGGGTCATATTACCTCATTGACATTCGGGAGCACAAAGATTCACGTAAGTCGGAGGAAGAGACCCGTCGGCCGTGGAACATAGCTCAGCTGCGGCCCTATTACACTTGAGCCACCGGCTCTCATAATGTACATATTTCTCTAAGCCATGTATATATTATGATAAGCAATAAAGCAGGACCTCTGTCCTTTTTTCTCCTCCAAAGGTGAATGTGTTGTTTTCATTACAAGATCACATGATAACTTGAAGGAGGATCCGGCTTATGATCGCATTCGAATCTAGCCATACACAATATAGTCACTTGGGGGCTTCCTGTTCAAACATAGGTCGTATTCGAACCAAAGAGAACATAGCTGTCGATACCCATTTGATTGGCAAAGTGCCGAGCTCATTGGGGAGTTTTCTTTGATCATATCTGAATCACAGTTTAACCCCTTTGGGAACCGACGTGGATCGTATTCGAATCAGCGTCGTTAAACAATTCTTAAGGTCATTTGGGGGCTTCCTGTTCAAACATGGGTCGTATTCGAACCCAAGTGAACATAGCTGTCGGTACCCTCTTGATTGGCATCGCCACACCCACTAGGGGCTACATGATCGCATTCGAATCCTAGCATAACCTCTTTGGGACGGGTCTCTGGTCGTATTCGAACTGGAAGCCCCTAAGTTTTTCTGATTTATAGCGAGTTCTTCTGATTATTTCAAGTGTGCACGGCGGGTCTCACTTTGTCGGCTTAACTTTGATTCACAATGCTAGTCAAACACAATCGGAGTTATCAAGACTGGTAAGCCGGAATGGAGGTACCAACCTTGCTATTCCGGGTTATATAAACCGGAGGTGTGCTTGAAGGCCGGTATGTGTGCTATTACGGTTGTATCAAGGATACGATTGAGGATCAGTCTTTCATGACTTAGCTCTTTCTTTCCGGGTTATATGTACGAGATTATGATTTTCAGTGCGGTAAGCCGCCTAGAGACTTGTGATTTGTTTTTCTATGCAGGATAGTTAAAGGCAACTATTTGAAGCTTAAGGAAAATGAATGATCAAATTATGACCCGGAGAAATATAAGGAAGCAACTTCAATGGAATTCAGCATTCAACACGTGCACGAGGGCACGGCAAAATTAAAGTGTTGGTCCTATTCTATTACAAGACTCGTCGAGTCCAAAAGGGTGAAGCATTGTTTAAATAAGCCGCCTACAGAGTTAAGATGCTTGCTGGGTCGACGCTTCCAGCTCATCCCTCTCCTCTCCTCCGGCTGTTCCCAAGACCTGGAAAGTTGACGATTTCCAGTCAATGCCGCTCAGAGCTTCAAATTGAGCTTCCTCGTCAATTAACCCGGCCGGGTCAATCTCCGGGGCAAAGGTGTGCTTACGAGTCGGCGGGACTAAGCTGATGGCTTCATAGCGCGGAGTGGGGATCCTCTGATTCTCTGCATCATAACCCGGCTGATACTTGGTCAGATCCGTGTCATTTCCAATCAGAGTGGCCACCGGGCGTACGATCTTCACGCAGGCTGCGAAGTCCCTTTGGTCGAAGGGGGTACCGTCTTCCTTCAAACTGGGATAGCCTAGGGCAATGTCCGCCGGGTCTAGTTCTGGAAGGAACGCCTTGGCCCGGCTCAGAGCAGCTATGGCTCCGGCTCTTGCAGAGGCCCGTCGCAGCTCTTGGACCCGCTGAGGAAGAACGGCAAGCCGGCGAAGAACTTCCGCCAGGTGAGTCGGCACCTCATTGGATAGGGCCACCACAGCCAAGGCACGCTGTGACCCGGTGTAGAGTTGCTCCACCAGGGTGTACACGGCCTTAAGCTTGGTCAGCACACTTTGGTTGAGGTTGGCGCTTCTGGGACTTGTTTAACGGAGTAAGATAAGTTGCTGGCAATGATGGGTTATGAGACATGAAGATTGTAAACTTGATGAAAGCCGGTGGGATACTTACCGAAGATGGCAGCGACCATCTGTGACACGTGGCGCTTTAAGCCGGAGAGTTCAGCGGTCTTCTCCGTCAGAGCTTTCTCCGCCTGTTCGGCCCGGTTCACCAGAGTAGCCTTCTCTTCGGCCCAAGCTTTCCGTTCAGCGTCAAAGTCCGTCTTCAGCTTTTCTTGCGCAGCAATACTGGACACAAATTTGGCATTGGCCTTCCGGGTCTCAGTTTCTTGCGTCCTCAGGCGGGTCTTCAAATCGGAGATGTCCGCCTCAAGCTTCTTGTAAGCAGCCTGCACAATTTCCGGGTTATAGTATGAATAATTATTATGCGACTTTTAAGTCCCAAGCACTTTTCAAGCAAAGACACTTGGCACTTGGGGGCTAATGCATGTCGAAAGTTTCTACAAATTACCGGTTCAAGCGAGCAAGCCGGAACTTAAGTCTACCGCATATTCTAGCACAAGTAGTAGACTTGGGGCTAGAGTATGGTAAGGACAACAAGATAACTATGCAGTAAAGCAAGAAGAAAAAAGAGTGGTACCTCAGACTTCTGCTGAATCTGGTTCACCATGCCGATCTCTACATCCCGGCTCTTGTGCACCTGACTGACAAAGCCGGAGACGACCTCTCCGATGCTCAGATTGGCGTAGTCGGTGAGGTCCATATTAGCCCGGCGGTGCTCTAGCAACTCCTCCTTGGCGGAGCACTTGGCCAGCGCAGTAGGTCTCCCCGGCTCAACAAACTCCGTCCGGGTGATTACCATGTCCGGGTCATTGGCCGGCTGAGCCGGGCTGGAGGTCTCCGGGTTAGCAGAAGCTTCTGCGGTTGACTTGTCGGTTGGAGCGGTGGTTTCAGGAGCAGAGGCAGCTGGCGGTTCTTGAGCTGCAGCCTCCGGCTCAGGCAAGTCCGGCTCTTCGACCGGCTTGTTCTTTTTTGCCCTCTTGATGAGCTTTGCCTGGGCACTGAAAGGACAAAAAGGTTAGTACAAAAGTATGAGCAAAGATAAGTACAACATGAGATGATCATAATTACCCGGGCACGGTCTTGAAAGCTGGCAGGTTTGATTGCATCGAATCACCCGAGGAGGGTGAGGTTTCCTGATAGTTTGAATCAGAAGAGTTGAGCGGTTGACGTATAACACCCGCCAAAGGATGAAAAGGTTACAAGTTTGAGATAACCTCGGTCCGGCGTTTCCTCGACGCGTCAGGTAAACCGGAGGAGAGGTCAGCGTCCTTGTTGGTCCGGGTGTGCCGCCGGCTCTCATGAATCTGTCGCTTCAAAATAAATTGAGGATCTTGATAAGCTAAAGGATGTGAAAATCTTACTTTCCGGGTTACCCTCCGGACTTTCAGCCTTGGCAAGGGCTCCGAGTCGGAGGAAAGTATCATTACCTCTTCAACCACCGGGTTACTTGCTCCGGTGTCATCCTGTTGATGAACAAGTATTGATAAGGTGGACAGAAATAAAACAGTGAATATAGCAAGAGCTTACAGGTCCAGGGGTTACCTCTGACTCGGAGCTGTCGCTTAGTTGCATCAGCTCTGAAGCAGTAGGTCTACTTCCCTTCTTGCGGGGGGCGGCTCTCTTGGCGGCTTTCTTAGCCTTCCTGGCCTTCTTGGCCGCCTCATGGTCATATTTGACCTTCCAAAATTTGTCATCAGCCTGAAAAAATACAATGACGATTTCTTAAAGTTCAGATGGAAGCTATCTACAGAAGAAAATAAAATGTTCAGATCAGCGGCTTACCGCTGGGGCCGGGTTGGTCTTGCAGAAGGGGCTTAAGCCGGTCCTCCCGCAGTCTGCCAAGCTCTCGTTCAAGAGAGCCTTGGCCATCTCTTCAGCAACGTCTTCAGGAAGATCGTTGCGGCTGTGTCGCAGGGGGTCATCTTTCCGGCCTGTGTATTCACACATTAAGCCGGGGCGGCGGCTCAAGGGGATCACCCGCCACGAGATCCAGACCCGGACCAGATCAATTCCATTGAGACCATTGCCCAGGAGAGCCTTGATCTTGTTGATGGTGGGGAGCAGAGGTTGGCGCTCCGCTTGAGTTAGCTTGTCCGACAGAGGGTGTGTTGGTTCCAGACGGGAGGGCGAAAGCCGGGCAGCGGGCTCTCATCAGCCAGCGACGTGTCTTGGCAATAGAACCACGTCTGGTTCCAGTCCTTTGGGTGGCTTGGCGGCTCGGCGTAAGGGAAAAGACAGTCTCTCCGTCGCTGAATGGAGATTCCACCGAGTTCCAAGCTTGGCCCGTTGGCACACTCGTTCTGGCGGTTCAAGTAAAAGAGCTCTCTGAAGAGCAGCAGGCTGGGCTCCTCTCCAAGGTAGACCTCGCAGAATACTTGGAAATTGCATATGCTGGACACAGAATTGAGTCCTATATCTTGTGGCCGCAGGTCAAAGAAGTTTAGCACGTCTCTAAAGAACTTTGAGCCGGGCGGTGCGAAGCCCCGGCTCATATGATCCGCAAAAATGACCACCTCCCCGTCCCTTGGTTGTGGTCTCTCCTCTGACGGGTCGGGGGCACGGTAGGACATGACGTCCTTCTTGCGCAGGTAACCCGACTTCATAAAGTCCGTTAAGGTCTCGTCGGTGACGTTGGACCTCATCCAGTTGCAAGTGATGGGTGCTTTGGGAGCTTTGGGAGGCATGGTGAACGTTGGAAGCCTATGATACAGGGAAAATGTCCGGTTTAATAATGAGCCGGAGGAAATTTACAAGTCAAGGTTTAAGGTGGCGGCTTATGGAGGGGCCTAATGACATATATCTAAGTACATCGGGTTATCTAAGCCGCTGAAAGGTGTTAAGAGTAATTTGATTGTCTACGACCTTGTCGCTGGACTCAGCGGGACAGTTTTTTACTAAGTGTGGTGAAAACAGGTTTCACACATAGCAGTAACTAATTTGGATCAAAATGGTCAACTTAAGAGGAAAAATTCTAGACCTAAAACAGCCGCAGAAGAAGTTCGCGGGTTTGAACGGAGCTACTATGCAGTAAAAAGGAGCTTATATACATTGAGAATGGAAGTACAACAGCTACCGCAGTGATTCTATACCAGTCTAAGATCAAAAAGGGTGGTAAAAACCAAATCTACCGAAGGTCCGCGAAGAACGGTGAAGAACACGGGAAGAACTGCGGAAACCTAATGTGGATCTACTCTACGGAGTGACGAAGACTTACGGGTGCTGGTGAGTCGCGGGGATCGCCGCCGTTCTCTCTGGACGCAACAGGTCGATGCAGCGGCCGGAGTCGGTGAGGACGAGAAGACCCGCGGCGGCGACGACAACAGAGCTCGAGCGAAAGAACAGTGGCGCGAGGAGGAAGACGGGTGGCCGATGGCTCATCGGGCCGGGCTACTTATAAGGGCGAGCTCATAAGTGGGCGCGAGAAACGAGGAGGCCACGGCGCGGTTATCTCAACATAAAACGCCTCGATTCTCGGGATGGCAGTAAAGATAAGATCCGTTGCGGATATGGTGGAGTAAAAATGGACTTAATGAAAGATGACGTCACGGCGGATTACCCGGAATCCCGAGGATGACGTCACGCCGGGTTATGGTTTTCACACAATTGTAAGCCAGAGTTTCTCTGTAGAAGGAGTTAAAGATTGACATGAGCCGGCTCAAATCAATCTGGGGCCTAATGTTGAGGATATAAACCTTAGAGTCACCCGCCAGGAGGGGCCGGGTTACTCATAATGATCATCGCCGGAAGCCCGGCGCCAAGCTTGAAGACGGTGGGCCAAAGATGGGCTTAAGACCCGGAGATGGCTTAAGACCCGTAGTTACAACCGTTGTTAAGGTAGAACTTGTAGTATAAGGCAATAATAGTTTAGAGTCCGAGCCGGACACTTTTATGAGCCGGCCGGGACTCTCGGAAGCTGCTGGGCGTCAACCTCTCTATATAAAGGGACGACCCGGCAGCGGTTTAGGGGCAAGAAAAATCTCGTCGAGAGCCAGGCATAGCAGTTAAGCTCCCTGGTCATCGAAACCCTAATCAATACCACCTCAACTGGACGTAGGCTTTTACCTTCACCGTAAGGGGCCGAACTAGTATAAACCCTCGTGTTCCTTGTCCCGTTTAACCCCTTCAAGCTTCCTAGTGGCGATGGCTCCACGACTAAGTCCTAGCTTGAGGACATCTGCCGTGACAATTCCACGACAGTGTTCTTCATTCACGGCCTGTTTTACTCGACCCCCCCCCCCTCCCCGGTGGTCAATACGGCGAGGCGAGGCGCGATCACGGCACCGATGCGCCAATCGCTGACCAAATCGAGCGCTGTCGGTGAGGGACAAGAGCGAGTTGCGTCCATGATAACATGTTCCTCGTGTCACTCCTGCGATTGTGGGCAACGACTCGTGAAGTCCGGAGGATGCTTTCCGCTCACCGAGCTGGTTGCTGACCAGCATGACCACAGTTTTCCGCTTAGAACACATCATTCCTATAGAACATGAACCTATGGTGGTGATGTGATTTACTGAATTTATGGACAAAAGGCAGCGGCCAATGCGCTTTCTGCTTGTCAATAGTTAGAACCTCCTGTCAGTTCGGCAAAAAAATAAAAAGGTCGGAAACCCTATGTCCCTAATCGCAGGCTCAACGGAGATATCATATTAGCATGAAACAAAACCACAATTAGCTTCGATGGTCTACCTACTCTGAACCGTGAAGAAACCAGTAACCTGTTTCCCTCCCATCCGGATCCTTGCAAATCATCTAACGATATTTCTCATAGCCCCTCGATTTCGACGAGGAGAGTTTGTTAGCTTGCGCACTGCGCGCCTGCACATGTCAGAACACCCAGCATAATTTAGGCCGCCCAATTCACAAACGATGCCAAAGCTGTACTACTTCCCCACGCAACACGGACACGTACTCGAAGTGGTAGTAAATAAAAGGCGAGGCCCAGAGGGCATTTAAAAACGAGAGGTTCACTGTCCACGGAATCTCCCTCTCACTCCTTGGTTAATAACTGTCCCAGGCAGGACAGACGGCTCAGTAAGTCAAAGCACCGCATGTTGCCAACGATACGAGTGGTCCCGGCCCGGGGTGGCCAAACTCGTGCCACGTACAGCCTTCCATCACTACCGGGAGTATGGAGTCACATGACAGACACCAGTCATTTGGGGCTTGATTGCAATGACTCCGTATTAACTAATCTGATACTCCTAGAGCGCAATTACAGGCATGATAGGTGCTCAAGTGCTGAACCCAACCCTGCCGTATCTGAGATCTCTACCCCACACCCACAGGCCACCGTTTTGCTGTCCATCCACATAGTACTAAACCCATTTTGTATGGAGTCGGTCCGAGGGAAGTCTGGGGGCAAGGGCCATTTTTTCGTGGTTGAGTGCTGGTGAAGAGACAACTTTATTTCGACGAACTGGTGAGGCGACAACTGGGCATGTGGGAGGGCTCTGCGTCCTTTTTACCTGACTTTGTGGCAAGTGTACCGAGACCCAGTAATCACGTGCCCTCGGACTCGCGCTGTCGCGCTTTCCTCTCTTCTTCGCTCTTCGTCAGCCGACTTTGTCTTTACTGTTTGCCCTTGCCCCTTCTCTTTGCACGTCCAGCCCCCCTCAAAACCCCGATTTTGCAATTTTACAGAGATATGAGATATTTGGATGCACGATTCGCACGGCACTTCCTGCACCAATTAAGATCTAAAACATTAGGGCATCTTCAACGTCGGCCATGCATCCGTCCGAACCGCACTGTCTGAATCAAAGAAGTCATCTAACACGGGCATGTATCAGTCCGCCGCGTGATCCGAACGTGTTTTCTCCCATAAACCGAAGACAAACGTGGGGAGATTTACGGAAGACCAGACCGCTGTCATGCCCGCCCGCTTCTGACCGTCCTGGTACACACAAAATGACCTCCCCCTCTCGTGTGCGCTTCCCGCCCGACGCCAGCTGCCCGCATTCATCTCGCTGTAGAGCGCGACGCTCCACATTGAAGACGGCTCTGGGGACGCAACCTCTCACTGCCTCTGCCATTGAAGGCGGCCGCTTCACTCATATTCATTCATGGCAAGAACTTGTGCAAACAATTTCAACATCATGCTAGTTCATGGAGTCACAAACCATCTTATTGGTAAGACAAGGGACAAGGTATTCAATGCATTCGTGGACATCATATGTGTACTTCGCTCTATGTCTATGAATATCCTTGTTGTCCCTTGTGGGACAAACCCATGCAGGTATTGAAAGTGCTACAAATCCCAATGATAGCTCCCAACTCTTGATGATCTTCATCAAAATCGAGCATCCACAACTACAACATCTACATGAAGTCTTCTAAGACAAAAACTCAAATGTTAGTTTATCCCTCTTAGGGGGATCTCACATCTAGGGGGAGCTTTGCTCTAAGACTTGAGCTAAAGCAACTCTAACAGTGTGAACACATTAATGCTTTATGTGAAAGTGGCAACCCCATTTGTGCTCAAACAATGAGTATGACCTATGATCAAATGTTCTCGTTTGGCTCCTAAGTCAGTATACTCATATATAGATGACTTTGTCATCGACCATTGCTTGATAGATGCTAGAATTGGTTGTGCATGTTTGACATATTTTATTTGGAATTTCATTGTGTGAGCATGTTGCAATGCATATTTTCCCATTCGAGGACATCCAATTGTTGGTTGGTTGGTTTGGATCTTTTGGCCAATTGAATGGACGAGAATGCCTAAGAACCTTCTCTAGCTATCTATCTCATCTTGTCTCAAATTCATTCTTGTGGATCACAAAATTTGAACAAGTGATAATTCGGACCGTCCGGGTGAAGAGCACTCGGAGCCACCAATCTGATTACGGCGGAACGTTAAAACCTTCTAAGTGTACTTTGGTCTGACCGAATCATTCTACTTTGGTCCCATTGATGCGCTTGGACTGATCTGTTTTAGTGCCCTCGGACAGACCGACTGAAACCATTTGGTGCCACCGAAACACACTATCTCTGGCAGTTACATGTCTCAGAGCCACCGAGTGATTTTGATCAGACTGGCCGACAGAGTGCGAGTATATATATACCCCACAGACGGTTCACTTGAAAATTACTTCAAAGGAATCGCTCCGCACCTCGCCTTTATCGTCACCAAGATCGTCGGATCATCGTCGTTGTCTCCCGTGAGCTCTCGTCGCTGGAATCCGTCGCCGTCGTTGACAACCTCACCCGTCATCACCGTCGCAGAGGATCGTCGCTAAGATAAGGTAATGTTCGATCTTCATGTGCTTCCCAAACTATCATTCCTAGCACAAGAACCTGAGCATTATATTCCTACAGTTTGCAAGATTCCATCTACCTAAAAGTTCCTAGATTTAAGGGTTGAGCGGAAATTTTAGGGTTAGGTTTCCGCCATCTAAAGTTCGGACTGACCGAATAGATACGTTACGGCACCACCGAGTTGGCCCTAGGCCATTGCACTGAGTACGGTTCGACCTGACGGAAACATACTCACTTGGTGTGACCGAAGTGTCCTTTTGAAATTCCATGTGCACCTCGGAGAGACTGAGTCGCACATCGATGCCACCAAAAACGTGTGACCTAGTTTCTGTTGTTGCCTCGGAATTTTCGGAAGGAGTCTATTGGTGAGACCAAACTACATACTATGAAAACCCAAACTTGAAGTTTCAACTCATTATTTTTGCAAAAACCTCTGCATTTTGTGATCCTCATCTACACCGACCCATCTATTCTATTCACGGGGTCAGTTAGCAGCATGTCATGATCAGGGGACAGTCAGAACCGGAAGAGGACGTTGAGCTTAGTGAAGGCACACATCTAGAGAGCAGCTCCAATTTAGATCCAAGCACTCCTAGTTCCCGTGGTTTGCCCCAGCTGCTACTCGTGCAAGGAACAAGAAGAATTTTGACTAAGAGGCGGACTTTGAGCCTGAGGATGCCACTTCTAAGAGAAAGGTAGTGAGCAAAGAGTATGGTCCCTCAGAGAAGGAAAGGGATGTTGCACAAAAGGTGTCTACTTCTACAACTACAAAGAGAGGCATCACCACGACTCACACAGCTGCAGGTAGCTCAGCTATAGGGCAACCCAAATCTACGCCCAAGAAGCGAGCCAAGAGAAGAGATGGGAGGCAAACATCCCATGTCACATTCAGAAAATCCTCTATGAGAATTGATGAGCCCGTTGAAAAAGAGGAAGAGGAGGAAGAGCCTGCTGCCAAGTCACAACCTCCAAGTAAAGGAGGTTTATGTTTGATGCTATGCCTAAGAAGGCACCCCTGCTGCAAAGGCCAAGACAGTTGCAAAGACCAAAGGGAAGACCACAGCAAACATCGCAACATCACAGAAGAGCAAGGCCCTAGTGCCAGAGAGAACTCAAGATGATGAATCCCCAATGCATCTCAAGAAACTCAGACCATTCCTTCCAGCTCACGATGACACTCATCCAGAGGCAGAGAACATGAAGGAGAGAAAGAACAAGTGATTGAGGAAATGGAGAACTCAGATCCATATGCTCTCAGGAGGAGGATTGTCGTGGACTATCATTTCCACACTAGGAAGAAACTGGACTTCTACGAGACTTTTCTTATTGACAAGAGCCCGACAGTTAGTGATATGAGATGGGTAGATTGGGAGTACATTGATGCTCATCCCGACAACTTCCCGAATGTGCACGAGAACTTCAAGACACTAGAGATCGATTAGTTCATTGGTACCAAGATGACTGTATGGCATGACGAGCTCATCGTGCAATTCTAGTCGACTGCACATTTCTACCCGGATGGCAAGATTCGTTGGATGACAGAGCGAGTCATGTATGAGTCTTCTATTAAAGAATGGGCTGAAATGATTGGTGTTCCCGAGGATGGAGAGAACTACTTGGATGTTTATGGAAAGTCTCGCATGGATCACAACTTGATGGCAAACATGTATACAGCTGTCCCTCCAGAGTACATTGAATAACATAAGCTGGGATCTGTGTACTACCTCTTGCCAGGACTTGCTACCATCAACACCATCTTGAGGCACACTCTTATGCCCAATCCAGGAGATGAGAAAATGGTTCGTGGCTACTCTAATAGCATGTTGCATCACTGAAAGGATCGAGAAGAGGTGTCTAGAGGGGGGTGAATAGACTCAAAGTAAGAAAAGTTACAGTTTTTAATTTCTTTAAGTTGAAGTGGAGTTTTGGCACAAGTTTAAACATTCACAATACATATCAAGCAAGCATGACAATAGTATATGAGCAGCGGAAAGTAAAGCGTGCAACTTGCAAGAATGTAAAGGGATGGGATTGGAGTGTGCAAACGCAATTTGGAGACACGGAGATTTTTTATCCGTGGTTCCGATAGGTGGTGCTATCGTACATCCACGTTGATGGAGACTTCAACCCACGAAGGGTAACGGTTGCGCGAGTCCACGGAGGGCTCCACCCACGAAGGGTCCACGAAGGAGCAACCTTGTCTATCCCACCATGGATGTCGCCCACAAAGGACTTGCCTCACTCGGGTAGATCTTCACGAAGTAGGCGATCTCCTTGCCCTTACAAACTCCTTGGTTCAACTCCACAATCTTGACGGAGGCTCCCAAGTGACACCTAGCCAATCTAGGAGACACCACTCTCCAAAAGGTAATAGATGGTGTGTTGATGATGAACTCCTTGCTCTTGTGCTTCAAATGATAGTCTCCCCAACACTCAACTCTCTCTCATAGGATTAGGTTTGGTCGAAAGATGATTTGAGTGGAAAGCAACTTCGGGAAGGCTAGAGATGAAGATTTATGTGGTTGGAATGGAATATCTTGACCTCAACACAGGTGTAGGTGGTTCTCTCTCAGAAAATGTATGTTGGAAGTGTAGGCATGTTCTGATGGCTCTCTCCACGGATGAAGTGGGTAGAGGGGTATATAGCCTCCACACAAAATCTAACCATTACACACAAATCACCAAACTCGGTGGGACCGATTCAGAGAACTCGGTCAGACCATTTAGTTCATAATGTGAATGTTAGGCATTTCGGTGGTACCGATATGATCAACTCGGTAGGACCGATGTGCTAGGGTTAGGGTAAGGCCTCAACTCGGTTTGACCGATTACACAAACTTGGTGGGACCGATTTGGGTAATAAGCGAAACAGAGATTTGGCCAGGCAAACTCGGTGGGACCGATTGCATACCTCGGTTGGACCGAAATTATTGCAATAGGCAACAGAGAGTTTGCAAGCCCATCTCGGTGAGACCGAGATCCCATCGGTGAGACCGAATTGATTAGGGTTTCTAGCAGTGGCTATGTCAAGAGAACTCAGTGGCGCCGGATAGAAAGTTTCGGTGGGGCCGAGTTTGACTTTTGGTTTGGGACATATGTGGATGTGAGAAAGTGGTTGAGGGCTTTGGAGCATATCACTAAGCACTTTGAGCAAGCAAGCCATTAAGCAACACCTCATCCCCTCTTAATAGTATTGGCTTTCCTATGGACTCAATGTGATCTTGGATCACTAAACTAGAAAATGTAGAGTCCCGAGCTTTGAGCTTGAGCCAATCCTTTGTCCTCAGCATCTTGAAGGGGTTCCACATCCTCTAGTCCATGCCACTCAATTGTTGAACTTATCTAAAACATACTAGGTAGAAGCATTAGTCCAACAAGAGATATGTTGACATTAATTACCAAAATCACCCAGGGAGCACTTGTGCTTTCAATCTCCCCCTTTTTGGTAATTGATGATAAGATACATCAAAGCTTTAGATAAAGATATAGAGAATAACAAGTAAAGCTTTGGAAAGACATGTAACATGCATAGGATCCCCCTACATGTATGCAATCATGTAAATATGGAATATAGGAGTAGGGCTGCAAGAAAAGCTCGAGACTCGTGAGCCGCCCGAGATCGACTGGTTTTTTTGGCTCGATTCGAGATCGATTTGAAAGGAAACAAGCCGAGTTTGAATACTTTATGTAGCTCAACCGAGAAACGAGCCGATCTTGAGTCAATATTGGCTCGCTCGATTTTAGCTCGATAGCTCGACATAATATCATTATGTTAAATGATGATGCCATTTATTAAATGGCAATAAGATAATTTGTTACCATATATGATGTCCATGATTTTTCTTCATTTTATTTACCAGCAAACATGGAAGCTTAATTAAGTGCAGAGCTAATTTTGGTATGTGGCCGACTATGTGTTAAATATCCTGTTGTTTTTGGCAAAAGATCCCAGCATATGCACCTTCGTTTTCTTGTTTTTGGTCCACGAAGACCACCATTTATTGCAGTTGTCTCAAGAGACCAAGATGATCCCTCCCGAGAACGACGAGATGGTTGTACAAAGTTGTGTCCTTATCTATTTGAAATACTTGCCATAAATTTATAATTTTTACTATCTCATTTAGCTCGAAACTAGCTCAAGATCGACTCGAGATCGTTACAAGCTGAGCACGAGTCATGTTTTATAGCTCGATCATGAGCTTCATTCAGTTTAAGCTCGCTCGAATTTTAATATGAGTTGAGCTGAGCCAACTCCAACTCGCTCGAACTCGACTCGTTTGCAGCCCTAGGAGCATGTGAATGCATAAGCATGACAGAGTAAGCAATGTGTTACATGTATCTTGGCTATATGCATCAGAGCAAATGATGTGAATATAGGAAATGTACCTTCATGCTCATGAGTCCTTCTTGCAAACAGTATGTACATCAGCAAGAAATCCTCATACACATGACTGTGATGCATATACTTACCTTGTGGTCTTGAGTTGGCTTAGGAAGGAATGAACCTGAGTAAACAAGGTTAGATAACACAGATACACCTACTAGCCAGAGCAAACAAAAGAAACCACAAGAGTACCAAGAATGGGATGACATGTAGAGAGTGAGTACAGAGTACCCCATTGGATATAGACATGTCCCCAAAGGTAAAGATGTGCAATGAATTCAAGGATTTCCTTCCCTTAGATGTCTTGCTCCCCCTGAATCTAGCATGGGATACTGGGAGAAGATAGGGAACAGAAAATCAGAGCAAAGAAAAGAAACAGAGCTAATGCAAACAATCAAATATGAACATGTCTTTCCCCTCTTAAATACATGTGACTTCTCTCCTCTTGAACACCAGTTTGTTTCTCCTTGTTGAAGAACACTCTCCCCCTGAGTATTCTCTCCCCCTATAGAAATGATTAAGATTTGATGTGATCTCTCTCTCCCCCTTTGACATCAATTTCCAAGAAGGATTCTTCTAGATTTTTGTTACAAATGGGTTTGGTCCTTGTGTCACAGAACAAAGCAGCAAGTTGAATGTGATGCTGGTAGAGGACAAGAATCATTGAGTGGAGCTGGAGCAAAAAGAATGCAGGAACAAGTGGCAAGTTGTCTTTCCTGCAGTGAAATCGGTGGCACCGAGTTGTGTGTTTCAGTGGCACCGAAAGAATTCGGTTGGACCAAGGAAACAAACCGGTGTGACTGAGTTCATCACAGTGAAAACACTTGTCACCTCAGCTCACTAGGCAGGTAAGATCTCACAAGGTTTTGCAGGGAATTTGCTGAAAGATTTGCAATGAATTGGATGCGGGGAATACAGAACAGAATTAACCAGAAAAGAAATCTAGATGATGTTTTTTTTGAAAGGGGAAACAATATGCATGAGACAAATGCAAGAGCACAAAAAAACAAGAGAACTTCATCTAGAATTGGTCGGCGACAATGTCACCTATGTTAGAGTATATTGACTTAGGAGTCAAGTGAGATCACTTGATCATAGGTGATACTCATAGTTTTAAGCTCAAAATGGGGTTATCATTTTTCGTTTAAGCATCTTGATGTATTCACATCTTGTTGAGTTGCTTTGACCCATGACTTGGAGTAAAGCTTCTCTAAGATGGAATAACATACCTTGGGTGGTGGTGTTGATCTTGATCATGTAGTTGAACTTGTGTGGGTTGCTCAAGGTTGATGTAGCTCATCAAGAGTTGGGAGCACCACTTGGAATTTGAGTTCATCTACCTACATGGGTTAGTCTTGCAAGGAAGAGCACTTGTGTATCCAAAATGACAATCATAAAACTTAATATAGAATTTTTCAAAGGATATGTTTGAAGGGTTTCGTGCTTCCTTGTCTTCAACCACCATTGTGTAGAAACTTGGTGATGTAGAAATTGCTCAAGATGTGAGTGGGTTGCAATCTCATAGATTTAGATTCATCCAAGTACCTACAAGGGTTAGATAGCATGCACGGGTGCAAATATATCCAAGACATATAAATATCAACATGAAAGAAATATCAAGGATTAGTCAAAGGCTGATGCCTTGCATGTATCCAAATGGAGTTCCTACTCCAAGTTTGAAGCATCAATGATGTTCAATTCACCTCTCAAACGGCAAAAGACTTTCTCATCAAGCGGTTTGGTGAATATATCCGCCAATTGCTTATCGGTGCGAACATGCTTAAGATCAATGTCCCTTTTGGCAACGTGATCTCGAATGAAATGATGACGAACTTCAATATGCTTAGTTCGAGAATGTTGCACGGGATTGTGAGCAATCTTGATAGCACTTTCATTGTCACAAAGCAATGGAACATGTTTCACATATATCCCATAATCCTTGAGAGTTTGGGTCATCCAAAGTAATTGAGCACAACATGAACCAGCGGCAATGTATTCCGCTTCGGCGGTGGATAAGGATACCGAGTTTTGTTTCTTGGAGGACCAAGACACAAGAGATCTACTAAGAAATTGACAAGTACCCGAAGTGGACTTTCTATCAACCTTGTCTCCGGCATAGTCCGAATCGGAGTAACCAATAAGATCGAAAGAAGACCTCTTAGGATACCAAATGCCAAAATTTGGTGTGTGTATTAAGTATCTCACTATCCTTTTCACAGCCTTAAGATGACATTCTTTAGGGGCCGCTTGATATCGTGCACACATGCACACACTTAGCATAATATCGGGACGAGAGGCACATAGATATAACAATGAACCAATCATGGAGCGGTAAACCTTTTGATCAACCGGTTCACCATCTTTGGTCAAATCAAGATGTCCACTAGTAGGCATGGGTGTAGTCATACCTTTGCATTCTTGCATATTGAACTTCTTGAATAAGTCCTTGGTGTACTTTGTTTGAGAGACAAAGGTACCTTCCTTAGTTTGCTTGATTTGCAAACCGAGAAAGAATTTGAGTTCACTCATCATAGACATCTCAAACTTCTCCGACATTAGCTTTCCAAACTTCTCACTAAAGTGAGGGTTAGTCGAACCAAATATAATATCATCAACATAGATTTGGCACACAAATAGTTCTCCATTAACCCTTTTAGTAAAAAGAGTAGAATCTATTTTTCCAATTTCAAAGCCTTTTTCAATAAGGAACTTGGTCAAGCATTTATACCACGCTCTAGGAGCTTGTTTAAGACCATAAAGAGCTTTGTGAAGTTTGTAAACATGATTAGGTTTCTTAGGATTAACAAAGCTGGGAAGTTGCTTAACATAAACTTCCTCCTCTATTTCACCATTTAGAAAAGCACTTTTAATGTCCATTTGGTACAAGGTGATATCATGGTGATTAGCATAAGCAAGTAAGATGCGAATGGACTCAAGTCTAGCAACGGGGGCATATGTCTCACCATAGTCCATACCTTCGACTTGAGTGTAGCCTTGGGCGACGAGACGTGCTTTGTTGCGAACTACTTGTCCATCTTCATCTTACTTGTTGCAAAACACCCATTTGGTACCAATGATGTTGTGGTTGTTGTCGGGCTTCTCGACCAATGTCCACACTTGATTTCTCTCAAAGTTGTGTAGCTCTTCATGCATGGCGTTTATCCAATCCGGATCTTCCAATGCTTCTTCAACCTTCATAGGTTCAATGCTAGAGATGAATGAATAATGTTCACAAAAGTTAGCCAAACGAGTTTTAGAGCGAGTGATTCTCCCGGTTTGGATATCATTGTAGATTTGCTCGACGGGATGGTCTTTGGCGACTCTTGCTCGAACTCGTGGGAGCTTTTGCTTGGCTCAGGGTGGAACATCCTCTTCGTCTTGTTCTTCTTCTTGGCCTTCTTCATTGTTGACGTTGTCGTTCTCTTGTCGTGGTGGAGAAGGAGGTTGTTGATCTTCATCTTGGTGTACTTCCTCGTTTTCTTTGTCTTGGTGTGCCCCACTTGTGGATGCTTCCGTATCAACTCTTGGTTCACCTTGTCGTGAGGTGGAAGCTTCCACTTGGACGGACGAGGTACTCTCCTTCACCTCTGTTGGACGAATCTTGCCAATAGACAAATCTTGGATTGCTTCCGAAGGGTCTTTGTCTCCTACATCAATTGGCAATTGCTCTACTTGCGAGCCGTTAGATTCATCAAACTTCACATCTACCGTCTCTTCAACCTTTTGGGTGAAATTGTTGTAGACACGGTAAGTGTGAGAGTTTGAGCCATAACCAAGTAGGAAACCTTCATGAGATTTAGGAGCAAATTTAGAACGACGATGCTTATCAAGAATGTAGCACTTTGAGCCGAATACTCGAAAGTATCCAACTTAGGTTTTGTTACCGGTGAGGAGCTCGTATGCTGTCTTGCCGAGTAGCTTGTGAAGATACAAGCGATTTGTTGCATGACAAGCTGTCTCAACCGCTTCCGCCCAAAAGTGTTTTGGAGTCGTGTACTCATCAATCATCGTTCTTGCCATCTCAATAAGAGTCCGGTTCTTCCTCTCAACAACTCCATTTTGTTGAGGTGTGTACGTAGCCAAGAACTCGTGTGAAATCCCCTCTTCGTCAAGAAAGGTATCCACATTTGCGTTCTTGAACTCCGTTCCGTTGTCGCTCTGAAACTTCTTGATCTTCACTTCAAATTGATTTTGGGCCTTCCTAGCGAAGTTTTTGAAGATCTTTTGGACCTGCGATTTGTCATCAAGAAAGAACACCCACGTAAATCTTGAAAAATCATCGACTATGACTAGACCAAATGAGTTACCACCGAGACTCTTGTAGGCATTGGGACCAAAGAGATCCATGTGAAGTAGCTCGAGCGGTCTTCTCGTGGTCATGATGTTCTTCACGGGGTGACTCCGTCCAACTTGTTTTCCTGCTTGACAAGCACTACAAAGTCTATCCTTGTCAAATATAACATCTTTTATTCCAAGGATATGATCAACTTTAATAAGCTTATCAAGATTTCGCATGCCCACATGACCTAAGCTTCTATGCCACAACCAGCGTTTAGAAGATTTAGCAATTAAGCAAGTTCTAGGTTGAGCCTTTTTAGTGAAATCAACAATGTAAAGATCACCTCTACGTATACCGGTAAAGACCATTTTATGATTGTCTCTTCGAAACACTTGGGAATCTACTCCAGTAAATAGGACATTGAAACCGAAATCAGCAAGTCTAGATACTGAAAGTAAATTGTACCCAAGAGATTCGACGAGCATGACGTTTTGTATGGAGCTATCATGTGAGATGGCCACCTTACCGAGGCCAACCACCTTACCAAAAGTTACATACTTTCGAGGGTCGTTGTTTTCAGCAAGCTCACGAAACATATCCTTGTCTCCGGTCATATGATCAGTACATCCACTATCAAGGACCCATTCCTTTCCTCTAGCCATGTAGCTGCGAAGATTAGCCATAACACCAAAGTGTCTCATCGCATCGTCAAGATCATAGTCACTATCATCATCCTCATCATAGTATCCATGTTCAACATCGTCTTGTATTTGATCAATTCCTAGAGAGGGTAATTCATTAGATAAATGATCATCACAATGGTCACCTTTATGAATTCTAATAGCTTCGGATATGATATTGCTAATGATTCCAACATCTCCTTTGGCACACATGAGACTGGTAAGCTCAAATAGACAATCACCAAAAATAGGATCACTAGAATTCATCTTACTCAAGGCAATAGACTTATGAAGAATTTCATCTAAGTTTTGCAAGGAATAGTTTGGAAATCTTTCCTCAAGAAATCTCCATAAAGTGTAGGCACAATCAAGAGTACAAAAACATCCAATCAAGTTTCTAGGCAAGCCTCTAGTGATAAGATTAACAGTTCTAACGTTGCGGATCATGTCAATGGACTCATCAAGGGTAGGATGCAAAGAATCAACATGAGGTGCACAAGGGCTACTAATGTACTTGTTCAAATGATATTCATTGAAAATCTCAAGCATCTCATTTTTCCACTCATGAAAGAACTTTCCATCAAGAATAGGCACTCTACGTCTAAGACTCCCCAACATAGACTCATCCATCTTCCTCCAATGGTGATTAAACCAAAGCAATGGAGACCAAAGCTCTGATACCAATTGAAAGGATCGAGAAGAGGTGTCTAGAGGGGGGGTGAATAGACTCTAAGTAAGAAAAGTTGCAGTTTTTAATTTCTTCAAGTTGAAGTGGAGTTTTGGCACAAGTTTAAACATTCACAATACATATCAAGCAAGCATGACAAGAGTATATGAGCAGCGGAAAGTAAAGCATGCAAGTTGCAAGAATGTAAAGGGATGGGATTGGAGCGTGCAAACGCAATTTGGAGACACGAAGATTTTTTATCCATGGTTCCGATAGGTGGTGCTATCGTACATCCACGTTGATGGAGACTTCAACCCACGAAGGGTAACGGTTGCGCGAGTCCACGGAGGGCTCCACCCACGAACGGTCCACGAAGAAGCAACCTTGTCTATCCCACCATGGCCGTCGCCCACGAAGGACTTGCCTCACTCGGGTAGATCTTCATGAAGTAGGCGATCTCCTTGCCCTTACAAACTCCTTGGTTCAACTCCACAATCTTGATGGAGGCTCCCAAGTGACACCTAGCCAATCTAGGAGACACCACTCTCCAAAAGGTAATAGATGGTGTGTTGATGATGAACTCCTTCCTCTTGTGCTTCAAATGATAGTCTCCCCAACACTCAACTCTCTCTCATAGGATTGGATTTGGTCGAAAGATGATTTGAGTGGAAAGCAACTTGGGGAAGGCTAGAAATGAAGATTTATGTGGTTGGAATGGAATATCTTGACCTCAACACAAGTGTAGGTGGTTCTCTCTCAGAAAATGTATGTTGGAAGTGTAGGCATGTTCTGATGGCTCTCTCCATGAATGAAGAGTGGGTGGAGGGGTATATATAGCCTCCACACAAAATCTAACCGTTACACACAAATCACCAAACTTGGTGGGACCGATTCAGAGAACTCGGTCAGACCGATTTAGTTCATAATGTGACCGTTAGGCATTTCGGTGGGACCGATATGATCAACTCGGTTTGACTGATTACACAAACTCGATGGGACCGATTTGGGTAATAAGCGAAACAAAGATTTGGCCAGGCAAACTCGGTGGGACTGATTGCATACCTCGGTGGGACCGAAATTATTGCAATAGGCAACAGAGAGTTTGCAAGCCCATCTCGGTGATACCGAGATCCCATCGGTGAGACCGAATTGATTAGGGTTTCTGGCAGTGGCTATGTCAAGAGAACTCAGTGGCGCCGGATAGAAAGTTTCGGTGGGGCCGAGTTTAACTTTTGGTTTGGGACATATGTGGGTGTGAGAAAGTGGTTGAGGGCTTTGGAGCATATCACTAAGCACTTTGAGCAAGCAAGCCATTAAGCAACACCTCATCCCCTCTTAATAGTATTGGCTTTCCTATGGACTCAATGTGATCTTGGGTCACTAAAATAGAAAATGTAGAGTCCTGAGATTTGAGCTTGAGCCAATCCTTTGTCCTCAACATCTTGAAGGGGTTCCACATCCTCTAGTCCATGCCACTCCATTGTTGAACTTATCTGAAACATACTAGGTAGAAGCATTAGTCCAACAAGAGATATGTTGACATTAATTACCAAAATCACCCAGGGAGCACTTGTGCTTTCAATCACATTGACAGCTTCACCAGATTCAAGGTCATGGATCTTATCGTTGAGCCAGTGAAGAGGAGAGCAGCAAATCAGAAGCACTCTTGAGGATTTGCACCTCATATCGAGACACTTAACAACTCTAAGGTTGGTAACAATGTCTATTTTCTTGACTGCAAGCACCTTCCATCCAGCCAGAGTTGGAGGACTGCACGTTCACCATGGAACCTTCACATCCCGCCTATGCTGATGCACAAGCACATGCAGAGACTGCTAGAGCTGCTGTAACATCTGCTAGACCCAACACTTCGACAACATAGTTTCCCAAGACAAAGATGGTTCAAATGATTTCTCCAAGCCACTCAGAGGATCGAGCGAGGCCTAGCTAACCTCATGAAGAACCAGGAGAGTCTCGAGAAGATTGTGGAAACCAAATTCCATGATCCAGATGTCAAGGTAACAGAGATATCTATAGATCTTGAGAAGCTCTAGGCATAGGTGGAAGCAATGTTGAGTAATGATGATGATGCACTACTTACGACCACTCAGTTCCAGACTATGCCTAGGCCAGCTGCAGTCGTTGTTACTTCAGATGCTCCAGCTACAGAGACTGCCACAATTGCTGCTCCTACTGCTGCACCACCAGTGTCTACACGTCATGTCCAGCAGACTTCTTCAAAAGCATTTGCAGACGCACTTCTCTCCACTCAATCGACCCACACCAGAGCTGCAAGCCAGAGGACTTCATCGCCAGCTACCGTGGATCGAGCCCAAAGCAACGTTTAGCTCTAGATCGTTCGAACTTTTTGGTAACTTGTTGCCGAAGGGGAGAGTTATCTAGATCATTATGGCTTCGAGAGAGAGTGTCTTTTGCTTTTTCTCGTTTTTTCAATTTGTTTCACTTTTGAGATACATTTGTTCTGATGGTTTGTAAGACTATGCTATGCTACGCTTGTGTGTGATCATACTGTACTTATTTTGATTTGCATGCTATGTATCTATCATTTGTGATTATTGCTATGATCATTCACATGTTTGTTTGGTGATGAATGTTTAATGTATTCCATTCATATCCTTTTGTGCGCTCCACCAGGATGTATGTGGCATGGAAGATTCACCCATGATTCTAATCGATTGTGCATTTGCATTCAAACACAAATTTTAAATAATGCACAAATTTAGGGGGAGCTCTTGCCTATCACATACTTCTCGAAGCGACGATTTTATTAAATGATTATATCCTATGTCAAAGCTTTGATCTAGCTATATGTTGTCATCAATAACCAACAAGGGGGAGATTGAAAGCGCAACTAATCCCGGGGTGTTTTTGGTAATTCGTAACAACATATACATCATTGAACTAATGCCTATTCAAATATTATTTTCGGAAAGTTCAATGTAGGTATGGCAAGGACATGTGAATGTGGACCCCTCAAAATGCAAAGACAGATGGATTGGCGAAAACTGCAAGACTCTACATTTTTGGTTAAATGATCCAAGATCACATTGAGTTCATAGGAAAGCCAATACTATTAAAAGAGGATGAGGTTTTGATCATGAGTCATTTGCTTAAGTTCTTGAAGATATTGCTCCAAAACCCTCAGCCACACCCTCACATTCCAATCTGTCCAAAACCCTAAAGTTCATCTCGGTCCCACCGATACACATACACCCGGACCTACCAAGATACACTTGACAGAGCCACTGCCTAAGCCCTAGAAACCCGGTCCCACCAAAGTGCACTAGCAAACCTTCTGAAACCCATTGTTTTCATCTTGGAATTACCGAGTGAAATCGATCAGAATTACTGAAGTGTTGACAATGCTTAGGTCATCACCAATCGGTCCCACCGAAACGTCTAGCGTTCAAACCTTTTGCACTAATCGGCTCACTGAGTTTTTCACATGATCCCACTGAGTTGTGCATAAAGGTGTGTAATGGTTAGATTTTTGGTGAAGGCTATAAATACCCCACCCACACTAACTACTCTCAAAGAAAGCAACCAAGACGAAGCCACCACTTCCCATATCCATTTTTTGAGAGAGAACCACCTATACTTGTGTTGAGATCAAGGGATTTCACTGTGACGCCCGGATAATTAAGCTACAGCGAACCTCTGCTAATGATGCCATGTCACCTCGATTACTGTTGCTAATCTCGCATTAGCTCAAAACCGATTCAAATTCAAATTCGAAATAAAGGCAAACATCAAAAGTTTTCAAATATTAAAACCAAAATGTTCGGGTTGTGCCAGTTAATGCGTAGATGATTATGATGAAGAATCCACATTTTTATATAATGTATAAATGCACTAAAATGATTTAAACGGTAGCAAAAACATTATTTAAATGCCTTTGGTATTTTATAAAATACTAAACTATTTTATTTTGGGTTAAAACCTTTTGTGGCAGAGGGTTATTTTGAAACATTATTTTAGGAGCTATTGTCATATTTTACTAACTAAAAATAATGTGGAACTAAAATTAAAACAGGAAAGAAATAGAAACCAATAGGGAAAATAAAACAGAAACAAAAAAAATTAATAAAAGGAAAACCTCCACTGGCCCAGCCCCCCTGGGTTCGGCCCACTCCCCCACGAGCTTCCACTGTTTGCGCGACCGAGCGCCCGCGGTCGCCGCCCGTCCGCCTCGCCGACGACGCCCCTGAGGGGATAAGGGCGCCGCGACCCTCCTCCTCGGCCTCGTCAGCTGCCCCTCCCCCGCGCAGATATTTCTCTGCTCACCCTCCCCCACGCGCTGCTGCTCCTCCTCTTTGCCATGGTCGCCACTGCCGTCGCCTCCGCTTGCTCTCCCGCGTAGCAACCAGCCCTTCCTCGCTGCGCCACTGTGTCTAGACGCTCCGCCGGGATCCGCTACGTC
The DNA here is from genome assembly GCF_002575655.3 of Aegilops tauschii subsp. strangulata. Lineage (NCBI taxonomy): Eukaryota > Viridiplantae > Streptophyta > Magnoliopsida > Poales > Poaceae > Aegilops > Aegilops tauschii. The sequence continues at coordinate 389,249,812 of NC_053037.3, forward strand.
GACTACAGCCACGAACGCAAGCGCGGGGAGCACCACCGCATGGATCCGCGCCGTCTCCTTCCTCCTCGGGTCGCCGGTGATCTCCTCTGATTTCGGCGCCGTCAGCAGCTCCTAAGCCACCAACGACCATCATGTGCCACCCAGTGAGCCTCTCTCCCTTCTCCTTCACTACGAAAGCTCGCCCGCGTTCAGTAGTAGCCCTGCCGCCGTGATCGTGCCCCGACCCCGTATTCGATGCATCCGCCCGCGCCCGCATGCACTAGCGCCTAACCGGGCTGTGTCGTGCTCGCCTGCTGCTATTGCTGCTCTGCCCGCTGCAGATGCGCGCGCGCCCACATCGCTCAGGGCGAGGCCGCGCCCCCGTCAGGCCGATGCTGCTGCTGCCTGCTCCTCCCGCCGACCGCACCTACTGTCCCTCCCCTGCGCCGGCCGTGCTCCACCGCCGCAAGCCGCGCCCGGCTGCGCGTCACTGCGCCCGGCCACCACCCCGTCCGCGCCCTCTAGCGCTCTGCGCATGCTCACTGTCGCCCCAGCTCGCTCCCCGCGCGCCGCTCCCTTGCTGGTGTTGTCCGCGCGTTGCTGCTTCTGCTAGCCGCGCTTGCTGCTGCTCTATGCCGCAACTGCTCTAGCTGCTGCCGCCACTGCTATAGCTTAGTTGCTGCCGCTGCCAGTTGCTGCTCTGCTTTGCTGCTTCTAGCCATGGCTCGCATGTGTGTATGTGTTTGCACGCATGGCCGGCTGACTCTCTGGATGAGGCCGGCCCTGTTTAGTTGAGTTAGCTGATTAGTAGTACTAGCTAGGACAAATAATGGTTAGGTGTAGTGCCTATGACACGTGGACCCTGTAAATTAAAGTAACAAATTAAATTAAAAAGTGCCCAAGTCTATGACACACGGGACCCGCTTACACTATTCCTATGTTGACCAAGTCAAATGTTGACTTGGTCAACCTACCCCCCTAGACCCACATGTCAGCCCCTTTGGTACACTTCTGTGTACCCAGAGCTGGGTGCACCTAGTATTTCACATTTATTTTCGAATTAAATTAAATTTAGAAAATGAATAAAGCTTTTAAAATTAATATAAAATAAAATGTACCTCGGAAAAAAAACTTTGTACATGAAAGTTTCTCAAAATGATGAGCCGAATCCGAATACGCAGCCCGTTCGTCCGCAACACGTCCCTAGCATAGCGAACGTGCAACATTTCACCTCCGGTTCATCTGTCCGAAAACGCGAAACATCGGGAATACTTTCCCGAATGTTTCCCCCTTCGCCGGTATCACCTCCTATTGCGTTAGGGCACACCTGGCACCGTTACTTGTCATGTCATGCATCGATATGCATCTGTTTGCATTATATTCATTGTTTCTTCCCCCTCTTCTCTTCGGTAGACTACGAGACTAACACCGCTGCTGGTGCCCCGATCGACCACTGTGTTGACGACCCCTCCTTGCCAGAGCAACAAGGCAAGCCCCCCCCTTGATCACCTGATATCGCCTGTCCGTTCTCTCTACTGCTTGCATTAGAGTAGTGTAGCATGTTACTGCTTTCGGTTAATCCTATTCTGCTGCATAGCCTGTCATTGTTGCTACAAATGTTATCCTTACCTGCAATCCTAAATGCTTAGTATAGGATGCTAGTATTCCATCAGTGGCCCTACATTCTTGTCCGTCTGCCATGCTATACTACCGGGCCGTGATCACTCGGGAGGTGATCATGGGTATATACTTATATACATAATGCATGATACATGTGGTGACTAAAGTCGTGTCGTCTCGTTGAGTACCCGCGGTTGATTCATGGATTGGGGGCTGAAAGGACAAACTTTCCCGACGGCCCTCCGGGTGGATCTTTGTGGCGGAGCGACAGAGCATGTTGAGACCACCTAGGAGAGAGGTGGGCCTGGCCCTGGTCAGTGTTCGCGGTTACTTCTAAATAACACGCTTACCGAGATCTTGGTATTTGATCTGAGTCTGTCCACTGGCCTATACGCACTAACCAACTACGCGGGAACAGTTATGGGCACTCGACGTCGTGGTATCAGCCGAAGCCTTCTTGACGTCAGCGACTGAGCGGCGTGCGCCGGGTTGGACTGGAACGCCTGCTCTTGTATAAGGGAGGCTAGGTCTCCTCACTAGCCACGTACGCAACATGCAGGTGTGCAATGGGCGATGGGCCCATACCCGTGCGCGCATAGGATTTAGACCGGCGTGCTAACCTCTCTGTTGAGCCTAGGTGGGGCTGCGATGTGTTGACCTTCTGAGGCCGGGCATGACCCAGGAAAGTGTGTCCAGCTAAAGGGGGTCGAGCGTGTTGGGTAATGTGGTGCACCCCTGCAGGGAAGTTTATCTATTCGAATAGCCGTGTCCCTCGGTAAAAGGACGACCCGGAGTTGTACCTTGACCTTATGACAACTAGAACCGGATGCTTAATAAAACACACCCTTCCAAGTGCCAGATATAACCCGGTGATCGCTCTCACACAGGGCGACGAGGGGAGGATCGCCGGGTAGGATTATGCTATGCGATGATACTTGGTGAACTTACCATCTACTCTCTTCTACATGCTGCAAGATGGAGGCTGCCAGAAGCGTAGACTTCGATAGGACTAGCTATCCCCCTCTTATTCTGGCATTCTGCAGTTCAATCCACAGATACTACCCATTTCATTGATACCAATGCATATGTATTGTAGATCCTTGCTTGCGAGTACTTTGGATGAGTACTCATGGTTGCTTTGCTCCCCCTTTTTCCCCCTTTGTTTTCTTCCTGGTTGTCGCAACCAGATGATGGAGCCCAGGAGCCAGACGCCACCGTCGACGACGACTCCTACTACACTGGAGGTGCCTACTACTATGTGTAGCCCGCTGACGACGACCAGGAGTAGTTTAGGAGGATCCCATGCAGGAGGCTTGCACCTCTTTCGATCTGTATCCCAGTTTGTTCTAGCCATCTTATGGCAACTTGTTTAACTTATGTCTGTACTCAGATATTGTTGCTTCCGCTGACTCGTCTATGATCGAGCACTTGTATTCGAGCCCTCGAGGCCCCTGGCTTGTATTATGATGCTTGCATGACTTATTTATCTTTTTAGAGTTGTGTTGTGATATCTTCCCGTGAGTCCCTGATCTTGATCATACACGTTTGCGTGCATGATTAGTGTACGATTGAATCGGGGGCGTCACAAGTTGGTATCAGAGCCGACCGCCTATAGGAACCCCCTTTCCAACTCCTTGGCCGAAGTCGAGTAGTCATTGAAAAAACTTTTACTAACATGGCTGTGTGGCTTATGGGCCCACGTCCCCATTGGGTGGCATTAGGATCTTTTATTCCTCGTCTATACTCTGGGACTCTGAGCTCTCTTCTATTCGGGTTAAATGATTTTGCTAAAAACAAAACTAACCTTAGGTTCTCGAAAATACTTTCTCCCAGAGAGCCCCTCACTTCAGATGATCGCCTGCTGCAGTAGAAGATTCTGAAGTTACTCTACGATGTTCTCTCGAGTCTTTGTGCCATCGCATTGCGATTTCCTTCCATCGTCAACCCCTATGAAAACTGCATACACTTGCCATTCATACAATCATTCCCCGTTGATCTTGTTATTACAAGATGCCCCGAAATACTCTCTGTTGTCCCGAGAATCCTTTGAGCTTACTGCCTTGCAGTTCTTTACCACATGAATACCCCTACGGATAATTCCTCACACTTCTCGAGTATCTGTTCATCCACAGTTGATTCCTGTATTTCACAAAAGTCTTCGAAATACCATTCGTTCTTCTAAAAATCCTTGACATCCTAATGCTCTTGAAATTCTTGCTTACTAGCATTATGATTAATCCCATAAGTCTGGTAATCTTATTGGCATCCTTTGTCATTATCATTTTGAGTCCATTGATTCAATATGTTGCGAATGCTCGCAATCCTCTATCAGATCCTAGAATTCATCTTTCCGGCTCTGACGTTATTTTTAACATGAGCTGGATCTCGACCAATCAAATTGTCGTCGTTTGTACCCCTAAGCTTACTCAAGTTATCCATCCTTAATCAGAGCGTTTGCTTCTGATCCCTTGATTTGGAAATCACCTTTGCATCCGAACTTTGAATTAGTCAGTTGTTTCCATAATCCAGTGCTTCTGCATTGTTTCTTCCTTTGATTGTGCCGGTACTCACATTAACACTGTTATGGACCGTCAGATACCTTGTTGGATTTTATCTGACAGCGTCCTCCATATTCAATAATCTTCTAAGCCGTCCTCGGATACATAATGCCATGGGTAAATTGTATCCTCTGCTTTCTCAACCATGTGCTGCTTTCGAGCTTGTATGACTTACTCCTGGAGTTGTGGTATATGTTTCTAAGATGCCCCGATGGGTTGAACATATACCTTCCTTAATTGTGTGAACCCAAAAGTCTTCATGGGTCATAACCTTCTGGTATTCCGCCAGTTAAACTTCCAAAATCAACACATTCTTAACTGAGAGCAGTAAATGAGAAGTTGTGTATTGGAGAAGTGGGAGTCGACCTTGAACTTTGAGTTCATGCCCATGGACACTATGTAGATCTTATCATGGAAGCTTCTCTTAAAGTAATTATTCCCTTGGTATAAGTTCATCTTATATCTTGGATCTGGTCTTTTGCAATCATGGTTCCGACCATATTATTATCCATTAATTCCTTTTCTCGGACAAGTTAAAGTACTTGTGTTTTGTAGATTAATACACCTGTCCAACCTCTATTTTGCTCTACCTTCGAGTAATACCCTCTGGTATCTCGAGAATAGCACAGAACTACATAACTTCTTATGAGTTCTTCATCAACTATTATTCTCGCCAATTCCAATTTCCCTCGGGTTTTGAGTTATTAGTCACTCAAGAACGCCGATAAGTGAATCGATTCCGCACTCCAATTCAATAACTCTAAGTAATTTTCGTTGCTAATGATTTAATAATCCTTCAAGTCATTCCTAGCCTGATCGGCTATATCATTACCATGCTAACTTAACTATGCTACCTGTTCCTTCTTCCCGGAGCACAATTTTTTATGCTGAGCTAAGCTTACGTCGATTTCCTCATCTTATGGTTCCACCTCGAACAACAATCTTGATTCCGAGTTGGTGTCGTATCCGTGGACCCAATAATCTTTCACTGCATCAGTCCTTTTACTTGATGCAGTCGTTGATCGATTACATCTTCTTGAAACCTCTCGACAAATTTGTCCTGACCGTTGTCAACAATTTGACTTCTTCTAAGTTGTGTGTTGAATTCAGGATGAGCAATACCATTCTTGACCCCTCGATGATTTGTATTAACATCACAACATTCTTGCATTCCCTGCGACACAAAACTTGGTCATGTTTTGTGTAGTTTCCTTTCTATCCAACTTATATTATGATTATATCTTGGACTATTACCATCTGTTATGTCAAGAATGTTGAGGGAATTACCTCAACTATTAATTCTTGATATAGTAATACTTCTCACCATCACCATTCTTTCTTGGTCCCCGTGTTGGTTCTAACCGGGATACCAACAGGTGAACGGTGCTGTTTGGATTCTGCCCCTCTAGCAACCCTATTGCTTTGAAGTTAATGGTCGACCGTTCATTCTTAGGCTATTGATTATTGAATCACCATTCTAGCATTGATCGTGCTACCTAAGCCCATATTTCGGGTGCACCTTTCAACCAATGTTTAATGGTGTATAATTTACTCGAGCATACATCATTATATCATTTAACCTGACAAATGTTATCTCTTTATTCACATAATTGTGGAAATACATCTTTTTGGAAATCTCGATGAATTGTCGCTAAGTTCATCAGCCACCTCCTCATCCTCTCCTTGGATTAATGATGAACTCATGTTTCGAAACTCGCTTCCATAGTTCATTTCCCGAGAATCTTACAATGTCATCTCGTCAATTTGTGTTGCATCTTTTCTTCTCAGGCATCCTGAGCCTGAGGTATCCTGACACCAAGAAGAACTGAATCTCGGTCAAATATGATGGTTGGAACATTTTCCAAAAGCCATAACATTGGTCTTTGTATAGCCTAGTAAGGTGATGTCATGCTTAGCACCCCTGGCCGGAGAACCAATTGTTATAATTCTTCCTTTCTAACAAAGTTAGCCATTCTTCCATGAGGAAATCGTAAGACTTATTCTATAAGTTGTTCCTGATGGACCCGTTGTGTATCCAAAGTATGTCCTTTACATGATGACCATGTCAAAGCTATCCCGAAGAAAGGTTGTGGTAATCAATCGTCAGCAAGAACATTGCAAGCACTACGCTAAATTTTCCTTATCAATTATGCAAACACCGTTGTGTGGGTAATGTCATGAAACTTCTCTTCCCTTACCTAAAAGGGTTTTCTACTTTATCTCCTATCATGGATAACATGCTCTGCTTGTCCTGGGGAAGGATATACCCCTGAAATATGTGTTTAAACACATTTTTCTTTCTATCGTTCTGAGTAAATCTGATAAACACTTTTTCTTTTCCATTGGTTTGTTTAACCCCCCTTGTGATCTGTATGATATGAGTAGTGATAATTCCCTGCTTGGATAAGCACTTTGTTGTACCACTCTGTCAGTAAGACCCTGTTACTATTGTGGATGACATTCCGGTAACCACCGATGGACAAGAACTTTGCCTATTGGTCCGCCTTGTTTAACGAGTAGGATGGTTCTCTTCGTCCCTCGCCCTTGGTACTGACGTTGTTGGCAACATAACTGACAGACTATTTTCTGACATGCCTTGATATCATGACCGTGCAAGACGTCACTGTCCTTCCTACTTTTAACCCACATGGCGAGCCCATAACCCACAGTTCCACAGGATTGAAACCTGACTCTCCTGTACACCCTTTGTTCCCAAGGTTGTTCCTCACGCGTGGCCTCATATGTAATTCTTGAGCCACCCCCTGAGAGATCATCAATTCTGGTATCAAACACAATACTTATCTCTGTTGCTTTGAACCCCTTTCACGCCCTGTTTCAGGCATCAAGCGATTGCCTACCCGCTTGAAACTTCCCATGATACCTCCTTACTTTGCTCTCGATAATTTCTTAAGTTTCAATTCGAGAGTTACTTTTCGCCACCTTCCCTAATGTTATCTACCGGATAAGCAACCGTGCAGAGTTCCGTTCTTTCGAGTTACCCTTATCCTTTTACGTAAGTACGATGGAGTTCCCGAAAAAAGGATGACAACTTCGTCCCGACACACAGAAGTAGAGAAATGGAGGGATAAACATCATGCAGCAAACTCTTTGAGAAGAGCAACCAAGACCAGGAAGATCCGTTAGAATTTCGTAATCAGAACTTTCCCCCTTATTCCACCTCTTAAATCTCGGGATGAGATTTCTTGTAGTGGAGGAGAATTGTGACGCCCGGATAACTAAGCTACAGTGAACCTCTGCTAATGATGCCACGTCACCTCGATTACTGTTGCTAATCTTGCGTTAGCTCGAAACCGATTCAAATTCAAATTCGAAATAAATGCAATCATCAAAAGTTTTCAAATATTAAAACCAAAATGTTCGGGTTGTGCCACTTAATGCGTAGATGATTATGATGAAGAATCCACATTTTTATATAATGTATAAATGCACTAAAATGATTTAAACGGTAGCAAAAACATTATTTAAATGCCTTTGGTATTTTATAAAATACTAAACTATATTATTTTGGGTTAAAACCTTTTGTGGCAGAGGGTTATTTTGAAACATTATTTTAGGAGCTATTGTCATATTTTACTAACTAAAAATAATGTGGAACTAAAATTAAAACAGGAAAGAAAAAGAAACTAATAGGGAAAATAAAACAGAAACAAAAAAATTAATAAAAGTAAAAACCCCACTGGCCCAGCCCCCCTGGGGTTCGGCCCACTCCCCCACGAGCTTCCACTGTTTGCGCGACCGAGCGCCCGCGCCCGCGGTCGCCGCCCGACCGCCTCGCCGACGACGCCCCTGAGGGGATAAGGGCGCCACGACCCTCCTCCTCGGCCTCGTCAGCTGCCCCTCCCCCGCGCAGATATTTCTCTCCTTACCCTCCCCACGCGCTGCTGCTCCTCCTCTTCGCCATGGTCGCCACTGTCGTCGCCTCCGCTTGCTCTCCTGTGTAGCAACCAGCCCCTCCTCGCTGCGCCACCGTGTCCAGACGCTCCGCCGGGATCCTCTACGTCGACTACGGCCACGAACGCAAGCCGGGGAGCACCACCGCATGGATCCGCGCCATCTCCTTCCTCCTCGGGTCGCCGGCGATCTCCTCCGATTTCGGCGCCGTCAGCAGCTCCTAAGCCACCAAGGGCCATCATGTGCCACCCAGTGAGCCTCTCTCCCTTCTCCTTCACTACGAAAGCTCGCCCGCGTTCAGTAGTAGCCCTGCCGCCGTGACCGCGCCCCGACCCCGTACTCGCTGCATCCGCCCGCGCCCGCATGCACTAGCGCCTAACCGAGCTGTGCCGCGCTCGCCTGTTGCTATTGCTGCTCTGCTCGGTGTAGATGCGCGCGCGCCCGCTACACTCAGGGCGAGGTCGCGCCCCCGTCCGAGCGATGCTGCTGCTGTCTTTGCGCTGCCTGCTGCCGCTACCTCCTGCTCCTCCCGCAGACCGCACCTACTGCCCCTCCCCTGCGCCGGCCGTGCTCCACCACCGCAGGCCGTGCCCGGCTATGCGTCGCTGCGCCCAGCCACCACCCCGTCCGCGCCCTCTCGCGCACTGCGCATGCTCACTGTCACCCCAGCTCGCTCCACGCGCGCCGCTCCCTTCCTGGTGTTGTCCGCGCGTTGCTGCTTCTGCTAGCCGCCCTTGCTACTGCTCTATGTCGTAGCTGCTCTAGCTGCTGCCGCCGCTGCCAGTTGCTGCTCTGCTTTGCTGCTTCTAGCCATGGCTCGCGTGTGTGTATGTGTGTGTGGTGTGTGTGCGCGCATGGCCGGCTGACTCTCTGGATGAGGCCGACCCTGTTTAGTTTAGTTAGCTGATTAGTATTACTAGTTAGGATAAACAATGGTTAGGTGTAGTGCCTATGACATGTGGACCCTGTAAATTAAACTAACAAATTAAATTAAAAAGTGCCCAAGTCTATGACACACGGGACCCGCTTACACTATTCCTATGTTGACCAGTCAAATGTTAACTGGGTCAACCTACCCCCCTAGACCCACATGTCAGCCCCTCTGGTACACTTCTGTGTACCCAGAGCTGGGTGCACCTAGTATTTCACATTTATTTTCGAATTAAATTAAATTTAGAAAATGAATAAAGCTTTGAAAATTAATATAAAATAAACTGTACCTCGGATAAAAAAACTTTGTACATGAAAGTTTCTCAGAACGACGAGGCGAATCCGAATAAGCAGCTCGTTCGTCCGCAACACGTCCCTAGCATAGCGAACGTGCAACATTTCACCTCCGGTTCATCTGTCCGAAAACGCGAAACATCGGGAATACTTTCCCGAATGTTTCCCCCTTCGCCGGTATCACCTCCTACTGCGTTAGGGCACACCTGGCACCGTTACTTGTCATGTCATGCATCGATATGCATCTGTTTGCATTATATTCATTGTTTCTTCCCCCACTTCTCTCCGGTAGACCACGAGACTGACGCCGCTACTGGTGCCCCGATTGACTATTGAGTTGACGACCCCTCCTTGCCAGAGCAACCAGGCAAGCCCCCCCTTGATCACTTGATATCGCCTGTTCGTTCTCTCTACTGCTTGCATTAGAGTAGTGTAGCATGTTACTGCTTTCGGTTAATCCTATTCTGCTACATAGCCTGTCATTGTTGCTACGATTGTTATCCTTACCTGCAATCCTAAATGCTTAGTATAGGATGCTAGTATTCCATCAGTGGCCCTACATTCTTGTCCGTCTGCCATGCTATACTACCGGGCCGTGATCACTCGGGAGGTGATCACGGGTATATACTTATATACATAATGTATGATACATGTGGTGACTAAAGTCGGGTCGGCTCGTTGAGTACCCGCGGTTGATTCACGGATTGGGGGCTGAAAGGACATACTTTCTCGACGGCCCTCTGGGTGGATCTTTGTGGCGGAGCAACAGAGCAGGTTGAGACCACCTAGGAGAGAGGTGGGCCTGGCCCTGGTCGGTGTTCGCGGTTACTTCTAAATAACACGCTTAACGAGATCTTGGTATTTGATCTGAGTCTGGCCACTGGCCTATACGCACTAACCAACTATGCGGGAACAGTTATGGGCACTCGACGTCGTGGTATCAGCCGAACCTGTTGACGTCAGCGACTGAGCGGCGCGTGCCGGGTTGGACTGGAACGCCTGCTCTTGTATAAGGGAGGCTAGGTCTGGTCATCGGCCACGTACGCAACGTGCAGGTGTGCAATGGGCGATGGGCCCAGACCCCTGCGTGCATAGGATTTAGACCGGTGTGCTGACCTCTCTGTTGAGCCTAGGTGGGGCTGCGACGTGTTGATCTTCTGAGGCCGGGCATGACCCCGGAAAGTGTGTCCGGCCAAAGGGGATCGAGCGTGTTGGGTAATGTGGTGCACCTCTGCAGGGAAGTTTATCTATTCGAATAGTCGTATCCCTCGGTAAAAGAACGACCCAGAGTTGTTCCTTGACCTTATGACTACTAGAAACAGATACTTAATAAAACACACCCTTCCAAGTGCCAGATATAACCCAGTGATCGCTCTCACACAGGGCGACGAGGGGAGGATCGCCGGGTAGGATTATGCTATGCGATGATACTTGGTGAACTTACCATCTACTCTCTTCTACATGCTGCAAGATGGAGGCTGCCAGAAGCGTAGTCTTTGATGGGACTAGCTATCCCCTCTTATTCTGGCATTCTGCAGTTCAGTCCACAGATACTACCCATTTCATTGATACCAATGCATATGTAGTGTAGATCCTTGCTTGCGAGTACTTTGGATGAGTACTCACGGTTGCTTTGCTTCCCCTTTCCCCCCTTTCCTTTCTTCCTGGTTGTCGCAACCAGATGATGGAGCCCAGGAGCCAGACGCCACCGTCGATGATGACTCCTACTACACTGGAGGTACCTACTACTATGTGCAGGCATCTGACTATGACCAGGAGTAGTTTAGGAGGATCCCAGGCAGGAGGCTTGCACCTCTTTCGATCTGTATCCCAGTTTGTGCTAGCCATCTTATGGCAACTTGTTTAACTTATGTCTGTACTCAGATATTGTAGCTTCCGCTGACTCGTCTATGATCAAGCACTTGTATTCGAGCCCTCGAGGCCCCTGGCTTGTATTATGATGCTTGCATGACTTATTTATGTTTTTAGAGTTGTGTTGTGATATCTTCCCGTGAGTCCCTGATCTTGATCGTACACGTTTGCATGCATGATTAGTGTACGATTGAATCGGGGGCATCGCATCCACTCCAACCATTTGATCCTTAATTTATGGCCCCCTCAAGTTGCTTTCCACTCCAACCCTTCTCCTACTACCATGCCAAATCTGTGAGAGAGAAATTGAGCGTTGGGGAGACTATCTTTTGAAGCATAAGAGCAAGTAGTTCATCATCAACAACAACATCTATTACCTTTTGAAGAGTGGCGTCTCCTTTTCTGATTGGTTAGGTGTCACTTGGGAGCCTCCAAAGCTTGTCGAGTTGAACCATGAAGTTTGTAAGGGCAAGGAGATCGCCTACTTCGTGAAGATCTACCCTGAGTGAGGCTAGTCCTGCCTGGACGTATCCATGATGGCACAAACAAGGTTGCTTCTTCGTGGACCCTTCGTGGACCTGCGTAGCTGTTACCCTCTGTAGGTTGAAGTCTCCATCATTCATAAAACTTCCCATGATCAAGTAACGATCTATCCACATGTCAAGGTATAAACAATAAACTCTCTTGAAAACTAACAAACTATGTCCTCAATAATTCAAGCAATTACAATTCATCATACTTTCCGGGAGAGTCTATGTAAGAGCTTTAATTTGGAAAACTTCACATGCTCAATTATCATATAATCTTCTAATGATTGATGGTACTCAAAGCATATTATTAAAGCAAACTGTTTCCATTGAACATAAAGGAAGATGGGAGTTTAATATGTCACCACCCAACTTACTTATCACAGGGATAATTCAGTACAAAAAAAAGACACATCCATGACATTTTGGGCCGAACGAAATATTTTTCTGTCATACTTATGACACTTCTATGACGATAATTGTGACAAAACCCGGTATCATCATAGATGTGGTGGGGTCCTACTTCTATGACAAAAAATCATGACAGAAAATGGGCTTTTCGTCCTGGGCGGGCCGGAGACGCTGCTGCATGACATTCTTTCGGCCGTCCATGACGGAAAAAACCGTGGTAGAAGCGAGGGCGAGGAAAATATCGGGGTTTTCCTGGTTACGGTGGGTGGTCGGGGCCGAGCGATGCACGTTTCTCTCGTACACGCACGCGCGTGGGTGCGAGGCGTTGGGCTCTAACTGAACCCGAGCGAGGCGTTGGGCTATAACTAAACCCGAGTGATTGCACTGCAGGCTACGCGTTACTGAACCCGAGCGATCGATCGATGGCTGTTAACTTAACCTAATCGAGCGATTCCTTCGCTACTGCTGCTAACTGAAGCCGATCGATGCTGCCTCTGGATGAATAGTGAGCGTTGCTGGGGTGGTTTGGATGAACAGTTCCCGGTGGGGGTGGATGAACAGGACCCCGTGGTGTTGCCTCTGGATGAACATGACCCCGATCGATCGAGCCGGTTGGGGCTGGATGAACAGAACCCCGTGGAGGGCGGGATGAACAGGACCACCCCATGGAGGGCAGAATGAACAGTAGACGGTGGAGGGCTGGATGAACAGTAGCCCGTGGAGGGGTGGTTGAACAGGAGCCCGTGGAGAGGGCTGGTTGAACAGTAGCCGGTGGAGTAGTGCGTGGTGGAGGCTGGATGAACAGGAGCCCGTGGATGAACAGTCGTAGGTGGAGGCCGGAGGAGGTCGACGGTGGATGAACACTAGCCCGTGGAGGCTGGAGGGGGTCGACGGTGGAGATGAACAATATCCCGTGGAGTCCCGTTTTGCGGTACACCACACCCCTCCTGATGAATAGGAGTCCCGTTTCGACCGTAGCGCTCCAACACAAGTCCGTTTCCTCCATTTTGCGGTACGCCACACCCTCCCGATCAACAGGACCCCCGTTTTGACCGTAGGAGGTCCGTTTCCTTCGTTTTGCAGTACGCCAGACCCCTCCCGATGAACAGGATCCTGTTTCAAACATGGTCGGTTGAACACAAGGCTGTTTCCTCCGTTCTGCGGTACGCCAGGCCTCGTTTCCATCGGCTGTTCCGTCCAAGCCCTGCCGATGAACACGACGACGCATTCCGTTCCGACCCAGCCGGTTGGCTCCCCATGAACACGACGACGATGCTGTTTCTCCGTTCCGACCCAACCATGTACACGAGCTCTGGCCGTACGTATGCACGAGTAGGCATTCGAGACCCTGCCCGTATGTACGTACGCGGCCGTATTTTCTTTCTTGCACACTGGCCGCTGTACGTACGTGTACATGCTACGTGTGCGCCTCTACTACGACACGTGCACGCATCGACCAGTATGTACGTACACGTTTGCGACCAGAATGATAATGCTACGTACGCTTTGACCGGGTGGGTCCCGACTGTCAGGCACTTCCTTGCTTGCGAAGATGTAGCTGGTGGGTCCCAGCAGTCAGGGGGCGAATCGTTTCTTTTTGCCCGGACGCACTTCCTTGCGTGCGAAGATGTAGCTGGTGGGTCCCTGCAGTCAGGGGGAAACGTTTTTTTCGTGAAATACGGTGGCCCGTCCGGTGGGTCCCCGCTGTCAGGTGGAGGAATAATTATTTTGCGCATAATAAGGAGGCACTTCCTTGCTGCGGCTGTGGACCCAGCTGTCAGCCTCTCCATGTACAGTCCACGTCCGATGGAAGCCGTTCCTTAACCACGTTGACCACGCCGCGCCGAGAGCACCAGGGCGGTGGACGACGGCGAGGCCTAGGAAGGGGATGACGCGGAGCCGGGGAAGACGCGGCAGTGGAAGCCCGCGCAGAGAGGAGTACGAGGGTTCACTGGTTCGGCTGCGGTGTGAGGCTGCCGTCGCCGCAGGGCCTGGCCAGCGGTGGGAATAGTAGGTGGCGGTGAGTTCTCCGCGGCAGCACGGCCGGCCACGGGAGGCAGGAGCATGCGGCACGACCGGCGCTGCATTGGGCGGCTGGAGCAACAAGACCAGAGGTTGAAGAAGCACTACGGCCGTTGGATGGACATCATACGGTCACTGGAGCTAGAATCGTGCATATTGACTAAGTTGACAAAGCCCTCCGTCCCCGTCAACTTAGTAGGCCCACAAGTCAGCCTGCCACTATACTGGGTCCCAGCTAGCAGGGGGAGTTTTCATTTTTTTGTGCGTAATAAGGACGCACTTCCTTGCGTGCGAAGATATAGCTGGTGGGTCCGAGCTGTCAGTGGCGGTAACGTTTTTTTCGCGAAATACAGAGGCCCTTTCGGTGGGTCCCAGATGTCAGGTGGAGGAATCATTATTTTGCGCGTAATAAGGAGGCATTTCCTTGCGTGCGGCCGTAGACCCAGCTGTCAGCCTCTCCACGTACAGTCCACTTCAGATGCATGTCGGTCGTTGACCACGTTGACCAGGCCGCGCCGGGAGCACCAGGGCGGTGGACGACGGCGAGGCCTAGGAAGGGAACGACACGGAGGCAGGGAAGACTCGGCAGTTGTTTCCCACGCGGAGGGGAGTACGACTATACGAGGGTTTACTGGTTCGTCTGCCATCGCCGGAGAATAACAACAGGTGTGGGTGAGTAGAGGGATGGCTAGGCCAGCGATGGGAGTACGGTGGGGCGGTGAAGCCTACGCGGCAGCACAGCCGGCCGCGGGGAGGAGGGAGCAGGCAGTCCCGCCGGCGCTTGTTTGAACGGCTGGAGCAGGAAGAGCAGAGATTGAAGAAGCACGACGGCCGTTGGATGGACATCCAACAGTCACTGCTTGTGTGTCAACCTTTTTTTTAGGAAAGCCTCAAATCTGTGGAAAACAGCATAGAACCCATCTGCCATTATTTCTAATAATTTACAGCCCATTTGCTAATTCTGAAGGTTTTTTTGGAGCCCATATTCTTTTTGTTAGCATTACAGCCCATATTGTGGCCACGGTTAAAAAATTAAACGCAATGTTGCATATTTCGGTGTGGTCCGAACTGTTTTTAATTCCGAAATTTCGAGTCACATTCAAACTGATTTTAAAAATAAATGTATATCAATATAAAATCCAACAAATTGTCCACGCATAAAAATTAATGCAATTTAAAATCTTGAAATGAAAAAAAGAAATTTGAAAGTAATTGCCGGTTTGATGTGTTTTAAAAATGTACAGCCCATTTGTCATTACTGATAGGCCATTTTCTCGTCCAGCCGAATGAAGCTCTCCTCGTCTTGAAAGATTTGCAGCCAAATAGGCCTGACAAAGCGACTTACTTGGCAATTCACAAAAAAACTGGGCTAGCCATTTTCAGAAAGAAAAAAAACTACTGGGCTGGTCTGTGGTAAACATAAAAGAGAAGGTTGTCTAGACATGCCAGAGTGCCCCGCACAGCCCAGTTGACACCCTGCTTTCGTCTCAAAAACAAATTAGACAAATGCCACAACAAATATGGCGATTCATAAAAATGCCACTGCAATTTCCAAACTTTGAAAAATGCCACTGCAATTTTTGCAAACTTTGGAAAACGCCACTGCAATTTGCAAACTTTGAAAAACGCCACTCCAGACTTCGAAAAATGCCACTGGGGATGGCATGAAATGGCATTTTTCAAAGTTTGGAAATTGCAATGGCATTTCTTAGAAACACCAGATTTGGAGTGACATTTATCAAATTAACCCAAAACAAAAATAACTAGGCGAGCTGCTGGGTCCCTGATGTCAGCCGCTCGTTGTGCAACTCTCTCGTTTATTGACTACGTTGACAATGGCATGGGACCCAGATGTCAGAAATCCATTACGAGGAGCCATTTTTTATTGGATTGAAATAAGGAGGCACTTTGCTTGCGTACTGCCATGACCTTGGCGGGTCCCTGCTGTCATCCTCTCCACGTACAATCATCTCCTGGTTGTGTACGCGTCAACTTGGTAGGCCCACAAGTCAGCCTCTAAAACCGTGGAGGACAAATACAACCCATTTAAAAAATAACAGCCCATTCCATATGTTCAAACGAAAAGTTCAACATTCAGAGCAAAGTAACAGGTCTGATCCACATATAGAGTACTGAACTTCCACGTTGACAACCATCATAGCAAAGTTAACTATCTACTTCCACTAATACCCTAGTAGCATACAAGTACTAACTTACTCTTAGCTAACTAGATGATGCCGGCCGCCATCTGCGGTACACGCTAAATGCCGGCACCGGCGTCCTCCGCCTCGCCTCGGACTTGCCAGAGGTGCGATAGGGCGCGTTGCTCGCGCGCGTTGGCCCTTTCCATGCCGGCGTGGTCCACCGAAGCTTCGGCTTCTAAGCGTGAAACCCACTTGACGAGCTGCTAGTAAAAATCGGCGTCGCGAACGCGTGCGTGCCTGACAGCCTCCAGGGCTATTTGCCGGGCGCCGACCTCCACGTAGTGGGCCCACGTGCGGGCGCTCTGCTCGCGACTCAGAGCGTCAGTGCGCTGCTGCTCCATGTCCCGCTGGCGGCGCAAATCGGCGATATGCTGCTCATCCGCCAAGCGGTCGCGCTCCAACAACTCCTGCTCCTCCGCCAGGCGGTCGCGCTCCAACAAGTCCTCGATCTCCGCATTGCCATCTAAAGACCAATAGAATGACTCCTCCCTCCATCTGCCTTCTGGTGAAAAACCGAACACTAGTTCCGGCGGTGACCGCCTCCGGCCACGCCTATCGCGGACGGGCGGGGGCATGGCGGACTTGGCGAGAGCAAGGATAAGTGGCGAGCAACGTCGGGCCGGTGGGGGCTTATGAGGATAGGGCAAGTTCG